>NC_138189.1:82426745-83155745 GCF_964194105.1 Spermophilus citellus
TTTTGGAAGCTTGGCAACCCCTGTCAATGAAAGTGATTAGAGCCAGACTCTGCCTAGGGCTACATCAATAGGAAACACACCATAGATATAGAACTTGGAACTACTTTCTTGTGTCAAGTTTCACAGAGCTAGCACAAAGCGTCTTTGATTTAGAGTTCCAACTACATGTGTACATAAAGGAGAAAACAGAGTGAAACCTAAAAATTAAAACTGTTACTGCCAACGAACGGTTTAACCTAGAAGAACGAAAGTTGGTGAGCCAAATGGGATTCGGGTACTGATCATCACCTGAAAGTGTCATCAAGATTGGGTGAAAAAATGTGTGCTGAGATTTCAGGAAACTCGTAGTTTTTTGGAAGCTTGGCAACCCTTTTCCATGAATGTGATTTGCTCTGCTTAGGGCTACATCAATAGGAAACAAACCATAGATATAGAACTTGGAACTACATTGTTGTGTCATGTTTCAAAGAGCTAGCACAAACCGTGTTTGATTTAGAGTTCCAACTACATGTATCCATATAGGAGAAAACAGAGTGAAACCTAAAAATTAAAACTGTTACTGCCAACGAACTGTTTAACCTAGAAGAATGAAATTTGATGAGCCAAGTTGGATTGGGTACTGATGATTTCCTGAAAGTGTCATCAAGATTGGGTGAAAAAATGTGTGCTGAGATTTCAGGAAACTCATAGTTTTTTTGGATGCTTGGCAACCCCTTTCCATGAAAGTGATTTGCGCCAGACTGTGCTTAGGGTACATCAATAGGAAACAAACCATAGACACAAAACTTGGAACTACTTTCTTGTGTCAAGTTTCAAAGAGCTAGCACAAACCGTGTTTGATTTAGAGTTCCAACTGCATGTATCCATATATGAGAAAACAGAGTGAAACCTAAAAATTAAAACTGTTACTGCTAATGAAGGGTTTAACCTAGAAAACGAAATATGGTGAGCCAAGTAGGATTGGGGTACTGATCATTACCTGAAATTGTCATCAAGATTGGTTGAAAAAATGTGTGCTGAGATTTCAAGAAACTCGTAGTTTTTTTTAAGCTTTGCAACCCCTTTCCATGAAAGTGATTTGCGCCAGTCTCTGCTTAGGGCTACATCAATAGGAAACAAACCATAGAGATAGAACTTGAAACTACTTTATTGTGTCAAGTTTCAAAGAGATAGCACAAACCGTGTTTGATTTAGAGTTCCAACTACATGTATCCATAAAGGAGAAAACAGAGTGAAACCTAAAAATTAAGACTGTTACTTCCAACGAACAGTTTAACCTAGAAGAATGAAATTTGGTGAGCCAAGTTGGATTGGGGTACTGATCATTACCTGAAAGTGTCATCAAATTGGGTGAAAAAATGTGTGCTGAGATTTCAGGAAACTCGTAGTTTTTTGGAAGCTTGGCAACCCCTTTCCATGAAAGTGATTTGTGCCAGTCTCTGCTTAGGGCTACATTAATAGGAAACAAACCATAGAGATAGAACTTGGAACTACTTTAGTTTTTCAATTTTCAAAGAGCTATCACAAACCGTCTTTGATTTAGAGTTCCAACTACATGTATCCATATAGGAGAAACCAGAGTGAAACCTAAAAATTAAAACTGTTCCTGCCAACGAACGGTTTAACCTAGAAGAAAAAAATTTGGTGAGCCAAGTGGGATTGGGGTACTGATCATTACCGGAAAGTTTCATCAAGATTGGGTGAAAAAATGTGCTGAGATTTCAGGAAACTCGTAGTTTTTTGGAAGCTTGGCAACCCCTTTCCATGAAAGTGATTTGCGCCAGTCTCTGCTTAGGGCTACATCAATAGGAAACAAACCATAGAGATAGAACTGGGAACTACATTATTGTGTCAAGTTTCAAAGAGGTAGCACAAACCGTCTTTGATTTAGAGTTACAACTACATGTATCCATATAGGAGTAAACAGAGTGAAACCGAAAAATTAAAACTCTTACTGTAAACGAACGGTTTAACCTAGAAGAACAAAATTTGGTGAGCCAAGTGGGATTGGGATACAGATCTTTACAAGAAAGTGTCATCAAGATTGGGTGCAAAAATGTGTGCTGAGATTACAGGAATATCGTAGTTTTTTGGAAGCTTGGCAACCCCTTTCCATGAAAGTGATTTGCGCCAGTCTCTGCTTAGGGCTACATCAATAGGAAAAAAACCATAGAGATACAACAGGAAACTACATTATTGTGTCAAGTTTCAAAGAGCTAGCACAAACCGTCTTTGATTTAGAGTTCCAACTACATGTATCCATATAGGAGTAAACAGAGTGAAACCTAAAAATTAAAACTCTTACTGAAAACGAACGGTTTAACCTAGAAGAACAAAATTTGGTGAGCCAAGTGGGATTGGGATACTGATCTTTACCAGAAAGTGTCATCAAGATTGGGTGCAAATATGTGTGCTGAGATTTCAGGAATATCGTAGTTTTTTGGAAGCTTGGCAACCCCTTTCCATGAAAGTGATTTGCGCCAGTCTCTGCTTAGGGCTACATTAATAGGAAACAAACCATAGAGATAGAACTTGGAACCACTTTAGTTTGTCAAGTTTCAAAGAGCTAGCACAAACTGTCTTTGATTTAGAGTTCCAACTACATGTATCCATATAGGAGAAAACAGAGTGAAACCTAAAAATTAAAACTGTTCCTGCCAACGAACGGTTTAACCTAGAAGAACAAAATTTGGTGAGCCAAGTGGGATTGGGGTACTGATCATTACCGGAAAGTGGCATCAAGATTGGGTGAAAAAATGTGCTGAGATTTCAGGAAACTCGTAGTTTTTTGGAAGCTTGGCAACCCCTTTCCATGAAAGTGATTTGCGCCAGTCTCTGCTTAGGGCTACATTAATAGGAAACAAACCATAGAGATAGAACTTGGAACTACTTTAGTTTGTCAAGTTTCAAAGAGCTAGCACAAACCGTCTTTGATTTAGAGTTCCAACTACATGTATCCATATAGGAGAAAACAGAGTGAAACCTAAAAATTAAAACTGGTCCTGCCAACGAACGGTTTAAACTAGAAGAACGAAATATGGTGAGCCAAGTGGGATTGGGGTACTGATCATGATCAAAAAGTGTCATCAAGGTTGGGTGAAAACATGTGTGCTGAGATTTCAGGAAACACGTAGTTTTTTGGAAGCTTCGCAACCCCTTTCCATGAAAGTGTTTTGGGCAAGTCTCTACTTAGGGCTACATCAATAGGAAACAAACCATAGAGAAAGAAATTGGAACTACTTTCTTGTGTAAAGTTTCAAAGAGCTAGCACAAACCATCTTTGATTTAGACTTCCAAAACCTGTATCCATATAGGAGAAAATAGAGTGAAACATAAAAATTAAAACTGTTACTGCCATCGAACGGTTTAACCTAGAAGAACGAAATTTGGTGAGCCAAGTGGGATTGGGGTACTGATCATTACCAGAAAGTGTCATCAAGATTGGTGAAAAAATGTGTCGTGAGATTTCAGGAAACTCGTAGTTTTTTGGAAGCTTGGCAACCCCTTTCCATGAAAGTGATTTGCGCCAGTCTCTGCTTAGGGCTACATTAATAGGAAACAAACCATAGAGATAGAACTTGGAACTACTTTAGTTTGTCAAGTTTCAAAGAGCTAGCAAAAACCATCTTTGATTTAGAGTTCCAACTACATGTATCCATATAGGAGAAAACAGAGTGAAACCTAAAAATTAAAACTGTTCCTGCCAACGAACGGTTTAACCTAGAAGAACGAAATTTGGTGAGCCAAGTGGGATTGGGGTACTGATCATTACCGGGAAGTGTCATCAAGATTGGGTGAAAAAATGTGCTGAGATTTCAGGAAAATCGTAGTTTTATGGAAGCTTGGCAACCCCTTTCCATGAAAGTGATTTGCGCCAGTCTCTGCTTAGGGCTACATCAATAGGAAACAAACCATAGAGATAGAACTGGAAACTACATTATTGTGTCAAGTTTCAAAGAGGTAGCACAAACCGTCTTTGATTTAGAGTTCCAACTACATGTATCCATATAGGAGTAAACAGAGTGAAACCTAAAAATTAAAACTCTTACTGAAAACGAACGGTTTAACCTAGAAGAACGAAATTTGGTGAGCCAAGTGGGATTGGGGTACTGATCATTACCAGAAAGTGTAATCAAGATTGGTGAAAAAATGTGTCGTGAGATTTCAGGAAACTCGTAGTTTTTTGGAAGCTTGGCAACCCCTTTCCATGAAAGTGATTTGCGCCAGTCTCTGCTTAGGGCTACATTAATAGGAAACAAACCATAGAGATAGAACTTGGAACTACTTTAGTTTGTCAATTTTCAAAGAGCTATCACAAACCGTCTTTGATTTAGAGTTCCAACTACATGTATCCATATAGGAGAAAACAGAGTGAAACCTAAAAATTAAAACTGTTCCTGCCAACGAACGGTTTAACTTAGAAGAACGAAATTTGGTGAGCCAAGTGGGATTGGGATCCTGATCTTTACCAGAAAGTGTCATCAAGATTGGGTGCAAAAATGTGTGCTGAGATTTCAGGAATATCGTAGTTTTTTGGAAGTTTGGCAACCGCTTTCCATGAAAGTGATTGCCGCCAGTCTCTGCTTAGGGCTACATCAATAGGAAACAAACCATAGAGATAGAACTGGGAACTACATTATTGTGTCAAGTTTCAAAGTGCTAGCACAAACCGTCTTTGATTTAGAGTTCCAACTACATGTATCCATATAGGAGTAAACAGAGTGAAACCTAAAAATTAAAACTGTTACTGCCAACGAACGGTTTAACCTAGAAGAACGAAATTTGGTGAGCCAAGTGGAATTGGGGTACTGATCATTACCTGAATGTGTCATCAAGATTTTCTGAAAAAATGTGTGCTGTGATTTCAGGAAACTCGTATTTTTTTGGAAGCTTGGCAACCCCTTTCCATTAAAGTGATTTGAGCCAGCCTCTGCCTAGGGCTACATCAATAGGAAACAAACCATAGTGATAGAACTTGGAACTACATTATTGTGTCAAGTTTCAAAGAGCTAGCACAAACTGTCTTTGATTTAGAGTTCCAACTACATGTATCCATATAGGAGAAAAGAGTGAAACCTAAAAATTAAAACTCTTACTGCCAACGAACGGTTTAACCTAGAAGAACGAATTTGGTGAGCCAAGTGGGATTGGGGTACTGATCATTACCTGAAAGTGTCATCAAGCTTGGGTGAAAAAATGTGTGCTAAGGTTTCCGGTAACTCGTAGTTTTTCGGAAGCTTGGCAACCCATTTCAATGAAAGTGATTTGCGCCAGTCTCTGCTTAGGGCTACATCAATAGGAAACAAACCATAGAGATAGAACTTGGAACTACTTTATTGTGTCAAGTTTCAAAGAGCTAGCACAAACTGTCTTTGATTTAGAGTTCCAACTACATGTATCCATATAGGAGAAAACAGAGTGACACCTAAAAATTTAAACTGTTACTGCCAACGAACGGTTTAACCTAGAAGAACGAAATTTGGTGAGCCACGTGGGATTAGGGTACTGATCATTTTCTGAAAGTGTCATCAAGATTGGGTGAAAAAATGTGTGCTGAGATTTCAGGAAACTCGTAGTTTTTTGGATATTTGGCATCCGATTTCCATGTAAGTGATATGTGCCAGTCTCTGCTTAGGGTACATCAATAGGAAACAAACCATAGAGATAGAACTTGGAACTATTTTTTGTGTCAAGTTTCAAAGAGATAGCACAAACCATGTTTGATTTAGAGTTCCAGCTACATGAATACATATAGGAGAAAACAGAGTGAAACCTAAAAATTAAAACTGTTACTGCCAACGAACGGTTTAACCTAGAAGATCGAAATTTGGTGAGCCAAGTGGGTTTGGGGTACTGATCATCACCTGAAAGTGTCATCAAGATTGGGTGAAAAAATGTGTGCTGAGATTTCAGGAAACTCGTAGTTTTTTGGAAGCTTGGCAACCCCTTTCCATGAAAGTGATTTGTACCAGTCTCTGCTTAGGGCTACATCAATAGGAAACAAACCATAGAGATAGAACACGGAACTCCTTTATTGTGTCAAGTTTCAAAGAGCTAGCACAAACCGTGTTTGATTTAGAGTTCCAAATACATGTATCCATATAGGGGAAAAGAGAGTGAAACCTAAAAATTAAGACTGTACTGCCAAGGAACGGTTTAACCTAGAAGAACTAAATTTGGTGAGCCATGTGGGATTGGGGTACTGATCATTACCAGAAAGAGTCATCAAGTTTGGGTGAAAATATGTGTGCTGAGATTTCAGGAAACTCGTAGTTTTTTGGAAGCTTGGCAACGCCTTTCCATGAAAGTGATTTGCGCCAGTCTCTGCATAGGGCTACATCAATAGGAAACAAACCATAGAGATAGAACTTGGAACTACATTCTTGTGTCAAGTTTCAAAGAGGTAGCACAAGCTGTCTTTGATTTAGAGTTCCAAATACATGTATCCATATAGGAGAAAACAGAGTGAAACCTAAAAATTTAAACTGTTACTGCCAACGAAGGGTTTAACCTAGAAGAACGAAATTTGGTGAGCCAAGTGGGATTGGGGTACTGATCATTACCTGAAAGTGTCATCAAGATTTTCTGAAAAAATGTGTGCTGTGATTTCAGGAAACTCGTAGTTTTTTGGAAGCTTGGCAACCCCTGTCAATGAAAGTGATTAGAGCCAGACTCTGCCTAGGGCTACATCAATAGGAAACACACCATAGATATAGAACTTGGAACTACTTTATTGTGTCAAGTTTCACAGAGCTAGCACAAAGCGTCTTTGATTTAGAGTTCCAACTACATGTGTACATAAAGGAGAAAACAGAGTGAAACCTAAAAATTAAAACTGTTACTGCCAACGAACGGTTTAACCTAGAAGAACGAAAGTTGGTGAGCCAAATGGGATTCGGGTACTGATCATCACCTGAAAGTGTCATCAAGATTGGGTGAAAAAATGTGTGCTGAGATTTCAGGAAACTCGTAGTTTTTTGGAAGCTTGGCAACCCTTTTCCATGAATGTGATTTGCTCTGCTTAGGGCTACATCAATAGGAAACAAACCATAGATATAGAACTTGGAACTACATTGTTGTGTCATGTTTCAAAGAGCTAGCACAAACCGTGTTTGATTTAGAGTTCCAACTACATGTATCCATATAGGAGAAAACAGAGTGAAACCTAAAAATTAAAACTGTTACTGCCAACGAACTGTTTAACCTAGAAGAATGAAATTTGATGAGCCAAGTTGGATTGGGTACTGATGATTTCCTGAAAGTGTCATCAAGATTGGGTGAAAAAATGTGTGCTGAGATTTCAGGAAACTCATAGTTTTTTTGGATGCTTGGCAACCCCTTTCCATGAAAGTGATTTGCGCCAGACTGTGCTTAGGGTACATCAATAGGAAACAAACCATAGACACAAAACTTGGAACTACTTTCTTGTGTCAAGTTTCAAAGAGCTAGCACAAACCGTGTTTGATTTAGAGTTCCAACTGCATGTATCCATATATGAGAAAACAGAGTGAAACCTAAAAATTAAAACTGTTACTGCTAATGAAGGGTTTAACCTAGAAAACGAAATATGGTGAGCCAAGTAGGATTGGGGTACTGATCATTACCTGAAATTGTCATCAAGATTGGTTGAAAAAATGTGTGCTGAGATTTCAAGAAACTCGTAGTTTTTTTTAAGATTTGCAACCCCTTTCCATGAAAGTGATTTGCGCCAGTCTCTGCTTAGGGCTACATCAATAGGAAACAAACCATAGAGATAGAACTTGAAACTACTTTATTGTGTCAAGTTTCAAAGAGATAGCACAAACCGTGTTTGATTTAGAGTTCCAACTACATGTATCCATAAAGGAGAAAACAGAGTGAAACCTAAAAATTAAGAGTGTTACTTCCAACGAACAGTTTAACCTAGAAGAATGAAATTTGGTGAGCCAAGTTGGATTGGGGTACTGATCATTACCTGAAAGTGTCATCAAATTGGGTGAAAAAATGTGTGCTGAGATTTCAGGAAACTCGTAGTTTCTTGGAAGATTGGTAACCCCTTTCCATGAAAGTGATTCGCGCCAGTCTCTGCTTAGGGCTACATCAATAGGAAACAAATCATAGAGATAGAACGTGGAACTACTTGATTGTGTCAAGTTTCAAAGAGCTAGCACAAACCGTGTTTGATTTAGAGTTCCAACTACATGTATCCATATAGGAGAAAACAGAGTGAAACCTAAAAATTAAAACTGTTACTGCCAACGAACGGTTTAACCTAGAAGAATGAAATTTGGTGAGCCAAGTGGGAATGGGGTGCTGATCATTACCTGAAAGTGTCATCAAGATTGGCTGCAAAAATGTGTGCTGAGATTTCAAGAAACTCGTAGTTTGTTTTAACCTTGGCAACCCCTTTCCATGAAAGTGATTTGTGCCATTATCTGCTTAGGGCTACATCAATAGGATACAATCCATAGAGATAGAACTTGGAACTACTTTCTTGTGTCAATTTCAAAGAGCTAGCACAAACTGTCTTTGATTTAGAGTTCCAACTACATGTATCCATATAGGAGAAAACAGAGTGAAACCTAAAAATTAAAACTGTTACTGCCAACCAACGGTTTAACCTAGAAGAACGAAATTTATTGAGCAAAGTGGGATTGGGGTACTGATCATTACCTGAAATTGTCATCAAGAATGGATGAAAAAATATGTGCTGAGATTTCAGGAAACTAGTATTTTTTTTAACCTTGGCAACCCCTTTCCATGAAAGTGATTTGCGCCAGTCTCTGCTTAGGGCTACATCAATAGGAAACAATCCATAGAGATAGAATCTGGAACTACATTCTTATGTCAATTTCAAAGAGCTAGCACAAAGCGTGTATGATTTAGAGTTCCAACTACATGTATCCATATAGGAGAAAACAGAGTGAAACCTAAAAATTAAACTGTTACTGCCAATATACGGTTTAACCTAGAAGAAGGAAATTTGGTGAGCCAAGTAAGATTGGTGTACTGATCATTACCTGAAAGTGTCTTCAAGATTGGTTGAAAAAATGTGTGCTGAGATTTCAGGAAACTCATAGTTTTTTGGAAGCTTGGCAACCCCTTTCCATGAAAGTGATTTGCGCCAGTCTCTGCTTAGGGCTACATCAATAGGAAACAAACCATAGAGTTAGAACTTGGAACTACTTTATTGTGTCATGTTTCAAAGAGCTAGCACAAACCGTGTTTGATTTAGAGTTCCAACTACATGTATCCATAAAGGAGAAAACAGAGTGAAACCTAAAATTAAGACTGTTACTGCCAACAAATTGTTTAACCTAGAAGAATGAAATTTGGTGAGCCAAGTGGGATTGGGGTACTGATCATTACCTGAAAGTGTCATCAAGATTGCGTGAAAAAATTTGTGCTGAGATTTCAGGAAACTCGTATTTTTTTGGAAGCTTGGCAACCCCTTTCTATTAAAGTGATTTGAGCCAGCCTCTGCCTAGGGCTACATCAATAGGAAACAAACCATAGTGATAGAACTTGGAACTACTTTATTGTGTCAAGTTTCAAAGAGCTAGCACAAACTGTCTTTGATTTAGAGTTCCAACTACATGTATCCATATAGGAGAAAAGAGTGAAACCTAAAAATTAAAACTCTTACTGCCAACGAACGGTTTAACCTAGAAGAACGAATTTGGTGAGCCAAGTGGGATTGGGGTACTGATCATTACCTGAAAGTGTCATCAAGCTTGGGTGAAAAAATGTGTGCTGAGATTTCAGGAAACTCGTAGTTTTTTGGAAGCTTGCCAACCGCTTTCCATGAAAGTGATTTCCGCCAGTCTCTGCTTAGGGCTACATCAATAGGAAACAAACCCTAGAGATAGAACTTGGAACTACTTTATTGTGTTAAGTTTCAAAGAGCTAGCACAAACCGTGTTTGATTTAGAGTTCCAACTACATGTATCCATATAGAAGGAAACAGAGTGAAACCTAAAAATTAAAACTGTTACTGCCAACGAACGGTTTAACCTAGAAGAACGAAATTTGGTGAGCCAAGTGGGATTGGGGTACTGATCATTACCTGAAAGTGTCATCAAGATTGGGTGAAAAAAATATGTGCTAAGGTTTCTGGTAACTCGTAGTTTTTCGGAAGCTTGGCAACCCATTTCAATGAAAGTGATTTGCGCCAGTCTCTGCTTAGGGCTACATCAATAGGAAACAAACCATAGAGATAGAACTTGGAACTACTTTATTGTGTCAAGTTTCAAATAGCTAGCAAAAACCGTCTTTGATTTAGAGTTCCAACTACATGTATCCAAATAGGAGAAAACAGAGTGAAACCTAAAAATTAAAACTGTTACTACCAACGAACGGTTTAACCTAGAAGAACGAAATTTGGTGAGCCAAGTGGGATTGGGGTACTGATCATTACCTGAAAGTGTCATCAAGATTGGGTGAAAAAATGTGTGCTGAGATTTCTGGAAACTCGTAGTTTCTTGGAAGATTGGCAACCCCTTTCTATGAAAGTGATTTGCGCCAGTCTCTGCATAGGGCTACATCAATAGGAAACAAACCATAGAGATAGAACTTGGAACTACTTTATTGTGTCAAGTTTCAAAGAGCTAGCACAAACTGTCTTTGATTTAGAGTTCCAACTACATGTATCCATATAGGAGAAAACAGAGTGACACCTAAAAATTTAAACTGTTACTGCCAATGAACGGTTTAACCTAGAAGAACGAAATTTGGTGAGCCACGTGGGATTAGGGTACTGATCAATACGTGAAAGTGTCATCAAGATTGGGTGAAAAAATGTGTGCTGAGATTTCAGAAAACTTGTAGTTTTTTGGAAGCTTGGCAACCCCTTTCCATGAAATTGATTTGCGCCAGTCTCTGCTTAGAGCTACATCAATAGGAAAGAAACCATAGAGATAGAACTTGGAACTACTTTATTTTGTCAAGTTTCAAAGAGCTAGCACAAACCGTGTTTGATTTAGTTTCCAACTACATGTATCCATATAGGAGAAAACAGAGTGAAACCTAAAAATTAAAACTGATACTGCCAATGAAG
Organism: Spermophilus citellus; assembly: GCF_964194105.1. Taxonomy (NCBI): domain Eukaryota; kingdom Metazoa; phylum Chordata; class Mammalia; order Rodentia; family Sciuridae; genus Spermophilus; species Spermophilus citellus. Next base: position 82,437,781 of record NC_138189.1, read on the forward strand.
GGTTTAATCTAGAAGAACGAAATTTGGTGAGCCAAGTGGGACTGGTGTACTGATCATTACCTGAAAGTGTCATCAAGATTGGGTGAAAAAAAAGTGTGCTGAGATTTCAGGAAACTCGTAGTTTTTTGGAAGTTTGGCAACCCCTTTCCATGAAATTGATTCGCGCCAGTCTCTGCTTAGGGCTACATCAATAGGAAAAAAACCATAGAGATAGAACTTCAAATTAAGTTATTGTGTCAAGTTTCAAAGAGCTAGCACAAACCGTCTTTGATTTAGAGTTCCAACTACATGTATCCATATAGGAGAAAACAGAGTGAAACCTACAAATTAAAACTGTTACTGCCAATGAACGGTTTAACCTAGAAGAATGAAATTTGGTGAGCCAAGTGGGATTGGGGTACTGATCATTAACGGAAAGTGTCATCAAGATTGGGTAAAAAAATGTGTGCTGAGATTTCAGGAAACTCGTAGTTATTGGAAGCTTGGCAACCCTTTTCCATGAAAGTGATTTGTGCCAGTCTCTGCTTAGGGCTACATCAATAGGAAAAAAACCATAGAGATAGAACTTGGAACTACTTTATTGTGTCAAGTTTCAAAGAGCTAGCACAAACCGTGTTTTATTTAGAGTTCCAACTACATGTATCCATATAGGAGAAAACAGAGTGAAACCTAAAAATTAAAACTGTTACTGCCAACGAACGGTTTAACCTAGAAGAACGAAATTTGGTGAGCCAAGTGGGATTGGGGTACTGATCATTACCAGAAAGTGTCATCAAGATTGGTTAAAAAAATGTGTGCTGAGATTTCAGGAAACTCGTAGGTTTTTGGATGCTTGCCAACCCCTTTCCATGAAAGTGATTTGCGCCAGTCTCTGCTTAGGGCTACATCAATAGGAAACAAACCATAGAGATAGAACTTGGAACTACTTTATTGTGTCAAGTTTCAAAGAAATAGCACAAATCGTGTTTGATTTAGCGTTCCAACAACCTGTATCCATATAGGAGAAAACAGAGTGAAACCTAAAATTAAAACTGTTACTGCAAACGAATGGTTTAACCTAGAAGAACGAAATTTTGTGAGCCAAGTGGGATTGGGGTACTGATCATTACCTGAAAGTGTCATCAAGATTGGGTGAAAAAATGTGTGCTGAGATTTCAGGAAACTCGTAGTTTATTGGAAGCTTGGCAACCCTTTCCATGAAAGTGATTTGCGCCAGTCTCTGGTTAGGGCTACATCAATAGGAAAGAAACCATAGAGATAGAACTTGGAACTACTTTATTATGTCAAGTTTCAAAGAGCTAGCAGAAACCGGGTTTGATTTAGAGTTCCAACTACATGTATCCATATAGGAGAAAACAGAGTGAAACCTAAAAATTAAAACTGTTACTGCCAATGAAGTGTTTAATCTAGAAGAAAGAAATTTGGTGAGCCAAGTGGGATTGGGGTACTGATCATTACCTGAAAGTGTCATCAAGTTTGGGTGAAAAAAAGTGTGCTGAGATTTCAGGAAACTCGTAGTTTTTTGGAAGCTTGGCAACCCTTTACAATGAAAGTGATTTGCGCCAGTCTCTGCTTAGGGCTACATCAATAGGAAAAAAACCATAGAGATAGAACTTCGAACTAAGTTATTGTGTCAAGTTTCAAAGAGCTAGCACAAAACGTCTCTTGATTTAGAGTTCCAACTACATGTATCCATATAGGAGAAAACAGAATGAAACCTAAAAATTTAAACTGTTACTGCCAACGAACGGTTTAAACTAGAAGAACGAAATTTGGTGAGCCAAGTGGGATTGGGGTACTGATCATTACCTGAAAGTGTCATCAAGATTGGGTGAAAAAATGTGTGCTGGGATTTCAGGAAACTCGTAGTTTTTTGGAAGCTTGACAACCCCTTTCCATGAAAGTGATTTGCGCCAGTCTCTGCTTAGGGCTACATCAATAGGAAACAAACCATAGAGATAGAACTTGGAACTACTTTATTGTGTCAAGTTTCAAAGAGCTAGCACAATCCGTGTTTGATTTAGAGTTCCAAATACATGTATCCGTATAGGAGAAAACAGAGTGAAACATAAAAATTAAACCTGTTACTGCCAAAAACGGATTAACCTAGAAGAACAAAATTTGGTGAGCCAAGTGGGATTGGGGTGCTGATGATTACTGGAAAGAGTCATCAAGATTGGTTGAAAAAATGTGTGATGAGATTTCAGGAAACTCGTAGGTTTTTGGAAGCTTGGCATCCCCTTTCCATGAAAGTGATTTGCGCCAGTCTCTGCTTAGGGCTACATCAATAGGAAACAAACCATAGAGATAGAACTGGGAACTACATTATTGTGTCAAGTTTCAAAGAGGTAGCACAAACCATCTTTGATTTAGAGTTCCAAATACATGTATCCATATAGGAGTAAACAGAGTGAAACCGAAAAATTAAAACTCTTACTGAAAACGAACGGTTTAACCTAGAAGAACAAAATTTGGTGAGCCAAGTGGGATTGGGATACAGATCTTTACAAGAAAGTGTCATCAAGATTGGGTGCAAAAATGTGTGCTGAGATTACAGGAATATCATAGTTTTTTGGAAGCTTGGCAACCCCTTTCCATGAAAGTGATTTGCGCCAGTCTCTGCTTAGGGCTACATCAATAGGAAAAAAACCATAGAGATACAACAGGAAACTACATTATTGTGTCAAGTTTCAAAGAGCTAGCACAAACCGTCTTTGATTTAGAGTTCCAACTACATGTATCCATATAGGAGTAAACAGAGTGAAACCTAAAAGTTAAAACTCTTACTGAAAACGAACGGTTTAACCTAGAAGAACAAAATTTGGTGAGCCAAGTGAGATTGGGATACTGATCTTTACCAGAAAGTGTCATCAAGATTGGGTGCAAAAATGTGTGCTGAGATTTCAGGAATATCGTAGTTTTTTGGAAGCTTGGCAACCCCTTTCCATGAAAGTGATTTGCGCCAGTCTCTGCTTAGGGCTACATCAATAGGAAACAAACCATAGAGATACAACTGGAAACTACATTATTGTGTCAAGTTTCAAAGAGCTAGCACAAAATGTCTTTGATTTAGAGTTCCAACTACATGTATCCATATAGGAGAAAACAGAGTGAAACCTAAAAATTAAAACTGTTCCTGCCAACGAACGGTTTAACCTAGAAGAACAAAATTTGGTGAGCCAAGTGGGATTGGGGTACTGATCATTACCGGAAAGTGGCATCAAGATTGGGTGAAAAAATGTGCTGAGATTTCAGGAAACGCGTAGTTTTTTGGAAGCTTGGCAACCCCTTTCCATGAAAGTGATTTGCGCCAGTCTCTGCTTAGGGCTACATCAATAGGAAACAAACCATACAGATAGAACTGGGAACTACATTATTGTGTCAAGTTTCAAAGAGGTAGCACAAACCGTCTTTGATTTAGAGTTACAAATACATGTATCCATATAGGAGTAAACAGAGTGAAACCGAAAAATTAAAACTCTTACTGAAAACGAACGGTTTAACCTAGAAGAACAAAATTTGGTGAGCCAAGTGGGATTGGGATACTGATCTTTACAAGAAAGTGTCATCAAGATTGGGTGCAAAAATGTGTGCTGAGATTACAGGAATATCGTAGTTTTTTGGAAGCTTGGCAACCCCTTTCCATGAAAGTGATTTGCGCCAGTCTCTGCTTAGGGCTACATCAATAGGAAACAAACCATAGAGATAGAACTTGGAACTACTTTATTTTGTCAAGATTCAAAGAGCTAGCACAAACCGTCTTTGATTTAGAGTTCCAACTACATGTATCCATATAGGAGAAAACAGAGTGAAACCTAAAAATTAAAACTCTTACTGCCAACGAACGGTTTAAGCTAGAAGAACGAAATTTGGTGAGCCAAGTGTGATTGGTGTACTGATCATTACCACAAAGTGTCATCAAGATTGGTGAAAAAATGTGTCGTGAGATTTCAGGAAACTCGTAGTTTTTTGGAATCTTGGCAACCCCTTTCCATGAAAGTGATTTGCGCCAGTCTCTGCTTAGGGCTACATTAATAGGAAACAAACCATAGAGATAGAACTTGGAACTACTTTAGTTTGTCAAGTTTCAAAGAGCTAGCACAAACCATCTTTGATTTAGAGTTCCAACTACATGTATCCATATAGGAGAAAACAGAGTGAAACCTAAAAATTAAAACTGGTCCTGCCAACGAACAGTTTAAACTAGAAGAACGAAATTTGGTGAGCCAAGTGGGATTGGGGTACTGATCATGATCAAAAAGTGTCATCAAGGTTGGGAGAAAACATGTGTGCTGAGATTTCAGGAAACACGTAGTTTTTTGGAAGCTTCGCAACCCCTTTCCATGAAAGTGTTTTGGGCAAGTCTCTACTTAGGGCTACATCAATAGGAAACAAACCATAGAGAAAGAAATTGGAACTACTTTCTTGTGTAAAGTTTCAAAGAGCTAGCACAAACCATCTTTGATTTAGACTTCCAAAACCTGTATCCATATAGGAGAAAATAGAGTGAAACATAAAAATTAAAACTGTTACTGCCATCGAACGGTTTAACCTAGAAGAACGAAATTTGGTGAGCCCAGTGGGATTGTGGTACTGATCATTACCTGAAAGTGTCATCAAGATTGGGTGAAAAAATGTGTGCTGAGATTTCAGGAAACGCGTAGTTTTTTTAAAGCTTGCCACACCTTTCCATGAAAGTGATTTGCGCCAGTCTCTGCTTAGGGCTACATCAATAGGAAACAAACCTTAGAGACAGAACTTGGAACTACTTTCTTGTGTCAAGTTTCAAAGAGCTAGCACAAACCATCTTTGATTTAGACTTCCAAAACATGTATCCATACAGGAGAAAACATTGTGAAACCTAAATATTAAAACTGTTACTGCCAACGAACGGTTTAACCTAGAAGAACGAAATTTGGTGAGCCCAGTGGGATTGGGGTACTGATCATTTCCTGAAAGTGTCATCAAGATTGGGTGCAAAAATGTGTGCTGAGATTTCAGGAATATCGTAGTTTTTTGGAAGCTTGGCAACCCCTTTCCATGTAAGTGATTTGCGCCAGTCTCTGCATAGGACTACATCAATAGGAAACAAACCATAGAGATAGAACTTGGAACTACTTTATTGTGTCAAGTTTCAAAGAGCTAGCCCAAACCGTCTTTGATTTAGAGTTCCAACTACATGTATCCATATAGGAGAAAACAGAGTGAAACCTAAAAATTAAAACTGTTACTGCCAACGAACAGTTTAAGCTAGAAGAACGAAATTTGGTGAGTCAAGTGTGATTGGGGTAATGATCATTACCAGAAAGTTTCATCAAGATTGGTGAAAAAATGTGTCGCGAGATTTCAGGAAAATCGTAGTTTTATGGAAGCTTGGCAACCCCTTTCCATGTAAGTGATTTGCGCCAGTCTCTGCTTAGGGCTACATCAATAGGAAACAAACCATAGAGATAGAACTGGAAACTACATTATTGTGTCAAGTTTCAAAGAGCTAGCACAAATCGTCTTTGATTTAGAGTTCCAACTACATGTATCCATATAGGAGTAAACAGAGTGAAACCTAAAAATTAAAACTCTTACTGAAAACGAACGGTTTAACCTAGAAGAACAAAATTTGGTGAGCCAAGTGGGATTGGGATACTGATCTTTACCAGAAAGTGTCATCAAGATCGGGTGCAAAAATGTGTGCTGAGATTTCAGGAAACTTGTAGTTTTTTGGAAGCTTGGCAACCCCTTTCCATGAAAGTGGTTTGCGCCAGTCTCTGCATAGGGCTACATCAATAGGAAACAAACCATAGAGATAGAACTTAGAACTACTTTATTGTGTCAAGTTTCAAAGAGCTAGCACAAACCGTCTTTGATTTAGAGTTCCAACTACATGTATCCATATAGGAGAAAACAGAGTGAAACATAAAAATTAAAACTGTTCCTGCAAACGAACGGTTTAACCTAGAAGAACGAAATTTGGTGAGCCAAGTGGGATTGGGGTACTGATCATTACCAGAAAGTGTCATCAAGATTGGTGAAAAAATGTGTCGTGATATTTCAGGAAACTCGTAGTTTTTTGGAAGCTTGGCAACCCCTTTCCATGAAAGTGATTTGCGCCAGTCTCTGCTTAGGGCTACATTAATAGGAAACAAACCATAGAGATAGAACTTGGAACTACTTTAGTTTGTCAAGTTTCAAAGAGCTAGCACAAACCATCTTTGATTTAGAGTTCCAACTACATGTATCCATATAGGAGAAAACAGAGTGAAACCTAAAAATTAAAACTGTTCCTGCCAACGAACGGTTTAACCTAGAAGAACGAAATTTGGTGAGCCAAGTGGGATTGGGGTACTGATCATTACCGGGAAGTGTCATCAAGATTGGGTGAAAAAATGTGCTGAGATTTCAGGAAAATCGTAGTTTTATGGAAGCTTGGCAACCCCTTTCCATGAAAGTGATTTGCGCCAGTCTCTGCTTAGGGCTACATCAATAGGAAACAAACCATAGAGATAGAACTGGAAACTACATTATTGTGTCAAGTTTCAAAGAGCTAGCACAAACCGTCTTTGATTTAGAGTTCCAACTACATGTATCCATATAGGACCAAACAGAGTGAAACATAAAAATTATAACTCTTACTGAAAACGAACGGTTTAACCTAGAAGAACGAAATTTGGTGAGCCAAGTGGGATTGGGGTACTGATCATTACCGGGAAGTGTCATCAAGATTGGGTGAAAAAATGTGCTGAGATTTCAGGAAAATCGTAGTTTTATGGAAGCTTGGCAACCCCTTTCCATGAAAGTGATTTGCGCCAGTCTCTGCTTAGGGCTACATTAATAGGAAACAAACCATAGAGATAGAACTTGGAACTACTTTAGTTTGTCAATTTTCAAAGAGCTATCACAAACCGTCTTTGATTTAGAGTTCCAACTACATGTATCCATATAGGAGAAAACAGAGTGAAACCTAAAAATTAAAACTGTTCCTGCCAACGAACGGTTTAACTTAGAAGAACGAAATTTGGTGAGCCAAGTGGGATTGGGATACTGATCATTACCGGAAAGTGTCATCAAGATTGGGTAAAAAAATGTGTGCTGAGATTTCAGGAAACTCGTAGGTTTTTGGATGCTTGCCAACCCCTTTCCATGAAAGTGATTTGCGCCAGTCTCTGCTTAGGGCTACATCAATAGGAAACAAACCATAGAGATAGAACTTGGAACTACTTTATTGTGTCAAGTTTCAAAGAAATAGCACAAATCGTGTTTGATTTAGCATTCCAACAACCTGTATCCATATAGGAGAAAACAGAGTGAAACCTAAAATTAAAACTGTTACTGCAAATGAATGGTTTAACCTAGAAGAACGAAATTTTGTGAGCCAAGTGGGATTGGGGTACTGATCATTACCTGAAAGTGTCATCAAGATTGGGTGAAAAAATGTGTGCTGGGATTTCAGGAAACTCGTAGTTTTTTGGAAGCTTGGCAACCCCTTTCCATGAAAGTGATTTGTGCCAGTCTCTGCTTAGGGCTACATTAATAGGAAAAAACCATAGAGATAGAACTTGGAACTAATTTATTGTGTCAAGTTTCAAAGAGCTAGCACAAATCGTCTTTGATTTAGGGTTCCAACTACATGTATCCATATAGGAGAAAACAGTGAAATAAAAAAATTTAAACTGTTACACCCAACGAACCGTTTAACCTAGAAGAACCAAATTTGGTGAGCCAAGTGGGACTGGGGTACTGATAATTACCTGAAAGTGTCATCAAGATTGGGTGAAAAAATGTGTGCTGAGATTTCAGGAAACTCCTAGTTTTTTGGAAGCTTGACAACCCCTTTCCATGAAAGTGATTTGCGCCAGTCTCTGCTTAGGGCTACATCAATAGGAAACAAACCATAGAGATAGAACTTGGAACTACTTTATTGTGTCAAGTTTCAAAGAGCTAGCACAATCCGTGTTTGATTTAGAGTTCCAAATACATGTATCCGTATAGGAGAAAACAGAGTGAAACATAAAAATTAAACCTGTTACTGCCAACAAACGGATTAACCTAGAAGAACAAAATTTGGTGAGCCAAGTGGGATTGGGGTGCTGATGATTACTGGAAAGAGTCATCAAGATTGGTTGAAAAAATGTGTGCTGAGATTTCAGGAAACTCGTAGGTTTTTGGAAGCTTGGCATCCCCTTCCCATGAAAGTTATTTGCGCCAATCTCTGCATAGGGCTACATCAATATGAAACAAACCATAGAGATGAACTTGGAACTACTTTATTGTGTCAAGTTTCAAAGAGCTAGTACAAACCGTATTTGATTTAGAGTCCCAAATATATATCCATATAGGAGAAAACAGAGTGAAACCTAAAAATTAAAACTGTTACTGCCAAAGAACGGTTTAACCTAGAAGAACGAAATTTGGTCAGCCAAGTGGGACTGGGGTACTGATCAATACGTGAAAGTGTCATCAAGTTAGGGTGAAAAAATGTGTGCTGAGATTTCAGAAAACTCGTAGTTTTTTGGAAGCTTGGCAACCCCTTTCCATGAAATTGATTCGCGCCAGTCTCTGCTTAGAGCTACATAACTAGGAAAGAAATCATAGAGATAGAACTTGGAACTACTTTATTTTGTCAAGTTTCAAAGAGCTAGCACAAACCGTGTTTGATTTAGTTTCCAACTACATGTATCCATATAGGAGAAAACAGAGTGAAACCTAAAAATTAAAACTGATACTGCCAATGAAGTGTTTAATCTAGAAGAACGAAATTTGGTGAGCCAAGTGGGACTGGGGTACTGATCATTACCTGAAAGTGTCTTCAAGTTTGGGTGAAAAAATGTGTGCTGAGATTTCAGGAAACTCGTAGTTTTTGGAAGTTTGGCAACCCCTTTCCATGAAAGCGATTTGCGCCAATCTCTGCTTAGGGCTACATCAATAGGAAAAAAACCATAGAGATAGAACTTCAAACTAAGTTATTGTGTCAACTTTCAAAGAGCTAGCACTAACCGTCTTTGATTTAGAGTTCCAACTACATGTATCCATATACGAGAAAACAGAGTGAAACCTAAAAATTAAAACTGTTACTGCCAATGAACGGTTTAACCTAGAAGAATGAAATTTGGTGAGCCAAGTGGGATTGGGGTACTGATCATTACCTGAAAGTGTCATCAAGATTGGGTGAAAAAATGTGTGCAAAGATTTCAGGAAACTCGTAGTTATTGGAAGCTTGGCAACCCCTTTCCATGAAAGCGATTTGCGCCAGTCTCTGCTTAGGGCTACATCAATAGGAAAAAAACCATAGAGATAGAACTTGGAACTACATTATTGTGTCAAGTTTCAAAGAGCTAGCACAAACCGTGTTTGATTTAGAGTTCCAACTACATATATCCATATAGGAGAAAACAGAGTGAAACCTAAAAATTAAAACTGTTACTGCAAACGAATGGATTAACCTAGAAGAACGAAATTTGGTGAGCCAAGTGGGATTGGGGTACTGATCATTACCTGAAAGTGTCATCAAGATTGGGTGAAAAAATGTGTGCTGAGATTTAGGAAACTCATAATTATTGGAAGTTTGGCAACCCCTTTCCATGAAAGTGATTTGCGCCAGTCTCTGCTTAGGGCTACATCAATAGGAAAAAAACCATAGAGATAGAACTTGGAACTACTTTATTGTGTCAAGTTTCAAAGAGCTAGCACAAACCGTGTTTGATTTAGAGTTCCAACTACATGTTTCCATATAGGAGAAAACAGAGTGAAACCTAAAAATTAAAACTGTTACTGCCAACGAACGGTTTAACCTAGAGGAACGAAATTTGGTGAGCCAAGTGGGATTGGGTTACTGATCATTACCTGAAAGTTTCATCAAGTTTGGGTGAAAAAAAGTGTGCTGAGATTTCAGGAAACTCGTAGTTTTTTGGAAGCTTGGCAACCCCTTTCCATGAAAGTGATTTGTGCCAGTCTCTGCTTAGGGCTACATCAATAGGAAAAAAAACATAGAGATAGAACTTGGAACTAATTTATTGTGTCAAGTTTCAAAGAGCTAGCACAAACCGTCTTTGATTTAGAGTTCCAACTACATGTATCCGTATAGGAGAAAACAGAGTGAAACCTAAAAATTAAAACTGTTACTGCCAACGAACGGTTTAACCTAGAAGAATGAAATTTGGTGAGCCAAGTGGGATTGGGGTACTGATCATTACCTAAAAGTGTCATCAAGATTGGTTGAAAAAATGTGTGCTGAGATTTCAGAAAACTCGTAGTTTATTGGAAGCTTGGCAACCCTTTCCATGAAAGTGATTTGCGCCAGTCTCTGGTTAGGGCTACATCAATAGGAAAGAAACCATAGAGATAGAACTTGGAACTACTTTATTATGTCAAGTTTCAAAGAGCTAGCAGAAACCGGGTTTGATTTAGAGTTCCAACTACATGTATCCATATAGGAGAAAACAGAGTGAAACCTAAAAATTAAAACTTTTACTGACAATGAACGGTTTAATCTAGAAGAACGAAATTTAATGAGCCAAGTGGGATTGGCGTACTGATCATTACCTGAAAGTGTCATCAAGATTGGGTGAAAAAAAGTGTGCTGAGATTTCAGGAAACTCGTAGTTTTTTGGACGCTTGGCAACCCCTTTCCATGAAAGTGATTTGCGCCAGTCTCTGCATAGGGCTACATCAATAGGAAAAAAACCATAGAGATAGAACTTGGAACTACTTTATTGTGTCAAGTTTCAAAGAGCTAGCACAAACCGTCTTTGATTTAGAGTTCCAACTACATGTATCCGTATAGGAGAAAACAGAGTGAAACCTAAAAATTAAAACTGTTACTGCCAACGAACGGTTTAACCTAGAGGAACGAAATTTGGTGAGCCAAGTGGGATTGGGGTACTGATCATTACCTGAAAGTTTCATCAAGTTTGGGTGAAAAAAAGTGTGCTGAGATTTCAGGAAACTCGTAGTTATTGGAAGCTTGGCAACCCCTTTCCATGAAAGTAATTTATGCCAGTCTCTGCTTAGGGCTATATCAATAGGAAAGAAAGCATAGAGATAGAACTTGGAACTACTTTATTGTGTCAAGTTTCAAAGAGCTAGCACAAACCGTCTTTGATTTAGAGTTCCAACTACATGTATCCATATAGAGGAAAACAGAGAGAAACCTAAAAATTAAAACTGTTACTGCCAATGAACGGTTTAACCTAGAAGAAAGAAATTTGGTGAGCCAAGTGGGATTGGGGTACTGATCATTACCGGAAAGTGTCATCAAGATTGGTTGAAAATATGTGTGCTGAGATTTCAGGAAACTCGTAGTTTTTTGGAAGCTTGGCAACCCCTTTCCATGAAAGTGATTTGGGCCAGTCTCCTCTTAGGGCTACATCAATAGGAAACAAACCATAGAGATAGAACTTGGAACTACTTTATTGTGTCAAGTTTCAAAGAACTAGCACAAACCGTGTTTGATTTAGAGTTCCAAATACATGTATCCATATAGGAGAAAACACAGTGAAACCTAAAAATTAAAACTGTTACTTCCATGAACGCTTTAACCTAGAAGAACGAAATTTGGTGAGCCAAGTGGGATTGGGGTACTGATCTTTACCGGAAAGTGTCATCAAGATTGGGTGAAAAAATGTGTGCTGAGATTTCAGGAAACTCGAAGTTTTTTGGAAGCTTGGCAACCCCTTTCTATGAAAGTGATTTGCGCCAGTCTCTGCTTAGAGCTACATCAATAGGAAACAAACCATAGTGATAGAACTTGGAACTAAGTTACTGTGTCAAGTTTCAAAGAGCTAGCACAAAACGTCTTTGATTTAGAATTCCAACTACATGTATCCATATAGGAGAAAACAGAGTGAAACCTAAAAATTTAAACTGTTACTGCCAACGAACGGTTTAACCTAGAAGAACGTAATTTGGTGAGCCAAGTGGGATTGGGGTACTGATCATTACCTGAAAGTGGCATCAAGATTGGTTGAGAAAATGTGTGCTGAGATTTCAGGAAACTCGTAGTTATTGGAAGCTTGGCAACCCCTTTCCATGAAAGTGATTTGCGCCAGTCTCTGCTTAGGGCTACAGCAATGGGAAACAATCCATAGAGATAGAACTTGGAAATACTTTATTGTGTCAAGTTTCAAAGAGCTAGCACAAACCCTCTTTGATTTAGAGTTCCAAATACATGTATCCATATAGGAGAAAACCGAATGAAACCCAAAAATTAAAACTGTTACTGCCAACGAACGGTTTAACCAAGAAGAACGAAATATTTTGAACCAAGTGGAATTGGGGTACTGATCATTACCGGAAAGTGTCATCAAGATTGGGTGAAAAAATGTGTGCTGAGAATTGAGGAAACTCGTAGTTTTTTGGAAGCTTGGCAACCCCTTTCCATGAAAGTGATTTGTGCCAGTCTCTGCTTAGGGCTACATTAATAGGACACAAGCCATAGAGATAGAACTTGGAACTACATTATTGTGTCAAGTTTCAAAGAGCTAGCACAAACCCTGTTTGATTTAGAGTTCCAAATACATGTATCCATATAGGAGAAAACAGAGTGAAACCTAAAAATTTAAACTGTTACTGCCAATGAACGGTTTACCCTAGAAGAACGAAATTTGGTGGGCCAAGTGGGATTGGGGTACTGGTCATTTCCGGAAAGTGTCATTAAGATTGGTTGAAAAAATGTGTGCTGAGATTTCAGGAAAATTGTAGTTTTTTGGAAGCTTGACAACCCCTTTCCATGAAAGTGATTTGTGCCAGTCTCTGCTTAGGGCTACATCAATAGGAAACACACCATAGAGATAGAACTTGGAACTACTTTATTGTGTCAAGTTTCAAAGAGCTAGCACAAACCTTGTTTGATTTAGAGTTCCAACTACATGTATCCATATAGGAGAAAACAGAGTGAAACCTAAAATTTAAAACTGTTACTGCAAACGAACGGTTTAACCTAGAAGAACGAAATTTGGTGATCCAAGTGGGATTGGGGTACTGATCATTACCGGAAAGTGTCATCAAGATTGGGTGAAAAAATGTGTGCTGAGAATGGAGGAAACATGTAGTTTTTGGAAGCTAGGCAACCCCTTTCCATGAAAGTGATTTACGCCAGTCTCTGCTTAGGGCTACAACAATAGGAAACAAACCTTAGAGATAGAACTTGGAACTACTTTATTGTGACAAGTTTCAAAGAGCTAGCACAAACCGTGTTTTATTTAGAGTTCCAACTACATGTATCAATATAGGAGAAAACATAGTGAAACCTAAAAATTTAAACTGTTACTGCCAACGAACAGTTTAACCTAGAAGAACGAAATTTGGTGAGCCAAGTGGGAATGGGGTACTGATCATTTCCGGAAAGTGTCATCAAGATTGGTTGAAGAAATGTGTGCTGAGATTTCAGGAAACTCGTAGTTTTTTGGAAGCTTGGCAACTCCTTTCCATGAAAGTGATTTGCGCCAGTCTCTGCTTAGGGCTACATCAATAGGAAACAAAACATAGAGATAGAACTTGGAACTACTTTAGTGTGTCAAGTTTCAAAGAGCTAGTACAAACCGTCTTTGATGTAGAGTTCCAACTATATGTATCCATATAGGAGAAATCAGAGTGAAACCCAAAAATTAAAACTGTTACTGCCAACGAACGGTTTAAGCTAGAAGAACGAAATTTGGTGAGCCAAGTGGGATTGGGGTACTGATCATTACCGGGAAATGTCATCAAGTTTGGGTGAAAACATGTGTGCTGAGATTTCAGGAAACTCGTAATTTTTTTGGAAGCTTGGCAACCCCTTTCCATGAAAGTGATTTGCGCCTGTCTCTGCTTAGGGCTACATCAATAGGAAACAAACCATAGAGATAGAACTTGGAACTACTTTATTGTGTCAAGTTTCAAAGAGCTAGCACAAACCGTGTTTGATTTAGAGTTCCAATTACATGTATCCATATAGGAGAAAACAGAGTGAAACCTAAAAATTAAAACTGTTACTGCCAACGAACGGTTTAACCTAGAAGAACAAAATTTGGTGAGCCAAGTAGGATTGGGGTACTTATCATTGCCTGAAAGTGTCTTCAATATTGGTTGAAAAAATGTGTCCTGAGATTTCAGGAAACTCGTCGGTTTTTGGAAGCTTGTCAACCCATTTCCATGAAAGTGATTTGCGCCAGTCTCTGCTTAGTGCTACATCAATAGGAAACAAACCATAGAGATAGAACTTAGAACTACTTTATTGTGTCAAGTTTCAAAGAGCTAGCACAAATCGTGTTTGATTTAGAGTTCCAACTACATGTATCCATATAGGAGAAAACACAGTGAAACCTAAAAATTAAAACTGTTACTGCAAACGAACTGTTTAACCTAGAAGAACGATATTTGGTGATCCAAGTGGGATTGGGGGACTCTTCATTACCGGAAAGTGTCATCAAGATTGGGTGAAAAAATGTGTGCTGAGAATAGAGGAAACTCGTAGTTTTTTGGAAGCTTGGCAACCCCTTTCCATGAAAGTGATTTGCACCAGTCTCTGCTTAGGGCTACATCAATAGGAAACAAACCATAGAGATAGAACTTGGAACTACTTTCTTGTGTCAAGTTTCAAAGAGCTAGCACAAACCGTCTTTGATTTAGTCTTCCAACTAAATGTATCCATATAGGAGAAAACAGAGTGAAACCTAAACATTAAAACTGTTACTGCAAACGAATGGTTTAACCTAGAAGAACGAAATTTGGTGAGCCAAGTGGAATTGGGGTACTGATCATTACTGGAAAGTGTCATCAAGATTGGGTGAAAAAATGTGTGCTGAGAATTGAGAAAACCCGTAGTTTTTTGGAAGCTTGGCAACCCCTTTACATGAAAGTTAATTGCGCCAGTCTCTGCTTAGGGCTACATCAATAGGAATCAAACCATAGAGATAGAACTTGGAACTACTTTTTGTGTTAAGTTTCAAAGAGCTAGTACAAACCGTCTTTGATTTAGAGTTCCAACTACATGTATCCATATAGGAGAAAACATAGAGAAACCTAAAAATTTAAACTGTTACTGCCAACGAACGGTTTAACCTAGAAGAACGAAATTTGGAGAGCCAAGTGGGACTGGGGTACTGATAATTACCTGAAAGTGTCATCAAGATTGGGTGAAAAAATGTGTGCTGAGATTTCAGGAAACTCGTAGTTTTTTGGAAGCTTGGCAACCCTTTTCCATGAAAGTGATTTGCGCCAGTCTCTGCTTAGGGCTACATCAGTAGGAAACAAACCATAGAGATAGAACTTGGAACTACATTCTTGTGTCAAGTTTCAAAGAGCCAGCACAAACCGTGTTTGATTTAGAGTTCCAAATACATGTATCCATATGGGAGAAATCAGAGTGAAATCTAAAAAAGAAAACTTTTACTGCCACGAACGGTTTAACCTAGAAGAACGGAATTTGGTGAGCCAAGTTGGATGGGGTACTGATCATTACCGGAAAGTGTCATCAAGATTGGCTGAAAAAATTTGTGCTGAGATTTGAGGAAACTCGTAGTTTTTTGGAAGCTTGGCAACACTTTTCCATGAAAGTGATTTGTGCCAGTCTCTGCTTAGGGCTACATCAATAGGAAACAATCCATAGAGATAGAACTTGGAACTACTTTCTTGTGTCAAGTTTCAAAGAGCTAGCACAAACCGTCTTTGATTTAGACTTCCAACTACATGTATCCATATAGGAGAAAACAGAGTGAAACCCAAAAATTAAAACTGTTACTGCCAATGAACGGTTTAACCTAGAAGACGAAATTTGGTGAGCCAAGTGGGCTTGGGCTACTGATAGTTACCTGAAACTGTCATCAAGATTGGTTGAAAAAATGTGTGCTGAGATTTCAGGAAACTCGTAGTTTTTTGGAAGCTTGTCAACCCCTTTCCATGAAAGTGATTTGCGCCAGTCTCTGCTTAGGGCTACATCAATAGGAAACAAACCATAGAGATAGATCTTGGAACTACTTTATTGTGTCAAGTTTCAAAGAGCTAGCACAAACCGTCTTTGATTTAGTGTCCCAAATACATGTATCCATATAGGAGAAAACAGAGTGAAACCTAAAAAATTAAAACTGTTACTGCCAACGAACGTTTTAACCTAGAAGAACGAAATTTGGTGAGCCAAGTTGGATTGGTGTACTGTTCATTTCCTGAAAGTGTCATCAAAATTGGGTGAAAAAATGTATGCTGAGATTTCAGGAAACTCGTAGTTTTTTGGAAGCTTGGCAACCCCTTTCCATGTAAGTGATTTGCGCCAGTCTCTCCTTAGGGCTACATCTGCCGGGGGCCAGACCCGGCGGGTTCCAGGGAGTCCCGAAGGAGGAGTGGCGTCGGCGAAATGATGAGACAGGAGTTGTTCCCTTTGAGCAATCTTCAGAGAGAGAGCTAAAGCAGCTTTTCTCTGGGTCCCCTTTTTATTACAATTTTTCTCATCATTATAGATTCACAATACGTCATTGATTATATAACTTAAAACTTTGCCAAGACATGACATTTCCTTAACCATGATTGAGAGCACACCGATCTACATTCTTCCAGGATATGACCCCCAGCCATACAATCATCAAAGTACAGATTCATCAATAAAACATGTCACCAATTTACATCCTTCAGATTTTCCCAAGATTTACTATTTTTCCCAAGATGTTATTTCCTTATTAACTAACGTCAAGCTACGTAACCAGACTCTAAGTCTCCTGATTAATCATTAACCTAAAGTACACCTGCACTTTATTTTTAATCTAAAATTCCCATCTAAAAAAGTCCCTTTAAATCTTATATTTAAAATGTCCTAAAGTTTATGAATCATCCTTAAAGTATATCAGAAACCTATATAACTAAAGACTTAATAATTTCTAAACTTAAGAATCTAAATAATATTTTTAACATTATTCTAAAACTGTGTCTTATAAAGCTATTTTAATTAATTCCTAAATTTATTCTCATAAAACTGGTTGAGCTGCTTTCTCAGAGAGTTTCTTTTGTTTCTCAGTCAAGGTACACTAGTTCTCAAAGAATTTGTTTCTCAGTCAAGGTACGCTAGTTCTCAAAGAGTTTGTTTTTCAGAGGATGATTGTTGTCTGTTATTAGGTTTGTCCACAATGTACTAAGATAGAAGAATAGCCTTTTATTTTGTCCTTGATATGCTGAGGGGTGGGTAGCAGAAGAGCTTCCAAGGCATGAACTACCTGTTCTGTTCTAGCCATCTGAAATTTAATTGTTTGGCATTTAACATACTCATGCCTCCTGTGAGAAACATAAGCATGAAAATGCAAAGTCCCAATTACATAAAAAAGGGTCTCATGGTTTCGGCTACCCACCAACCAGTGTGGCTTTGCCAGCATTCATCCTCACTGTGACCCTGTCAAGACAGTGGGAGAGCGGCTTTGCCAACACTTTTTCTCACTGTGACCCTGTCAAGACAGTGAGTGGGGGATCGCCTTCACCAATTCCCCCTCTTTTATTTTTTAAATGAAGTAACTTTAGTTCCAGATGGGCTGAACGAATTCCACGACTCAGCAATCTGAACAGGACTGGAAGGACAGAAATAAGGACAAGAATAATTAAAATACTTAAACCACTATTAATTAAAATGGAAAATAAAGTTTTGTTGGAGACTAAAGAATTTAATTTGGAAACAAAAGTGTTAGCTAATTCTGGAATGGTTGTTTCTGAAATATGTGTCTCGCTAATGTCTTTAATTTTTTCCTGTAATTCATCTATATCTAGAGTTAAATTAGTGTTTTTCCATAACCCTCGTAAATGACATTGTATCTGAGACCATGTTTCTTTAGAATAGTTATATGTGTGAGGAGTAACACAAATCCATTTATATTGAGAATGACATCTAGTTGTCATTCGAGTTTTTATGTTTTGAATTTGATTACCAATGTAAAGGACAGCCTCTTCTAAAGCATTAACTCTAGCTTCTAACTTCCTATCTATATGTTCCTGAATCATAAGTGCAATAGAAATATTTTTTGACAACTGATTTACATGATGAGCAGTATGAACTTCTTTAACTAATGCAGTGGTGGAAGCAACTATGGACCCTATTATAACAATTAATGCTGAAATTCCTAAAATTAAGGTAGCTATAAAACGTTTAGGTCTAATTAAGGCTTGATTAACTAAATCTAATGTTTGTAACCCAGGATCATCATACCAAATAGAATCTAATTTAACAGGCAACATAACATAAGAAGGTTGATGTACAATTAAAATATGATTGGATGTTGATATGCTAGAATTAATACAATTTGTTAACGTACAACCTTTACAAACAACATCATAAGTTTCATCTTCTAATTTTGAAATCTTTAGTGTTCCTTGATTTTTAAGTAATATTGCATAAGGAGATCCTACACAAGCTGTAACAAAATGACTCTCAGATATTAAAGAAGGCCTACTCATATATATTATGTCTAAAGAAGCCAATAATCTATAAAGTTCTGTATAAATCTGATAATGTTGTTTAATTTTAGTAAAATATAAAGGGGCAATCCATCCATCTGTGAACCATTTATCTGTGGGTTCAAGTGGAACACTCCTAATAATTCGTATTTGAGGAGTATTCCATGAAGGTGATGATAAAATTTTAGGAGGCTCATATTCAGATTTAGAAATAAAAAAATCATATATTGGAAAAGAAGAATTTTTTGGAAAGATTTTAAATCCTCCTTTAATAAACATACATGTATGCCACATTGGAAATCCAAATTGTCTATCTATTTATACCCGTGAACGATCAGGTTCTTCACAATCTTGAAACGTAGGAGGGGGCTTTACTGATGGCAAATTTTGTTTAAAATCGGGAAAATCTAAAGTTAAAATAGAAAGCATCCAAGGATCCATTATATCATTTTCCTCATTTGGAGAAAATGTCATAAAAATTCTATAATTAAGTGGTATGCAGCCCACAATTGGAGTAATATTATAACTAAAACACAGAGGAGGTAAATGACTATGACCCTTAAAATTAAAATTATGAGTTGATATAGGAGTAATAAAAGAATTAGATTCACCCCCCAGGAGATTAGTATTATTGGTAAATACCTTAATATTTCCTTTTCCCCAAGTAGTGAGATGAAATAAAGGTGGATCAGGATAATATGCCCAATAATATTCAGAAGACACATTGGCTACCTGACAGGCAAGAATAGCTAGCATAGCAACAAACATTTTTTCAGGAGTGCAGGGGTTTGACTGAGTAGAGATAAGTTCTCGAGCTTGATGAGTCAATTGTTTTAATTGTCCCCAAGTTGGTAATTCTGCAAATCTTGTAGAAGATGATCGTCTGAATAAGGATTGAGGGTCATCAAAGCTCATTCGGGAGAAAGATGGAATCAAGGTAGTCATCAAATCTTCCTCAGGAACCGTGGTCAATGGTGAGGCGTGTCGGAGACTCGGAGGGCACGATCTGTTCCGCTTTCTGGTCCGGAGGCTGGACATAGGGTCGAATCAGTCTGTCAGGAATCCAAATGGGGGAATCAGCGTCCTGTGGGAAGACACAAGCATATCCTCGCCCACAAGTTAGTAATACATCAGGTCCTTTCCATTTACCTGTCAAAAGATCTTTCCATTTTACCAAGGGTTTTGCTGATATTTTTTCATTTTCCCAATGTCTTAACATGGGAGTTACTCCTTTATAATCACAATTAAGATGATTAATCACAAACAAAGCATGTTGTAAAACATGATGAGGAGAACTATATTTATATTCTCCTTCTTGAAGTTTAGTAATTTGAGCTTTCAATGTTTGATGAGCTCTCTCAACTATAGCTTGTCCTTGAGGATTATAAGGAATTCCTGTAGAATGAGAAATTTTAAACATATCACAAAATTTTTTAAAAGCATTTGAAGTGTAAGCTGTTGCATTATCTGTTTTTAATGTTTTAGGCACTCCCAAATATGAGAAACAAATAAACAAGTGTTGCACTACGTCTTTGTATGCTTCTCCAGTTCTTGCTGAGGCAATAATCACATGAGAAAAAGTATCAACAACAACATGAACATAACTTAATTTTCCAAATGAAGGAATATGAGTAACATCCATTTGCCATAAATCATTAGGTCTTAAACCACGAGGATTAACTCCCATGGGTAGAGTTGGCAATAATGATGGACAGGTTTGACAATTTTTGACAATAGTTCTAGCTGATTCCCTAGGGTTATGAAATTGTTGTCGAAGGGCAGAAGCATTTTGATGATGTAAAGCATGACTAGCTGTAGCTTCCTGAACAGTAAGAATTTGGGGTCTGGTTAATGAATCTGCCAGTGCATTGCCTTGTGACAATTTTCCTGGTAAGTTAGAATGTCCTCGAATATGTCCTATAAAATAAGAATGTTGTCTATCTAAAATTAACTTTTGTAAAGAATTTAAATGATGAAAAATTGTAGTCTTATGTTGAGGAAGAGAAGCTGTTTCTATATGAGGAAAAATTTTCACAATATACTGAGAATCAGTATATAAGTTAAACATTTGATCTTTTAATTGGGTAAAAGCCATAATTACAGCTATTATTTCTGCTCTCTGAGCAGAGGTTTCTTCTGTCTGTTGAACATAGGTTTTATCATTAATAACTAAAGATGCTAGTCCATTTGAGGATCCATCAGTGAAAACCAAAGCTGCTGGTTGAGGTAAAGGTTCAGAAGAAAATAATTTTGGAAAAATAACAGGGTTATTTTTAACTAAATATAACAAAGGGTGAGATGGCAGATGAAATTTAATATGACCACAATATCCCTGTAAAGCTATTTGCCAATCTTCAGAATGTTCCATAAGTGTATTTAATTGATCTCTGGAATAAGGAATCACCAAATTATGCATTTCTTTTCCAAATAACTCTTTACTTCTATGTCTTCCTTTTATTATTAATAAAGTAATCATGGTAGGGTATGAGCAAATAACCTTTTTAGAAGTAACTGGCATATGAATCCATTCTAAAGGACCTGACTGCCATAATAGTCCTGTGGGTGTATGAGGAGTAGGTAAAATAAGAAAATCCCAAGTTTGAGTATAATCAACTCTTTGCAATTGTTGTTTATTAATAGCTTCTTCTACCTTATTTAAAGCCAATTTAGCTTCTTGTGTCAAAATACGAGAAGAACGTGGGTTAGAGTCTCCTTTTAAAATATCAAATAAGGGTTTAAGATCTGCAGTAGTAAGTTTTAAAAAAGGACGAATCCAATTAATATCTCCTAAAAGTTTTTGAAAATCATTTAAAGTTTGTAAATGATCAATCCGTAATTTTAAATTTTGATGGGAAACAGTTTGAGTATTTATAATTCTACCCAAATAATTGTAAGGAGGTGATTGCTGAATTTTATCTGGGGCAATGATTAGACCAAAATTTTGTAAAGACTGTGTCAGCATTAATAATATATGATGAAGCAACTGGACATCTTTATGAGCAATTAATATATCATCCATATAATGAATGATATAGGCATCTTTATATTTATCTCTTATTGGTTGTATTGCTAATGTAACATATTTTTGACAGAGAGTAGGACTATTTTTCATACCTTCAGGTAGCACCTTCCATTGAAAACGTTGATATGGCCGTTTTAAATTTACAGAGGGAAGGCTGAAAGCAAACCTTTTGCGATCATCAGGATGTAATGGAATAGTAAAAAAGCAATCTTGTAAGTCTATTACCATAACATGAAATCCTTTAGGGACAGCTACTGGAGAGGGGAGTCCTGGTTGTAAGGAACCCATATCCTCCATGGTAGCATTTATAGCTCTTAAATCTTGTAATAATCTCCATTTACCTGATTTCTTTTTAATAACAAATATAGGAGTGTTCCATGGACTATTAGAAGGTTCTATGTGTTTTAGATTAAGTTGTTCCTTAACCAACAAGTCTACAGCCTGTAATTTTTCTGTTGTTAAGGGCCATTGTTCTATCCATACAGGCTCATCATTTTTCCAAGTTATTTTATCTGCTGTTTCAACAATGGCCCCAATTAAAAATCCTGTTGAGCTTCTTCTACAAGAGCAGTACAGAGAGAAACTCCCATTTTAAGCATTATATCTCGGCCCCATAAAGTAAAAGGAAGAGAAGGAATAACATATGGCTGAAAAGTTCCTGAATTTTTGTCATCAGCCCATTTAAGTATTTGAGTGCTTTTTGCTACATTAGTAGCAGTTCCAAGCCCCATAAGTGTTGAGGGAGTTACTGTTGTAGGCCAGGTTGAAGGCCAATCTTTTCCAGCTATACAAGTTACATCTGCTCCTGTATCTAATAAACCATCAATTATTTTTCCTTGAATCTCTAATTTTTTCATAGGACGAGAATTTTGAATTTTTTGAACCCAAAATGTCATATCACTAGAGCCAAATCCTTTTGTTTGTCTTTGTTTATTTGAAATAGCTCGGTTTCCGATAGATAAATAGGGGAGTAGCAAAATTTGAGCAATTTTTTGTCCTTTATGAATAATCAAAGTCTTCTGAGTTGAGGGTTCTATTAAAATCTTAATTTCTCCAATAAAATCAGAATCAACAACTTCAGGAATAACTCTGACTCCCTGTAGGGAAGCAGAGCTTCTTCCTAGAATAAGACCAAAAGTTCCTTTAGGTAAAGGTCCATAAATTTTAGTAGGTATAGCTAGAACAGAAGAATCTGAGGGAATAACTACTGATTCTGAAGATGTCAAATCTAATCCTGCTGAACCTGGTGTGGCTCTTAATAAAGCCCTTATAGCATATCCTGTTGAAAAAGATTGTTGATGACCTCTATTATTTAAGGGGCCTGAGGAGGGCCCCATTACCAGTTTCCCGGCAATGGATTGGCATTCATTTGTGGAAATTTTTGAGGCATTGGTCCATCCTCCAAAAGTCTCCCATCTTTATGAAATTTAGAGCGACAGTCCTTTGCCCAGTGAAAACCCTTATTGCAACGTGGGCATAAAGTTTTGGGTCTAGGTATCTGATTAGAAGCTATGTTTCCTTTATTTTGAGAATTTTTATTAGGACACACTTTACTAAAATGACCTGTCTGTCCACAAGAAAAACAGCTTTGATTTTCTTTAATTTGTTCTCTGTTTTGAAGCCCTTTAAAAAACTGAGCATTTGTTTGTCCCCGTAATGCTGCAGCTATGGCTACACCTTGCAAATATGAGGGTGATACATCAGCACAAACCTTAACAAAATCAGATAAATTTTCCGTCTTTCTAATAGGTCTTAGGAGTGTCTGACATGTAGTATTTGCATTTTCAAAAGCTAATTGTTTAATTATAATTTGTGCAGCTTCATTATTTGTTATAATTTTTTCCACTGATTCTTTTAATCGAGACAAGAATTCCTCAAAAGGTTCTTCAGGCTTTTGTTTTATAGTACTTAAGCCAGAAGTTTTAACTCCTTTATTTTCTAATTGTCTCCAAGCATTAACTGCTAAATCTGAGCACTGGATCAAGGCAGGATGAAGCAGATGTAATTGATCACTTGGTTGAGCCCAATCATTTTCTCCCATTAACATATCAAGAGTGACTTCACTATTTATAGATTTATTATATCGAGAGCGTTCTTTAGCTCTATCTTCATAATCTGTTTTCCATAATAAGAATGTTCCTCCAGGGAGACAAGATCTTGCAGTAGCAAACCAATCATATGGAGTCATCCATCTAGTGGCAATAATTTCTACTATCTGTAAAGTATAAGGAGAAGTGGGCCCATAATCATGAACAGACTGTTTTAATTCTTTTAAAAGTTTTAAAGGAAGGGGCTCCCATTGAGGCATATAATTTTCATCATTTGAATCAAAAGTGATAGGGAAAGTAAAACTTAAATCTCCAGATTGTAGAGCCTCTTTCATAGCTCCTTTAAATCCTACATTCCGTGGAGGAGGTGGTAAAGTATTTTTCATTTTGGGACCCAATTTATTTTTGGTAGAAGATCCACAAGAATGTGTACTTATGGGGGCAAAGAATTCTTCATTATAATATTTAGTAGTTGCTTCTTCTAAATTATCTTTATTTTCTAAACAAGACTGATCCTCTTTCTCATCTTTTTTTAGGACATAAGTTTCACTTCTAGAGTCCTTCCTTAGGGGAGTTTCTTCAGTAGGGACAGTTAAGTTAATCTTATTTAGGATTTCAGCTTCTTGAGTTGGATCTAACATATCTTTTAAGAGATTCCATAATGCTATAGTATCTACAGGCATATTTTCTGGTCCATAATTAGAGTAAAATGCTCTTAAAGCTTCTCCTATTTTCATCCATGTTTTTAGATCTAGGGTTCCCTCTTCTGGGAACCAAGGACAACATTCCTGAATAAAATGAAAAAAACCTCTGTAATTGTGAAGTGGGAACCTGAACTCCTTTTTTTCTAAGCATATGTTTAACAATATCAATGAATAATCCTCGTTCCTTGGATTCTGTACTTCCCATTTTTCTTTTACCTAATTACCCACTCTCACCTGTTCTACTAACAGGGGGCTCGCGAAACCCAAGGGTAATGTCCTATCCACTCCGAAAACAAGGGGGCAAATGCCGAGGGGGCTTACCTTTTAGATGCCGAGGGGGCTTACCTTCAGGTGTCCAGGGGGCTCACCTTCAGGTGCCGAGGGGATTAACTTCAGGTCCCTGGCTCGGGCGCCAATTGCCGGGGGCCAGCACCGGCGGGGTCCAGGGAGTCCCGAAGGAGGAGTGGCGTCGGCGAAATGATGAGACAGGAGTCGTTCCATTTGAGCAATCTTCAGAGAGAGAGAGCTAAAGCAGCTTTTCTCTGGGTCCCCTTTTTATTACAATTTTTCTCATCATTATAGATTCACAATACGTCATTGATTATATAACTTGAAACTTTGCCAAGACATGACATTTCCTTAACCATGATTGAGAGCACACCGATCTACATTCTTCCAGGATATGACCCCCAGCCATACAATCATCAAAGTACAGATTCATCAATAAAACATGTCACCAATTTACATCCTTCAGATTTTCCCAAGATTTACTATTTTTCCCAAGATGTTATTTCCTTATTAACTAACGTCAAGCAACGTAACCAGACTCTAAGTCTCCTGATTAATCATTAACCTAAAGTACACCTGCACTTTATTTTTAATCTAAAATTCCCATCTAAAAAAGTCCCTTTAAATCTTATATTTAAAATGTCCTAAAGTTTATGAATCATCCTTAAAGTATATCAGAAACCTATATAACTAAAGACTTAATAATTTCTAAACTTAAGAATCTAAATAATATTTTTAACATTATTCTAAAACTGTGTCTTATAAAGCTATTTTAATTAATTCCTAAATTTATTCTCATAAAACTGGTTGAGCTGCTTTCTCAGAGAGTTTCTTTTGTTTCTCAGTCAAGGTACACTAGTTCTCAAAGAATTTGTTTCTCAGTCAAGGTACGCTAGTTCTCAAAGAGTTTGTTTTTCAGAGGATGATTGTTGTCTGTTATTAGGTTTGTCCACAATGTACTAAGATAGAAGAATAGCCTTTTATTTTGTCCTTGATATGCTGAGGGGTGGGTAGCAGAAGAGCTTCCAAGGCATGAACTACCTGTTCTGTTCTAGCCATCTGAAATTTAATTGTTTGGCATTTAACATACTCATGCCTCCTGTGAGAAACATAAGCATGAAAATGCAAAGTCCCAATTACATAAAAAAGGGTCTCATGGTTTCGGCTACCCACCAACCAGTGTGGCTTTGCCAGCATTCATCCTCACTGTGACCCTGTCAAGACAGTGGGAGAGCGGCTTTGCCAACACTTTTTCTCACTGTGACCCTGTCAAGACAGTGAGTGGGGGATTGCCTTCAACATACATCAATAGGAAACAAACCATAGAGATAGAACTTGGAACTGATTTCTTTTGTCAAGTTTCAAAGAGCTAGCACAAACCGTCTTTGATTTAGACTTCCAAAACATGTATCCATATAGGAGAAAACAGAGTGAAACCTAAAAATTAAAACTGTTACTGCCAATGAACGGTTTAACCTAGAAGAACGAAATTTGGTGAGCCCAGTGGGATTGGGGTACTGATCATTACCTGAAAGTGTCATCAAGATTGGTTGAAAAAATATGTGCTGAGATTTCAGGAAACTCGTAGGTTTTTGAAAGCTTGCCAACCCCTTTCAATGAAAGTGATTTGTGCCAGTCTCTGCTTAGGGCTACATCAATAGGAAAAAAAACATAGAGATAGAACTTGGAACTACTTTATTGTGTCACGATTCAAAGAGCTAGCACAAACCGTCTTTGATTTAGAGTTCCAGATTCATGTATCCATATAGGAGAAAACAGTGAAAACAAAAAATTAAAACTGTTTCTGCCAACGAACGGTTTAACCTAGAAGAACGAAATTTGGTGAGCCAAGTGGGACTGGGGTACTGATAATTACCTGAAAGTGTCATCAAGTTTGGGTGAAAAAATGTGTGCTGAGATTTCAGGAAACTCGTAGTTTTTTGGAAGCATGGCAACCCCTTTCCATGAAAGTGATTTGCGTCAGTCTCTGCTTAGGGCTACATTAATAGGAAACAAACCATAGAGATAGAACTTGGAACTACTTTATTGTGTCAAGTTACAAAGAGCTAGCAAAAACCGTGTTTGATTTAGAGTTCCAAATACATGTATCCCTATATGAGAAAACAGAGTGAAACCTAAAAATTAAAACTGTTACTGCAAACGAACGGTTAAACCTAGAAGAACGAAATTTGGTGAGCCAAGTGGAATTGGGGTACTGATCATTACCGGAAAGTGTCATCAAGATTGGTTGAAAAAATGTGTGCTGAGAATTGAGAAAACTCGTAGTTTTTTGGAAGCTTGGCAACCCCTTTCCATGAAAGTGATTTGCGCCAGTCTCTGCTTAGGGCTACATCAATAGGAAACAAACCATAGAGATAGAACTTGGAACTACTTTATTTTGTTAAGTTTCAAATAGCTAGTACAAACCGTCTTTGATTTAGAGTTCCAACTACATGTATCCATATAGGAGAAAACATAGAGACCTAAAAATTTAAACTGTTACTGCCAACGAACCGTTTAACCTAGAAGAACGAAATTTGGAGAGCCAAGTGGGACTGGGGTACTGATAATTACCTGAAACTGTCATCAATTTGGGTGAAAAAATGTGTGCTCAGATTTCAGGAAACTCGTAGTTTTTTGGAAGCTTGGCAACACTTTTCCATGAAAGTGATTTACGCCAGTCTCTGCTTAGGGCTACATCAATAGGAAACAAACCATAGAGATAGAACTTGGAACTACTTTCTTGTGTTAAGTTTCAAAGAGCTAGCATAAACCGTGTTTGATTTAGAGTTCCAAATGCATGTATCCATATAGGAGAAAACAGAGTGAAACCTAAAAATTTAAACTGTTACTGCAAACGAACGGTTTAACCTAGAAGAGCGAAATTTGGTGAGCCCAGTGGGATTGTGGTACTGATCATTACCTGAAAGTGTCATCAAGATTGGATGAAAAAATGTGTGCTGAGATTTCAGGAAACTCGTAGGTTTTTGGAAGCTTGCCAACCCCTTTCCATGAAAGTGATTTGTGCCAGTCTCTGCTTAGGGCTACATCAATAGGAAACAAACCATCGATATAGAACTTGGAACTACTTTATTGTGTCAAGTTTCAAAGAGCTAGCACAAATTGTGTTTGATTTAGAGTTCCAACTACATGTATCCATATAGGAGAAAACAGAGTGAAATCTAAAAATTAAAACTGTTACTGCAAACGAACGGTTTAACTTAGAAGAACGAAATTTGGTGAGTCAAGTGGGATTGGGGTACTTATCATTACCTGAAAGTGTCATCAAGATTGGGTGAAAAAATGTGTGCTGAGATTTCAGGAAACTCGTAGATTTTTGGAAGCTTGGCAACCCCTTTCCACTTAAGTGATTGGCGCCAGTCTCTGCTTAGGGCTACATCAATAGGAAACAAACTATAGAGATAGAACTAGGAACTACTTTATTGTGTCAAGTTAAAAAGAACTAGCACAAACCGTCTTTGATTTAGAGTTCCAACTACATGTATCCATATAGGAGAAAACAGAGTGAAACCTAAAAATTAAAACTGTTACTGCCAACGAACTGTTTAACCTAGAAGAACGAAATTTGGTGAGCCCAGTGGGATTGTGGTACAGAGCATTACCTGAAAGTGTCATCAAGATTGGTTGAAA
The DNA here is from genome assembly GCF_964194105.1 of Spermophilus citellus. NCBI lineage: Eukaryota > Metazoa > Chordata > Mammalia > Rodentia > Sciuridae > Spermophilus > Spermophilus citellus. The sequence goes on from NC_138189.1 coordinate 82,465,884, forward strand.
AAATGTGTGCTGATATTTCAGGAAACTCGTAAGTTTTTGGAAGCTTGCCAACCCCTTTCCATGAAAGTGATTTGCACCAGTCTCTGCTTTGGGCTACATCAATAGGAAACAAACCATAGCGATAGAACTTGGAACTACTTTATTGTGTCAAGTTTCAATGAGCTAGCACAAATCGTGTTTGATTTAGAGTTCCAACTACATTTATCCATATAGGAGAAAACAGAGTGAAATCTAAAAATTAAAACTGTTACTGCAAACGAACGGTTTAACCTAGAAGAACGAAATTTGGTGAATCAAGTGGGACTGGGGTACTGATCATTAACTGAAAGTGTCATCAAGATTGGGTGAAAAAATGTGTGCTGAGATTTCAGGAAACTCATAGATTTTTGGAAGCTTGGCAACCCCTTTCCATGGAAGAGATTTGTGCCAGTATCTGCTTAGGGCTACATCAATAGGAAACAAACCATCGATACAGAACTTGGAACTACTTTATTGTGTCACGTTTCAAAGAGCTAGCACAAACAGTCTTTGATTTAGAGTTCCAACTACATGTATCCATATAGGAGAAAACAGAGTGAAACCTAAAAATTAAAACTGTTACTGCCAACGAACGGTTTAACCTAGAAGAACGAAATTTGGTGAGCCCAGTGAGATTGTGGTACTGATCATTACCCGAAACTGTCATCAAGATTGGGTGAAAAAATGTGTGCTGGCATTTCAGGAAACTCGTAGTTTTTTGGAAGTTTGGCATTCCCTTTTTATGAAAGTGATTTGCGCCAGTCTCTGCTTAGGGCTACATCAATAGGAAACAAACCATAGAGATAGAACTTGGAACTACTTTATTGTGTCAAGTTTCAAAGAGCTAGCACAAACCGTCTTTGATTTAGAGTCCCAAATACATGTATCCATATAGGAGAAAACAGAGTGAAACCTAAAAAATTAATACTGTTACTGCCAACGAATGGTGTAACCTAGAAGAATGAAATTTGGTGAGCCAAGTGGGATTGGGGTACTGATCATTTCCTGAAAGTGTCATCAAAATTGTGTGAAAAAATGTATGCTGAGATTTCAGAAAACTCGTAGTTTTTTGGAAGCTTGGCAACCCCTTTCCATTTAAGTGATTTGCGCCAGTCTCTGCTTAGGGCTACATCAATAGGAAACAAACCATAGAGATAGAATTTGGAACTGATTTCTTTTGTCAAGTTTCAAGGAGCTAGCACAAACCGTCTTTGATTTAGACTTCCAAAACATGTATCCATATAGGAGAAAACAGAGTGAAACCTAAAAATTAAAACAGTTACTGACAACGAACGGTTTAACCTAGAAGAACGAAATTTGGTGAGCCCAGTGGGATTGGGGTACTGATCATTACCGGAAAGTGTCATCAAGATTGGGTGAAAAAATGTGTGCTGAGATTTCAGGAAACTCTTAGATTTTTGGAAGCTTGTCAACCCCTTTCCATGGAAGAGATTTGTGCCAGTCTCTGCTTAGGGCTACATCAATAGGAAAGAAACCATAGAGATAGAACTTGGATCTACTTTATGCTGTCAAGTTTCAAAGAGCTAGCACAAACCGTCTTTGATTTAGAGTTTCAACTACATGTATCCATAGAGGAGAAAACAGAGTGAAACCTAAAAATTAAAACTGTTACTGCAAACGAACGGTTTAAATTAGAAGAACGAAATTTGGTGAGTCAAGTGGGATTGGGGTACTTATCATTACCTGAAAATGTCATCAAGATTGGGTGAAAAAATGTGTGCTGAGATTTCAGGAAACTCGTAGATTTTTGGAAGCTTGGCAACCCCTTTCCACTTAAGTGATTGGCGCCAGTCTCTGCTTAGGGCTAGATCAATAGGAAACAAACCATAGAGATAGAACTAGGAACTACTTTATTGTGTCAAGTTAAAAAGAACTAGTACAAACCGTCTTTGATTTAGAGTTCCAACTACATGTATCCATATAGGAGAAAACAGAGTGAAACCTAAAAATTAAAACTGTTACTGCCAACGAACGGTTTAACCTAGAAGAACGAAATTTGGTGAGTCAAGTGGGATTGGGGTACTGATCATTACCTGAAAGTGTCATCAAGATTGGGTGAAAAAATATGTGCTAAGATTTCAGGAAACTCGTAGGTTTTTGGAAGCTTGCCAACCCCTTTCAATGAAAGTGATTTGCGCCAGTCTCTGCTTAGGGCTACATCAATAGGAAAAAAAACATGGAGATAGAACTTGGATCTACTTTATTGTGTCACGATTCAAAGAGCTAGCACAAACCGTCTTTGATTTAGAGTTCCAAATTCATGTATCCATATAGGAGAAAGCAGTGAAAACAAAAAATTAAAACTGTTACTGCCAACGAACGGTTTAACCTAGAAGAACGAAATTTGGTGAGCCAAGTGGGACTGGGGTACTGATAATTACTTGAAAGTGTCATCAATTTTGGGTGAAAAAATGTGTGCTGAGATTTCAGGAAACTCGTAGTTTTTTGGAAGCATGGCAACCCCTTTCCATGAAAGTGATTTGCGCCAGTCTCTGCTTAGGGCTACTTCAATAGGAAAAAAACCATAGAGATAGAACTTGGAACTACTTTATTGTGTCAAGTTTCAAAGAGCTAGCACAAACCGTCTTTCATTTAGAGTTCCAACTACATGTATCCCTATATGAGAAAACAGAGTGAAATCTAAAAATTAAAACTTTTACTGCCAACGAACGGTTTAACCTAGAAGAACAAAATTTGGTGAGCCAAGTGGGATTGGGGTACTGATCATTACCGGAAAGTGTCATCAAGATTGGGTGAAAAAATGTGTGCTGAGATTTCAGGAAACTCGTAGTTTTTTGGAAGCTTGGCAACCCCTTTCCATGAAAGTGATTTGCGCCAGTCTCTGCTTAGGGCTACATCAATAGGAAACAAACCATAGAGATAGAACTTGGAACTACTTTATTGTGTCAAGTTTCAAAGAGCTAGCACAAACCGTCTTTGATTTAGAGTTCCAACTACATGTATCCATATAGGAGAAAACAGAGTGAAACCTAAAAATTAAAACTGTTACTGCCAACGAACGGTTTAAACTAGAAGAACGAAATTTGGTGAGCCCAGTGGGATTGTGGTACTTATCATTACCTGAAGGTGTCATCAAGAATGGTTGAAAAAATGTGTGCTGATATTTCAGGAAACTCGTAGGTTTTTGGAAGCTTGCCAAACCCTTTCCATGAAAGAGATTTGCGCCACTCTCTGCTTAGGGCTACATCAATAGGAAACAAACCATAGCGATAGAACTTGGAACTACTTTATTGTGTCAAGTTTCAAAGAGCTAGCACAAATCGTGTTTGATTTAGAGTTCCAACTACATGTATCCATATAGGAGAAAACAGAGTGAAACCTAAAAATTTAAACTGTTACTGCCAACGAACGGTTTAACCTAGAAGAACGAAATTTGGTGAGTCAAGTGGGATTGGGGTACTGATCATTACCTGAAAGTGTCATCAAGATTGGGTGAAAAAATGTGTGCTGAGATTTCAGGAAACTCGTAGATTTTTGGAAGCTTGGCTACCACTTTCCATGGAAGAGTTTTGTGCCAGTCTCTGCTTAGAGCTACACAATAGGAAACAAACCATAGAGATAGAACTTGGAACTAATTTCTTGTGTCAAGTTTCAAAGAGCTAGCACAAACCGTCTTTGATTTAGAGTTCCAAAATGATGTATCCATATAGGAGAAAACAGAGTGAAACCTAAAAATTAAAACTGTTACTACCAACGAACGGTTTAACCTAGAAGAACGAAATTTGGTGAGTCAAGTGGGATTGGGGTACTGATCATTACCTGAAAGTGTCATCAAGATTGGGTGAAAAAATGTGTGCTAAGATTTCAGGAAACTCGTAGGTTTTTGGAAGCTTGCCAACCCCTTTCAATGAAAGTGATTTGCGCCAGTCTCTGCTTAGGGCTACATCAATAGGAAAAAAAACATGGAGATAGAACTTGGATCTACTTTATTGTGTCACGATTCAAAGAGCTAGCACAAACCGTCTTTGATTTAGAGTTCCAAATTCATGTATCCATATAGGAGAAAGCAGTGAAAACAAAAAATTAAAACTGTTACTGCCAACGAACGGTTTAACCTAGAAGAACGAAATTTGGTGAGCCAAGTGGGACTGGGGTACTGATAAATACTTGAAAGTGTCATCAATTTTGGGTGAAAAAATGTGTGCTGAGATTTCAGGAAACTCGTAGTTTTTTGGAAGCATGGCAACCCCTTTCCATGAAAGTGATTTGCGCCAGTCTCTGCTTAGGGCTACTTCAATAGGAAAAAAACCATAGAGATAGAACTTGGAACTACTTTACTGTGTCAAGTTTCAAAGAGCTAGCACAAACCGTCTTTCATTTAGAGTTCCAACTACATGTATCCCTATATGAGAAAACAGAGTGAAATCTAAAAATTAAAACTTTTACTGCCAACGAACGGTTTAACCTAGAAGAACAAAATTTGGTGAGCCAAGTGGGATTGGGGTACTGATCATTACCGGAAAGTGTCATCAAGATTGGGTGAAAAAATGTGTGCTGAGATTTCAGGAAACTCGTAGTTTTTTGGAAGCTTGGCAACCCCTTTCCACTTAAGTGATTGGCGCCAGTCTCTGCTTAGGGCTACATCAATAGGAAACAAACCATAGAGATAGAACTTGGAACTACTTTATTGTGTCAAGTTTCAAAGAGCTAGCACAAACCGTCTTTGATTTAGAGTTCCAACTACATGTATCCATATAGGAGAAAACAGAGTGAAACCTAAAAATTAAAACTGTTACTGCCAACGAACGGTTTAAACTAGAAGAACGAAATTTGGTGAGCCCAGTGTGATTGTGGTACTTTTCATTACCTGAAGGTGTCATCAAGAATGGTTGAAAAAATGTGTGCTGATATTTCAGGAAACTCGTAGGTTTTTGGAAGCTTGCCAAACCCTTTCCATGAAAGAGATTTGCACCACTCTCTGCTTAGGGCTACATCAATAGGAAACAAACCATAGCGATAGAACTTGGAACTACTTTATTGTGTCAAGTTTCAAAGAGCTAGCACAAATCGTGTTTGATTTAGAGTTCCAAATACATGTATCCATATAGGAGAAAACAGAGTGAAACCTAAAAATTTAAACTGTTACTGCCAACGAACGGTTTAACCTAGAAGAACGAAATTTGGTGAGTCAAGTGGGATTGGGGTACTGATCATTACCTGAAAGTGTCATCAAGATTGGGTGAAAAAATGTGTGCTGAGATTTCAGGAAACTCGTAGATTTTTGGAAGCTTGGCTACCCCTTTCCATGGAAGAGTTTTGTGCCAGTCTCTGCTTAGAGCTACATCAATAGGAAACAAACCATAGAGATAGAACTTGGAACTAATTTCTTGTGTCAAGTTTCAAAGAGCTAGCACAAACCGTCTTTGATTTAGAGTTCCAAAATGATGTATCCATATAGGAGAAAACAGTGAAAACAAAAAATTAAAACTGTTACTGCCAACGAACGGTTTAACCTAGAAGAACGAAATTTGGTGAGCCAAGTGGGACTGGGGTACTGATAATTACCTGAAAGTGTCATCAAGTTTGGGTGAAAAAATGTGTGTTGAGATTTCAGGAAACTCGTAGTTTTTTGGAAGCTTGGAACCCCTTTCCAGGAAAATCATTTGCGCCAGTCTCTGCTTAGGGATATATCAATAGGAAACAAACCATAGAGATAGAACTTGGAACTGCTTTATTGTGTCAAGTTTCAAAGAGCTAGCACAAACTGTCTTTGATTTAGAGTTCCAACTACATGTATCAATATAGGAGAAAACAGAGTGAAACCTAAAAATTAAAACTGTTACTGCCAACGAACGGTTTAACCTAGAAGAACGAAATTTGTTGAGTCAAGTGGGATTGGGGTACTGATCATTACCTGAAAGTGTCATCAAGATTGGGTGAAAAAATGTGTGCTGAGATTTCACGAAACTCGTAGTTTTTTGGAAGCTTGGCAACCCCTTTCCATGAAAGTGATTTGCGCCAGTCTCTGCTTAGGGCTACATCAATAGGAAAGAAACCCTAGAGATAGAACTTGGAACTACTTTATTGTGTGAAGTTTCAAAGAGCTAGCAAAAACCGTGTTTGATTTAGAGTTCCAACTACATGTATCCATATAGGAGAAAACAGAGTGAAACCTAAAAATTTAAACTGTTATTGCAAACGAACGGTTTAACCTAGAAGAACGAAATTTGGTGAGCCAAGTGGGATTGGGGTCCTGATCATTACCGGAAAGTGTCATCAAGATTGGGTGAAAAACTGTGTGCTGAGAATTGAGGAAACTCGTAGTTTTTTGGAAGCTTGGCAACCCCTTTCCATTAAAGTGATTTGCGCCAGTCTCTGCTTAGGGCTACATCAATAGGAAACAAACCATAGAAATAGAACTTGCAACTACTTTATTGTGTGAAGTTTCAAAGAGCTAGCACAAACCGTCTTTGATTTAGAGTTCCAACTACATGTATCCATATAGAAGAAAACAGAGTGAAATCTAAAAATTAAAACTCTTACTGCCAACGTACGGTTTAACCTAGAAGAACGAAATTTGGTGAGCCAAGTGGGATTGGGGTACTGATCATTACCGGGAAGTGTCATTAAGTTTGGGTGATAAAATGTGTGCTGAGATTTCAGGAAACTCAGATTTTTGGAAGCTTGGCAACCTTTTTCCATGAAAGTGATTTGCGCCAGTCTCTGCTTAGGGCTACTTCAATAGGAAACAAACCATAGAGATAGAACTTGGAACTACTTTATTGTGTCAAGTTTCAAAGAGCTAGCACAAACCGTCTTTCATTTAGAGTTCCAACTACATGTATCCATATAGGAGAAAACAGAGTGAAACCTAAAAATTTAAACTGTTATTGCAAATGAACGTTTTAACCTAGAAGAACGAAATTTGGTGAGCCAAGTGGGATTCGGGGCCTGATCATTACCGGAAACTGTCATCAAGATTGGGTGAAAAAATGTGTGCTGAGAATTGAGGAAACTCGTACTTTTTTGGAAGCTTGGCAACCCCTTTCCATGGAAGAGATTTGTGCCAGTCTCTGCTTAGGGCTACATCAATAGGAAACAAACCATAGAGATAGAACTTGGAACTACTTTATTGTGTCAAGTTTCAAAGAGCTAGCACAAACCGTCTTTGATTTAGAGTTCCAACTACATGTATCCATAAAGGAGAAAACAGAGTGAAACCTAAAAATTAAAAATGTTACTGCCAACGAACGGATTAACCTAGAAGAACGAAATTTGGTGAGCCAAGTGGGATTGGGGTACTGATCATTACCTGAAAGTGTCATCAAGTTTGGGTGAAAAAATGTGTGCTGAGATTTCAGGAAACTCGTAGTTTTTTGGAAGCTTGGCAACCCCTTTCCATTAAAGTGATTTGCGCCAGTCTCTGCTTAGGGCTACATCAATAGGAAACAAACCATAGAAAAAGAACCAGCAACTACTTTATTGTGTGAAGTTTCAAACAGCTAGCACAAACCGTCTTTGATTTAGAGTTCCAACTACATGTATCCATATAGGAGAAAACAGAGTGAAATCTAAAAATAAAAACTCTTACTGCCAACGTACGGTTTAACCTAGAAGAATGAAACTTGGTGAGCCAAGTGGGATTGGGGTACTGATCATTACCTGCAAGTGTCATCAAGATTGGGTGAAAAAATGTGTGGTGAGATTTCAGGAAACTCGTAGTTTTTTGGAAGCATGGCAACCCCTTTCCATGAAAGTGATTTGCGCCAGTCTCTGCTTAGGGCTACATTAATAGGAAACAAACCATAGAGATAGAACTTGGAACTACTTTATTGTGTCAAGTTTCAAAGAACTAGCAAAAACCGTGTTTGATTTAGAGTTCCAACTACATGTACCCATATAGGAGAAAACAGAGTGAAACCTAAAAATTAAAACTGTTACTGCCAACGAACGGTTTAAACTAGAAGAACGAAATTTGGTGAGCCCAGTGGGATTGTGGTACTTATCATTACCTGAAGGTGTCATCAAGATTGGTTGAAAAAATGTGTGCTGATATTTCAGGAAACTCGTAGGTTTTTGGAAGCTTGCCAAACCCTTTCCATGAAAGAGATTTGCGCCACTCTCTGCTTAGGGCTACATCAATAGGAAACAAACCATAGCGATAGAACTTGGAACTACTTTATTGTGTCAAGTTTCAAAGAGCTAGCACAAATCGTGTTTGATTTAGAGTTCCAACTACATGTATCCATATAGGAGAAAACAGAGTGAAACCTAAAAATTTAAACTGTTACTGCCAACGAACGATTTAACCTAGAAGAACGAAATTTGGTGAGTCAAGTGGGATTGGGGTACTGATCATTACCTGAAAGTGTCATCAAGATTGGGTGAAAAAATGTGTGCTGAGATTTCAGGAAACTCGTAGATTTTTGGAAGCTTGGCTACCCCTTTCCATGGAAGAGTTTTGTGCCAGTCTCTGCTTAGAGCTACATCAATAGGAAACAAACCATAGAGATAGAACTTGGAACTAATTTCTTGTGTCAAGTTTTAAAGTGCTAGCACAAACCGTCTTTGATTTAGAGTTCCAACTTCATGTATCCATATAGGAGAAAACAGTGAAAACAAAAAATTAAAACTGTTACTGCCAAAGAACGGTTTAACTTAGAAGAACGAAATTTGGTGAGCCAAGTGGGACTGGGGTACTGATAATTACCTGAAAGTGTCATCAAGTTTGGGTGAAAAAATATGTGTTGAGATTTCAGGAAACTCGTAGTTTTTTGGAAGCTTGGAACCCCTTTCTAGGAAAAGTCATTTGCGCCAGTCTCTGCTTAGGGATATATCAATAGGAAACAAACCATAGAGATAGAACTTGGAACTGCTTTATTGAGTCAAGTTTCAAAGAGCTAGCACAAACTGTCTTTGATTTAGAGTTCCAAATACATGTATCCATATAGGAGAAAACAGAGTGAAACCTAAAAATTAAAACTGTTATTGCCAACGAACGGTTTAACCTAGAAGAACGAAATTTGGTGAGTCAAGTGGGATTGGGGTACTGATCATTACCTGAAAGTGTCATCAAGATTGGGTGAAAAAATGTGTGCTGAGATTTCAGGAAACTCATAGATTTTTGGAAGCTTGGCAACCCCTTTCCATGGAAGAGATTTGTGCCAGTCTCTGCTTAGGGCTACATCAATAGGAAACAAACCATAGAGATAGAACTTGGAACTACTTTATTGTGTCAAGTTTCAAAGAGCTAGCACAAACCGTCTTTGATTTAGAGTTCCAACTACATGTATCCATAAAGGAGAAAACAGAGTGAAACCTAAAAATTAAAAATGTTACTGCCAACGAACGGATTAACCTAGAAGAACGAAATTTGGTGAGCCAAGTGGGATTGGGGTACTGATCATTACCTGAAAGTGTCATCAAGATTGGTTGAAAAAATGTGTGCTGAGATTTCAGGAAACTTGTAGGTTTTTGGAAGCTTGCCAACCCCTTTCAATGAAAGTGATTTGCGCCAGTCTCTGCTTAGGGCTACATCAATAGGAAAAAAAACATAGAGATACAACCTGGAACTACTTTATTGTGTCACGATTCAAAGAGCTAGCACAAACCGTCTTTGATTTAGAGTTCCTACTTCATGTATCCATATAGGAGAAAACAGTGAAAACAAAAAATTAAAACTGTTACTGCCAACGAACGGTTTAACCTAGAAGAACGAAATTTGGTGAGCCAAGTGTGACTGGGGTACTGATAATTACCTGAAAGTGTCATCAAGTTTGGGTGAAAAAATGTGTGCTGAGATTTCAGGAAACTCGTAGTTTTTTGGAAGCTTGGCAACCCCTTTCCATTAAAGTGATTTGCGCCAGTCTCTGCTTAGGGCTACATCAATAGGAAACAAACCATAGAAAAAGAACTAGCAACTACTTTATTGTGTGAAGTTTCAAACAGCTAGCACAAACCGTCTTTGATTTAGAGTTCCAACTACATGTATCCATATAGGAGAAAACAGAGTGAAATCTAAAAATAAAAACTCTTACTGCCAACGTACGGTTTAACCTAGAAGAATGAAACTTGGTGAGCCAAGTGGGATTGGGGTACTGATCATTACCTGCAAGTGTCATCAAGATTGGGTGAAAAAATGTGTGGTGAGATTTCAGGAAACTCGTAGTTTTTTGGAAGCATGGCAACCCCTTTCCATGAAAGTGATTTGCGCCAGTCTCTGCTTAGGGCTACATTAATAGGAAACAAACCATAGAGATAGAACTTGGAACTACTTTATTGTGTCAAGTTTCAAAGAACTAGCAAAAACCGTGTTTGATTTAGAGTTCCAACTACATGTACCCATATAGGAGAAAACAGAGTGAAACCTAAAAATTAAAACTGTTACTGCCAACGAACGGTTTAAACTAGAAGAACGAAATTTGGTGAGCCCAGTGGGATTGTGGTACTTATCATTACCTGAAGGTGTCATCAAGATTGGTTGAAAAAATGTGTGCTGATATTTCAGGAAACTCGTAGGTTTTTGGAAGCTTGCCAAACCCTTTCCATGAAAGAGATTTGCGCCACTCTCTGCTTAGGGCTACATCAATAGGAAACAAACCATAGCGATAGAACTTGGAACTACTTTATTGTGTCAAGTTTCAAAGAGCTAGCACAAATCGTGTTTGATTTAGAGTTCCAACTACATGTATCCATATAGGAGAAAACAGAGTGAAACCTAAAAATTTAAACTGTTACTGCCAACGAACGATTTAACCTAAAAGAACGAAATTTGGTGAGTCAAGTGGGATTGGGGTACTGATCATTACCTGAAAGTGTCATCAAGATTGGGTGAAAAAATGTGTGCTGAGATTTCAGGAAACTCGTAGATTTTTGGAAGCTTGGCTACCCCTTTCCATGGAAGAGTTTTGTGCCAGTCTCTGCTTAGAGCTACATCAATAGGAAACAAACCATAGAGATAGAACTTGGAACTAATTTCTTGTGTCAAGTTTTAAAGTGCTAGCACAAACCGTCTTTGATTTAGAGTTCCAACTTCATGTATCCATATAGGAGAAAACAGTGAAAACAAAAAATTAAAACTGTTACTGCCAAAGAACGGTTTAACTTAGAAGAACGAAATTTGGTGAGCCAAGTGGGACTGGGGTACTGATAATTACCTGAAAGTGTCATCAAGTTTGGGTGAAAAAATATGTGTTGAGATTTCAGGAAACTCGTAGTTTTTTGGAAGCTTGGAACCCCTTTCTAGGAAAAGTCATTTGCGCCAGTCTCTGCTTAGGGATATATCAATAGGAAACAAACCATAGAGATAGAACTTGGAACTGCTTTATTGTGTCAAGTTTCAAAGAGCTAGCACAAACTGTCTTTGATTTAGAGTTCCAAATACATGTATCCATATAGGAGAAAACAGAGTGAAACCTAAAAATTAAAACTGTTATTGCCAACGAACGGTTTAACCTAGAAGAACGAAATTTGGTGAGTCAAGTGGGATTGGGGTACTGATCATTACCTGAAAGTGTCATCAAGATTGGGTGAAAAAATGTGTGCTGAGATTTCAGGAAACTCATAGATTTTTGGAAGCTTGGCAACCCCTTTCCATGGAAGAGATTTGTGCCAGTCTCTGCTTAGGGCTACATCAATAGGAAACAAACCATAGAGATAGAACTTGGAACTACTTTATTGTGTCAAGTTTCAAAGAGCTAGCACAAACCGTCTTTGATTTAGAGTTCCAACTACATGTATCCATATAGGAGAAAACAGAGTGAAACCTAAAAATTTAAACTGTTACTGCCAACGAACGATTTAACCTAGAAGAACGAAATTTGGTGAGTCAAGTGGGATTGGGGTACTGATCATTACCTGAAAGTGTCATCAAGATTGGGTGAAAAAATGTGTGCTGAGATTTCAGGAAACTCGTAGATTTTTGGAAGCTTGGCTACCCCTTTCCATGGAAGAGTTTTGTGCCAGTCTCTGCTTAGAGCTACATCAATAGGAAACAAACCATAGAGATAGAACTTGGAACTAATTTCTTGTGTCAAGTTTTAAAGAGCTAGCACAAACCGTCTTTGATTTAGAGTTCCAACTTCATGTATCCATATAGGAGAAAACAGTGAAAACAAAAAATTAAAACTGTTACTGCCAAAGAACGGTTTAACTTAGAAGAACGAAATTTGGTGAGCCAAGTGGGACTGGGGTACTGATAATTACCTGAAAGTGTCATCAAGTTTGGGTGAAAAAATGTGTGTTGAGATTTCAGGAAACTCGTAGTTTTTTGGAAGCTTGGAACCCCTTTCTAGGAAAAGTCATTTGCGCCAGTCTCTGCTTAGGGATATATCAATAGGAAACAAACCATAGAGATAGAACTTGGAACTGCTTTATTGTGTCAAGTTTCAAAGAGCTAGCACAAACTGTCTTTGATTTAGAGTTCCAAATACATGTATCCATATAGGAGAAAACAGAGTGAAACCTAAAAATTAAAACTGTTATTGCCAACGAACGGTTTAACCTAGAAGAACGAAATTTGGTGAGTCAAGTGGGATGGGGTACTGATCATTACCAGAAAGTGTCATCAAGATTGGGTGAAAAAATGTGTGCTGAGATTTCAGGAAACTCATAGATTTTTGGAAGCTTGGCAACCCCTTTCCATGGAAGAGATTTGTGCCAGTCTCTGCTTAGGGCTACATCAATAGGAAACAAACCATAGAGATAGAACTTGGAACTACTTTATTGTGTCAAGTTTCAAAGAGCTAGCACAAACCGTCTTTGATTTAGAGTTCCAACTACATGTATCCATATAGGAGAAAACAGAAACCTAAAAATTAAAAATGTTACTGCCAACGAACGGTTTAACCTAGAAGAACGAAATTTGGTGAGCCAAGTGGGATTGGGGTACTGATCATTACCTGAAAGTGTCATCAAGATTGGGTGAAAAAATGTGTGCTGAGATTTCACGAAACTCGTAGTTTTTTGGAAGCTTGGCAACCCCTTTCCATGAAAGGGATTTGCGCCAGTCTCTGCTTAGGGCTACATCAATAGGAAAGAAACCCTAGAGATAGAACTTGGAACTACTTTATTGTGTCAAGTTTCAAAGAGCTAGCACAAACCGTCTTTCATTTAGAGTTCCAACTACATGTATCCATATAGGAGAAAACAGAGTGAAACCTAAAAATTTAAGCTGTTATTTCAAACGAACGTTTTAACCTAGAAGAACGAAATTTGGTGAGCCAAGTGGGATTCGGGTCCTGATCATTACCGGAAAGTGTCATCAAGATTGGGTGAAAAAATGTGTGCTGAGAATTGAGGAAACTCGTACTTTTTTGGAAGCTTGGCAACCCCTTTCCATGGAAGAGATTTGTGCCAGTCTCTGCTTAGGGCTACATCAATAGGAAACAAACCATAGAGATAGAACTTGGAACTACTTTATTGTGTCAAGTTTCAAAGAGCTAGCACAAACCGTCTTTGATTTAGAGTTCCAACTACATGTATCCATATAGGAGAAAACAGAGTGAAACCTAAAAATTAAAAATGTTACTGCCAACCAACGGATTAACCTAGAAGAACGAAATTTGGTGAGCCAAGTGGGATTGGGGTACTGATCATTACCTGAAAGTGTCATCAAATTGGTTGAAAAAATGTGTGCTGATATTTCAGGAAACTCGTAGGTTTTTGGAAGCTTGCCAACCCCTTTCAATGAAAGTGATTTGCGCCAGTCTCTGCTTAGGGCTACATCAATAGGAAAAAAAAACATAGAGATACAACCTGGAACTACTTTATTGTGTCACGATTCAAAGAGCTAGCACAAACCGTCTTTGATTTAGAGTTCCAACTTCATGTATCCATATAGGAGAAAACAGTGAAAAAAAAAATTAAAACTGTTACTGCCAAAGAACGGTTTAACCTAGAAGAACGAAATTTGGTGAGCCAAGTGGGATTGGGGTCCTGATCATTACCGGAAAGTGTCATCAAGATTGGGTGAAAAACTCTGTGCTGAGAATTGAGGAAACTCGTAGTTTTTTGGAAGCTTGGCAACCCCTTTCCATTAAAGTGATTTGTGCCAGTCTCTGCTTAGGGCTACATCAATAGGAAACAAACCATAGAGATAGAACTTGGAACTACTTTATTGTGTCAAGTTTCAAAGAGCTAGCACAAACCGTCTTTGATTTAGAGTTCCAACTACATGTATCCATATAGGAGAAAACAGAGTGAAATCTAAAAATTAAAACTCTTACTGCCAACGTACGGTTTAACCTAGAAGAATGAAACTTGGTGAGCCAAGTGGGATTGGGGTACTGATCATTACCTGAAAGTGTCATCAAGATTGGGTGAAAAAATGTGTGGTGAGATTTCAGGAAACTCGTAGTTTTTTGGAAGCATGGCAACCCCTTTCCATGAAAGTGATTTGCGCCAGTCTCTGCTTAGGGCTACATTAATAGGAAACAAACCATAGAGATAGAACTTGGAACTACTTTATTGTGTCAAGTTTCAAAGAACTAGCAAAAACCGTGTTTGATTTAGAGTTCCAACTACATGTATCCATATAGAAGAAAACAGAGTGAAATCTAAAAATTAAAACTTTTACTGCCAACGAACGGTTTAACCTAGAAGAACGAAATTTGGTGAGCCAAGTGGGATTGGGGTACTGATCATTACCAGGAAGTGTCATCAAATTTGGGTGAAAAAATGTGTGCTGAGATTTCAGGAAACTCATAGATTTTTGGAAGCTAGGCAACCTTTTTCCATGAAAGTGATTTGCGCCAGTCTCTGCTTAGGGCTACTTCAATAGGAAACACACCATAGAGATAGAACTTGGAACTACTTTATTGTGTCAAGTTTCAAAGAGCTAGCACAAACCGTCTTTCATTTAGAGTTCCAACTACATGTATCCATATAGGAGAAAACAGAGTGAAACCTAAAAATTTAAACTGTTATTGCAAACGAACGTTTTAACCTAGAAGAACGAAATTTGGTGAGCCAAGTGGGATTCGGGGCCTGATCATTACCGGAAAGTGTCATCAAGATTGGGTGAAAAAATATGTGCTGAGAATTGAGGAAACTCGTACTTTTTTGGAAGCTTGGCAACCCCTTTCCATTAAAGTGATTTGCGCAAGTCTCTGCTTAGGGCTACATCAATAGGAAACAAACCATAGAAATAGAACTTGGAACTACTTTATTGTGTCAAGTTTCAAAGAGCTAGCACACACCGTCTTTGATTTAGAGTTCCAACGGCATGTATCCATATAGGAGAAAACAGAGTGAAACCTAAAAATTAAAACTCTTACTGCCAACGAACGTTTTAACCTAGAAGAATGAAATTTGGTGAGCAAAGTGGGATTGGGGTACTGATCATTACCTGAAAGAGTCATCAAGATTGGGTGAAAAAATGTGTGGTGAGATTTCAGGAAACTCGTAGGTTTTTGGAAGCTTGGCAACCCCTTTTCATGAAAGGGATTTGCGCCAGTCTCTGCTTAGGGCTACATCAATAGGAAAGAAACCCTAGAGATAGAACTTGGAACTACTTTATTGTGTCAAGTTTCAAAGAGCTAGCACAAACCGTCTTTCATTTAGAGTTCCAACTACATGTATCCATATAGGAGAAAACAGAGTGAAACCTAAAAATTTAAGCTGTTATTTCAAACGAACGTTTTAACCTAGAAGAACGAAATTTGGTGAGCCAAGTGGGATTCGGGTCCTGATCATTACCGGAAAGTGTCATCAAGATTGGGTGAAAAAATGTGTGCTGAGAATTGAGGAAACTCGTACTTTTTTGGAAGCTTGGCAACCCCTTTCCATGGAAGAGATTTGTGCCAGTCTCTGCTTAGGGCTACATCAATAGGAAACAAACCATAGAGATAGAACTTGGAACTACTTTATTGTGTCAAGTTTCAAAGAGCTAGCACAAACCGTCTTTGATTTAGAGTTCCAACTACATGTATCCATATAGGAGAAAACAGAGTGAAACCTAAAAATTAAAAATGTTACTGCCAACCAACGGATTAACCTAGAAGAACGAAATTTGGTGAGCCAAGTGGGATTGGGGTACTGATCATTACCTGAAAGTGTCATCAAATTGGTTGAAAAAATGTGTGCTGATATTTCAGGAAACTCGTAGGTTTTTGGAAGCTTGCCAACCCCTTTCAATGAAAGTGATTTGCGCCAGTCTCTGCTTAGGGCTACATCAATAGGAAAAAAAAACATAGAGATACAACCTGGAACTACTTTATTGTGTCACGATTCAAAGAGCTAGCACAAACCGTCTTTGATTTAGAGTTCCAACTTCATGTATCCATATAGGAGAAAACAGTGAAAAAAAAAATTAAAACTGTTACTGCCAAAGAACGGTTTAACCTAGAAGAACGAAATTTGGTGAGCCAAGTGGGATTGGGGTCCTGATCATTACCGGAAAGTGTCATCAAGATTGGGTGAAAAACTCTGTGCTGAGAATTGAGGAAACTCGTAGTTTTTTGGAAGCTTGGCAACCCCTTTCCATTAAAGTGATTTGCGCCAGTCTCTGCTTAGGGCTACATCAATAGGAAACAAACCATAGAGATAGAACTTGCAACTACTTTATTGTGTGAAGTTTCAAAGAGCTAGCACAAACCGTCTTTGATTTAGAGTTCCAACTACATGTATCCATATAGGAGAAAACAGAGTGAAATCTAAAAATTAAAACTCTTACTGCCAACGTACGGTTTAACCTAGAAGAATGAAACTTGGTGAGCCAAGTGGGATTGGGGTACTGATCATTACCTGAAAGTGTCATCAAGATTGGGTGAAAAAATGTGTGGTGAGATTTCAGGAAACTCGTAGTTTTTTGGAAGCATGGCAACCCCTTTCCATGAAAGTGATTTGCGCCAGTCTCTGCTTAGGGCTACATTAATAGGAAACAAACCATAGAGATAGAACTTGGAACTACTTTATTGTGTCAAGTTTCAAAGAACTAGCAAAAACCGTGTTTGATTTAGAGTTCCAACTACATGTATCCATATAGAAGAAAACAGAGTGAAATCTAAAAATTAAAACTTTTACTGCCAACGAACGGTTTAACCTAGAAGAAAGAAATTTGGTGAGCCAAGTGGGATTGGGGTACTGATCATTACCAGGAAGTGTCATCAAATTTGGGTGAAAAAATGTGTGCTGAGATTTCAGGAAACTCATAGATTTTTGGAAGCTAGGCAACCTTTTTCCATGAAAGTGATTTGCGCCAGTCTCTGCTTAGGGCTACTTCAATAGGAAACACACCATAGAGATAGAACTTGGAACTACTTTATTGTGTCAAGTTTCAAAGAGCTAGCACAAACCGTCTTTCATTTAGAGTTCCAACTACATGTATCCATATAGGAGAAAACAGAGTGAAACCTAAAAATTTAAACTGTTATTGCAAACGAACGTTTTAACCTAGAAGAACGAAATTTGGTGAGCCAAGTGGGATTCGGGTCCTGATCATTACCGGAAAGTGTCATCAAGATTGGGTGAAAAAATATGTGCTGAGAATTGAGGAAACTCGTACTTTTTTGGAAGCTTGGCAACCCCTTTCCATTAAAGTGATTTGCGCAAGTCTCTGCTTAGGGCTACATCAATAGGAAACAAACCATAGAAATAGAACTTGGAACTACTTTATGGTGTCAAGTTTCAAAGAGCTAGCACACACCGTCTTTGATTTAGAGTTCCAACGGCATGTATCCATATAGGAGAAAACAGAGTGAAACCTAAAAATTAAAACTCTTACTGCCAACGAACGTTTTAACCTAGAAGAATGAAATTTGGTGAGCAAAGTGGGATTGGGGTACTGATCATTACCTGAAAGAGTCATCAAGATTGGGTGAAAAAATGTGTGGTGAGATTTCAGGAAACTCGTAGGTTTTTGGAAGCTTGGCAACCCCTTTTCATGAAAGTGTTTTGCGCCAGTCTCTGCTTAGGGCTACATCAATAGGAAACAAACCTTAGAGATAGAACTTGGAACTACTTTATTGTGTCAAGTTTCAAAGAGCTAGCACAAACCGTCTTTCATTTAGAGTTCCAAATACATGTATCCCTATAGGAGAAAACAGAGTGAAACCTAAAAATTTAAACTGTTATTGCAAACGAACGTTTTAACCTAGAAGAACGAAATTTGGTGAGCCAAGTGGGATTCGGGTCCTGATCATTACCGGAAAGTGTCATCAAGATTGGGTGAAAAAATGTGTGCTGAGAATTGAGGAAACTCGTATTTTTTGGAAGCTTGGCAACCCCTTTCCATTAAAGTGATTTGCGCCAGTCTCTGCTTAGGGCTACATCAATAGGAAACAAACCATAGAAATAGAACTTGGAACTACTTTATGGTGTCAAGTTTCAAAGAGCTAGCACAAACCGTCTTTGATTTAGAGTTCCAACGGCATGTATCCATATAGGAGAAAACAGAGTGAAACCTAAAAATTAAAATTGTTATTGCCAACGAACGGTTTAACCTAGAAGAACGAAATTTGGTGAGCCCAGTGGGATTGTGGTACTGATCATTACTTGAAAGTGTCATCAAGATTGGTTGAAAAAATGTGTGCTGATATTTCAGGAAACTCGTAGGTTTTTGGAAGCTTGCCAACCCCTTTCCATGAAAGTGATTTGCGCCAGTCTCTGCTTAGGGCTACATCAATAGGAAAAAAACCATAGCGATAGAACTTGGAACTACTTTATTGTGTCAAGTTTCAAAGAGCTAGCACAAACCGTCTTTGATTTAGAGTTCCAACTACATGTATCCATATAGGAGAAAACAGAGTGAAACCTAAAAATTAAAAATGTTACTGCCAACGAACGGATTAACCTAGAAGAACGAAATTTGGTGAGCCAAGTGGGATTGGGGTACTGATCATTACCTGAAAGTGTCATCAAGATTGGTTGAAAAAATGTGTGCTGAGATTTCAGGAAACTTGTAGGTTTTTGGAAGCTTGCCAACCCCTTTCAATGAAAGTGTTTTGCGCCAGTCTCTGCTTAGGGCTACATCAATAGGAAAAAAAACATAGAGATACAACCTGGAACTACTTTATTGTGTGAAGTTTCAAACAGCTAGCACAAACCGTCTTTGATTTAGAGTTCCAACTTCATGTATCCATATAGGAGAAAACAGTGAAAACAAAAAATTAAAACTGTTACTGCCAACGAACGGTTTAACCTAGAAGAACGAAATTTGGTGAGCCAAGTGTGACTGGGGTACTGATAATTACCTGAAAGTGTCATCAAGTTTGGGTGAAAAAATGTGTGCTGAGATTTCAGGAAACTCGTAGTTTTTTGGAAGCTTGGCAACCCCTTTCCATGAAAGTGGTTTGCGCCAGTCTCTGCTTAGGGCTACATCAATAGGAAACAAACCATAGAGATAGAACTTGGAACTACTTTATTGTGTGAAGTTTCAAAGAGCTAGCACAAACCGTCTTTGATTTAGAGTTCCAACTACATGTATCCATATAGGAGAAAACAGAGTGAAATCTAAAAATTAAAACTCTTACTGCCAACGTACGGTTTAACCTAGAAGAATGAAACTTGGTGAGCCAAGTGGGATTGGGGTACTGATCATTACCTGAAAGTGTCATCAAGATTGGGTGAAAAAATGTGTGGTGAGATTTCAGGAAACTCGTAGTTTTTTGGAAGCATGGCAACCCCTTTCCATGAAAGTGATTTGCGCCAGTCTCTGCTTAGGGCTACATTAATAGGAAACAAACCATAGAGATAGAACTTGGAACTACTTTATTGTGTCAAGTTTCAAAGAACTAGCAAAAACCGTGTTTGATTTAGAGTTCCAACTACATGTATCCATATAGAAGAAAACAGAGTGAAATCTAAAAATTAAAACTTTTACTGCCAACGAACGGTTTAACCTAGAAGAACGAAATTTGGTGAGCCAAGTGGGATTGGGGTACTGATCATTACCAGGAAGTGTCATCAAATTTGGGTGAAAAAATGTGTGCTGAGATTTCAGGAAACTCATAGATTTTTGGAAGCTAGGCAACCTTTTTCCATGAAAGTGATTTGCGCCAGTCTCTGCTTAGGGCTACTTCAATAGGAAACACACCATAGAGATAGAACTTGGAACTACTTTATTGTGTCAAGTTTCAAAGAGCTAGCACAAACCGTCTTTCATTTAGAGTTCCAACTACATGTATCCATATAGGAGAAAACAGAGTGAAACCTAAAAATTTAAACTGTTATTGCAAACGAACGTTTTAACCTAGAAGAACGAAATTTGGTGAGCCAAGTGGGATTCGGGGCCTGATCATTACCGGAAAGTGTCATCAAGATTGGGTGAAAAAATATGTGCTGAGAATTGAGGAAACTCGTACTTTTTTGGAAGCTTGGCAACCCCTTTCCATTAAAGTGATTTGCGCAAGTCTCTGCTTAGGGCTACATCAATAGGAAACAAACCATAGAAATAGAACTTGGAACTACTTTATTGTGTCAAGTTTCAAAGAGCTAGCACACACCGTCTTTGATTTAGAGTTCCAACGGCATGTATCCATATAGGAGAAAACAGAGTGAAACCTAAAAATTAAAACTCTTACTGCCAACGAACGTTTTAACCTAGAAGAATGAAATTTGGTGAGCAAAGTGGGATTGGGGTACTGATCATTACCTGAAAGAGTCATCAAGATTGGGTGAAAAAATGTGTGGTGAGATTTCAGGAAACTCGTAGGTTTTTGGAAGCTTGGCAACCCCTTTTCATGAAAGGGATTTGCGCCAGTCTCTGCTTAGGGCTACATCAATAGGAAAGAAACCCTAGAGATAGAACTTGGAACTACTTTATTGTGTCAAGTTTCAAAGAGCTAGCACAAACCGTCTTTCATTTAGAGTTCCAACTACATGTATCCATATAGGAGAAAACAGAGTGAAACCTAAAAATTTAAGCTGTTATTTCAAACGAACGTTTTAACCTAGAAGAACGAAATTTGGTGAGCCAAGTGGGATTCGGGTCCTGATCATTACCGGAAAGTGTCATCAAGATTGGGTGAAAAAATGTGTGCTGAGAATTGAGGAAACTCGTACTTTTTTGGAAGCTTGGCAACCCCTTTCCATGGAAGAGATTTGTGCCAGTCTCTGCTTAGGGCTACATCAATAGGAAACAAACCATAGAGATAGAACTTGGAACTACTTTATTGTGTCAAGTTTCAAAGAGCTAGCACAAACCGTCTTTGATTTAGAGTTCCAACTACATGTATCCATATAGGAGAAAACAGAGTGAAACCTAAAAATTAAAAATGTTACTGCCAACCAACGGATTAACCTAGAAGAACGAAATTTGGTGAGCCAAGTGGGATTGGGGTACTGATCATTACCTGAAAGTGTCATCAAATTGGTTGAAAAAATGTGTGCTGATATTTCAGGAAACTCGTAGGTTTTTGGAAGCTTGCCAACCCCTTTCAATGAAAGTGATTTGCGCCAGTCTCTGCTTAGGGCTACATCAATAGGAAAAAAAAACATAGAGATACAACCTGGAACTACTTTATTGTGTCACGATTCAAAGAGCTAGCACAAACCGTCTTTGATTTAGAGTTCCAACTTCATGTATCCATATAGGAGAAAACAGTGAAAAAAAAAATTAAAACTGTTACTGCCAAAGAACGGTTTAACCTAGAAGAACGAAATTTGGTGAGCCAAGTGGGATTGGGGTCCTGATCATTACCGGAAAGTGTCATCAAGATTGGGTGAAAAACTCTGTGCTGAGAATTGAGGAAACTCGTAGTTTTTTGGAAGCTTGGCAACCCCTTTCCATTAAAGTGATTTGCGCCAGTCTCTGCTTAGGGCTACATCAATAGGAAACAAACCATAGAGATAGAACTTGCAACTACTTTATTGTGTGAAGTTTCAAAGAGCTAGCACAAACCGTCTTTGATTTAGAGTTCCAACTACATGTATCCATATAGGAGAAAACAGAGTGAAATCTAAAAATTAAAACTCTTACTGCCAACGTACGGTTTAACCTAGAAGAATGAAACTTGGTGAGCCAAGTGGGATTGGGGTACTGATCATTACCTGAAAGTGTCATCAAGATTGGGTGAAAAAATGTGTGGTGAGATTTCAGGAAACTCGTAGTTTTTTGGAAGCATGGCAACCCCTTTCCATGAAAGTGATTTGCGCCAGTCTCTGCTTAGGGCTACATTAATAGGAAACAAACCATAGAGATAGAACTTGGAACTACTTTATTGTGTCAAGTTTCAAAGAACTAGCAAAAACCGTGTTTGATTTAGAGTTCCAACTACATGTATCCATATAGAAGAAAACAGAGTGAAATCTAAAAATTAAAACTTTTACTGCCAACGAACGGTTTAACCTAGAAGAAAGAAATTTGGTGAGCCAAGTGGGATTGGGGTACTGATCATTACCAGGAAGTGTCATCAAATTTGGGTGAAAAAATGTGTGCTGAGATTTCAGGAAACTCATAGATTTTTGGAAGCTAGGCAACCTTTTTCCATGAAAGTGATTTGCGCCAGTCTCTGCTTAGGGCTACTTCAATAGGAAACACACCATAGAGATAGAACTTGGAACTACTTTATTGTGTCAAGTTTCAAAGAGCTAGCACAAACCGTCTTTCATTTAGAGTTCCAACTACATGTATCCATATAGGAGAAAACAGAGTGAAACCTAAAAATTTAAACTGTTATTGCAAACGAACGTTTTAACCTAGAAGAACGAAATTTGGTGAGCCAAGTGGGATTCGGGTCCTGATCATTACCGGAAAGTGTCATCAAGATTGGGTGAAAAAATATGTGCTGAGAATTGAGGAAACTCGTACTTTTTTGGAAGCTTGGCAACCCCTTTCCATTAAAGTGATTTGCGCAAGTCTCTGCTTAGGGCTACATCAATAGGAAACAAACCATAGAAATAGAACTTGGAACTACTTTATGGTGTCAAGTTTCAAAGAGCTAGCACACACCGTCTTTGATTTAGAGTTCCAACGGCATGTATCCATATAGGAGAAAACAGAGTGAAACCTAAAAATTAAAACTCTTACTGCCAACGAACGTTTTAACCTAGAAGAATGAAATTTGGTGAGCAAAGTGGGATTGGGGTACTGATCATTACCTGAAAGAGTCATCAAGATTGGGTGAAAAAATGTGTGGTGAGATTTCAGGAAACTCGTAGGTTTTTGGAAGCTTGGCAACCCCTTTTCATGAAAGTGTTTTGCGCCAGTCTCTGCTTAGGGCTACATCAATAGGAAACAAACCTTAGAGATAGAACTTGGAACTACTTTATTGTGTCAAGTTTCAAAGAGCTAGCACAAACCGTCTTTCATTTAGAGTTCCAAATACATGTATCCCTATAGGAGAAAACAGAGTGAAACCTAAAAATTTAAACTGTTATTGCAAACGAACGTTTTAACCTAGAAGAACGAAATTTGGTGAGCCAAGTGGGATTCGGGTCCTGATCATTACCGGAAAGTGTCATCAAGATTGGGTGAAAAAATGTGTGCTGAGAATTGAGGAAACTCGTATTTTTTGGAAGCTTGGCAACCCCTTTCCATTAAAGTGATTTGCGCCAGTCTCTGCTTAGGGCTACATCAATAGGAAACAAACCATAGAAATAGAACTTGGAACTACTTTATGGTGTCAAGTTTCAAAGAGCTAGCACAAACCGTCTTTGATTTAGAGTTCCAACGGCATGTATCCATATAGGAGAAAACAGAGTGAAACCTAAAAATTAAAATTGTTATTGCCAACGAACGGTTTAACCTAGAAGAACGAAATTTGGTGAGCCCAGTGGGATTGTGGTACTGATCATTACTTGAAAGTGTCATCAAGATTGGTTGAAAAAATGTGTGCTGATATTTCAGGAAACTCGTAGGTTTTTGGAAGCTTGCCAACCCCTTTCCATGAAAGTGATTTGCGCCAGTCTCTGCTTAGGGCTACATCAATAGGAAAAAAACCATAGCGATAGAACTTGGAACTACTTTATTGAGTCAAGTTTCAAAGAGCTAGCACAAACCGTCTTTGATTTAGAGTTCCAACTACATGTATCCATATAGGAGAAAACAGAGTGAAACCTAAAAATTAAAAATGTTACTGCCAACGAACGGATTAACCTAGAAGAACGAAATTTGGTGAGCCAAGTGGGATTGGGGTACTGATCATTACCTGAAAGTGTCATCAAGATTGGTTGAAAAAATGTGTGCTGAGATTTCAGGAAACTTGTAGGTTTTTGGAAGCTTGCCAACCCCTTTCAATGAAAGTGTTTTGCGCCAGTCTCTGCTTAGGGCTACATCAATAGGAAAAAAAACATAGAGATACAACCTGGAACTACTTTATTGTGTCACGATTCAAAGAGCTAGCACAAACCGTCTTTGATTTAGAGTTCCAACTTCATGTATCCATATAGGAGAAAACAGTGAAAACAAAAAATTAAAACTGTTACTGCCAACGAACGGTTTAACCTAGAAGAACGAAATTTGGTGAGCCAAGTGTGACTGGGGTACTGATAATTACCTGAAAGTGTCATCAAGTTTGGGTGAAAAAATGTGTGCTGAGATTTCAGGAAACTCGTAGTTTTTTGGAAGCTTGGCAACCCCTTTCCATGAAAGTGGTTTGCGCCAGTCTCTGCTTAGGGCTACATCAATAGGAAACAAACCATAGAGATAGAACTTGGAACTACTTTATTGTGTCAAGTTTCAAAGAGCTAGCACAAACCGTCTTTGATTTAGAGTCCCAAATACATGTATCCATATAGGAGAAAACAGAGTGAAACCTAAAAAATTAAAACTGTTACTGCCAACGAACGATTTAACCTAGAAGAACGAAATTTGGTGAGCCAAGTGGGATTGGGGTACTGATCATTTCCTGATTGTGTCATCAAAATTGGGTGAAAAAATGTATGCTGAGATTTCAGGAAACTCGTAGTTTTTTGGAAGCTTGGCAACCCCTTTCCATGTAAGTGATTTGCGCCAGTCTCTGCTTAGGGCTACATCAATAGGAAACAAACCATAGAGATAGAACTTGGAACTGATTTCTTTTGTCAAGTTTCAAAGAGCTAGCACAAACCGTCTTTGATTTAGACTTCCAAAACATGTATACATATAGGAGAAAACAGAGGGAAACCTAAAAATTAAATCTGTACTGCCAACGAACGGTTTAACCTAGAAGAACGAAATTTGGTGAGCCCAGTGGGATTGGGGTACTGATCCTTACCTGAAAGTGTCATCAAGATTGGTTGAAAAAATGTGTGTTAAGATTTCAGGAAACTCGTAGGTTTTTGGAAGCTTGCCAACCCCTTTCAATGAAACTGATTTGCGCCAGTCTCTGCTTAGGGCTACATCAATAGGAAAAAAAACATAGAGATAGAACTTGGAACTACTTTATTGTGTCACGATTCAAAGAGCTAGCACAAACCGTCTTTGATTTAGAGTTCCAACTTCATGTATCCATATAGGAGAAAGCAGTGAAAACAAAAAATTAAAACTGTTACTGCCAACGAATGGTTTAACCTAGAAGAACGAAATTTGGTGAGCCAAGTGGGACTGGGGTACTGATAATTACCTGAAAGTGTCATCAAGTTTGGGTGAAAAAATGTGTGCTGAGATTTCAGGAAACTCGTAGTTTTTTTGAAGCATGGCAACCCCTTTCCATGAAAGTGGTTTGCGCCAGTCTCTGCTTAGGGCTACATTAATAGGAAACAAACCATAGAGATAGAACTTGGAACTACTTTATTGTGTCAAGTTTCAAAGAGCTAGCACAAACCGTCTTTGATTTAGAGTTCCAACTACATATATCCATATAGGAGAAAACAGAGTGAAACCTAAAAATTAAAACTCTTACTGCCAACGAACGGTTTAACCTAGAAGAATGAAACTTGGTGAGCCAAGTGGGATTGGGGAACTGATCATTACCTGAAAGTGTCATCAAGATTGGGTGAAAAAATGTGTGGTGAGATTTCAGGAAACTCGTAGGTTTTTGGAAGCTTGGCAACCCCTTTTCATGAAAGTGATTTGCGCCAGTCTCTGCTTAGGGCTAAATCAATAGGAAACAAACTATAGAGATAGAACATGGAACTACTTTATTGTGTGAAGTCTCAAATAGCTAGCACAAACCATCTTCAATTTAGAGTTCCAACTACATGTATTCATATAGAAGAAAACAGAGTCAAACCTAAAAATTAAAAATGTTACTGCCAACGAATGGATTAACCTAGAAGAACGAAATTTGGTGAGCCCAGTGGGATTGGGGTACTGATCATTACCTGAAAGTGTCATCAAGATTGGTTGAAAAAATGTGTGTTGAGATTTCAGGAAACTTGTAGGTTTTTGGAAGCTTGCCAACCCCTTTCAATGAAAGTGATTTGCGCCAGTCTCTGCTTAGGGCTACATCAATAGGAAAAAAATCATAGAGATACAACCTGGAACTACTTTATTGTGTCACGAGTCAAAGAGCTAGCACAAACCGTCTTTGATTTAGAGTTCCAACTTCATGTATCCATATAGGAGAAAACAGTGAAAACAAAAAATTAAAACTGTTACTGCCAACGAACGGTTTAACCTAGAAGAACGAAATTTGGTGAGCCAAGTGGGACTGGTGTACTGATAATTACCTGAAAGTGTCATCAAGTTTGGGTGAAAAAATGTGTGTTGAGATTTCAGGAAACTCCTAGTTTTTTGGAAGCTTGGAACCCCTTTCCAGGAAAATCATTTGCGCCAGTCTATGCTTAGGGATATATCAATAGGAAACAAACCATAGAGATAGAACTTGGAACTGCTTTATTGTGTCAAGTTTCAAAGAGCTAGCACAAACTGTCTTTGATTTAGAGTTCCAAATACATGTATCCATATAGGAGAAAACAGAGTGAAACCTAAAAATTAAAACTGTTCCTGACAATGATCGGTTTAACCTAGAAGAACGAAATTTGGTGAGTCAAGTGGGATTGGGGTACTGATCATTACCTGAAAGTGTCATCAAGATTGGGTGAAAAAATGTGTGCTGAGATTTCAGGAAACTCGTAGATTTTTGGAAGCTTGGCTACCCCTTTCCATGGAAGAGTTTTGTGCCAGTCTCTGCTTAGAGCTACATCAATAGGAAACAAACCATAGAGATAGAACTTGGAACTAATTTCTTGTGTCAAGTTTTAAAGAGCTAGCACAAACCGTCTTTGATTTAGAGTTCCAACTTCATGTATCCATATAGGAGAAAACAGTGAAAACAAAAAATTAAAACTGTTACTGCCAAAGAACGGTTTAACTTAGAAGAACGAAATTTGGTGAGCCAAGTGGGACTGGGGTACTGATAATTACCTGAAAGTGTCATCAAGTTTGGGTGAAAAAATGTGTGTTGAGATTTCAGGAAACTCGTAGTTTTTTGGAAGCTTGGAACCCCTTTCTAGGAAAAGTCATTTGCGCCAGTCTCTGCTTAGGGATATATCAATAGGAAACAAACCATAGAGATAGAACTTGGAACTGCTTTATTGTGTCAAGTTTCAAAGAGCTAGCACAAACTGTCTTTGGTTTAGAGTTCCAAATACATGTATCCATATAGGAGAAAACAGAGTGAAACCTAAAAATTAAAACTGTTATTGCCAACGAACGGTTTAACCTAGAAGAACGAAATTTGGTGAGTCAAGTGGGATTGGGGTACTGATCATTACCTGAAAGTGTCATCAAGATTGGGTGAAAAAATGTGTGCTGAGATTTCAGGAAACTCATAGATTTTTGGAAGCTTGGCAACCCCTTTCCATGGAAGAGATTTGTGCCAGTCTCTGCTTAGGGCTACATCAATAGGAAACAAACCATAGAGATAGAACTTGGAACTACTTTATTGTGTCAAGTTTCAAAGAGCTAGCACAAACCGTCTTTGATTTAGAGTTCCAACTACATGTATCCATATAGGAGAAAACAGAAACCTAAAAATTAAAAATGTTACTGCCAACGAACGGTTTAACCTAGAAGAACGAAATTTGGTGAGCCAAGTGGGATTGGGGTACTGATCATTACCTGAAAGTGTCATCAAGATTGGGTGAAAAAATGTGTGCTGAGATTTCACGAAACTCGTAGTTTTTTGGAAGCTTGGCAACCCCTTTCCATGAAAGGGATTTGCGCCAGTCTCTGCTTAGGGCTACATCAATAGGAAAGAAACCCTAGAGATAGAACTTGGAACTACTTTATTGTGTCAAGTTTCAAAGAGCTAGCACAAACCGTCTTTCATTTAGAGTTCCAACTACATGTATCCATATAGGAGAAAACAGAGTGAAACCTAAAAATTTAAGCTGTTATTTCAAACGAACGTTTTAACCTAGAAGAACGAAATTTGGTGAGCCAAGTGGGATTCGGGTCCTGATCATTACCGGAAAGTGTCATCAAGATTGGGTGAAAAAATGTGTGCTGAGATTTCAGGAAACTCGTAGATTTTTGGAAGCTTGGCTACCCCTTTCCATGGAAGAGTTTTGTGCCAGTCTCTGCTTAGAGCTACATCAATAGGAAACAAACCATAGAGATAGAACTTGGAACTAATTTCTTGTGTCAAGTTTTAAAGAGCTAGCACAAACCGTCTTTGATTTAGAGTTCCAACTACATGTATCCATATAGGAGAAAACAGAAACCTAAAAATTAAAAATGTTACTGCCAACGAACGGTTTAACCTAGAAGAACGAAATTTGGTGAGCCAAGTGGGATTGGGGTACTGATCATTACCGGAAAGTGTCATCAAGATTGGGTGAAAAACTCTGTGCTGAGAATTGAGGAAACTCGTAGTTTTTTGGAAGCTTGGCAAACCCTTTCCATTAAAGTGATTTGCGCCAGTCTCTGCTTAGGGCTACATCAATAGGAAACAAACCATAGAAAAAGAACTAGCAACTACTTTATTGTGTGAAGTTTCAAACAGCTAGCACAAACCGTCTTTGATTTAGAGTTCCAACTACATGTATCCATATAGGAGAAAACAGAGTGAAATCTAAAAATAAAAACTCTTACTGCCAACGTACGGTTTAACCTAGAAGAATGAAACTTGGTGAGCCAAGTGGGATTGGGGTACTGATCATTACCTGAAAGTGTCATCAAGATTGGGTGAAAAAATGTGTGGTGAGATTTCAGGAAACTCGTAGTTTTTTGGAAGCATGGCAACCCCTTTCCATGAAAGTGATTTGCGCCAGTCTCTGCTTAGGGCTACATTAATAGGAAACAAACCATAGAGATAGAACTTGGAACTACTTTATTGTGTCAAGTTTCAAAGAACTAGCAAAAACCGTGTTTGATTTAGAGTTCCAACTACATGTATCCATATAGGAGAAAACAGAGTGAAACCTAAAAATTAAAACTGTTACTGCCAACGAACGGTTTAAACTAGAAGAACGAAATTTGGTGAGCCCAGTGGGATTGTGGTACTTATCATTACCTGAAGGTGTCATCAAGATTGGTTGAAAAAATGTGTGCTGATATTTCAGGAAACTCGTAGGTTTTTGGAAGCTTGCCAAACCCTTTCCATGAAAGAGATTTGCGCCACTCTCTGCTTAGGGCTACATCAATAGGAAACAAACCATAGCGATAGAACTTGGAACTACTTTATTGTGTCAAGTTTCAAAGAGCTAGCACAAATCGTGTTTGATTTAGAGTTCCAACTACATGTATCCATATAGGAGAAAACAGAGTGAAACCTAAAAATTTAAACTGTTACTGCCAACGAACGATTTAACCTAGAAGAACGAAATTTGGTGAGTCAAGTGGGATTGGGGTACTGATCATTACCTGAAAGTGTCATCAAGATTGGGTGAAAAAATGTGTGCTGAGATTTCAGGAAACTCGTAGATTTTTGGAAGCTTGGCTACCCCTTTCCATGGAAGAGTTTTGTGCCAGTCTCTGCTTAGAGCTACATCAATAGGAAACAAACCATAGAGATAGAACTTGGAACTAATTTCTTGTGTCAAGTTTTAAAGAGCTAGCACAAACCGTCTTTGATTTAGAGTTCCAACTTCATGTATCCATATAGGAGAAAACAGTGAAAACAAAAAATTAAAACTGTTACTGCCAAAGAACGGTTTAACTTAGAAGAACGAAATTTGGTGAGCCAAGTGGGACTGGGGTACTGATAATTACCTGAAAGTGTCATCAAGTTTGGGTGAAAAAATGTGTGTTGAGATTTCAGGAAACTCGTAGTTTTTTGGAAGCTTGGAACCCCTTTCTAGGAAAAGTCATTTGCGCCAGTCTCTGCTTAGGGCTACATCAATAGGAAACAAACCATAGAGATAGAACTTGGAACTACTTTATTGTGTCAAGTTTCAAAGAGCTAGCACAAACCGTCTTTGATTTAGAGTTCCAACTACATGTATCCATATAGGAGAAAACAGAAACCTAAAAATTAAAAATGTTACTGCCAACGAACGGTTTAACCTAGAAGAACGAAATTTGGTGAGCCAAGTGGGATTGGGGTACTGATCATTACCTGAAAGTGTCATCAAGATTGGGTGAAAAAATGTGTGCTGAGATTTCACGAAACTCGTAGTTTTTTGGAAGCTTGGCAACCCCTTTCCATGAAAGGGATTTGCGCCAGTCTCTGCTTAGGGCTACATCAATAGGAAAGAAACCCTAGAGATAGAACTTGGAACTACTTTATTGTGTCAAGTTTCAAAGAGCTAGCACAAACCGTCTTTCATTTAGAGTTCCAACTACATGTATCCATATAGGAGAAAACAGAGTGAAACCTAAAAATTTAAGCTGTTATTTCAAACGAACGTTTTAACCTAGAAGAACGAAATTTGGTGAGCCAAGTGGGATTCGGGTCCTGATCATTACCGGAAAGTGTCATCAAGATTGGGTGAAAAAATGTGTGCTGAGAATTGAGGAAACTCGTACTTTTTTGGAAGCTTGGCAACCCCTTTCCATGGAAGAGAATTGTGCCAGTCTCTGCTTAGGGCTACATCAATAGGAAACAAACCATAGAGATAGAACTTGGAACTACTTTATTGTGTCAAGTTTCAAAGAGCTAGCACAAACCGTCTTTGATTTAGAGTTCCAACTACATGTATCCATATAGGAGAAAACAGAGTGAAACCTAAAAATTAAAAATGTTACTGCCAACGAACGGTTTAACCTAGAAGAACGAAATTTGGTGAGCCAAGTGGGATTGGGGTACTGATCATTACCTGAAAGTGTCATCAAATTGGTTGAAAAAATGTGTGCTGATATTTCAGGAAACTCGTAGGTTTTTGGAAGCTTGCCAACCCCTTTCAATGAAAGTGATTTGCGCCAGTCTCTGCTTAGGGCTACATCAATAGGAAAAAAAAACATAGAGATACAACCTGGAACTACTTTATTGTGTCACGATTCAAAGAGCTAGCACAAACCGTCTTTGATTTAGAGTTCCAACTTCATGTATCCATATAGGAGAAAACAGTGAAAAAAAAAAAAATTAAAACTGTTACTGCCAAAGAACGGTTTAACCTAGAAGAACGAAATTTGGTGAGCCAAGTGGGATTGGGGTCCTGATCATTACCGGAAAGTGTCATCAAGATTGGGTGAAAAACTCTGTGCTGAGAATTGAGGAAACTCGTAGTTTTTTGGAAGCTTGGCAACCCCTTTCCATTAAAGTGATTTGCGCCAGTCTCTGCTTAGGGCTACATCAATAGGAAACAAACCATAGAAATAGAACTTGCAACTACTTTATTGTGTGAAGTTTCAAAGAGCTAGCACAAACCGTCTTTGATTTAGAGTTCCAACTACATGTATCCATATAGGAGAAAACAGAGTGAAATCTAAAAATTAAAACTCTTACTGCCAACGTACGGTTTAACCTAGAAGAATGAAACTTGGTGAGCCAAGTGGTATTGGGGTACTGATCATTACCTGAAAGTGTCATCAAGATTGGGTGAAAAAATGTGTGGTGAGATTTCAGGAAACTCGTAGTTTTTTGGAAGCATGGCAACCCCTTTCCATGAATGTGATTTGCGCCAGTCTCTGCTTAGGGCTACATTAATAGGAAACAAACCATAGAGATAGAACTTGGAACTACTTTATTGTGTCAAGTTTCAAAGAACTAGCAAAACCCGTGTTTGATTTAGAGTTCCAACTACATGTATCCATATAGAAGAAAACAGAGTGAAATCTAAAAATTAAAACTTTTACTGCCAACGAACGGTTTAACCTAGAAGAACGAAATTTGGTGAGCCAAGTGGGATTGGGGTACTGATCATTACCGGGAAGTGTCATTAAGTTTGGGTGAAAAAATGTGTGCTGAGATTTCAGAAAACTCAGATTTTTGGAAGCTTGGCAACCTTTTTCCATTAAAGTGATTTGCGCCAGTCTCTGCTTAGGGCTACTTCAATAGGAAACAAACCATAGAGATAGAACTTGGAACTACTTTATTGTGTCAAGTTTCAAGGAGCTAGCACAAACCGTCTTTCATTTAGAGTTCCAACTACATGTATCCATATAGGAGAAAACAGAGTGAAACCTAAAAATTAAAACTGTTCCTGACAATGATCGGTTTAACCTAGAAGAACGAAATTTGGTGAGCCAAGTGGGATTGGGGTACTGATCATTACCTGAAAGTGTCATCAAGATTGGGTGAAAAAATGTGTGCTGAGATTTCAGGAAACTCGTAGTTTTTTGGAAGCTTGGCAAACCCTTTCCATGAAAGTGATTTGCGCCAGTCTCTGCTTAGGGCTACATCAATAGGAAACAAACCATAGAGATAGAACTTGGAACTACTTTATTGTGTCAAGTTTCAAAGAGCTAGCACAAACCGTCTTTGATTTATAGTTCCAACTACATGTATCCATATAGGAGAAAACAGAAACCTAAAAATTAAAAATGTTACTGCCAACGAACGGTTTAACCTAGAAGAACGAAATTTGGTGAGCCAAGTGGGATTGGGGTACTGATCATTACCTGAAAGTGTCATCAAGATTGGGTGAAAAAATGTGTGCTGAGATTTCACGAAACTCGTAGTTTTTTGGAAGCTTGGCAACCCCTTTCCATGAAAGGGATTTGCGCCAGTCTCTGCTTAGGGCTACATCAATAGGAAAGAAACCCTAGAGATAGAACTTGGAACTACTTTATTGTGTCAAGTTTCAAAGAGCTAGCACAAACCGTCTTTCATTTAGAGTTCCAACTACATGTATCCATATAGGAGAAAACAGAGTGAAACCTAAAAATTTAAGCTGTTATTTCAAACGAACGTTTTAACCTAGAAGAACGAAATTTGGTGAGCCAAGTGGGATTCGGGTCCTGATCATTACCGGAAAGTGTCATCAAGATTGGGTGAAAAAATGTGTGCTGAGAATTGAGGAAACTCGTACTTTTTTGGAAGCTTGGCAACCCCTTTCCATGGAAGAGATTTGTGCCAGTCTCTGCTTAGGGCTACATCAATAGGAAACAAACCATAGAGATAGAACTTGGAACTACTTTATTGTGTCAAGTTTCAAAGAGCTAGCACAAACCGTCTTTGATTTAGAGTTCCAACTACATGTATCCATATAGGAGAAAACAGAGTGAAACCTAAAAATTAAAAATGTTACTGCCAACGAACGGATTAACCTAGAAGAACGAAATTTGGTGAGCCAAGTGGGATTGGGGTACTGATCATTACCTGAAAGTGTCATCAAATTGGTTGAAAAAATGTGTGCTGATATTTCAGGAAACTCGTAGGTTTTTGGAAGCTTGCCAACCCCTTTCAATGAAAGTGATTTGCGCCAGTCTCTGCTTAGGGCTACATCAATAGGAAAAAAAAACATAGAGATACAACCTGGAACTACTTTATTGTGTCACGATTCAAAGAGCTAGCACAAACCGTCTTTGATTTAGAGTTCCAACTTCATGTATCCATATAGGAGAAAACAGTGAAAAAAAAAATTAAAACTGTTACTGCCAAAGAACGGTTTAACCTAGAAGAACGAAATTTGGTGAGCCAAGTGGGATTGGGGTCCTGATCATTACCGGAAAGTGTCATCAAGATTGGGTGAAAAACTCTGTGCTGAGAATTGAGGAAACTCGTAGTTTTTTGGAAGCTTGGCAACCCCTTTCCATTAAAGTGATTTGCGCCAGTCTCTGCTTAGGGCTACATCAATAGGAAACAAACCATAGAAATAGAACTTGCAACTACTTTATTGTGTGAAGTTTCAAAGAGCTAGCACAAACCGTCTTTGATTTAGAGTTCCAACTACATGTATCCATATAGGAGAAAACAGAGTGAAATCTAAAAATAAAAACTCTTACTGCCAACGTACGGTTTAACCTAGAAGAATGAAACTTGGTGAGCCAAGTGGGATTGGGGTACTGATCATTACCTGAAAGTGTCATCAAGATTGGGTGAAAAAATGTGTGGTGAGATTTCAGGAAACTCGTAGTTTTTTGGAAGCATGGCAACCCCTTTCCATGAATGTGATTTGTGCCAGTCTCTGCTTAGGGCTACATTAATAGGAAACAAACCATAGAGATAGAACTTGGAACTACTTTATTGTGTCAAGTTTCAAAGAACTAGCAAAACCCGTGTTTGATTTAGAGTTCCAACTACATGTATCCATATAGAAGAAAACAGAGTGAAATCTAAAAATTAAAACTTTTACTGCCAACGAACGGTTTAACCTAGAAGAACGAAATTTGGTGAGCCAAGTGGGATTGGGGTACTGATCATTACCGGGAAGTGTCATTAAGTTTGGGTGAAAAAATGTGTGCTGAGATTTCAGAAAACTCAGATTTTTGGAAGCTTGGCAACCTTTTTCCATTAAAGTGATTTGCGCAAGTCTCTGCTTAGGGCTACATCAATAGGAAACAAACCATAGAAATAGAACTTGGAACTACTTTATGGTGTCAAGTTTCAAAGAGCTAGCACACACCGTCTTTGATTTAGAGTTCCAACGGCATGTATCCATATAGGAGAAAACAGAGTGAAACCTAAAAATTAAAACTCTTACTGCCAACGAACGTTTTAACCTAGAAGAATGAAATTTGGTGAGCAAAGTGGGATTGGGGTACTGATCATTACCTGAAAGAGTCATCAAGATTGGGTGAAAAAATGTGTGGTGAGATTTCAGGAAACTCGTAGGTTTTTGGAAGCTTGGCAACCCCTTTTCATGAAAGTGTTTTGCGCCAGTCTCTGCTTAGGGCTACATCAATAGGAAACAAACCTTAGAGATAGAACTTGGAACTACTTTATTGTGTCAAGTTTCAAAGAGCTAGCACAAACCGTCTTTCATTTAGAGTTCCAAATACATGTATCCCTATAGGAGAAAACAGAGTGAAACCTAAAAATTTAAACTGTTATTGCAAACGAACGTTTTAACCTAGAAGAACGAAATTTGGTGAGCCAAGTGGGATTCGGGTCCTGATCATTACCGGAAAGTGTCATCAAGATTGGATGAAAAAATGTGTGCTGAGAATTGAGGAAACTCGTACTTTTTTGGAAGCTTGGCAACCCCTTTCCATTAAAGTGATTTGCGCCAGTCTCTGCTTAGGGCTACATCAATAGGAAACAAACCATAGAAATAGAACTTGGAACTACTTTATGGTGTCAAGTTTCAAAGAGCTAGCACAAACCGTCTTTGATTTAGAGTTCCAACGGCATGTATCCATATAGGAGAAAACAGAGTGAAACATAAAAATTAAAACTGTTATTGCCAACGAACGGTTTAACCTAGAAGAACGAAATTTGGTGAGCCCAGTGGGATTGTGGTACTGATCATTACTTGAAAGTGTCATCAAGATTGGTTGAAAAAATGTGTGCTGATATTTCAGGAAACTCGTAGGTTTTTGGAAGCTTGGCAACCCCTTTTCATGAAAGTGTTTTGCGCCAGTCTCTGCTTAGGGCTACATCAATAGGAAACAAACCTTAGAGATAGAACTTGGAACTACTTTATTGTGTCAAGTTTCAAAGAGCTAGCACAAACCGTCTTTCATTTAGAGTTCCAAATACATGTATCCCTATAGGAGAAAACAGAGTGAAACCTAAAAATTTAAACTGTTATTGCAAACGAACGTTTTAACCTAGAAGAACGAAATTTGGTGAGCCAAGTGGGATTCGGGTCCTGATCATTACCGGAAAGTGTCATCAAGATTGGGTGAAAAAATGTGTGCTGAGAATTGAGGAAACTCGTACTTTTTTGGAAGCTTGGCAACCCCTTTCCATTAAAGTGATTTGCGCCAGTCTCTGCTTAGGGCTACATCAATAGGAAACAAACCATAGAAATAGAACTTGGAACTACTTTATGGTGTCAAGTTTCAAAGAGCTAGCACAAACCGTCTTTGATTTAGAGTTCCAACGGCATGTATCCATATAGGAGAAAACAGAGTGAAACATAAAAATTAAAACTGTTATTGCCAACGAACGGTTTAACCTAGAAGAACGAAATTTGGTGAGCCCAGTGGGATTGTGGTACTGATCATTACTTGAAAGTGTCATCAAGATTGGTTGAAAAAATGTGTGCTGATATTTCAGGAAACTCGTAGGTTTTTGGAAGCTTGCCAACCCCTTTCCATGAAAGTGATTTGCGCCAGTCTCTGCTTAGGGCTACATCAATAGGAAAAAAACCATAGCGATAGAACTTGGAACTACTTTATTGTGTCAAGTTTCAAAGAGCTAGCACAAATCGTGTTTGATTTAGAGTTCCAACTACATGTATCCATATAGGAGAAAACAGAGTGAAATCTAAAAATTAAAACTGTTACTGCAAACGAACGGTTTAACCTAGAAGAACGAAATTTGGTGAGTCAAGTGGGAATGGGGTACTGATCATTACCTGAAAGTGTCATCAAGATTGGGTGAAAAAATGTGTGCTGATATTTCAGGAAACTCGTAGATTTTTGGAAGCTTGGCAACCCCTTTCCATGGAAGAGATTTGTGCCAGTCTCTGCTTAGGGCTACATCAATAGGAAACAAACCATAGAGATAGAACTTGGAACTACTTTATTGTGTCAAGTTTCAAAGAGCTAGCACAAACCGTCTTTGATTTAGAGTTCCAAATACATGTATCCATATAGGAGAAAACGAGTGAAACCTAAAAATTAAAAATGTTACTGCCAACGAACGGATTAACCTAGAAGAACGAAATTTGGTGAGCCAAGTGGGATTGGGGTACTGATCATTACCTGAAAGTGTCATCAAGATTGGTTGAAAAAATGTGTGCTGAGATTTCAGGAAACTTGTAGGTTTTTGGAAGCTTGCCAACCCCTTTCAATGAAAGTGTTTTGCGCCAGTCTCTGCTTAGGGCTACATCAATAGGAAAAAAACATAGAGATACAACCTGGAACTACTTTATTGTGTCACGATTCAAAGAGCTAGCACAAACCGTCTTTGATTTAGAGTTCCAACTTCATGTATCCATATAGGAGAAAACAGTGAAAACAAAAAATTAAAACTGTTACTGCCAACGAACGGTTTAACCTAGAAGAACGAAATTTGGTGAGCCAAGTGTGACTGGGGTACTGATAATTACCTGAAAGTGTCATCAAGTTTGGGTGAAAAAATGTGTGCTGAGATTTCAGGAAACTCGTAGTTTTTTGGAAGCTTGGCAACCCCTTTCCATGAAAGTGGTTTGCGCCAGTCTCTGCTTAGGGCTACATCAATAGGAAACAAACCATAGAGATAGAACTTGGAACTACTTTATTGTGTCAAGTTTCAAAGAGCTAGCACAAACCGTCTTTGATTTAGAGTCCCAAATACATGTATCCATATAGGAGAAAACAGAGTGAAACCTAAAAAATTAAAACTGTTACTGCCAACGAACGATTTAACCTAGAAGAACGAAATTTGGTGAGCCAAGTGGGATTGGGGTACTGATCATTTCCTGATTGTGTCATCAAAATTGGGTGAAAAAATGTATGCTGAGATTTCAGGAAACTCGTAGTTTTTTGGAAGCTTGGCAACCCCTTTCCATGTAAGTGATTTGCGCCAGTCTCTGCTTAGGGCTACATCAATAGGAAACAAACCATAGAGATAGAACTTGGAACTGATTTCTTTTGTCAAGTTTCAAAGAGCTAGCACAAACCGTCTTTGATTTAGACTTCCAAAACATGTATACATATAGGAGAAAACAGAGGGAAACCTAAAAATTAAATCTGTTACTGCCAACGAACGGTTTAACCTAGAAGAACGAAATTTGGTGAGCCCAGTGGGATTGGGGTACTGATCCTTACCTGAAAGTGGCATCAAGATTGGTTGAAAAAATGTGAGTTAAGATTTCAGGAAACTCGTAGGTTTTTGGAAGCTTGCCAACCCCTTTCAATGAAACTGATTTGCGCCAGTCTCTGCTTAGGGCTACATCAATAGGAAAAAAAACATAGAGATAGAACTTGGAACTACTTTATTGTGTCACGATTCAAAGAGCTAGCACAAACCGTCTTTGATTTAGAGTTCCAACTTCATGTATCCATATAGGAGAAAGCAGTGAAAACAAAAAATTAAAACTGTTACTGCCAACGAATGGTTTAACCTAGAAGAACGAAATTTGGTGAGCCAAGTGGGACTGGGGTACTGATAATTACCTGAAAGTGTCATCAAGTTTGGGTGAAAAAATGTGTGCTGAGATTTCAGGAAACTCGTAGTTTTTTTTGAAGCATGGCAACCCCTTTCCATGAAAGTGGTTTGCGCCAGTCTCTGCTTAGGGCTACATTAATAGGAAACAAACCATAGAGATAGAACTTGGAACTACTTTATTGTGTCAAGTTTCAAAGAGCTAGCACAAACCGTCTTTGATTTAGAGTTCCAACTACATATATCCATTTAGGAGAAAACAGAGTGAAACCTAAAAATTAAAACTCTTACTGCCAACGAACGGTTTAACCTAGAAGAATGAAACTTGGTGAGCCAAGTGGGATTGGGGAACTGATCATTACCTGAAAGTGTCATCAAGATTGGGTGAAAAAATGTGTGGTGAGATTTCAGGAAACTCGTAGGTTTTTGGAAGCTTGGCAACCCCTTTTCATGAAAGTGATTTGCGCCAGTCTCTGCTTAGGGCTAAATCAATAGGAAACAAACTATAGAGATAGAACATGGAACTACTTTATTGTGTGAAGTCTCAAATAGCTAGCACAAACCATCTTCAATTTAGAGTTCCAACTACATGTATTCATATAGAAGAAAACAGAGTCAAACCTAAAAATTAAAAATGTTACTGCCAACGAATGGATTAACCTAGAAGAACGAAATTTGGTGAGCCCAGTGGGATTGGCGTACTGATCATTACCTGAAAGTGTCATCAAGATTGGTTGAAAAAATGTGTGTTGAGATTTCAGGAAACTTGTAGGTTTTTGGAAGCTTGCCAACCCCTTTCAATGAAAGTGATTTGCGCCAGTCTCTGCTTAGGGCTACATCAATAGGAAAAAAATCATAGAGATACAACCTGGAACTACTTTATTGTGTCACGAGTCAAAGAGCTAGCACAAACCGTCTTTGATTTAGAGTTCCAACTTCATGTATCCATATAGGAGAAAACAGTGAAAACAAAAAATTAAAACTGTTACTGCCAACGAATGGTTTAACCTAGAAGAACGAAATTTGGTGAGCCAAGTGTGACTGGGGTACTGATAATTACCTGAAAGTGTCATCAAGTTTGGGTGAAAAAATGTGTGCTGAGATTTCAGGAAACTCGTATTTTTTTGGAAGCTTGGCAACCCCTTTCCATGAAAGTGTTTTGCGCCAGTCTGTGCTTAGGGCTA
This sequence comes from Spermophilus citellus, assembly GCF_964194105.1. Classification (NCBI taxonomy): domain Eukaryota; kingdom Metazoa; phylum Chordata; class Mammalia; order Rodentia; family Sciuridae; genus Spermophilus; species Spermophilus citellus. The sequence continues at coordinate 82,505,452 of NC_138189.1, forward strand.
CATCAATAGGAAAGAAACCATAGAGATAGAACTTGGAACTACTTTATTGTGTCAAGTTTCAAAGAGCTAGCACAAACCGTCTTTGATTTAGAGTCCCAAATACATGTATCCATATAGGAGAAAACAGAGTGAAACCTAAAAAATTAAAACTGTTACTGCCAACAAACGATTTAACCTAGAAGAACGAAATTTGGTGAGCCAAGTGGGATTGGGGTACTGATCATTTCCTGATTGTGTCATCAAAATTGGGTGAAAAAATGTATGCTGAGATTTCAGGAAACTCGTAGTTTTTTGGAAGCTTGGCAACCCCTTTCCATGTAAGTGATTTGCGCCAGTCTCTGCTTAGGGCTACATCAATATGAAACAAACCATAGAGATAGAACTTGGAACTGATTTCTTTTGTCAAGTTTCAAAGAGCTAGCACAAACCGTCTTTGATTTAGACTTCTAAAACATGTATCCATATAGGAGAAAACAGAGGGAAACCTAAAAATTAAAACTGTTACTGCCAACGAACGGTTTAACCTAGAAGAACGAAATTTGGTGAGGCCAGTGGGATTGGGGTACTGATCCTTACCTGAAAGTGTCATCAAGATTGGTTGAAAAAATGTGTGTTAAGATTTCAGGAAACTCGTAGGTTTTTGGAAGCTTGCCAACCCCTTTCAATGAAAGTGATTTGCGCCAGTCTCTGCTTAGGGCTACATCAATAGGAAAAAAAAAACATAGAGATAGAACTTGGAACTACTTTATTGTGTCACGATTCAAAGAGCTAGCACAAACCGTCTTTGATTTAGAGTTCCAACTTCATGTATCCATATAGGAGAAAGCAGTGAAAACAAAAAATTAAAACTGTTACTGCCAACGAACGGTTTAACCTAGAAGAACGAAATTTGGTGAGCCAAGTGGGACTGGGGTACTGATAATTACCTGAAAGTGTCATCAAGATTGGGTGAAAAAATGTGTGCTGAGATTTCAGGAAACTCGTAGTTTTTTGGAAGCATGGCAACCCCTTTCCATGAAAGTGGTTTGCGCCAGTCTCTGCTTAGGGCTACATTAATAGGAAACAAACCATAGAGATAGAACTTGGAACTACTTTATTGTGTCAAGTTTCAAAGAGCTAGCACAAACCGTCTTTGATTTAGAGTTCCAAATACATATATCCATATAGGAGAAAACAGAGTGAAAACTAAAAATTAAAACTCTTACTGCCAACGAACCGTTTAACCTAGAAGAATGAAACTTGGTGAACCAAGTGGGATTGGGGAACTGATCATTACCTGAAAGTGTCATCAAGATTGGGTGAAAAAATTTGTGGTGAGATTTCAGGAAACTCGTAGGTTTTTGGAAGCTTGGCAACCCCTTTTCATGAAAGTGATTTGAGCCAGTCTCTGCTTAGGGCTAAATCAATAGGAAACAAACTATAGAGATAGAACTTGGAACTACTTTATTGTGTGAAGTCTCAAAGAGCTAGCACAAACCATCTTCGATTTAGAGTTCCAACTACATGTATCCATATAGAAGAAAACAGAGTGAAATCTAAAAATTAAAACTTTTACTGCCAATGAATGGTTTAATCTAGCAGAACGGAATTTGGTGAGCCAAGTGGGATTGGGGTACTGATCATTACCTGAAAGTGTCATCAAGTTTGGGTGAAAAAAAGTGTGCTGAGATTTCAGGAAACTCATAGTTTTTTGGAAACTTGGCAACCCCTTTCCATGAAAGTGATTTGCGCAAGTCTCTTCTTAGGGCTACATCAATAGGAAACAAACCATAGAGATAGAACTTGGAACTTCTTTATTGTGTCAAGTTTCAAAGAGCTAGAACAAAACGTCTTTGATTTAGAGTTCCAACATATGTATCCATATAGAGGAAAACAGAGTGAAACCTAAAAATTAAAACTGTTACTGCCAATTAACGGTTTAACGTAGAAGAACGAAATTTGGTGATCCAATTGGGATTGGGGTACTGATCATTACCGGAAAGTGTCATCAAGATTGGTTGAAAAAATGTGTGCTGAGATTTCAGGAAACTCGTAGTTTTTTGGTAGCTTGGCAACCCCTTTCCATGAAAGTGATTTGCGACAGTATCTGCTTAGGGCTACATCAATAGGAAAAAAAAACATACAGATAGAACTTGGAATTAAGTTATTGTGTCAAGTTTCAAAGAGCTAGCACAAACCGTCTTTGATTTAGACTTCCAACTACATGTATCCATATAGGAGAAAACAGAGTGAAACCTAAAAATTAAAACTGTTACTGCCAACGAACGGTTTAACCTAGAAGAACAAAATTTGGTGAGCCAAGTGGGATTCGGGTACTGATCATTACCTGAAAGTGTCATCAAGATTGGGTGAAAAAATGTGTGGTGAGATTTCAGGAAACTCGTAGGTTTTTGGAAGCTTGGCAACCCCTTTTCATGAAAGTGTTTTGCGCCAGTCTCTGCTTAGGGCTGCATCAATAGGAAACAAATCATAGAGATAGAACTTGGAACTACTTTATTATGTCAAGTCTCAAAGAGCTAGCACAAACTGTCTTAGATTTAGAGTTCCAACTACATGTATCCATATAGGAGAAAACAGAGTGAAACCTAAAAATTAAAACTGTTATTGCCAACGAACGGTTTAACCTAGAAGAACGAAATTTGGTGAGCCCAGTGGGATTGTGGTACTGATCATTACTTGAAAGTGTCATCAAGATTGTTTGAAAAAATGTGTGCTGATATTTCAGGAAACTCGTAGGTTTTTGTAAGCTTGCCAACCCCTTTCCATGAAAGTGATTTGCGCCAGTCTCTGGTTAGGGCTACATCAATAGGAAAAAAACCATAGCGATAGAACTTGGAACTACTTTATTGTGTCAAGTTTCAAAGAGCTAGCACAAATCGTGTTTGATTTAGAGTTCCAACTACATGTATCCATATAAGAGAAAACAGAGTGAAATCTAAAAATTAAAACTGTTACTGCAAACGAACGGTTTAACCTAGAAGAACGAAATTTGGTGAGTCAAGTGGGAATGGGGTACTGATCATTACCTGAAAGTGTCATCAAGATTGGGTGAAAAAATGTGTGCTGATATTTCAGGAAACTCGTAGATTTTGGAAGCTTGGCAACCCCTTTCCATGGAAGAGATTTGTGCCAGTCTCTGCTTAGGGCTACATCAATAGGAAACAAACCATAGAGATAGAACTTGGAACTACTTTATTGTGTCAAGTTTCAAAGAGCTAGCACAAACCGTCTTTGATTTAGAGTTCCAACTACATGTATCCATATAGGAGAAACCAGAGTGAAACCAAAAAATTAAAAATGTTACTGCCAACGAACGGATTAACCTAGAAGAACGAAATTTGGTAGCCAAGTGGGATTGGGGTACTGATCATTACCTGAAAGTGTCATCAAGATTGGTTGAAAAAATGTGTGCTGAGATTTCAGGAAACTTGTAGGTTTTTGGAAGCTTGCCAAACCCTTTCAATGAAAGTGATTTGCGCCAGTCTCTGCTTAGGGCTACATCAGTAGGAAAAAAAACATAGAGATACAACCTGGAACTATTTTATTGTGTCACGATTCAAAGAGCTAGCACAAACCGTCTTTGATTTAGAGTTCCAACTTCATGTATCCATATAGGAGAAAACAGTGAAAACAAAAAATTAAAACTGTTACTGCCAACGAACGGTTTAACCTAGAAGAATGAAATTTGGTGAGCCAAGTGTGACTGGGGTACTGATAATTACCTGAAAGTGTCATCAAGTTTGGGTGAAAAAATGTGTGCTGAGATTTCAGGAAACACGTAGTTTTTTTGAAGCTTGGCAACCCCTTTCCATGAAAGTGGTTTGCGCCAGTCTCTGCTTAGGGCTACATCAATAGGAAACAATCATAGAGATAGAACTTGGAACTACTATATTGTGTCAAGTTTCAAAGAGCTAGCACAAACCGTCTTTGATTTAGAGTTCCAACTACATGTATCCATATAGGAGAAAACAGAGTGAAACCTAAAAATTTAAACTGTTATTGCAAACGAACGTTTTAACCTAGAAGAACGAAATTTGGTGAGCCAAGTGGGATTGGAGTCCTGATCATTACCGGAAAGTGTCATCAAGATTGGGTGAAAAACTGTGTGCTGAGAATTGAGGAAACTCGTAGTTTTTTGGAAGCTTGGCAACCCCTTTCCATTAAAGTGATTTGCGCCAGTCTCTGCTTAGGGCTACATCAATAGGAAACAAACCATAGAAATAGAACTTGCAACTACTTTATTGTGTGAAGTTTCAAAGAGCTAGCACAAACCGTCTTTGATTTATAGTTCAAACTACATGTATCCATATAGGAGAAAACAGAGTGAAATCTAAAAATTAAAACTCTTACTGCCAACGTACGGTTTAACCTAGAAGAATGAAACTTGGTGAGCCAAGTGGGATTGGGGTACTGATCATTACCTGAAAGTGTCATCAAGATTGGGTGAAAAAATGTGTGCTGAGATTTCAGGAAACTCGTAGTTTTTTGGAAGCATGGCAACCCCTTTCCATGAAAGTGATTGGCGCCAGTCTCTGCTTAGGGCTACATTAATAGGAAACAAATCATAGAGATAGAACTTGGAACTACTTTATTGTGTCAAGTTTCAAAGAACTAGCAAAAACCGAGTTTGATTTAGAGTTCCAACTACATGTATTCATATAGGAGAAAACAGAGTGAAATCTAAAAATTAAAACTGTTATTGCCAACGAACGGTTTAACCTAGAAGAACGAAATTTGGTGAGCCCAGTGGGATTGTGGTACTGATCATTACTTGAAAGTGTCATCAAGATTGTTTGAAAAAATGTGTGCTGATATTTCAGGAAACTCGTAGGTTTTTGGAAGCTTGCCAACCCCTTTCCATGAAAGTGATTTGCGCCAGTCTCTGCTTAGGGCTACATTAATAGGAAACAAACCATAGAGATAGAACTTGGAACTACTTTATTGTGTCAAGTTTCAAAGAGCTAGCACAAACCGTCTTTGATTTAGAGTTCCAACTACATGTATCCATATAGGAGAAAACAGAGTGAAACCAAAAAATTAAAAATGTTACTGCCAACGAACGGATTAACCTAGAAGAACGAAATTTGGTGAGCCAAGTGGGATTGGGGTACTGATCATTACCTGAAAGTGTCATCAAGATTGGTTGAAAAAATGTGTGCTGAGATTTCAGGAAACTTGTAGGTTTTTGGAAGCTTGCCAAACCCTTTCAATGAAAGTGATTTGCGCCAGTCTCTGCTTAGGGCTACATCAGTAGGAAAAAAAACATAGAGATACAACCTGGAACTACTTTATTGTGTCACGATTCAAAGAGCTAGCACAAACCGTCTTTGATTTAGAGTTCCAACTTCATGTATCCATATAGGAGAAAACAGTGAAAACAAAAAATTAAAACTGTTACTGCCAACGAACGGTTTAACCTAGAAGAATGAAATTTGGTGAGCCAAGTGTGACTGGGGTACTGATAATTACCTGAAAGTGTCATCAAGTTTGGGTGAAAAAATGTGTGCTGAGATTTCAGGAAACACGTAGTTTTTTTGAAGCTTGGCAACCCCTTTCCATGAAAGTGGTTTGCGCCAGTCTCTGCTTAGGGCTACATCAATAGGAAACAAACCATAGAGATAGAACTTGGAACTACTTTATTGTGTCAAGTTTCAAAGAGCTAGCAAAAACCGTGTTTGATTTAGAGTTCCAACTACATGTATCCATATAGGAGAAAACAGAGTGAAACCTAAAAATTTAAACTGTTATTGCAAACGAACGTTTTAACCTAGAAGAACGAAATTTGGTGAGCCAAGTGGGATTGGAGTCCTGATCATTACCGGAAAGTGTCATCAAGATTGGGTGAAAAACTGTGTGCTGAGAATTGAGGAAACTCGTAGTTTTTTGGAAGCTTGGCAACCCCTTTCCATTAAAGTGATTTGCGCCAGTCTCTGCTTAGGGCTACATCAATAGGAAACAAACCATAGAAATAGAACTTGCAACTACTTTATTGTGTGAAGTTTCAAAGAGCTAGCACAAACCGTCTTTGATTTAGAGTTCAAACTACATGTATCCATATAGGAGAAAACAGAGTGAAATCTAAAAATTAAAACTCTTACTGCCAACGTACGGTTTAACCTAGAAGAATGAAACTTGGTGAGCCAAGTGGGATTGGGGTACTGATCATTACCTGAAAGTGTCATCAAGATTGGGTGAAAAAATGTGTGCTGAGATTTCAGGAAACTCGTAGTTTTTTGGAAGCCTGGCAACCCCTTTCCATGAAAGTGATTTGCGCCAGTCTCTGCTTAGGGCTACATTAATAGGAAACAAATCATAGAGATAGAACTTGGAACTACTTTATTGTGTCAAGTTTCAAAGAACTAGCAAAAACCGAGTTTGATTTAGAGTTCCAACTACATGTATCCATATAGGAGAAAACAGAGTGAAATCTAAAAATTAAAACTTTTACTGCCAACGAACGGTTTAACCTAGAAGAACGAAATTTGGTGAGCCAAGTGGGATTGGGGTACTGATCATTACCGGGAAGTGTCATCAAGTTTGGGTGAAAAAATGTGTGCTGATATTTCAGGAAACTCATAGATTTTTGGAAGCTTGGCAACCTTTTTCCATGAAAGTGATTTGCGCCAGTCTCTGCTTAGGGCTACTTCAATAGGAAACAAACCATAGAGATAGAACTTGGAACTACTTTATTGTGTCAAGTTTCAAAGAGCTAGCACAAACCGTCTTTCATTTAGAGTTCCAACTACATGTATCCATATAGGAGAAAACAGAGTGAAACCTAAAAATTTAAACTGTTATTGCAAACGAACGTTTTAACCTAGAAGAACGAAATTTGGAGAGCCAAGTGGGATTCGGGTCCTGAGCATTACCGGAAAGTGTCATCAAGATTGGGTGAAAAAATGTGTGCTGAGAATTGAGGAAACTCGTACTTTTTTGGAAGCTTGGCAACCCCTTTCCATTAAAGTGATTTGCGCCAGTCTCTGCTTAGGGCTACATCAATAGGAAACAAACCATAGAAATAGAACTTGGAACTATTTTATGGTGTCAAGTTTCAAAGAGCTAGCACAAACCGTCTTTGATTTAGAGTTCCAACGGCATGTATCCATATAGGAGAAAACAGAGTGAAACCTAAAAATTAAAACTCTTACTGCCAACGAACGTTTTAACCTAGAAGAATGAAATTTGGTGAGCAAAGTGGGATTGGGGTACTGATCATTACCTGAAAGTGTCATCAAGATTGGTTGAAAAAATGTGTGCTGATATTTCAGGAAACTCGTAGGTTTTTGGAAGCTTGCCAACCCCTTTCCATGAAAGTGATTTGCGCCAGTCTCTGGTTAGGGCTACATCAATAGGAAAAAAACCATAGCGATAGAACTTGGAACTACTTTATTGTGTCAAGTTTCAAAGAGCTAGCACAAATCGTGTTTGATTTAGAGTTCCAACTACATGTATCCATATAGGAGAAAACAGAGTGAAATCTAAAAATTAAAACTGTTACTGCAAACGAACGGTTTAACCTAGAAGAACGAAATTTGGTGAGTCAAGTGGGAATGGGGTACTGATCATTACCTGAAAGTGTCATCAAGATTGGGTGAAAAAATGTGTGCTGATATTTCAGGAAACTCCTAGATTTTTGGAAGCTTGGCAACCCCTTTCCATGGAAGAGATTTGTGCCAGTCTCTGCTTAGGGCTACATCAATAGGAAACAAACCATAGAGATAGAACTTGGAACTACTTTATTGTGTCAAGTTTCAAAGAGCTAGCACAAACCGTCTTTGATTTAGAGTTCCAACTACATGTATCCATATAGGAGAAAACAGAGTGAAACCTAAAAATTAAAAATGTTACTGCCAACGAACGGATTAACCTAGAAGAACGAAATTTGGTGAGCCAAGTGTGACTGGGGTACTGATAATTACCTGAAAGTGTCATCAAGTTTGGGTGAAAAAATGTGTGCTGAGATTTCAGGAAACTCGTAGTTTTTTTGAAGCTTGTCAACCCCTTTCCATGAAAGTGGTTTGCGCCAGTCTCTGCTTACGGCTACATCAATAGGAAACAAACCATAGAGATAGAACTTGGAACTACTTTATTGTGTCACGATTCAAAGAGCTAGCACAAACCGTCTTTGATTTAGAGTTCCAACTTCATGTATCCATATAGGAGAAAGCAGTGAAAACAAAAAATAAAAATGTTACTGCCAACGAACGGTTTAACCTAGAAGAACGAAATTTGGTGAGCCAAGTGGGACTGGGGTATTGATAATTTCCTGAAAGTGTCATAAAGTTTGGGTGAAAAAATGTGTGCTGAGATTTCAGGAAACTCGTAGTTTTTTTGAAGCATGGCAACCCCTTTCCATGAAAGTGGTTTGCGCCAGTCTCTGCTTAGGGCTACATTAATAGGAAACAAACCATAGAGATAGAACTTGGAACTACTTTATTGTGTCAAGTTTCAAAGAGCTAGCACAAACCGTCTTTGATTTAGAGTTCCAACTACATATATCCATATAGGAGAAAACAGAGTGAAACCTAAAAATTAAAACTCTTACTGCCAACGAACAGTTTAACCTAGAAGAATGAAACTTGGTGAGCCAAGTGGGATTGGGGAACTGATCATTACCTGAAAGTGTCATCAAGATTGGGTGAAAAAATGTGTGGTGAGATTTCAGGAAACTCGTAGGTTTTTGGAAGCTTGGCAACCCCTTTTCATGAAAGTGATTTGCGCCAGTCTCTGCTTAGGGCTAAATCAATAGGAAACAAACTATAGAGATAGAACTTGGAACTACTTTATTGTGTGAAGTCTCAAATAGCTAGCACAAACCATCTTCGATTTAGAGTTCCAACTACATGTATCCATATAGAAGAAAACAGAGTGAAATCTAAAAATTAAAACTTTTACTGCCAATGAACGGTTTAATCTAGCAGAACGAAATTTGGTGAGCCATGTGGGATTGGGGTACTGATCATTACCTGAAAGTGTCATCAAGATTGGGTGAAAAAAAGTGTGCTGAGATTTCAGGAAACTCATAGTTTTTTGGAAACTTGGCAACCCCTTTCCATGAAAGTGATTTGCGCCAGTCTCTTCTTAGGGCTACATCAATAGGAAACAAACCATAGAGATAGAACTTGGAACTTCTTTATTGTGTCAAGTTTCAAAGAGATAGCACAAAACGTCTTTGATTTAGAGTTCCAACATATGTATCCATATAGAGGAAAACAGAGTGAAACCTAAAAATTAAAAATGTTACTGCCAACGAACGGATTAACCTAGAAGAACGAAATTTGGTAAGCCCAGTGGGATTGGGGTACTGATCATTACCTGAAAGTGTCATCAAGATTGGTTGAAAAAATGTGTGTTGAGATTTCAGGAAACTTGTAGGTTTTTGGAAGCTTGCCAACCCCTTTCAATGAAAGTGATTTGCGCCAGTCTCTGCTTAGGGCTACATCAATAGGAAAATAATCATAGATTATACAACCTGGAACTACTTTATTGTGTCACGATTCAAAGAGCTAGCACAAACCTTCTTTGATTTAGAGTTCCAACTTCATGTATCCATATAGGAGAAAACAGTGAAAACAAAAAATTAAAACTGTTACTGCCAACGAACGGTTTAACCTAGAAGAACGAAATTTGGTGAGCCAAGTGTGACTGGGGTACTGATAATTACCTGAAAGTGTCATCAAGTTTGGGTGAAAAAATGTGTGCTGAGATTTCAGGAAACTCGTAGTTTTTTGGAAGCTTGGCAACCCCTTTCCATGAAAGTGGTTTGCGCCAGTCTCTCCTTAGGGCTACATCAATAGGAAACAAACCATAGAGATAGAACTTGGAACTACTTTATTGTGTCAAATTTCAAAGAGATAGCACAAACTGTCTTTGATTTAGAGTCCCAAAAACATGTATCCATATAGGAGAAAACAGAGTGAAACCTAAAAAATTAAAACTGTTACTGCCAACGAACGATTTAACCTAGAAGAACGAAATTTGGTGAGCCAAGTGGGATTGGGGTACTGATCATTTCCTGATTGTGTCATCAAAATTGGGTGAAAAAATGTATGCTGAGATTTCAGGAAACTCGTAGTTTTTTGGAAGCTTGGCAACCCCTTTCTATGTAAGTGATTTGCGCCAGTCTCTGCTTAGGGCTACATCAATAGGAAACAAACCATAGAGATAGAACTTGGAACTGATTTCTTTTGTCAAGTTTCAAAGAGCTAGCACAAACCGTCTTTGATTTAGACTTCCAAAACCTGTATACATATAGGAGAAAACAGAGGGAAACCTAAAAATTAAAACTGTTACTGCCAACGAACGGTTTAACATAGAAGAACGAAATTTGGTGAGCCCAGTGGGATTGGGGTACTGATCCTTACCTGAAAGTGTCATCAAGATTGGTTGAAAAAATGTGTGTTAAGATTTCAGGAAACTCGTAGGTTTTTGAAAGCTTGCCAACCCCTTTCAATGAAACTGATTTGCGCCAGTCTCTGCTTAGGGCTACATCAATAGGAAAAAAAAAACATAGAGATAGAGTTGGAACTACTTTATTGTGTCACGATTCAAAGAGCTAGCACAAACCGTCTTTGATTTAGAGTTCCAAATTCATGTATCCATATAGGAGAAAGCAGTGAAAACAAAAAATTAAAACTGTTACTGCCAACGAACGGTTTAACCTAGAAGAACGAAATTTGGTGAGCCAAGTTGGACTGGGGTACTGATAATTACCTGAAAGTGTCATCAAGTTTGGGTGAAAAAATGTGTGCTGAGATTTCAGGAAACTCGTAGTTTTTTTGAAGCATGGCAACCCCTTTCCATGAAAGTGGTTTGCGCCAGTCTCTGCTTAGGGCTACATTAATAGGAAACAAACCATAGAGATAGAACTTGGAACTACTTTATTGTGTCAAGTTTCAAAGAGCTAGCACAAACCGTCTTTGATTTAGAGTTCCAACTACATATATCCATATAGGAGAAAACAGAGTGAAACCTAAAAATTAAAACTCTTACTGCCAACGAACGGTTTAACCTAGAAGAATGAAACTTGGTGAGCCAAGTGGGAATGGGGAACTTATCATTACCTGAAAGTGTCATCAAGATTGGGTGAAAAAATGTGTGGTGAGATTTCAGGAAACTCGTAGGTTTTTCAAGCTTGGCAACCCCTTTTCATGAAAGTGATTTGTGCCAGTCTCTGCTTAGGGCTAAATCAATAGGAAACAAACTATATAGATAGAACTTGGAACTACTTTATTGTGTGAAGTCTCAAATAGCTAGCACAAACCATCTTCGATTTAGAGTTCCAACTACATGTATCCATATAGAAGAAAACAGAGTGAAATCTAAAAATTAAAACTTTTACTGCCAATGAACGGTTTAATCTAGCAGAACGAAATTTGGTGAGCCAAGTGGGATTGGGGTACTGATCATTACCTGAAAGTGTCATCAAGATTGGGTGAAAAAAAGTGTGCTGAGATTTCAGGAAACTCATAGTTTTTTGGAAACTTGGCAACCCCTTTATATGAAAGTGGTTTGCGCCAGTCTGTGCTTAGGGCTACATCAATAGGAAACCAACCATAGAGATAGAACTTGGAACTTCTTTATTGTGTCAAGTTTCAAAGAGCTAGAACAAAACGTCTTTGATTTAGAGTCCCAAATACATGTATCCATATAGGAGAAAACAGAGTGAAACCTAAAAAATTAAAACTGTTACTGCCAACGAACGATTTAACCTAGAAGAACGAAATTTGGTGAGCCAAGTGGGATTGGGATACTGATCATTTCCTGATTGTGTCATCAAAATTGGGTGAAAAAATGTATGCTGAGATTTCAGGAAACTCGTAGTTTTTTGGAAGCTTGGCAACCCCTTTCCATGTAAGTGATTTGCGCCAGTCTCTGCTTAGGGCTACATCAATATGAAACAAACCATAGAGATAGAACTTGGAACTGATTTCTTTTGTCAAGTTTCAAAGAGCTAGCACAAACCGTCTTTGATTTAGACTTCCAAAACATGTATCCATATAGGAGAAAACAGAGGGAAACCTAAAAATTAAAACTGTTACTGCCAACGAACGGTTTAACCTAGAAGAACGAAATTTGGTGAGCCCAGTGGGATTGGGGTACTGATCCTTACCTGAAAGTGTCATCAAGATTGGTTGAAAAAATGTGTGTTAAGATTTCAGGAAACTCGTAGGTTTTTGGAAGCTTGCCAACCCCTTTCAATGAAAGTGATTTGCGCCAGTCTCTGCTTAGGGCTACATCAATAGGAAACAAACTATAGAGATAGAACTTGGAACTACTTTATTGTGTGAAGTCTCAAAGAGCTAGCACAAACCATCTTCGATTTAGAGTTCCAACTACATATATCCATATAGGAGAAAACAGAGTGAAAACTAAAAATTAAAACTCTTACTGCCAACGAACGGTTTAACCTAGAAGAATGAAACTTGGTGAACCAAGTAGGATTGGGGAACTGATCATTACCTGAAAGTGTCATCAAGATTGGGTGAAAAAATGTGTGGTGAGATTTCAGGAAACTCGTAGGTTTTTGGAAGCTTGGCAACCCCTTTTCATGAAAGTGATTTGCGCCAGTCTCTGCTTAGGGCTAAATCAATAGGAAACATACTATAGAGATAGAACTTGGAACTACTTTATTGTGTGAAGTCTCAAAGAGCTAGCACAAACCATCTTCGATTTAGAGTTCCAACTACATGTATCCATATAGAAGAAAACAGAGTGAAATCTAAAAATTAAAACTTTTACTGCCAATGAATGGTTTAATCTAGCAGAACGAAATTTGGTGAGCCAAGTGGGATTGGGGTACTGATCATTACCTGAAAGTGTCATCATTGGGTGAAAAAAAGTGTGCTGAGATTTCAGGAAACTCATAGTTTTTTGGAAACTTGGCAACCCCTTTCCATGAAAGTGATTTGCGCCAGTCTCTTCTTAGGGCTACATCAATAGGAAACAAACAATAGAGATAGAACTTTGAACTTCTTTATTGTGTCAAGTTTCAAAGAGCTAGCACAAAACGTCTTTGATTTAGAGTTCCAACATATGTATCCATATAGAGGAAAACAGAGTGAAACCTAAAAATTAAAACTGTTACTGCCAATGAACGGTTTAACGTAGAAGAACGAAATTTGGTGATCCAAGTGGGATTGGGGTACTGATCATTACCGGAAAGTGTCATCAAGATTGGTTGAAAAAATGTGTGCTGAGATTTCAGGAAACTCGTAGTTTTTTGGAAGCTTGGCAACCCCTTTCCATGAAAGTGATTTGCGACAGTCTCTGCTTAGGGCTACATCAATAGAAAAAAAAAAACATACAGATAGAACTTGGAATTAAGTTATTGTGTCAAGTTTCAAAGAGCTAGCTCAAACCGTCTTTGATTTAGACTTCCAACTACATGTATCCATATAGGAGAAAACAGAGTGAAACCGAAAAATTAAAACTGTTACTGCCAACGAACGGTTTAACCTAGAAGAACGAAATATGGTGAGCCAAGTGGGATTCGGGTACTGATCAATACCTGAAAGTGTCATCAAGATTGGGTGAAAAAATGTGTGCTGAGATTTCAGGAATCTCGTAGTTTTTTGGAAGCTTGGCAACCCCTTTCCATGAAAGTGATTTGGGCCAGTCTCTGCTTAGGGCTACATCAATAGGAAAAAAAAACATAGAGATACAACCTGGAAATACTTTATTGTGTCACGATTCAAAGAGCTAGCACAAACCGTCTTTGATTTAGAGTTCCAACTTCATGTATCCATATAGGAGAAAACAGTGAAAACAAAAAATTAAAACTGTTACTGCCAACGAACGGTTTAACCTAGAAGAACGAAATTTGGTGAGCCAAGTGGGACTGGGGTACTGATAATTACCTGAAAGTGTCATCAAGTTTGGGTGAAAAAATGTGTGCTGAGATTTCAGGAAACTCGTAGTTTTTTGGAAGTTTGGCAACCCCTTTCCTTGAAAGTGGTTTGCGCCAGTCTGTGCTTAGGGCTACATCAATAGGAAACAAACCATAGAGATAGAACTTGGAACTACTTTATTGTGTCAAGTTTCAAAGAGCTAGCACAAACCGTCTTTGATTTAGAGTCCCAAATACATGTATCCATATAGGAGAAAACAGAGTGAAACCTAAAAAATTAAAACTGTTACTGCCAACGAACGATTTAACCTAGAAGAACGAAATTTGGTGAGCCAAGTGGGATTGGGGTACTGATCATTTCCTGATTGTGTCATCAAAATTGGGTGAAAAAATGTATGCTGAGATTTCAGGAAACTCGTAGTTTTTTGGAAGCTTGGCAACCCCTTTCCATGTAAGTGATTTGCGCCAGTCTCTGCTTAGGGCTACATCAATATGAAACAAACCATAGAGATAGAACTTGGAACTGATTTCTTTTGTCAAGTTTCAAAGAGCTAGCACAAACCGTCTTTGATTTAGACTTCCAAAACATGTATCCATATAGGAGAAAACAGAGGGAAACCCAAAAATTAAAACTGTTACTGCCAACGAACGGTTTAACCTAGAAAAACGAAATTTGGTGAGCCCAGTGGGATTGGGGTACTGATCCTTACCTGAAAGTGTCATCAAGATTGGTTGAAAAAATGTGTGTTAAGATTTCAGGAAACTCGTAGGTTTTTGGAAGCTTGCCAACCCCTTTCAATGAAAGTGATTTGCGCCAGTCTCTGCTTAGGGCTACATCAATAGGAAAAAAAACATAGAGATAGAACTTGGAACTACTTTATTGTGTCACGATTCAAAGAGCTAGCACAAACCGTCTTTGATTTAGAGTTCCAACTTCATGTATCCATATAGGAGAAAGCAGTGAAAACAAAAAATTAAAACTGTTACTGCCAACGAACGGTTTAACCTAGAAGAACGAAATTTGGTGAGCCAAGTGGGACTGGGGTACTGATAATTACCTGAAAGTGTCATCAAGTTTGGGTGAAAAAACGTGGGCTGAGATTTCAGGAAACTCGTAGTTTTTTTGAAGCATGGCAACCCCTTTCCATGAAAGTGGTTTGCGCCAGTCTCTGCTTAGGGCTACATTAATAGGAAACAAACCATAGAGATACAACTTGGAACTACTTTATTGTGTCAAGTTTCAAAGAGCTAGCACAAACCGTCTTTGATTTAGAGTTCCAACTACATATATCCATATAGGAGAAAACAGAGTGAAAACTAAAAATTAAAACTCTTACTGCCAACGAACGGTTTAACCTAGAAGAATGAAACTTGGTGAACCAAGTGGGATTGGGGAACTGATCATTACCTGAAAGTGTCATCAAGATTGGGTGAAAAAATGTGTGGTGAGATTTCAGGAAACTCGTAGGTTTTTGGAAGCTTGGCAACCCCTTTTCATGAAAGTGATTTGCGCCAGTCTCTGCTTAGGGCTAAATCAATAGGAAACATACTATAGAGATAGAACTTGGAACTACTTTATTGTGTGAAGTCTCAAAGAGCTAGCACAAACCATCTTCGATTTAGAGTTCCAACTACATGTATCCATATAGAAGAAAACAGAGTGAAATCTAAAAATTAAAACTTTTACTGCCAATGAACGGTTTAATCTAGCAGAACGAAATTTGGTGAGCCATGTGGGATTGGGGTACTGATCATTACCTGAAAGTGTCATCAAGATTGGGTGAAAAAAAGTGTGCTGAGATTTCAGGAAACTCATAGTTTTTTGGAAACTTGGCAACCCCTTTCCATGAAAGTGATTTGCGCCAGTCTCTTCTTAGGGCTACATCAATAGGAAACAAACCATAGAGATAGAACTTGGAACTTCTTTATTGTGTCAAGTTTCAAAGAGATAGCACAAAACGTCTTTGATTTAGAGTTCCAACATATGTATCCATATAGAGGAAAACAGAGTGAAACCTAAAAATTAAAAATGTTACTGCCAACGAACGGATTAACCTAGAAGAACGAAATTTGGTAAACCCAGTGGGATTGGGGTACTGATCATTACCTGAAAGTGTCATCAGGATTGGTTGAAAAAATGTGTGTTGAGATTTCAGGAAACTTGTAGGTTTTTGGAAGCTTGCCAACCCCTTTCAATGAAAGTGATTTGCGCCAGTCTCTGCTTAGGGCTACATCAATAGGAAAATAATCATAGATTATACAACCTGGAACTACTTTATTGTGTCACGATTCAAAGAGCTAGCACAAACCTTCTTTGATTTAGAGTTCCAACTTCATGTATCCATATAGGAGAAAACAGTGAAAACAAAAAATTAAAACTGTTACTGCCAACGAACGGTTTAACCTAGAAGAACGAAATTTGGTGAGCCAAGTGTGACTGGGGTACTGATAATTACCTGAAAGTGTCATCAAGTTTGGGTGAAAAAATGTGTGCTGAGATTTCAGGAAACTCGTAGTTTTTTGGAAGCTTGGCAACCCCTTTCCATGAAAGTGGTTTGCGCCAGTCTCTCCTTAGGGCTACATCAATAGGAAACAAACCATAGAGATAGAACTTGGAACTACTTTATTGTGTCAAGTTTCAAAGAGATAGCACAAACTGTCTTTGATTTAGAGTCCCAAAAACATGTATCCATATAGGAGAAAACAGAGTGAAACCTAAAAAATTAAAACTGTTACTGCCAACGAACGATTTAACCTAGAAGAACGAAATTTGGTGAGCCAAGTGGGATTGGGGTACTGATCATTTCCTGATTGTGTCATCAAAATTGGGTGAAAAAATGTATGCTGAGATTTCAGGAAACTCGTAGTTTTTTGGAAGCTTGGCAACCCCTTTCCATGTAAGTGATTTGCGCCAGTCTCTGCTTAGGGCTACATCAATAGGAAACAAACCATAGAGATAGAACTTGGAACTGATTTCTTTTGTCAAGTTTCAAAGAGCTAGCACAAACCGTCTTTGATTTAGACTTCCAAAACCTGTATACATATAGGAGAAAACAGAGGGAAACCTAAAAATTAAAACTGTTACTGCCAACGAACGGTTTAACATAGAAGAACGAAATTTGGTGAGCCCAGTGGGATTGGGGTACTGATCCTTACCTGAAAGTGTCATCAAGATTGGTTGAAAAAATGTGTGTTAAGATTTCAGGAAACTCGTAGGTTTTTGAAAGCTTGCCAACCCCTTTCAATGAAACTGATTTGCGCCAGTCTCTGCTTAGGGCTACATCAATAGGAAAAAAAAAACATAGAGATAGAGTTGGAACTACTTTATTGTGTCACGATTCAAAGAGCTAGCACAAACCGTCTTTGATTTAGAGTTCCAACTTCATGTATCCATATAGGAGAAAGCAGTGAAAACAAAAAATTAAAACTGTTACTGCCAACGAACGGTTTAACCTAGAAGAACGAAATTTGGTGAGCCAAGTTGGACTGGGGTACTGATAATTACCTGAAAGTGTCATCAAGTTTGGGTGAAAAAATGTGTGCTGAGATTTCAGGAAACTCGTAGTTTTTTTGAAGCATGGCAACCCCTTTCCATGAAAGTGGTTTGCGCCAGTCTCTGCTTAGGGCTACATTAATAGGAAACAAACCATAGAGATAGAACTTGGAACTACTTTATTGTGTCAAGTTTCAAAGAGCTAGCACAAACCGTCTTTGATTTAGAGTTCCAACTACATATATCCATATAGGAGAAAACAGAGTGAAACCTAAAAATTAAAACTCTTACTGCCAACGAACGGTTTAACCTAGAAGAATGAAACTTGGTGAGCCAAGTGGGAATGGGGAACTTATCATTACCTGAAAGTGTCATCAAGATTGGGTGAAAAAATGTGTGGTGAGATTTCAGGAAACTCGTAGGTTTTTGGAAGCTTGGCAACCCCTTTTCATGAAAGTGATTTGTGCCAGTCTCTGCTTAGGGCTAAATCAATAGGAAACAAACTATATAGATAGAACTTGGAACTACTTTATTGTGTGAAGTCTCAAATAGCTAGCACAAACCATCTTCGATTTAGAGTTCCAACTACATGTATCCATATAGAAGAAAACAGAGTGAAATCTAAAAATTAAAACTTTTACTGCCAATGAACGGTTTAATCTAGCAGAACGAAATTTGGTGAGCCAAGTGGGATTGGGGTACTGATCATTACCTGAAAGTGTCATCAAGATTGGGTGAAAAAAAGTGTGCTGAGATTTCAGGAAACTCATAGTTTTTTGGAAACTTGGCAACCCCTTTATATGAAAGTGGTTTGCGCCAGTCTGTGCTTAGGGCTACATCAATAGGAAACCAACCATAGAGATAGAACTTGGAACTTCTTTATTGTGTCAAGTTTCAAAGAGCTAGAACAAAACGTCTTTGATTTAGAGTCCCAAATACATGTATCCATATAGGAGAAAACAGAGTGAAACCTAAAAAATTAAAACTGTTACTGCCAACGAACGATTTAACCTAGAAGAACGAAATTTGGTGAGCCAAGTGGGATTGGGATACTGATCATTTCCTGATTGTGTCATCAAAATTGGGTGAAAAAATGTATGCTGAGATTTCAGGAAACTCGTAGTTTTTTGGAAGCTTGGCAACCCCTTTCCATGTAAGTGATTTGCGCCAGTCTCTGCTTAGGGCTACATCAATATGAAACAAACCATAGAGATAGAACTTGGAACTGATTTCTTTTGTCAAGTTTCAAAGAGCTAGCACAAACCGTCTTTGATTTAGACTTCCAAAACATGTATCCATATAGGAGAAAACAGAGGGAAACCTAAAAATTAAAACTGTTACTGCCAACGAACGGTTTAACCTAGAAGAACGAAATTTGGTGAGCCCAGTGGGATTGGGGTACTGATCCTTACCTGAAAGTGTCATCAAGATTGGTTGAAAAAATGTGTGTTAAGATTTCAGGAAACTCGTAGGTTTTTGGAAGCTTGCCAACCCCTTTCAATGAAAGTGATTTGCGCCAGTCTCTGCTTAGGGCTACATCAATAGGAAACAAACTATAGAGATAGAACTTGGAACTACTTTATTGTGTGAAGTCTCAAAGAGCTAGCACAAACCATCTTCGATTTAGAGTTCCAACTACATATATCCATATAGGAGAAAACAGAGTGAAAACTAAAAATTAAAACTCTTACTGCCAACGAACGGTTTAACCTAGAAGAATGAAACTTGGTGAACCAAGTAGGATTGGGGAACTGATCATTACCTGAAAGTGTCATCAAGATTGGGTGAAAAAATGTGTGGTGAGATTTCAGGAAACTCGTAGGTTTTTGGAAGCTTGGCAACCCCTTTTCATGAAAGTGATTTGCGCCAGTCTCTGCTTAGGGCTAAATCAATAGGAAACATACTATAGAGATAGAACTTGGAACTACTTTATTGTGTGAAGTCTCAAAGAGCTAGCACAAACCATCTTCGATTTAGAGTTCCAACTACATGTATCCATATAGAAGAAAACAGAGTGAAATCTAAAAATTAAAACTTTTACTGCCAATGAATGGTTTAATCTAGCAGAACGAAATTTGGTGAGCCAAGTGGGATTGGGGTACTGATCATTACCTGAAAGTGTCATCATTGGGTGAAAAAAAGTGTGCTGAGATTTCAGGAAACTCATAGTTTTTTGGAAACTTGGCAACCCCTTTCCATGAAAGTGATTTGCGCCAGTCTCTTCTTAGGGCTACATCAATAGGAAACAAACAATAGAGATAGAACTTTGAACTTCTTTATTGTGTCAAGTTTCAAAGAGCTAGCACAAAACGTCTTTGATTTAGAGTTCCAACATATGTATCCATATAGAGGAAAACAGAGTGAAACCTAAAAATTAAAACTGTTACTGCCAATGAACGGTTTAACGTAGAAGAACGAAATTTGGTGATCCAAGTGGGATTGGGGTACTGATCATTACCGGAAAGTGTCATCAAGATTGGTTGAAAAAATGTGTGCTGAGATTTCAGGAAACTCGTAGTTTTTTGGAAGCTTGGCAACCCCTTTCCATGAAAGTGATTTGCGACAGTCTCTGCTTAGGGCTACATCAATAGAAAAAAAAAAAACATACAGATAGAACTTGGAATTAAGTTATTGTGTCAAGTTTCAAAGAGCTAGCTCAAACCGTCTTTGATTTAGACTTCCAACTACATGTATCCATATAGGAGAAAACAGAGTGAAACCGAAAAATTAAAACTGTTACTGCCAACGAACGGTTTAACCTAGAAGAACGAAATATGGTGAGCCAAGTGGGATTCGGGTACTGATCAATACCTGAAAGTGTCATCAAGATTGGGTGAAAAAATGTGTGCTGAGATTTCAGGAATCTCGTAGTTTTTTGGAAGCTTGGCAACCCCTTTCCATGAAAGTGATTTGGGCCAGTCTCTGCTTAGGGCTACATCAATAGGAAAAAAAAACATAGAGATACAACCTGGAAATACTTTATTGTGTCACGATTCAAAGAGCTAGCACAAACCGTCTTTGATTTAGAGTTCCAACTTCATGTATCCATATAGGAGAAAACAGTGAAAACAAAAAATTAAAACTGTTACTGCCAACGAACGGTTTAACCTAGAAGAACGAAATTTGGTGAGCCAAGTGGGACTGGGGTACTGATAATTACCTGAAAGTGTCATCAAGTTTGGGTGAAAAAATGTGTGCTGAGATTTCAGGAAACTCGTAGTTTTTTGGAAGTTTGGCAACCCCTTTCCTTGAAAGTGGTTTGCGCCAGTCTGTGCTTAGGGCTACATCAATAGGAAACAAACCATAGAGATAGAACTTGGAACTACTTTATTGTGTCAAGTTTCAAAGAGCTAGCACAAACCGTCTTTGATTTAGAGTCCCAAATACATGTATCCATATAGGAGAAAACAGAGTGAAACCTAAAAAATTAAAACTGTTACTGCCAACGAACGATTTAACCTAGAAGAACGAAATTTGGTGAGCCAAGTGGGATTGGGGTACTGATCATTTCCTGATTGTGTCATCAAAATTGGGTGAAAAAATGTATGCTGAGATTTCAGGAAACTCGTAGTTTTTTGGAAGCTTGGCAACCCCTTTCCATGTAAGTGATTTGCGCCAGTCTCTGCTTAGGGCTACATCAATATGAAACAAACCATAGAGATAGAACTTGGAACTGATTTCTTTTGTCAAGTTTCAAAGAGCTAGCACAAACCGTCTTTGATTTAGACTTCCAAAACATGTATCCATATAGGAGAAAACAGAGGGAAACCCAAAAATTAAAACTGTTACTGCCAACGAACGGTTTAACCTAGAAAAACGAAATTTGGTGAGCCCAGTGGGATTGGGGTACTGATCCTTACCTGAAAGTGTCATCAAGATTGGTTGAAAAAATGTGTGTTAAGATTTCAGGAAACTCGTAGGTTTTTGGAAGCTTGCCAACCCCTTTCAATGAAAGTGATTTGCGCCAGTCTCTGCTTAGGGCTACATCAATAGGAAAAAAAACATAGAGATAGAACTTGGAACTACTTTATTGTGTCACGATTCAAAGAGCTAGCACAAACCGTCTTTGATTTAGAGTTCCAACTTCATGTATCCATATAGGAGAAAGCAGTGAAAACAAAAAATTAAAACTGTTACTGCCAACGAACGGTTTAACCTAGAAGAACGAAATTTGGTGAGCCAAGTGGGACTGGGGTACTGATAATTACCTGAAAGTGTCATCAAGTTTGGGTGAAAAAACGTGGGCTGAGATTTCAGGAAACTCGTAGTTTTTTTGAAGCATGGCAACCCCTTTCCATGAAAGTGGTTTGCGCCAGTCTCTGCTTAGGGCTACATTAATAGGAAACAAACCATAGAGATACAACTTGGAACTACTTTATTGTGTCAAGTTTCAAAGAGCTAGCACAAACCGTCTTTGATTTAGAGTTCCAACTACATATATCCATATAGGAGAAAACAGAGTGAAAACTAAAAATTAAAACTCTTACTGCCAACGAACGGTTTAACCTAGAAGAATGAAACTTGGTGAACCAAGTGGGATTGGGGAACTGATCATTACCTGAAAGTGTCATCAAGATTGGGTGAAAAAATGTGTGGTGAGATTTCAGGAAACTCGTAGGTTTTTGGAAGCTTGGCAACCCCTTTTCATGAAAGTGATTTGCGCCAGTCTCTGCTTAGGGCTAAATCAATAGAAAACAAACTATAGAGATAGAACTTGGAACTACTTTATTGTGTGAAGTCTCAAAGAGCTAGCACAAACCATCTTCGATTTAGAGTTCCAACTACATGTATCCATATAGAAGAAAACAGAGTGAAATCTAAAAATTAAAACTTTTACTGCCAATGAACGGTTTAATCTAGCAGAACGAAATTTGGTGAGCCATGTGGGATTGGGGTACTGATCATTACCTGAAAGTGTCATCAAGATTGGGTGAAAAAAAGTGTGCTGAGATTTCAGGAAACTCATAGTTTTTTGGAAACTTGGCAACCCCTTTCCATGAAAGTGATTTGCGCCAGTCTCTTCTTAGGGCTACATCAATAGGAAACAAACCATAGAGATAGAACTTGGAACTTCTTTATTGTGTCAAGTTTCAAAGAGATAGCACAAAACGTCTTTGATTTAGAGTTCCAACTAAATGTATCCATATAGGAGAAAACAGAGTGAAACCTAAAAATTAAAACTGTTACTGCCAATGAACGGTTTAACGTAGAAGAAAGAAAATTGGTAAGCCCAGTGGGATTGGGGTACTGATCATTACCTGAAAGTGTCATCAGGATTGGTTGAAAAAATGTGTGCTGAGATTTCAGGAAACTCGTAGTTTTTTGGAAGCTTGGAAACCCCTTTCCATGAACGTGATTTGCGACAGTATCTGCTTAGGGCTACATCAATAGGAAAAAAAAAACATACAGATAGAACTTGGAATTAAGTTATTGTGTCAAGTTTCAAAGAGCTAGCACAAACCGTCTTTGATTTAGACTTCCAACTACATGTATCCATATAGGAGAAAACAGAGTGAAACCTAAAAATTAAAACTGTTACTGACAACGAACGGTTTAACCTAGAAGAACAAAATTTGGTGAGCCAAGTGGGATTCGGGTACTGATCATTACCTGAAAGTGTCATCAAGATTGGGTGAAAAAATGTGTGCTGAGATTTCAGGAATCTCGTAGTTTTTTGGAAGCTTGGCAACCCCTTTCCATGAAATTGATTTGCGCCAGTCTCTGCTTACGACTACATCAATAGGAAAAAAAACATAGAGATACAACCTGGAAATACTTTATTGTGTCAAGTTTCAAAGAGCTAGCACAAACCGTCTTTCATTTAGAGTTCCAACTACATGTATCCATATAGGAGAAAACAGAGTGAAACCTAAAAATTTAAACTGTTATTGCAAACGAACGTTTTAACCTAGAAGAACGAAATTTGGTGAGTCAAGTGGGAATGGAGTACTGATCATTACCGGAAAGTGTCATCAAGATTGGGTGAAAAAATGTGTGCTGAGAATTGAGGAAACTCGTACTTTTTTGGAAGCTTGTCAACCCCTTTCCATTAAAGTGATTTGCGCCAGTCTCTGCTTAGGGCTACATCAATAGGAAACAAACCATAGAAATAGAACTTGGAACTACTTTATGGTGTCAAGTTTCAAAGAGCTAGCACAAACCGTCTTTGATTTAGATTTCCAACTGCATGTATCCATATAGGAGAAAACAGAGTGAAACCTAAAAATTAAAACTCTTACTGCCAACGAACGGTTTAACCTAGAAGAATGAAATTTGGTGAGCCAAGTGGGATTGGGGTACTGATCATTACCTGAAAGTGTCATCAAGATTGGGTGAAAAAATGTGTGGTGAGATTTCAGGAAACTCGTAGGTTTTTGGAAGCTTGGCAACCCCTTTTCATGAAAGTGTTTTGCGCCAGTCTCTGCTTAGGGCTACATCAATAGGAAACAAACCATAGAGATAGAACTTGGAACTACTTTATTGTGTCAAGTCTCAAAGAGCTAGCACAAACCGTCTTCGATTTAGAGTTCCAACTACATGTATCCATATAGAGGAAAACAGAGTGAAACCTAAAAATTAAAACTGTTACTGCCAATGAACGGTTTAAACTACAAGAACAAAATTTGGTGAGCCAAGTGGGATTGGGGTACTGATCATTACCGGAAAGTGTCATCAAGATTGGTTGAAAAAATGTGTGCTGAGTTTTCAGGAAACTCGTAGTTTTTTGGAAGCTTGGTAACCCCATTCCATGAAAGTGTTTTGCGCCAGTCTCTGCTTAGGGCTACATCAATAGGAAACAAACCATAGCGATAGAACTTGGAACTACTTTATTGTGTCAAGTTTCAAAGAGCTAGCACAAATCGTGTTTGATTTAGAGTTCCAACTACATGTATCCATATAGGAGAAAACAGAGTGAAACCTAAAAATTTAAACTGTTACTGCCAACGAACGGTTTAACCTAGAAGAACGAAATTTGGTGAGTCAAGAGGGATTGGGGTACTGATCATTACCTGAAAGTGTCATCAAGATTGGATGAAAAAATGTGTGCTGAGATTTCAGGAAACTCGTAGATTTTTGGAAGCTTGGCAACCCCTTTCCATGGAAGAGATTTGTGCCAGTCTCTGCTTAGGGCTACATCAATAGAAACAAACCATAGAGATAGAACTTGGAACTGCTTTATTGTGTCAAGTTTCAAAGAGGTAGCACAAACCGTCTTTGATTTAGAGTTCCAACTACATGTATCCATATAGGAGAAAACAGAGTGAAACCTAAAAATTAAAACTGTTACTGCCAAAAAACGGTTTAACTTGGAAGAACGAAATTTGGTGAGCCAAGTGGGATTGGGGTACTGATCATTACCTGAAAGTGTCATCAAGATTGGGTGAAAAAATGTGTGCTGAGATTTCAGGAAACTCGTAGTTTTTTGGAAGCTTGGCAACCCCTTTCCATGAAAGTGATTTGCGCCAGTCTCTGCTTAGGGCTACATTAATAGGAAACAAACCATAGAGATAGAACTTGGAACTACTTTATTGTGTCAAGTTTCAAAGAGCTAGCAAAAACCGTGTTTGATTTAGAGTTCCAACTACATGTATCCATATAGGAGAAAACAGAGTGAAACCTAAAAATTTAAACTGTTATTGCCAACGAACGTTTTAACCTAGAAGAACGAAATTTGGTGAGCCAAGTGGGATTGGGGTCCTGATCATTACCGGAAAGTGTCATCAAGATTGGGTGAAATAATGTGTGCTGAGATTTCAGGAAACTCGTAGTTTTTTGGAAGCTTGGCAACCCCTTTCCCTTAATGTGATTTGCGCCAGTCTCTGCTTAGGGCTACATCAATAGGAAACAAACCATAGAGATAGAACTTGGAACTACTTTATTGTGTCAAGTCTCAAAATGCTAGCACAAACCATCTTCGATTTAGAGTTCCAACTACATGTATCCATATAGAGGAATACAGAGTGAAACCTAAAAATTAAAACTGTTACTGCCAATGAACGGTTTAAACTACAAGAACAAAATTTGGTGAGCCAAGTGGGATTGGGGTACTGATCATTACCGGAAAGTGTCATCAAGATTGGTTGAAAAAATGTGTGCTGAGATTTCAGGAAACTCGTAGTTTTTTGGAAGCTTGGCAACCCCTTCCCATGAAAGTGATTTGCGCCAGTCTCTGCTTTGGGCTACATCAATAGGAAACAAACCATAGAGATAGAACTTGGAACTACTTTATTGTGTCAAGTTTCAAAGAGCTAGCACAAACCGTCTTTGATTTAGAGTTCCAACTACATGTATCCATATAGGAGAAAACAGAGTGAAACCTAAAAATTAAAAATGTTACTGCCAACGAACGGTTTAAACTAGAAGAACGAAATTTGGTGACCCCAGTGGGATTGTGGTACTGATCATTTCCTGAAAGTGTCATCAAGATTGGTTGAAAAAATGTGTGCTGATATTTCAGGAAACTCGTAGGTTTTTGGAAGCTTGCCAACCCCTTTCCATGAAAGAGATTTGCGCCAGTCTCTGCTAAGGGCTACATCAATAGGAAACAAACCATAGCGATAGAACTTGGAACTACCTTCTTGTGTCAAGTTTAAAAGAGCTAGCACAAACCGTCTTTGATTTAGAGTTCCAAATTCATGTATCCATATAGGAGAAAACAGTGAAAACAAAAAATTAAAACTGTTACTGCCAACGAACCGTTTAACCTAGAAGAACGAAATTTGGTGAGCCAAGTGGGACTGGGGTACTGATAATTACCTGAAAGTGTCATCAAGTTTGGGTGAAAAAATGTGTGCTGAGATTTCAGGAAACTCGTAGTTTTTTGGAAGCATGGCAACCCCTTTCCATGAAAGTGATTTGCGCCAGTCTCTGCTTAGGGCTACATTAATAGGAAACAAACCATAGAGATAGAACTTGGAACTACTTTATTGTGTCAAGTTTCAAAGAACTAGCAAAAACCGTGTTTGATTTAGAGTTCCAACTACATGTATCCCTATATGAGAAAACAGAGTGAAATCTAAAAATTAAAACTTTTACTGCCAACGAACGGTTTAACCTAGAATGAGGAAATTAGGTGAGCCAAGTGTTATTGGGGTACTGATCATTACTGGGAAGTGTCATTAAGTTTGGGTGAAAAAATGTGTGCTGAGATTTCAGGAAACTCGTAGTTTTTTGGAAGCTTGGCAACCCCTTTCCATGAAAGTGATTTGCGCCAGTCTCTGCTTAGGGATATATCAATAGGAAACAAACCATAGAGATAGAACTTGGAACTGCTTTATTGTGTCAAGTTTCAAAGAGGTAGCACAAACCGTCTTTGATTTAGAGTTCCAACTACATGTATCCATATAGGAGTAAACAGAGTGAAATCTAAAAATTAAAACTGTTACTGCCAACGAACGGTTTAACTTGGAAGAACGAAATTTGGTGAGCCAGTTGGGATTCGGGTACTGATCATTACCTGAAAGTGTCATCAAGATTGGGTGAAAAAATGTGTGCTGAGATTTCAGGAAACTCATAGTTTTTTGGAAGCTTGGCAACCCCTTTCCATGAAAGTGATTTGCGCCAGTCTCTGCTTAGGGCTACATCAATAGGAAACAAACCATAGAGATACAACTTGGAACTACTTTATTGTGTCAAGTTTCAAAGAGCTAGCACAAACCGTCTTTGATTTAGAGTTCCAACTACATGTATCCATATAAGAGAAAACGGAGTGAAACCCAAAAATTAAATCTGTTACTGCAAATGAACGGTTTAAACTAGAAGAACGAAATTTGGTGAGCCAAGTGGGATTGGGGTACTGATCATTACCGGAAAGTGTCATCAAGATTGGGTGAAAAAATGTGTGCTGAGATTTCAGGAAACTCGTAGATTTTTGGAAGCTTGGCAACCCATTTCCATGGAAGATATTTGTGCCAGTCTCTGCTAGGGCTACATCAATAGGAAACAAACCATAGAGAAAGAACTTGGAACTTCTTTATTGTGTCAACTTTCAAAGAGCTAGCACAAACCATCTTTGATTTAGAGTTCCAACTACATGTATCCATATGGGAGAAAACAGAGTGAAACCTAAAAATTAAAACTGTTACTGCCAACGAACAGTTTAACATAGAAGAACGAAATTTGGTGAGCCAAGTGGGACTGGTGTACTGATAATTACCTGAAAGTGTCATCAAGTTTGGGTGAAAAAATGTGTTGAGATTTCAGGAAACTCGTAGATTTTAGGAAGCTTGGCAACCCCTTTCCATCGAAGAGATTTGTTCCAGTCTCTGCTTAGGGCTACATCAATAGGAAACAAACCATAGAGATAGAACTTGGAACTACTTTATTGTGTCAAGTTTCAAAGAGCTAGCACAAATCTTCTTTGATTTAGAGTTAAAACTACATGTATCCATATAGGAGAAAACAGAGTGAAACCTAAAAATTAAAAATGTTACTGCCAACGAACGGTTTAACCTAGAAGAACAAAATTTGGTGAGCCAAGTGGGATTGGGGTACTGATCCTTACATGAAAGTGTCATCAAGATTGGTTGAAAAAATGTGTGTTAAGATTTCAGGAAACTCGTAGGTTTTTGGAAGCTTGCCAACCCCTTTCAATGAAAGTGATTTGCGCCAGTCTCTGCTTAGGGCTACATCAATAGGAAAAAAAACATAGAGATAGAACTTGGAACTACTTTATTGTGTCACGATTCAAAGAGCTAGCACAAATCGTCTTTGATTAGGGAGTTCCAACTTCATGTATCCATATAGGAGAAAGCAGTGAAAACAAAAAATTAAAACTGTTACTGCCAACGAACGGTTTAACCTAGAAGAACGAAATTTGGTGAGCCAAGTGGGACTGGGGTACTGATAATTACCTGAAAGTGTCATCAAGTTTGGGTGAAAAAATGTGTGCTGAGATTTCAGGAAACACGTAGTTTTTTTGAAGCATGGGAACCCCTTTCCATGAAAGTGATTTGCGCCAGTCTCTGCTTAGGGCTACATTAATAGGAAACAAACCATAGAGATAGAACTTGGAACTACTTTATTGTGTCAAGTTTCAAAGAGCTAGCAAAAACCGTGTTTGATTTAGAGTTCCAACTACATGTATCCATATAGGAGAAAACAGAGTGAAACCTAAAAATTTAAACTGTTATTGCAAACGAACGGTTTAACCTAGAAGAACGAAATTTGGTGAGCCAAGTTGGATTGGGGTCCTGATCATTACCGGAAAGTGTCATAAAGATTGGGTGAAAAAATGTGTGCTGAGAATTGAGGAAACTCGTAGTTTTTTGGAAGCTTGGCAACGCCTTTCCATTAAAGTGATTTGCGCCAGTCTCTGCTTAGGGCTACATCAATAGGAAACAAACCATAGAAATAGAACTTGGAACTACATTATTGTGTCAAGTTTCAAAGAGCTAGCACAAACCGTCTTTGATTTAGAGTTCCAACTACATATATCCATATAGGAGAAAACAGAGTGAAACCTAAAAATTAAAACAATTACTGCCAACGAACGGTTTAACCTAGAAGAATGAAATTTTGTGAGCCAAGTGGGATTGGGGTACTGATCATTACCTGAAAGTGTCATCAAGATTGGGTGAAAAAATGTGTGGTGAGATTTCAGGAAACTCGTAGGTTTTTGGAAGCTTGGCAACCCCTTTTCATGAAAGTGATTTGCGCCAGTCTCTGCTTAGGGCTACATCAATAGGAAACAAACCATAGAGATAGAACTTGGAACTACTTTATTGTGTAAAGTCTCAAAGAGCTAGCACAAACCATCTTCGATTTAGAGTTCCAACTACATGTATCCATATACAGGAAAACAGAGTGAAACCTAAAAATTAAAACTGTTACTCCCAATGAACGGTTTAACCTAGAAGAACGAAATTTGGTGAGCCAACTGGGATTGGGGTACTGATCATTACCTGAAAGTGTCATCAAGATTGGGTGATAAAATATGTGCTGAGATTTCAGGAAACTCGTAGTTTTTTGGAAGCTTGGCAACCCCTTTCCATGAAAGTGAATTGCGCAAGTCTCTGCTTAGGGCTACATCAATAGGAAACAAACCATAGAGATAGAACTTGGAACTACTTTATTGTGTCAAGTTTCAAAGAGCTAGCACAAACCGTCTTTGATTTAGACTTCCAACTACATGTATCCATATAGGAGAAAACAGAGTGAAACCTAAAAATTCAAACTGTTACTGCCAACGAACGGTTTAACCTAGAAGAACAAAATTTGGTGAGCCAAGTGGGATTGGAGTACTGTTCTTTTCCTGATAGTGTCATCAAAATTGGGTGAAAAAATGTGTGCTGAGATTTCAGGAAACTCGTAGTTTTTTGGAAGCTTGGCAACCCCTTTCCATTAAAGTGATTTGCGCCAGTCTCTGCTTAGTGCTACATCAATAGGAAACAAACTGTAGAGGTAGAACTTGGAACTACTTTCTTGTGTCAAGTTTCAAAGAGCTAGCACAAACCGTCTTTGATTTAGACTTCCAAAACATGTATCCATATAGGAGAAAACAGAGTGAAACCTAAAAATTAAAACTGTTACTGCCAACGAACGGTTTAACCTAGAAGAACGAAATTTGGTGAGCCAAGTGGGATTGGGGTACGGTTCTTTTCCTGAAAGTGTCATCAAGATTAAGTGAAAAAATGTGTGCTGAGAATTCAGGAAACTCGTAATTTTTTGGAAGCTTGGCAACCCCTTTCCATGGAAGTGATTTGCGCCAGTCTCTGCTTAGGGCTACATCAATTGGAAAAAAACCATAGAGATAGAACTTGGAACTACTTTTTTGTGTCAAGTTTAAAAGAGCTAGCACAAACCGTGTTTGATTTAGAGATCCAAATACATGTATCCATATAGGAGAAAACAGCGTGAAACATAAAAATTAAAACTGTAACTGGAAACAAATGGTTTAACCTAGAAGAACGAAATTTGGTGAGCCAAGTGAGATTGGGGTACTGATCAAAACCTGAAAGTGTCATCAAGATTGGGTGAAAAAATATGTGCTGAGATT
The DNA here is from genome assembly GCF_964194105.1 of Spermophilus citellus. Classification (NCBI taxonomy): domain Eukaryota; kingdom Metazoa; phylum Chordata; class Mammalia; order Rodentia; family Sciuridae; genus Spermophilus; species Spermophilus citellus. Next base: position 82,535,791 of record NC_138189.1, read on the forward strand.
TCAGGAAACTCGTAGTTTTTTGGAAGCTTGGCAACCCTTTTCCATGAAAGTGATTTGCGCCAGTCTCTGCTTACGGCTACATCAATAGGAAACAAACCATAGAGATGCAACTTGGAACTACTTCATTTTGTCAAGTTTCAAAGAGCTAGCACAAACCGTCTTTGATTTAGAGATCCAACTACATGTATCCATATAGGAGAAAACAGAGTGAAACCTAAAAATTAAAACTGTTACTGCCAATGAACGGTTTAAGCTAGAAGAACGAAATTTGGTGAGCCCAGTGGGATTGGGGTACTGATCATTACCTGAAAGTGTCATCAAGATTGGGTGCAAAAATGTGTGCTGAGATTTCAGGAAACTCTTAGTTTTTGGAAGCTTGGCAACCCCTTTCCATGAAAGTGATTTGCGCCAGTCTCTGCTTAGGGCTACATCAATAGGAAACAAACCATAGAGATAGAACTTGGAACTACTTTCTTGTGTCAAGTTTCAAAGAGCTAGCACAAACCATCTTTGATTTCGACTTCCAAAACATGTATCCATACAGGAGAAAACAGAGTGAAACCTAAAAATTAAAACTGTTACTGCCTACGAATGGTTTAACCTAGAAGAACGAAATTTGGTGAGCCCAGTGGGACTGGGGTACTGATCATTACCTGAAAGTGTCATCAAGATTGGGTGAAAAAATGTGTGCTGAGATTTAAGGAAACTCGTAGTTTTTTTAAAGCTTGTAACCCCTTTCCATGAAAGTGATTTGCGCCAGTCTCTGCTTAGTGCTACATCAATAGGAAACAAACCATAGAGATAGAACTTGGAACTACTTTATTGTGTCAAGTTTCAAAGAGATAGCACAAACCGTCTTTGATTTAGAGTTCCAACTACATGTATCCATATAGGAGTAAACAGAGTGAAATCTAAAAATTAAAACTGTTACTGCCAACGAACGGTTTAACTTGGAAGAACGAAATTTGGTGAGCCAGTTGGGATTCGGGTACTGATCATTACCTGAAAGTGTCATCAAGATTGGGTGAAAAAATGTGTGCTGAGATTTCAGGAAACTCATAGTTTTTTGGAAGCTTGGCAACCCCTTTCCATGAAAGTGATTTGCGCCAGTCTCTGCTTAGGGCTACATCAATAGGAAACAAACCATAGAGATACAACTTGGAACTACTTTATTGTGTCAAGTTTCAAAGAGCTAGCACAAACCGTCTTTGATTTAGAGTTCCAACTACATGTATCCATATAAGAGAAAACGGAGTGAAACCCAAAAATTAAATCTGTTACTGCAAATGAACGGTTTAAACTAGAAGAACGAAATTTGGTGAGCCAAGTGGGATTGGGGTACTGATCATTACCGGAAAGTGTCATCAAGATTGGGTGAAAAAATGTGTGCTGAGATTTCAGGAAACTCGTAGATTTTTGGAAGCTTGGCAACCCATTTCCATGGAAGATATTTGTGCCAGTCTCTGCTAGGGCTACATCAATAGGAAACAAACCATAGAGAAAGAACTTGGAACTTCTTTATTGTGTCAACTTTCAAAGAGCTAGCACAAACCATCTTTGATTTAGAGTTCCAACTACATGTATCCATATGGGAGAAAACAGAGTGAAACCTAAAAATTAAAACTGTTACTGCCAACGAACAGTTTAACATAGAAGAACGAAATTTGGTGAGCCAAGTGGGACTGGTGTACTGATAATTACCTGAAAGTGTCATCAAGTTTGGGTGAAAAAATGTGTTGAGATTTCAGGAAACTCGTAGATTTTAGGAAGCTTGGCAACCCCTTTCCATCGAAGAGATTTGTTCCAGTCTCTGCTTAGGGCTACATCAATAGGAAACAAACCATAGAGATAGAACTTGGAACTACTTTATTGTGTCAAGTTTCAAAGAGCTAGCACAAATCTTCTTTGATTTAGAGTTAAAACTACATGTATCCATATAGGAGAAAACAGAGTGAAACCTAAAAATTAAAAATGTTACTGCCAACGAACGGTTTAACCTAGAAGAACAAAATTTGGTGAGCCAAGTGGGATTGGGGTACTGATCCTTACATGAAAGTGTCATCAAGATTGGTTGAAAAAATGTGTGTTAAGATTTCAGGAAACTCGTAGGTTTTTGGAAGCTTGCCAACCCCTTTCAATGAAAGTGATTTGCGCCAGTCTCTGCTTAGGGCTACATCAATAGGAAAAAAAACATAGAGATAGAACTTGGAACTACTTTATTGTGTCACGATTCAAAGAGCTAGCACAAATCGTCTTTGATTAGGGAGTTCCAACTTCATGTATCCATATAGGAGAAAGCAGTGAAAACAAAAAATTAAAACTGTTACTGCCAACGAACGGTTTAACCTAGAAGAACGAAATTTGGTGAGCCAAGTGGGACTGGGGTACTGATAATTACCTGAAAGTGTCATCAAGTTTGGGTGAAAAAATGTGTGCTGAGATTTCAGGAAACACGTAGTTTTTTTGAAGCATGGGAACCCCTTTCCATGAAAGTGATTTGCGCCAGTCTCTGCTTAGGGCTACATTAATAGGAAACAAACCATAGAGATAGAACTTGGAACTACTTTATTGTGTCAAGTTTCAAAGAGCTAGCAAAAACCGTGTTTGATTTAGAGTTCCAACTACATGTATCCATATAGGAGAAAACAGAGTGAAACCTAAAAATTTAAACTGTTATTGCAAACGAACGGTTTAACCTAGAAGAACGAAATTTGGTGAGCCAAGTTGGATTGGGGTCCTGATCATTACCGGAAAGTGTCATAAAGATTGGGTGAAAAAATGTGTGCTGAGAATTGAGGAAACTCGTAGTTTTTTGGAAGCTTGGCAACGCCTTTCCATTAAAGTGATTTGCGCCAGTCTCTGCTTAGGGCTACATCAATAGGAAACAAACCATAGAAATAGAACTTGGAACTACATTATTGTGTCAAGTTTCAAAGAGCTAGCACAAACCGTCTTTGATTTAGAGTTCCAACTACATATATCCATATAGGAGAAAACAGAGTGAAACCTAAAAATTAAAACAATTACTGCCAACGAACGGTTTAACCTAGAAGAATGAAATTTTGTGAGCCAAGTGGGATTGGGGTACTGATCATTACCTGAAAGTGTCATCAAGATTGGGTGAAAAAATGTGTGGTGAGATTTCAGGAAACTCGTAGGTTTTTGGAAGCTTGGCAACCCCTTTTCATGAAAGTGATTTGCGCCAGTCTCTGCTTAGGGCTACATCAATAGGAAACAAACCATAGAGATAGAACTTGGAACTACTTTATTGTGTAAAGTCTCAAAGAGCTAGCACAAACCATCTTCGATTTAGAGTTCCAACTACATGTATCCATATACAGGAAAACAGAGTGAAACCTAAAAATTAAAACTGTTACTCCCAATGAACGGTTTAACCTAGAAGAACGAAATTTGGTGAGCCAACTGGGATTGGGGTACTGATCATTACCTGAAAGTGTCATCAAGATTGGGTGATAAAATATGTGCTGAGATTTCAGGAAACTCGTAGTTTTTTGGAAGCTTGGCAACCCCTTTCCATGAAAGTGAATTGCGCAAGTCTCTGCTTAGGGCTACATCAATAGGAAACAAACCATAGAGATAGAACTTGGAACTACTTTATTGTGTCAAGTTTCAAAGAGCTAGCACAAACCGTCTTTGATTTAGACTTCCAACTACATGTATCCATATAGGAGAAAACAGAGTGAAACCTAAAAATTCAAACTGTTACTGCCAACGAACGGTTTAACCTAGAAGAACAAAATTTGGTGAGCCAAGTGGGATTGGAGTACTGTTCTTTTCCTGATAGTGTCATCAAAATTGGGTGAAAAAATGTGTGCTGAGATTTCAGGAAACTCGTAGTTTTTTGGAAGCTTGGCAACCCCTTTCCATTAAAGTGATTTGCGCCAGTCTCTGCTTAGTGCTACATCAATAGGAAACAAACTGTAGAGGTAGAACTTGGAACTACTTTCTTGTGTCAAGTTTCAAAGAGCTAGCACAAACCGTCTTTGATTTAGACTTCCAAAACATGTATCCATATAGGAGAAAACAGAGTGAAACCTAAAAATTAAAACTGTTACTGCCAACGAACGGTTTAACCTAGAAGAACGAAATTTGGTGAGCCAAGTGGGATTGGGGTACGGTTCTTTTCCTGAAAGTGTCATCAAGATTAAGTGAAAAAATGTGTGCTGAGAATTCAGGAAACTCGTAATTTTTTGGAAGCTTGGCAACCCCTTTCCATGGAAGTGATTTGCGCCAGTCTCTGCTTAGGGCTACATCAATTGGAAAAAAACCATAGAGATAGAACTTGGAACTACTTTTTTGTGTCAAGTTTAAAAGAGCTAGCACAAACCGTGTTTGATTTAGAGATCCAAATACATGTATCCATATAGGAGAAAACAGCGTGAAACATAAAAATTAAAACTGTAACTGGAAACAAATGGTTTAACCTAGAAGAACGAAATTTGGTGAGCCAAGTGAGATTGGGGTACTGATCAAAACCTGAAAGTGTCATCAAGATTGGGTGAAAAAATATGTGCTGAGATTTCAGGAAACTCGTAGTTTTTTGGAAGCTTGGCAACCCTTTTCCATGAAAGTGATTTGCGCCAGTCTCTGCTTACGGCTACATCAATAGGAAACAAACCATAGAGATGCAACTTGGAACTACTTCATTTTGTCAAGTTTCAAAGAGCTAGCACAAACCGTCTTTGATTTAGAGATCCAACTACATGTATCCATATAGGAGAAAACAGAGTGAAACCTAAAAATTAAAACTGTTACTGCCAATGAACGGTTTAAGCTAGAAGAACGAAATTTGGTGAGCCCAGTGGGATTGGGGTACTGATCATTACCTGAAAGTGTCATCAAGATTGGGTGCAAAAATGTGTGCTGAGATTTCAGGAAACTCTTAGTTTTTGGAAGCTTGGCAACCCCTTTCCATGAAAGTGATTTGCGCCAGTCTCTGCTTAGGGCTACATCAATAGGAAACAAACCATAGAGATAGAACTTGGAACTACTTTCTTGTGTCAAGTTTCAAAGAGCTAGCACAAACCATCTTTGATTTCGACTTCCAAAACATGTATCCATACAGGAGAAAACAGAGTGAAACCTAAAAATTAAAACTGTTACTGCCTACGAATGGTTTAACCTAGAAGAACGAAATTTGGTGAGCCCAGTGGGACTGGGGTACTGATCATTACCTGAAAGTGTCATCAAGATTGGGTGAAAAAATGTGTGCTGAGATTTAAGGAAACTCGTAGTTTTTTTAAAGCTTGTAACCCCTTTCCATGAAAGTGATTTGCGCCAGTCTCTGCTTAGTGCTACATCAATAGGAAACAAACCATAGAGATAGAACTTGGAACTACTTTATTGTGTCAAGTTTCAAAGAGATAGCACAAACCGTCTTTGATTTAGAGTTCCAACTACATGTATCCATATAGGAGTAAACAGAGTGAAATCTAAAAATTAAAACTGTTACTGCCAACGAACGGTTTAACTTGGAAGAACGAAATTTGGTGAGCCAGTTGGGATTCGGGTACTGATCATTACCTGAAAGTGTCATCAAGATTGGGTGAAAAAATGTGTGCTGAGATTTCAGGAAACTCATAGTTTTTTGGAAGCTTGGCAACCCCTTTCCATGAAAGTGATTTGCGCCAGTCTCTGCTTAGGGCTACATCAATAGGAAACAAACCATAGAGATACAACTTGGAACTACTTTATTGTGTCAAGTTTCAAAGAGCTAGCACAAACCGTCTTTGATTTAGAGTTCCAACTACATGTATCCATATAAGAGAAAACGGAGTGAAACCCAAAAATTAAATCTGTTACTGCAAATGAACGGTTTAAACTAGAAGAACGAAATTTGGTGAGCCAAGTGGGATTGGGGTACTGATCATTACCGGAAAGTGTCATCAAGATTGGGTGAAAAAATGTGTGCTGAGATTTCAGGAAACTCGTAGATTTTTGGAAGCTTGGCAACCCCTTTCCATGGAAGATATTTGTGCCAGTCTCTGCTAGGGCTACATCAATAGGAAACAAACCATAGAGAAAGAACTTGGAACTTCTTTATTGTGTCAACTTTCAAAGAGCTAGCACAAACCATCTTTGATTTAGAGTTCCAACTACATGTATCCATATGGGAGAAAACAGAGTGAAACCTAAAAATTAAAACTGTTACTGCCAACGAACAGTTTAACATAGAAGAACGAAATTTGGTGAGCCAAGTGGGACTGGTGTACTGATAATTACCTGAAAGTGTCATCAAGTTTGGGTGAAAAAATGTGTTGAGATTTCAGGAAACTCGTAGATTTTAGGAAGCTTGGCAACCCCTTTCCATCGAAGAGATTTGTTCCAGTCTCTGCTTAGGGCTACATCAATAGGAAACAAACCATAGAGATAGAACTTGGAACTACTTTATTGTGTCAAGTTTCAAAGAGCTAGCACAAATCTTCTTTGATTTAGAGTTAAAACTACATGTATCCATATAGGAGAAAACAGAGTGAAACCTAAAAATTAAAAATGTTACTGCCAACGAACGGTTTAACCTAGAAGAACAAAATTTGGTGAGCCAAGTGGGATTGGGGTACTGATCCTTACATGAAAGTGTCATCAAGATTGGTTGAAAAAATGTGTGTTAAGATTTCAGGAAACTCGTAGGTTTTTGGAAGCTTGCCAACCCCTTTCAATGAAAGTGATTTGCGCCAGTCTCTGCTTAGGGCTACATCAATAGGAAAAAAAACATAGAGATAGAACTTGGAACTACTTTATTGTGTCACGATTCAAAGAGCTAGCACAAATCGTCTTTGATTAGGGAGTTCCAACTTCATGTATCCATATAGGAGAAAGCAGTGAAAACAAAAAATTAAAACTGTTACTGCCAACGAACGGTTTAACCTAGAAGAACGAAATTTGGTGAGCCAAGTGGGACTGGGGTACTGATAATTACCTGAAAGTGTCATCAAGTTTGGGTGAAAAAATGTGTGCTGAGATTTCAGGAAACACGTAGTTTTTTTGAAGCATGGGAACCCCTTTCCATGAAAGTGATTTGCGCCAGTCTCTGCTTAGGGCTACATTAATAGGAAACAAACCATAGAGATAGAACTTGGAACTACTTTATTGTGTCAAGTTTCAAAGAGCTAGCAAAAACCGTGTTTGATTTAGAGTTCCAACTACATGTATCCATATAGGAGAAAACAGAGTGAAACCTAAAAATTTAAACTGTTATTGCAAACGAACGGTTTAACCTAGAAGAACGAAATTTGGTGAGCCAAGTTGGATTGGGGTCCTGATCATTACCGGAAAGTGTCATAAAGATTGGGTGAAAAAATGTGTGCTGAGAATTGAGGAAACTCGTAGTTTTTTGGAAGCTTGGCAACGCCTTTCCATTAAAGTGATTTGCGCCAGTCTCTGCTTAGGGCTACATCAATAGGAAACAAACCATAGAAATAGAACTTGGAACTACATTATTGTGTCAAGTTTCAAAGAGCTAGCACAAACCGTCTTTGATTTAGAGTTCCAACTACATATATCCATATAGGAGAAAACAGAGTGAAACCTAAAAATTAAAACAATTACTGCCAACGAACGGTTTAACCTAGAAGAATGAAATTTTGTGAGCCAAGTGGGATTGGGGTACTGATCATTACCTGAAAGTGTCATCAAGATTGGGTGAAAAAATGTGTGGTGAGATTTCAGGAAACTCGTAGGTTTTTGGAAGCTTGGCAACCCCTTTTCATGAAAGTGATTTGCGCCAGTCTCTGCTTAGGGCTACATCAATAGGAAACAAACCATAGAGATAGAACTTGGAACTACTTTATTGTGTAAAGTCTCAAAGAGCTAGCACAAACCATCTTCGATTTAGAGTTCCAACTACATGTATCCATATACAGGAAAACAGAGTGAAACCTAAAAATTAAAACTGTTACTCCCAATGAACGGTTTAACCTAGAAGAACGAAATTTGGTGAGCCAACTGGGATTGGGGTACTGATCATTACCTGAAAGTGTCATCAAGATTGGGTGATAAAATATGTGCTGAGATTTCAGGAAACTCGTAGTTTTTTGGAAGCTTGGCAACCCCTTTCCATGAAAGTGAATTGCGCAAGTCTCTGCTTAGGGCTACATCAATAGGAAACAAACCATAGAGATAGAACTTGGAACTACTTTATTGTGTCAAGTTTCAAAGAGCTAGCACAAACCGTCTTTGATTTAGACTTCCAACTACATGTATCCATATAGGAGAAAACAGAGTGAAACCTAAAAATTCAAACTGTTACTGCCAACGAACGGTTTAACCTAGAAGAACAAAATTTGGTGAGCCAAGTGGGATTGGAGTACTGTTCTTTTCCTGATAGTGTCATCAAAATTGGGTGAAAAAATGTGTGCTGAGATTTCAGGAAACTCGTAGTTTTTTGGAAGCTTGGCAACCCCTTTCCATTAAAGTGATTTGCGCCAGTCTCTGCTTAGTGCTACATCAATAGGAAACAAACTGTAGAGGTAGAACTTGGAACTACTTTCTTGTGTCAAGTTTCAAAGAGCTAGCACAAACCGTCTTTGATTTAGACTTCCAAAACATGTATCCATATAGGAGAAAACAGAGTGAAACCTAAAAATTAAAACTGTTACTGCCAACGAACGGTTTAACCTAGAAGAACGAAATTTGGTGAGCCAAGTGGGATTGGGGTACGGTTCTTTTCCTGAAAGTGTCATCAAGATTAAGTGAAAAAATGTGTGCTGAGAATTCAGGAAACTCGTAATTTTTTGGAAGCTTGGCAACCCCTTTCCATGGAAGTGATTTGCGCCAGTCTCTGCTTAGGGCTACATCAATTGGAAAAAAACCATAGAGATAGAACTTGGAACTACTTTTTTGTGTCAAGTTTAAAAGAGCTAGCACAAACCGTGTTTGATTTAGAGATCCAAATACATGTATCCATATAGGAGAAAACAGCGTGAAACATAAAAATTAAAACTGTAACTGGAAACAAATGGTTTAACCTAGAAGAACGAAATTTGGTGAGCCAAGTGAGATTGGGGTACTGATCAAAACCTGAAAGTGTCATCAAGATTGGGTGAAAAAATATGTGCTGAGATTTCAGGAAACTCGTAGTTTTTTGGAAGCTTGGCAACCCTTTTCCATGAAAGTGATTTGCGCCAGTCTCTGCTTACGGCTACATCAATAGGAAACAAACCATAGAGATGCAACTTGGAACTACTTCATTTTGTCAAGTTTCAAAGAGCTAGCACAAACCGTCTTTGATTTAGAGATCCAACTACATGTATCCATATAGGAGAAAACAGAGTGAAACCTAAAAATTAAAACTGTTACTGCCAATGAACGGTTTAAGCTAGAAGAACGAAATTTGGTGAGCCCAGTGGGATTGGGGTACTGATCATTACCTGAAAGTGTCATCAAGATTGGGTGCAAAAATGTGTGCTGAGATTTCAGGAAACTCTTAGTTTTTGGAAGCTTGGCAACCCCTTTCCATGAAAGTGATTTGCGCCAGTCTCTGCTTAGGGCTACATCAATAGGAAACAAACCATAGAGATAGAACTTGGAACTACTTTCTTGTGTCAAGTTTCAAAGAGCTAGCACAAACCATCTTTGATTTCGACTTCCAAAACATGTATCCATACAGGAGAAAACAGAGTGAAACCTAAAAATTAAAACTGTTACTGCCTACGAATGGTTTAACCTAGAAGAACGAAATTTGGTGAGCCCAGTGGGACTGGGGTACTGATCATTACCTGAAAGTGTCATCAAGATTGGGTGAAAAAATGTGTGCTGAGATTTAAGGAAACTCGTAGTTTTTTTAAAGCTTGTAACCCCTTTCCATGAAAGTGATTTGCGCCAGTCTCTGCTTAGTGCTACATCAATAGGAAACAAACCATAGAGATAGAACTTGGAACTACTTTATTGTGTCAAGTTTCAAAGAGATAGCACAAACCGTCTTTGACTTAGAGTTCCAACTACATGTATCCATATAGGAGAAAACAGAGTGAAACCTAAAAATTAAAACTTTTTCTGCCAACGAACGGTTTAACCTAGAAGAACGAAATTTGGTGATCCAAGTGGGATTGGGGTACTGATCATTACCGGAAAGTGTCATCAAGATTGGGTGCAAAAATGTGTGCTGAGATTTCAGGAAACTCGTAGTTTTTTGGAAGCTTGTCAACCCCTTTCCATGAAAGTGATTTGCTCCAGTCTCTGCTTAGGGCTCCATCAATAGGAAACAAACCATAGAGATAGAAATGGGAACTACTTTATTGTGTCAAGTTTCAAAGAGCCAGCACAAACCATCTTTGATTTAGAGTTCCAACTACATGTATCCTTATAGGAGTTAACAGAGTGAAACCTAAAAATTTAAACTGTTACTGCCAACGAACTGTTTAACCTAGAAGAACAAAATTTGGTGAGCCAAGTGGAATTGGGGTACTGATCATTACCTGAAAGTGTCATCAAGATTGGGTGAAAAAATGTGTGCTGAGATTTCAGGAAACGCGTAGTTTTTTGAAAGCTTGCCACACCTTTCCATGAAAGTGATTTGCGCCAGTCTCTGCTTAGAGCTACATCAATAGGAAACAAACCATAGAGACAGAACTTGGAACTACTTTATTGTGTCAAGTTTCAAAGAGATAGCACAAACAGTCTTTGACTTAGAGTCCAACTACATGTATCCATATAGGAGAAAACAGAGTGAAACCTAAAAATTAAAACTGTTACTGCAAACCTACGGTTTAACCTAGAAGAACCACATTTGGTGAGCCAAGTGAGATTGGGGTACTGATCATAACCTGAAAGTGTCATCAAGATTGGGTGAAAAAATGTGTGCTGAGATTTCAGGAAACTCGTAGTTTTTTGGAAGCTTGGCAACCCCTTTCCATGGAAATGATTTGCGCCAGTCTCTGCTTAGGGCTACATCAATAGGAAAAAAAACCATAGAGTTAGAACTTGGAACTACTTTCTTGTGTCAAGTTTCAAAGAGCTAGCACAAACCGTGTTTCATTTAGAGTTCCAAATACATGTATCCATATAGGAGAAAACAGAGTGAAACCTAAAAATTAAAACTGTTACTGCAAACCTACGGTTTAACCTAGAAGAACGACATTTGGTGAGCCAAGTGAGATTGGGGTACTGATCAAAACCTGAAAGTGTCATCAAGATTGGGTGAAAAAATGTGTGCTGAGAATTCAGGAAACTCGTAGTTTTTTGGAAGCTTGGCAACCCTTTTCCATGAAAGTGATTTGCGCCAGTCTCTGCTTAGGGCTACATCAATAGGAAACAAACCATAGAGATAGAACTTGGAAATACTTTATTGTGTCAAGTTTCAAAGAGATAGCACAAACCGTCTTTGACTTAGAGTTCCAAATATATGTATCCATATAGGAGAAAACAGAGTGAAACCTAAAAATTAAAACTCTTACTGCCAACGAACGGTTTAACCTAGAAGAATGAAATTTGGTGAGCCAAGTGGGATTGGGATACTGATCATTACCAGAAAGTGTCATCAAGATTGGGTGCAAAAATGTATGCTGAGATTTCAGGAAACTCGTAGTTTTTGGAAACTTGGCAACCCCTTTCCATGAAAGTGATTTGCGCCAGTCTCTGCTTAGGGCTACATCAATAGGAAACAAACCATAGAGATAGAACTTGGAACTACTTTCTTGTTTCAAGTTTCAAAGAGCTACCACAAACCATCTTTGATTTAGACTTCCAAAACATGTATCCATACAGGAGAAAACAGAGTGAAACCTGAAAATTAAAACTGTTACTGCCAACGAACGGTTTAACCTAGAAGAACGAAATTTGGTGAGCCCAGTGGGATTGGGGTACTGATCATTACCTGAAAGTGTCATCAAATTGGGTGAAAAAATGTGTGCTGAGATTTAAGGAAACTCGTAGTTTTTTGAAAGCTTGTAACCCCTTTCCATGAAAGTGATTTGCGCCAGTCTCTGCTTAGGGCTACATCAATAGGAAACAAACCATAGAGATAGAACTTGGAACTACTTTATTGTGTCAAGTTTCAAAGAGATAGCACAAACCGTCTTTGACTTAGAGTTCCAAATATATGTATCCATATAGGAGAAAACAGAGTGAAACCTAAAAATTAAAATTCTTACTGCCAACAAACGGTTGAACGTAGAAGAACGAAATTTGGTGAGCCAAGTGGGATTGGGATACTGATCATTACCAGAAAGTGTCATCAAGATTGGGAGCAAAAATGTATGCTGAGATTTCAGGAAACTCGTAGTTTTTGGAAACTTGGCAACCCCTTTCCATGAAAGTGATTTGCGCCAGTCTCTGCTTAGGGCTACATCAATAGGAAACAAACCATAGAGATAGAACTTGGAACTACTTTCTTGTTTCAAGTTTCAAAGAGCTACCACAAACCATCTTTGATTTAGACTTCCAAAACATGTATCCATACAGGAGAAAACAGAGTGAAACCTAAAAATTAAAACTCTTACTGCCAACGAACGGTTTAACCTAGAAGAATGAAATTTGGTGAGCCCAGTGGGATTGGGGTACTGATCATTACCTGAAAGTGTCATCAAATTGGGTGAAAAAATGTGTGCTGAGATTTAAGGAAACTCGTAGTTTTTTGAAAGCTTGTAACCCCTTTCCATGAAAGTGATTTGCGCCAGTCTCTGCTTAGGGCTACATCAATAGGAAACAAACCATAGAGATAGAACTTGGAAATACTTTATTGTGTCAAGTTTCAAAGAGATAGCACAAACCGTCTTTGACTTAGAGTTCCAAATATATGTATCCATATAGGAGAAAACAGAGTGAAACCTAAAAATTAAAATTCTTACTGCCAACGAACGGTTGAACCTAGAAGAACGAAATTTGGTGAGCCAAGTGGGATTGGGATACTGATCATTACCAGAAAGTGTCATCAAGATTGGGAGCAAAAATGTATGCTGAGATTTCAGGAATATCGTAGTTTTTTGGAAGCTTGGCAACCCCTTTCCATGAAAGGGATTTGCGTCAGTCTCTGCTTAGGGCTACATCAATAGGAAACAAACCTTAGAGATAGAACTTGGAACTACTTTATTGTGTCAAGTTTCAAAGAGCTACCACAAACCGTCTTTGATTTAGAGATCCAACTACATGTATCCATATAGGAGAAAACAGAGTGAAACCTAAAAATTAAAACTGTTCCTGCCAACGAACGGTTTAACCTAGAAGAATAAAATTTGGTGAGCCAAGTGGGATTGGGGTACTGGTCATTATCAAAAAGTGTCATCAAGATTGGGTGAAAACATGTGTGCTGAGATTTCAGGAAACTCGTAGTTTTTTGGAAGCTTGGCAACCCATTTCCATGAAAGTGTTTTGGGCAAGTCTCTACTTAGGGCTACATCAATAGGATACAAATCATAGAGATAGAAATTGGAACTACTTTCTTGTGTAAAGTTTCAAAGAGCTAGCACAAACCGTCTTTGATTTAGACTTCCAAAACCTGTATCCATATAGGAGAAAATAGAGTGAAACCTAAAAATTAAAACTGTTATGCCAACGAACGGTTTAACCTAGAAGAACGAAATTTGGTGAGCCCAGTGGGATTGTGGTACTGAACATTACCTGAAAGTGTCATCAAGATTGGGTGCAAAAATGTGTGCTGAGATTTCAGGAAACTCGTAGTTTTTGGAAGCTTGGCAACCCCTTTCCATGAAAGTGATTTGCGCCAGTCTCTGATTAGGGCAACATCAATAGGAAACAAACCATAGAGATAGAACTTGGAACTACTTTCTTGTGTCAAGTTTCAAAGAGCTAGCACAAACCATCTTTGATTTAGACTTCCAAAACTTTTATCCATACAGGAGAAAACAGAGTGAAACCTAAAATTTAAAACTGTTACTGCTAACGAACGGTTTAACCTAGAAGAACGAAATTTGGTGAGCCAAGTGGGATTGGGATACTGATCATTACCAGAAAGTGTCATCAAGATTGGGTGCAAAAATGTGTGCTGAGATTTCAGGAATATCGTAGTTTTTTGGAAGCTTGGCAACCCCTTTCCATGAAAGTGATTTGTGCCAGTCTCTGCTTAGGGCTACATCAATAGGAAACAAACCATAGAGATAGAACTTGGAACTACTTTATTGTGTCAAGTTTCAAAGAGCTACCACAAACCGTCTTTGATTTAGAGATCAAACTACATGTATCCATATAGGAGAAAACAGAGTGAAACCTAAAAATTAAAACTGTTCCTGCCAACGAACGGTTTAAACTAGAAGAACAAAATTTGGTGAGCCAAGTGGGACTGGGGTACTGATCATTATCAAAAAGTGTCATCAAGATTGGGTGAAAACATGTGTGCTGAGATTTCAGGAAACTCGTAGTTTTTTGGAAGCTTGGCAACACCTTTCCATGAAAGTGTTTTGGGCAAGTCTCTACTTAGGGCTACATCAATAGGAAACAAACCATAGAGAAAGAACTGGAAACTACTTTATTGTGTCAAGTTTCAAATATCTAGCACAAACCGTCTTTGATTTAGAGTTCCAACTACATGTATCCATATCGAGAAAACAGAGTGAAAACTAAAAATTAAAACTGTTACTGCCAAGGAACGGTTTAACCTAGAAGAACGAAATTTGGTGAGCCAAGTGGGATTGGGATACTGATCATTACCGGAAAGTGTCATCAAGATTGGGTGAAAAAATGTGTGCTCAGAATTGAAGAAACTTGTAGTTTTTTGGAAGCTTGGCAACCCCTTTCCATGATAGTGATTTGCGCCAGTCTCTGCTTAGGGCTACATCAATAGGAAACAAACCATAGTGATAAAACTTGGAACTACTTTATTGTGTCAAGTTTCAAAGAGCTAGCACAAACCGTCTTTGATTTAGAGTTCCAAATACATGTATCCACATAGAAGTAAACAGAGTGAAAACTAAAAATTAAAACTGTTACTGCCAACGAACGGTTTAACCTAGAAGAACGAAATTTGGTGAGCCCAGAGTGATTGGGGTACTGATCATTATCTGAAAGTGTCATGAAGATTGGGTGAAAAACGGTGTGGTGAGATTTCAGGAAACTCGTAGTTTTTTGAAAGCTTGCAACCCCTTTCCATGAAAGTGATTTGCGCCAGTCTCTGCTTAGGGCTACATCAATAGGAAACAAACCATAGAGATAGAAATTGGAACTACTTTATTGTGTCAAGTTTCAAAGAGCTAGCACTAACCGTCTTTGATTTAGTCTTCCAAAACATGTATCCATATAGGAGAAAACAGAGTGAAACCTAAAAATTAAAACTGTTACTGCCAACGAACGGTTTAACCTAGAAGAACGAAATTTGGTGAGCCCAGAGAAATTGGGGTACTGATCATTACCTGAAAGTGTCATCAAGATTGGGTGAAAAACTGTGTGCTGAGATTTCAGGAAACTCGTAGTTTTTTGAAAGCTTGCAACCCCTTTCCATGAAAGTGATTTGCGCCAGTCTCTGCTTAGGGCTACATCAATAGGAAACAAACCATAGAGATAGAACTTGGAACTACTTTATTGTGTCAAGTTTCAAAGAGCTAGCACAAACCGTGTTTGATTTAGAGTTCCAACTACATGTATCCATATAGGAGAAAAAAAAGTGAAACCTAAAAATTAAAACTGTTATTGCCAACGAAAAGTTTAACCTAGAAGAACGAAATTTGGTGAGCCAAGTGGGATTGGGGTACTGTTCTTTTCCTGAAAGTGTCATCAAGATTGGGTGAAAAAATGTGTGCTGAGATTTCAGGAAACTCGTAGATTTTTGGAAGATTGGCAACCCCTTTCCATGGAAGTGATTTGCGCCAGTCTCTGCTTAGGGCTACATCAATAAGAAACAAACCATAGAGATAGAACTTGGAACTACTTTATTGTGTCAAGTTTCAAAGAGCTAGCAAAAACCGTCTTTGATTTAGAGTTCCAACTACATGTATCCATATCGAGAAAACAGAGTGAAAACTAAAAATTAAAACTGTTCCTGAAAACGAACGGTTTAACCAGAAGAACGAAATTTGGTGAGCCAAGTGGGATTGGGGTACTGATCATTACCAGGAAGTGTCATCAAGATTGGGTGAAAAAATGTTTGCTGAGATTTCATTAAACTCGTACTTTTTTGGAAGCTTGGCAACCCCTTTCCATGAAAGTGATTTGCGCCAGTCTCTCCTTAGGGCTACATTAATAGGAAACAAACCATAGAGATAGAAATTGGAACTACTTTATTTTGTCAAGTTTCAAAGAGCTAGCACAAACCGTCTTTGATTTAGAGTTCCAACTACATGTATCCATATCGAGAAAACAGAGTGAAAACTAAAAATTAAAACTGTTCCTGACAACGAACTGTTTAACCTAGAAGAACGAAATTTGGTGAGCCAAGTGGGATTGGGGTACTGATCATTACCAGGAAGTGTTATCAAGATTGGGTGAAAAAATATGTGCTGAGATTTCAGGAAACTCATAATTTTTTGGAAGCTTGGCAACCCCTTTCCATGAAAGTGATTTGCGCCAGTCTCTGCTTAGGGCTACATCAATAGGAAACAAACCATAGAGATAGAACTTGGAACTCCTTTATTGTGTCAAGTTTCAAAGAGCTTGCCCAAACCGTCTTTGATTTAGAGTTCCAACTACATGTATCCATATAGGAGAAAAAAAAGTGAAATCTAAAAATTAAAACTGTTACTTCCAACGAACGGTTTAACCTAGAAGAACGAAATTTGGTGTGCCAAGTGGGATTGGGGTACTGATCATTACCGGAAAGTGTCATCAAGATTGGGTGAAAAAATGTGTGCTGAGTTTTCAGGAAACTCGTAGTTTTTTGGAAGCTTGGTAACCCCATTCCATGAAAGTGTTTTGCACCAGTCTCTACTTAGGGCTACATCAATAGGAAACAATCCATAGAGATAGAACTTGGAACTACTTTATTGTGTCAAGTTTCAAAGAGATAGCACAAACCGTCTTTGACTTAGAGTCCAACTACATGTATCCATATAGGAGAAAACAGAGTGAAACCTAAAAATTAAAACTGTTACTGCAAACCTACAGTTTAACCTAGAAGAACCACATTTGGTGAGCCAAGTGAGATTGGGGTACTGATCATAACCTGAAAGTGTCATCAAGATTGGGTGAAAACATGTGTGCTGAGATTTCAGGAAACTCGTAGTTTTTTGGAAGCTTGGCAACCCATTTCCATGGAAATGATTTGCGCCAGTCTCTGCTTAGGGCTACATCAAAAGGAAAAATCCATAGAGATAGAACTTGGAACTACTTTCTTGTGTCAAGTTTCAAAGAGCTAGCACAAACCGTGTTTCATTTAGAGTTCCAAATACATGTATCCATATAGGAGAAAACAGAGTGAAAACTAAAAATTAAAACTGTTACTGCAAACCTACGGTTTAACCTAGAAGAACGACATTTGGTGAGCTAAGTGAGATTGGGGTACTGATCAAAACCTGAAAGTGTCATCAAGATTGGGTGAAAAAATATGTGCTGAGATTTCAGGAAACTCGTAGTTTTTTGGAAGCTTGGCAACCCTTTTCCATGAAAGTGATTTGCGCCAGTCTCTGCTTACGGCTACATCAATAGGAAACAAACCATAGAGATGCAACTTGGAACTACTTCATTTTGTCAAGTTTCAAAGAGCTAGCACAAACCGTCTTTGATTTAGAGTTCCAACTACATGTATCCATATAGGAGAAAACAGAGTGAAATCTAAAAATTAAAACTGTTACTGCCAATGAACGGTTTAAGCTAGAAGAACGAAATTTGGTGAGCCCAGTGGGATTGGGGTACTGATCATTACCTGAAAGTGTCATCAAGATTGGGTGCAAAAATGTGTGCTGAGATTTCAGGAAACTCTTAGTTTTTGGAAGCTTGGCAACCCCTTTCCATGAAAGTGATTTGCGCCAGTCTCTGCTTAGGGCTACATCAATAGGAAACAAACCATAGAGATAGAACTTGGAACTACTTTCTTGTGTCAAGTTTCAAAGAGCTAGCACAAACCATCTTTGATTTCGACTTCCAAAACATGTATCCATACAGGAGAAAACAGAGTGAAACCTAAAAATTAAAACTTTTTCTGCCAACGAACGGTTTAACCTAGAAGAACGAAATTTGGTGATCCAAGTGGGATTGGGGTACTGATCATTACCGGAAAGTGTCATCAAGATTGGGTGCAAAAATGTGTGCTGAGATTTCAGGAAACTCGTAGTTTTTTGGAAGCTTGTCAACCCCTTTCCATGAAAGTGATTTGCTCCAGTCTCTGCTTAGGGCTACATCAATAGGAAACAAACCATAGAGATAGAAATGGGAACTACTTTATTGTGTCAAGTTTCAAAGAGCCAGCACAAACCATCTTTGATTTAGAGTTCCAACTACATGTATCCTTATAGGAGTTAACAGAGTGAAACCTAAAAATTTAAACTGTTACTGCCAACGAACTGTTTAACCTAGAAGAACAAAATTTGGTGAGCCAAGTGGAATTGGGGTACTGATCATTACCTGAAAGTGTCATCAAGATTGGGTGAAAAAATGTGTGCTGAGATTTCAGGAAACGCGTAGTTTTTTGAAAGCTTGCCACACCTTTCCATGAAAGTGATTTGCGCCAGTCTCTGCTTAGAGCTACATCAATAGGAAACAAACCATAGAGATAGAACTTGGAACTACTTTATTGTGTCAAGTTTCAAAGAGATAGCACAAACAGTCTTTGACTTAGAGTCCAACTACATGTATCCATATAGGAGAAAACAGAGTGAAACCTAAAAATTAAAACTGTTACTGCAAACCTACGGTTTAACCTAGAAGAACCACATTTGGTGAGCCAAGTGAGATTGGGGTACTGATCATAACCTGAAAGTGTCATCAAGATTGGGTGAAAAAATGTGTGCTGAGATTTCAGGAAACTCGTAGTTTTTTGGAAGCTTGGCAACCCCTTTCCATGGAAATGATTTGCGCCAGTCTCTGCTTAGGGCTACATCAATAGGAAAAAAAACCATAGAGTTAGAACTTGGAACTACTTTCTTGTGTCAAGTTTCAAAGAGCTAGCACAAACCGTGTTTCATTTAGAGTTCCAAATACATGTATCCATATAGGAGAAAACAGAGTGAAACCTAAAAATTAAAACTGTTACTGCAAACCTACGGTTTAACCTAGAAGAACGACATTTGGTGAGCCAAGTGAGATTGGGGTACTGATCAAAACCTGAAAGTGTCATCAAGATTGGGTGAAAAAATGTGTGCTGAGAATTCAGGAAAATCGTAGTTTTTTGGAAGCTTGGCAACCCTTTTCCATGAAAGTGATTTGCGCCAGTCTCTGCTTAGGGCTACATCAATAGGAAACAAACCATAGAGATAGAACTTGGAAATACTTTATTGTGTCAAGTTTCAAAGAGATAGCACAAACCGTCTTTGACTTAGAGTTCCAAATATATGTATCCATATAGGAGAAAACAGAGTGAAACCTAAAAATTAAAACTCTTACTGCCAACGAACGGTTTAACCTAGAAGAATGAAATTTGGTGAGCCAAGTGGGATTGGGATACTGATCATACCAGAAAGTGTCATCAAGATTGGGTGCAAAAATGTATGCTGAGATTTCAGGAAACTCGTAGTTTTTGGAAACTTGGCAACCCCTTTCCATGAAGTGATTTGCGCCAGTCTCTGCTTAGGGCTACATCAATAGGAAACAAACCATAGAGATAGAACTTGGAACTACTTTCTTGTTTCAAGTTTCAAAGAGCTACCACAAACCATCTTTGATTTAGACTTCCAAAACATGTATCCATACAGGAGAAAACAGAGTGAAACCTGAAAATTAAAACTGTTACTGCCAACGAACGGTTTAACCTAGAAGAACGAAATTTGGTGAGCCCAGTGGGATTGGGGTACTGATCATTACCTGAAAGTGTCATCAAATTGGGTGAAAAAATGTGTGCTGAGATTTAAGGAAACTCGTAGTTTTTTGAAAGCTTGTAACCCCTTTCCATGAAAGTGATTTGCGCCAATCTCTGCTTAGGGCTACATCAATAGGAAACAAACCATAGAGATAGAACTTGGAACTACTTTATTGTGTCAAGTTTCAAAGAGATAGCACAAACCGTCTTTGACTTAGAGTTCCAAATATATGTATCCATATAGGAGAAAACAGAGTGAAACCTAAAAATTAAAATTCTTACTGCCAACGAACGGTTGAACGTAGAAGAACGAAATTTGGTGAGCCAAGTGGGATTGGGATACTGATCATTACCAGAAAGTGTCATCAAGATTGGGAGCAAAAATGTATGCTGAGATTTCAGGAATATCGTAGTTTTTTGGAAGCTTGGCAACCCCTTTCCATGAAAGGGATTTGCGCCAGTCTCTGCTTAGGGCTACATCAATAGGAAACAAACCTTAGAGATAGAACTTGGAACTACTTTATTGTGTCAAGTTTCAAAGAGCTACCACAAACCGTCTTTGATTTAGAGATCCAACTACATGTATCCATATAGGAGAAAACAGAGTGAAACCTAAAAATTAAAACTGTTCCTGCCAACGAACGGTTTAACCTAGAAGAATAAAATTTGGTGAGCCAAGTGGGATTGGGGTACTGGTCATTATCAAAAAGTGTCATCAAGATTGGGTGAAAACATGTGTGCTGAGATTTCAGGAAACTCGTAGTTTTTTGGAAGCTTGGCAACCCATTTCCATGAAAGTGTTTTGGGCAAGTCTCTACTTAGGGCTACATCAATAGGATACAAATCATAGAGATAGAAATTGGAACTACTTTCTTGTGTAAAGTTTCAAAGAGCTAGCACAAACCGTCTTTGATTTAGACTTCCAAAACCTGTATCCATATAGGAGAAAATAGAGTGAAACCTAAAAATTAAAACTGTTATGCCAATGAACGGTTTAACCTAGAAGAACGAAATTTGGTGAGCCCAGTGGGATTGTGGTACTGAACATTACCTGAAAGTGTCATCAAGATTGGGTGCAAAAATGTGGGCTGAGATTTCAGGAAACTCGTAGTTTTTGGAAGCTTGGCAACCCCTTTCCATGAAAGTGATTTGCGCCAGTCTCTGATTAGGGCAACATCAATAGGAAACAAACCATAGAGATAGAACTTGGAACTACTTTCTTGTGTCAAGTTTCAAAGAGCTAGCACAAACCATCTTTGATTTAGACTTCCAAAACTTTTATCCATACAGGAGAAAACAGAGTGAAACCTAAAATTTAAAACTGTTACTGCCAACGAACGGTTTAACCTAGAAGAACGAAATTTGGTGAGCCAAGTGGGATTGGGATACTGATCATTACCAGAAAGTGTCATCAAGATTGGGTGCAAAAATGTGTGCTGAGATTTCAGGAATATCGTAGTTTTTTGGAAGCTTGGCAACCCCTTTCCATGAAAGTGATTTGCGCCAGTCTCTGCTTAGGGCTACATCAATAGGAAACAAACCATAGAGATAGAACTTGGAAATACTTTATTGTGTCAAGTTTCAAAGAGCTACCACAAACCGTCTTTGATTTAGAGATCAAACTACATGTATCCATATAGGAGAAAACAGAGTGAAACCTAAAAATTAAAACTGTTCCTGCCAACGAACGGTTTAAACTAGAAGAACAAAATTTGGTGAGCCAAGTGGGACTGGGGTACTGATCATTATCAAAAAGTGTCATCAAGATTGGGTGAAAACATGTGTGCTGAGATTTCAGGAAACTCGTAGTTTTTTGGAAGCTTGGCAACACCTTTCCATGAAAGTGTTTTGGGCAAGTCTCTACTTAGGGCTACATCAATAGGAAACAAACCATAGAGAAAGAACTGGAAACTACTTTATTGTGTCAAGTTTCAAATATCTAGCACAAACCGTCTTTGATTTAGAGTTCCAACAACATGTATCCATATCGAGAAAACAGAGTGAAAACTAAAAATTAAAACTGTTACTGCCAATGAACGGTTTAACCTAGAAGAACGAAATTTGGTGAGCCAAGTGGGATTGCAATACTGATCATTACCGGAAAGTGTCATCAAGATTGGGTGAAAAAATGTGTGCTGAGATTTCAGGAAACGCGTAGTTTTTTGAAAGCTTGCCACACCTTTCCATGAAAGTGATTTGCGCCAGTCTCTGCTTAGAGCTACATCAATAGGAAACAAACCATAGAGACAGAACTTGGAACTACTTTATTGTGTCAAGTTTCAAAGAGATAGCACAAACAGTCTTTGACTTAGAGTCCAACTACATGTATCCATATAGGAGAAAACAGAGTGAAACCTAAAAATTAAAACTGTTACTGCAAACCTACGGTTTAACCTAGAAGAACCACATTTGGTGAGCCAAGTGAGATTGGGGTACTGATCATAACCTGAAAGTGTCATCAAGATTGGGTGAAAAAATGTGTGCTGAGATTTCAGGAAACTCGTAGTTTTTTGGAAGCTTGGCAACCCCTTTCCATGGAAATGATTTGCGCCAGTCTCTGCTTAGGGCTACATCAATAGGAAAAAAACCATAGAGTTAGAACTTGGAACTACTTTCTTGTGTCAAGTTTCAAAGAGCTAGCACAAACCGTGTTTCATTTAGAGTTCCAAATACATGTATCCATATAGGAGAAAACAGAGTGAAACCTAAAAATTAAAACTGTTACTGCAAACCTACGGTTTAACCTAGAAGAACGACATTTGGTGAGCCAAGTGAGATTGGGGTACTGATCAAAACCTGAAAGTGTCATCAAGATTGGGTGAAAAAATGTGTGGTGAGAATTCAGGAAACTCGTAGTTTTTTGGAAGCTTGGCAACCCTTTTCCATGTAAGTGATTTGCGCCAGTCTCTGCTTAGGGCTACATCAATAGGAAACAAACCATAGAGATAGAACTTGGAAATACTTTATTGTGTCAAGTTTCAAAGAGATAGCACAAACCGTCTTTGACTTAGAGTTCCAAATATATGTATCCATATAGGAGAAAACAGAGTGAAACCTAAAAATTAAAACTCTTACTGCCAACGAACGGTTTAACCTAGAAGAATGAAATTTGGTGAGCCAAGTGGGATTGGGATACTGATCATACCAGAAAGTGTCATCAAGATTGGGTGCAAAAATGTATGCTGAGATTTCAGGAAACTCGTAGTTTTTGGAAACTTGGCAACCCCTTTCCATGAAGTGATTTGCGCCAGTCTCTGCTTAGGGCTACATCAATAGGAAACAAACCATAGAGATAGAACTTGGAACTACTTTCTTGTTTCAAGTTTCAAAGAGCTACCACAAACCATCTTTGATTTAGACTTCCAAAACATGTATCCATACAGGAGAAAACAGAGTGAAACCTGAAAATTAAAACTGTTACTGCCAACGAACGGTTTAACCTAGAAGAACGAAATTTGGTGAGCCCAGTGGGATTGGGGTACTGATCATTACCTGAAAGTGTCATCAAATTGGGTGAAAAAATGTGTGCTGAGATTTAAGGAAACTCGTAGTTTTTTGAAAGCTTGTAACCCCTTTCCATGAAAGTGATTTGCGCCAATCTCTGCTTAGGGCTACATCAATAGGAAACAAACCATAGAGATAGAACTTGGAACTACTTTATTGTGTCAAGTTTCAAAGAGATAGCACAAACCGTCTTTGACTTAGAGTTCCAAATATATGTATCCATATAGGAGAAAACAGAGTGAAACCTAAAAATTAAAATTCTTACTGCCAACAAACGGTTGAACGAAGAAGAACGAAATTTGGTGAGCCAAGTGGGATTGGGATACTGATCATTACCAGAAAGTGTCATCAAGATTGGGAGCAAAAATGTATGCTGAGATTTCAGGAATATCGTAGTTTTTTGGAAGCTTGGCAACCCCTTTCCATGAAAGGGATTTGCGCCAGTCTCTGCTTAGGGCTACATCAATAGGAAACAAACCTTAGAGTTAGAACTTGGAACTACTTTATTGTGTCAAGTTTCAAAGAGCTACCACAAACCGTCTTTGATTTAGAGATCCAACTACATGTATCCATATAGGAGAAAACAGAGTGAAACCTAAAAATTAAAACTGTTCCTGCCAACGAACGGTTTAACCTAGAAGAATAAAATTTGGTGAGCCAAGTGGGATTGGGGTACTGGTCATTATCAAAAAGTGTCATCAAGATTGGGTGAAAACATGTGTGCTGAGATTTCAGGAAACTCGTAGTTTTTTGGAAGCTTGGCAACCCATTTCCATGAAAGTGTTTTGGGCAAGTCTCTACTTAGGGCTACATCAATAGGATACAAATCATAGAGATAGAAATTGGAACTACTTTCTTGTGTAAAGTTTCAAAGAGCTAGCACAAACCGTCTTTGATTTAGACTTCCAAAACCTGTATCCATATAGGAGAAAATAGAGTGAAACCTAAAAATTAAAACTGTTATGCCAACGAACGGTTTAACCTAGAAGAACGAAATTTGGTGAGCCCAGTGGGATTGTGGTACTGAACATTACCTGAAAGTGTCATCAAGATTGGGTGCAAAAATGTGGGCTGAGATTTCAGGAAACTCGTAGTTTTTGGAAGCTTGGCAACCCCTTTCCATGAAAGTGATTTGCGCCAGTCTCTGATTAGGGCAACATCAATAGGAAACAAACCATAGAGATAGAACTTGGAACTACTTTCTTGTGTCAAGTTTCAAAGAGCTAGCACAAACCATCTTTGATTTAGACTTCCAAAACTTTTATCCATACAGGAGAAAACAGAGTGAAACCTAAAATTTAAAACTGTTACTGCCAACGAACGGTTTAACCTAGAAGAACGAAATTTGGTGAGCCAAGTGGGATTGGGATACTGATCATTACCAGAAAGTGTCATCAAGATTGGGTGCAAAAATGTGTGCTGAGATTTCAGGAATATCGTAGTTTTTTGGAAGCTTGGCAACCCCTTTCCATGAAAGTGATTTGCGCCAGTCTCTGCTTAGGGCTACATCAATAGGAAACAAACCATAGAGATAGAACTTGGAAATACTTTATTGTGTCAAGTTTCAAAGAGCTACCACAAACCGTCTTTGATTTAGAGATCAAACTACATGTATCCATATAGGAGAAAACAGAGTGAAACCTAAAAATTAAAACTGTTCCTGCCAACGAACGGTTTAAACTAGAAGAACAAAATTTGGTGAGCCAAGTGGGACTGGGGTACTGATCATTATCAAAAAGTGTCATCAAGATTGGGTGAAAACATGTGTGCTGAGATTTCAGGAAACTCGTAGTTTTTTGGAAGCTTGGCAACACCTTTCCATGAAAGTGTTTTGGGCAAGTCTCTACTTAGGGCTACATCAATAGGAAACAAACCATAGAGAAAGAACTGGAAACTACTTTATTGTGTCAAGTTTCAAATATCTAGCACAAACCGTCTTTGATTTAGAGTTCCAACAACATGTATCCATATCGAGAAAACAGAGTGAAAACTAAAAATTAAAACTGTTACTGCCAATGAACGGTTTAACCTAGAAGAACGAAATTTGGTGAGCCAAGTGGGATTGGCATACTGATCATTACCGGAAAGTGTCATCAAGATTGGGTGAAAAAATGTGTGCTCAGAATTGAAGAAACTTGTAATTTTTTATAAGGTTGGCAACCCCTTTCCATGATAGTGATTTGCGCCAGTCTCTGCTTAGGGCTACATCAATAGGAAACAAACCATAGTGATAAAACTTGGAACTACTTTATTGTGTCAAGTTTCAAAGAGCTAGCACAAACCGTCTTTGATTTAGAGTTCCAAATACATATATCCACATAGGAGTAAACAGAGTGAAAACTAAAAATGAAAACTGTTACTGCCAACGAACGGTTTAACCTAGAAGAACGAAATTTGGTGAGCCCAGAGGGATTGGGGTACTGATCATTATCTGAAAGTGTCATGAAGATTGGGTGAAAAACGGTGTGGTGAGATTTCAGGAAACTCGTAGTTTTTTGAAAGCTTGCAACCCCTTTCCATGAAAGTGATTTGCGCAAGTCTCTGCTTAGGGCTACATCAATAGGAAACAAACCATAGAGATAGAACTTGGAACTCCTTTATTGTGTCAAGTTTCAAAGAGCTTGCACAAACCGTCTTTGATTTAGAGTTCCAACTACATGTATCCATATAGGAGAAAAAAAAGTGAAATCTAAAAATTAAAACTGTTACTTCCAACGAACGGTTTAACCTAGAAGAACGAAATTTGGTGTGCCAAGTGGGATTGGGGTACTGATCATTACCGAAAAGTGTCATCAAGATTGGGTGAAAAAATGTGTGCTGAGTTTTCAGGAAACTCGTAGTTTTTTGGAAGCTTGGTAACCCCATTCCATGAAAGTGTTTTGCACCAGTCTCTACTTAGGGCTACATCAATAGGAAACAATCCATAGAGATAGAACTTGGAACTACTTTATTGTGTCAAGTTTCAAAGAGATAGCACAAACCGTCTTTGACTTAGAGTCCAACTACATGTATCCATATAGGAGAAAACAGAGTGAAACCTAAAAATTAAAACTGTTACTGCAAACCTACGGTTTAACCTAGAAGAACGACATTTGGTGAGCCAAGTGAGATTGGGGTACTGATCAAAACCTGAAAGTGTCATCAAGATTGGGTGAAAAAATATGTGCTGAGATTTCAGGAAACTCGTAGTTTTTTGGAAGCTTGGCAACCCTTTTCCATGAAAGTGATTTGCGCCAGTCTCTGCTTACGGCTACATCAATAGGAAACAAACCATAGAGATGCAACTTGGAACTACTTCATTTTGTCAAGTTTCAAAGAGCTAGCACAAACCGTCTTTGATTTAGAGTTCCAACTACATGTATCCATATAGGAGAAAACAGAGTGAAATCTAAAAATTAAAACTGTTACTGCCAATGAACGGTTTAAGCTAGAAGAACGAAATTTGGTGAGCCCAGTGGGATTGGGGTACTGATCATTACCTGAAAGTGTCATCAAGATTGGGTGCAAAAATGTGTGCTGAGATTTCAGGAAACTCTTAGTTTTTGGAAGCTTGGCAACCCCTTTCCATGAAAGTGATTTGCGCCAGTCTCTGCTTAGGGCTACATCAATAGGAAACAAACCATAGAGATAGAACTTGGAACTACTTTCTTGTGTCAAGTTTCAAAGAGCTAGCACAAACCATCTTTGATTTCGACTTCCAAAACATGTATCCATACAGGAGAAAACAGAGTGAAACCTAAAAATTAAAACTGTTACTGCCTACGAATGGTTTAACCTAGAAGAACGAAATTTGGTGAGCCCAGTGGGATTGGGGTACTGATCATTACCTGAAAGTGTCATCAAGATTGGGTGAAAAAATGTGTGCTGAGATTTAAGGAAACTCGTAGTTTTTTTAAAGCTTGTAACCCCTTTCCATGAAAGTGATTTGTGCCAGTCTCTGCTTAGTGCTACATCAATAGGAAACAAACCATAGAGATAGAACTTGGAACTACTTTATTGTGTCAAGTTTCAAAGAGATAGCACAAACCGTCTTTGACTTAGAGTTCCAACTACATGTATCCATATAGGAGAAAACAGAGTGAAACCTAAAAATTAAAACTTTTTCTGCCAACGAACGGTTTAACCTAGAAGAACGAAATTTGGTGATCCAAGTGGGATTGGGGTACTGATCATTACCGGAAAGTGTCATCAAGATTGGGTGCAAAAATGTGTGCTGAGATTTCAGGAAACTCGTAGTTTTTTGGAAGCTTGTCAACCCCTTTCCATGAAAGGGATTTGCGCCAGTCTCTGCTTAGGGCTACATCAATAGGAAACAAACCATAGAGATAGAAATGGGAACTACTTTATTGTTTCAAGTTTCAAAGAGCCAGCACAAACCATCTTTGATTTAGAGTTCCAACTACATGTATCCTTATAGGAGTTAACAGAGTGAAACCTAAAAATTTAAACTGTTACTGCCAACGAACTGTTTAACCTAGAAGAACAAAATTTGGTGAGCCAAGTGGAATTGGGGTACTGATTATTACCTGAAAGTGTCATCAAGATTGGGTGAAAAAATGTGTGCTGAGATTTCAGGAAACGCGTAGTTTTTTGAAAGCTTGCCACACCTTTCCATGAAAGTGATTTGCGCCAGTCTCTGCTTAGAGCTACATCAATAGGAAACAAACCATAGAGACAGAACTTGGAACTACTTTATTGTGTCAAGTTTCAAAGAGATAGCACAAACCGTCTTTGACTTAGAGTCCAACTACATGTATCCATATAGGAGAAAACAGAGTGAAACCTAAAAATTAAAACTGTTACTGCAAACCTACGGTTTAACCTAGAAGAACCACATTTGGTGAGCCAAGTGAGATTGGGGTACTGATCATAACCTGAAAGTGTCATCAAGATTGGGTGAAAAAATGTGTGCTGAGATTTCAGGAAACTCGTAGTTTTTTGGAAGCTTGGCAACCCCTTTCCATGGAAATGATTTGCGCCAGTCTCTGCTTAGGGCTACATCAATAGGAAAAAAACCATAGAGTTAGAACTTGGAACTACTTTCTTGTGTCAAGTTTCAAAGAGCTAGCACAAACCGTGTTTCATTTAGAGTTCCAAATACATGTATCCATATAGGAGAAAACAGAGTGAAACCTAAAAATTAAAACTGTTACTGCAAACCTACGGTTTAACCTAGAAGAACGACATTTGGTGAGCCAAGTGAGATTGGGGTACTGATCAAAACCTGAAAGTGTCATCAAGATTGGGTGAAAAAATGTGTGCTGAGAATTCAGGAAACTCGTAGTTTTTTGGAAGCTTGGCAACCCTTTTCCATGAAAGTGATTTGCGCCAGTCTCTGCTTAGGGCTACATCAATAGGAAACAAACCATAGAGATAGAACTTGGAAATACTTTATTGTGTCAAGTTTCAAAGAGATAGCACAAACCGTCTTTGACTTAGAGTTCCAAATATATGTATCCATATAGGAGAAAACAGAGTGAAACCTAAAAATTAAAACTCTTACTGCCAACGAACGGTTTAACCTAGAAGAATGAAATTTGGTGAGCCAAGTGGGATTGGGATACTGATCATTACCAGAAAGTGTCATCAAGATTGGGTGCAAAAATGTATGCTGAGATTTCAGGAAACTCGTAGTTTTTGGAAACTTGGCAACCCCTTTCCATGAAAGTGATTTGCGCCAGTCTCTGCTTAGGGCTACATCAATAGGAAACAAACCATAGAGATAGAACTTGGAACTACTTTCTTGTTTCAAGTTTCAAAGAGCTACCACAAACCATCTTTGATTTAGACTTCCAAAACATGTATCCATACAGGAGAAAACAGAGTGAAACCTGAAAATTAAAACTGTTACTGCCAACGAACGGTTTAACCTAGAAGAACGAAATTTGGTGAGCCCAGTGGGATTGGGGTACTGATCATTACCTGAAAGTGTCATCAAATTGGGTGAAAAAATGTGTGCTGAGATTTAAGGAAACTCGTAGTTTTTTGAAAGCTTGTAACCCCTTTCCATGAAAGTGATTTGCGCCAGTCTCTGCTTAGGGCTACATCAATAGGAAACAAACCATAGAGATAGAACTTGGAACTACTTTATTGTGTCAAGTTTCAAAGAGATAGCACAAACCGTCTTTGACTTAGAGTTCCAAATATATGTATCCATATAGGAGAAAACAGAGTGAAACCTAAAAATTAAAATTCTTACTGCCAACAAACGGTTGAACGTAGAAGAACGAAATTTGGTGAGCCAAGTGGGATTGGGATACTGATCATTACCAGAAAGTGTCATCAAGATTGGGAGCAAAAATGTATGCTGAGATTTCAGGAATATCGTAGTTTTTTGGAAGCTTGGCAACCCCTTTCCATGAAAGGGATTTGCGCCAGTCTCTGCTTAGGGCTACATCAATAGGAAACAAACCTTAGAGTTAGAACTTGGAACTACTTTATTGTGTCAAGTTTCAAAGAGCTACCACAAACCGTCTTTGATTTAGAGATCCAACTACATGTATCCATATAGGAGAAAACAGAGTGAAACCTAAAAATTAAAACTGTTCCTGCCAACGAACGGTTTAACCTAGAAGAATAAAATTTGGTGAGCCAAGTGGGATTGGGGTACTGGTCATTATCAAAAAGTGTCATCAAGATTGGGTGAAAACATGTGTGCTGAGATTTCAGGAAACTCGTAGTTTTTTGGAAGCTTGGCAACCCATTTCCATGAAAGTGTTTTGGGCAAGTCTCTACTTAGGGCTACATCAATAGGATACAAATCATAGAGATAGAAATTGGAACTACTTTCTTGTGTAAAGTTTCAAAGAGCTAGCACAAACCGTCTTTGATTTAGACTTCCAAAACCTGTATCCATATAGGAGAAAATAGAGTGAAACCTAAAAATTAAAACTGTTATGCCAACGAACGGTTTAACCTAGAAGAACGAAATTTGGTGAGCCCAGTGGGATTGTGGTACTGAACATTACCTGAAAGTGTCATCAAGATTGGGTGCAAAAATGTGG
This sequence comes from Spermophilus citellus, assembly GCF_964194105.1. Classification (NCBI taxonomy): domain Eukaryota; kingdom Metazoa; phylum Chordata; class Mammalia; order Rodentia; family Sciuridae; genus Spermophilus; species Spermophilus citellus. The sequence goes on from NC_138189.1 coordinate 82,566,151, forward strand.
GCTGAGATTTCAGGAAACTCGTAGTTTTTGGAAGCTTGGCAACCCCTTTCCATGAAAGTGATTTGCGCCAGTCTCTGATTAGGGCAACATCAATAGGAAACAAACCATAGAGATAGAACTTGGAACTACTTTCTTGTGTCAAGTTTCAAAGAGCTAGCACAAACCATCTTTGATTTAGACTTCCAAAACTTTTATCCATACAGGAGAAAACAGAGTGAAACCTAAAATTTAAAACTGTTACTGCCAACGAACGGTTTAACCTAGAAGAACGAAATTTGGTGAGCCAAGTGGGATTGGGATACTGATCATTACCAGAAAGTGTCATCAAGATTGGGTGCAAAAATGTGTGCTGAGATTTCAGGAATATCGTAGTTTTTTGGAAGCTTGGCAACCCCTTTCCATGAAAGTGATTTGCGCCAGTCTCTGCTTAGGGCTACATCAATAGGAAACAAACCATAGAGATAGAACTTGGAAATACTTTATTGTGTCAAGTTTCAAAGAGCTACCACAAACCGTCTTTGATTTAGAGATCAAACTACATGTATCCATATAGGAGAAAACAGAGTGAAACCTAAAAATTAAAACTGTTCCTGCCAACGAACGGTTTAAACTAGAAGAACAAAATTTGGTGAGCCAAGTGGGACTGGGGTACTGATCATTATCAAAAAGTGTCATCAAGATTGGGTGAAAACATGTGTGCTGAGATTTCAGGAAACTCGTAGTTTTTTGGAAGCTTGGCAACACCTTTCCATGAAAGTGTTTTGGGCAAGTCTCTACTTAGGGCTACATCAATAGGAAACAAACCATAGAGAAAGAACTGGAAACTACTTTATTGTGTCAAGTTTCAAATATCTAGCACAAACCGTCTTTGATTTAGAGTTCCAACAACATGTATCCATATCGAGAAAACAGAGTGAAAACTAAAAATTAAAACTGTTACTGCCAATGAACGGTTTAACCTAGAAGAACGAAATTTGGTGAGCCAAGTGGGATTGGCATACTGATCATTACCGGAAAGTGTCATCAAGATTGGGTGAAAAAATGTGTGCTCAGAATTGAAGAAACTTGTAATTTTTTATAAGCTTGGCAACCCCTTTCCATGATAGTGATTTGCGCCAGTCTCTGCTTAGGGCTACATCAATAGGAAACAAACCATAGTGATAAAACTTGGAACTACTTTATTGTGTCAAGTTTCAAAGAGCTAGCACAAACCGTCTTTGATTTAGAGTTCCAAATACATATATCCACATAGGAGTAAACAGAGTGAAAACTAAAAATTAAAACTGTTACTGCCAACGAACGGTTTAACCTAGAAGAACGAAATTTGGTGAGCCCAGAGGGATTGGGGTACTGATCATTATCTGAAAGTGTCATGAAGATTGGGTGAAAAACGGTGTGGTGAGATTTCAGGAAACTCGTAGTTTTTTGAAAGCTTGCAACCCCTTTCCATGAAAGTGATTTGCGCAAGTCTCTGCTTAGGGCTACATCAATAGGAAACAAACCATAGAGATAGAACTTGGAACTCCTTTATTGTGTCAAGTTTCAAAGAGCTTGCACAAACCGTCTTTGATTTAGAGTTCCAACTACATGTATCCATATAGGAGAAAAAAAAGTGAAATCTAAAAATTAAAACTGTTACTTCCAACGAACGGTTTAACCTAGAAGAACGAAATTTGGTGTGCCAAGTGGGATTGGGGTACTGATCATTACCGGAAAGTGTCATCAAGATTGGGTGAAAAAATGTGTGCTGAGTTTTCAGGAAACTCGTAGTTTTTTGGAAGCTTGGTAACCCCATTCCATGAAAGTGTTTTGCACCAGTCTCTACTTAGGGCTACATCAATAGGAAACAATCCATAGAGATAGAACTTGGAACTACTTTATTGTGTCAAGTTTCAAAGAGATAGCACAAACCGTCTTTGACTTAGAGTCCAACTACATGTATCCATATAGGAGAAAACAGAGTGAAACCTAAAAATTAAAACTGTTACTGCAAACCTACGGTTTAACCTAGAAGAACCACATTTGGTGAGCCAAGTGAGATTGGGGTACTGATCATAACCTGAAAGTGTCATCAAGATTGGGTGAAAACATGTGTGCTGAGATTTCAGGAAACTCGTAGTTTTTTGGAAGCTTGGCAACCCATTTCCATGGAAATGATTTGCGCCAGTCTCTGCTTAGGGCTACATCAATAGGAAAAATCCATAGAGATAGAACTTGGAACTACTTTCTTGTGTCAAGTTTCAAAGAGCTAGCACAAACCGTGTTTCATTTAGAGTTCCAAATACATGTATCCATATAGGAGAAAACAGAGTGAAAACTAAAAATTAAAACTGTTACTGCAAACCTACGGTTTAACCTAGAAGAACGACATTTGGTGAGCCAAGTGAGATTGGGGTACTGATCAAAACCTGAAAGTGTCATCAAGATTGGGTGAAAAAATATGTGCTGAGATTTCAGGAAACTCGTAGTTTTTTGGAAGCTTGGCAACCCTTTTCCATGAAAGTGATTTGCGCCAGTCTCTGCTTACGGCTACATCAATAGGAAACAAACCATAGAGATGCAACTTGGAACTACTTCATTTTGTCAAGTTTCAAAGAGCTAGCACAAACCGTCTTTGATTTAGAGTTCCAACTACATGTATCCATATAGGAGAAAACAGAGTGAAATCTAAAAATTAAAACTGTTACTGCCAATGAACGGTTTAAGCTAGAAGAACGAAATTTGGTGAGCCCAGTGGGATTGGGGTACTGATCATTACCTGAAAGTGTCATCAAGATTGGGTGCAAAAATGTGTGCTGAGATTTCAGGAAACTCTTAGTTTTTGGAAGCTTGGCAACCCCTTTCCATGAAAGTGATTTGCGCCAGTCTCTGCTTAGGGCTACATCAATAGGAAACAAACCATAGAGATAGAACTTGGAACTACTTTCTTGTGTCAAGTTTCAAAGAGCTAGCACAAACCATCTTTGATTTCGACTTCCAAAACATGTATCCATACAGGAGAAAACAGAGTGAAACCTAAAAATTAAAACTGTTACTGCCTACGAATGGTTTAACCTAGAAGAACGAAATTTGGTGAGCCCAGTGGGATTGGGGTACTGATCATTACCTGAAAGTGTCATCAAGATTGGGTGAAAAAATGTGTGCTGAGATTTAAGGAAACTCGTAGTTTTTTTAAAGCTTGTAACCCCTTTCCATGAAAGTGATTTGCGCCAGTCTCTGCTTAGTGCTACATCAATAGGAAACAAACCATAGAGATAGAACTTGGAACTACTTTATTGTGTCAAGTTTCAAAGAGATAGCACAAACCGTCTTTGACTTAGAGTTCCAACTACATGTATCCATATAGGAGAAAACAGAGTGAAACCTAAAAATTAAAACTTTTTCTGCCAACGAACGGTTTAACCTAGAAGAACGAAATTTGGTGATCCAAGTGGGATTGGGGTACTGATCATTACCGGAAAGTGTCATCAAGATTGGGTGCAAAAATGTGTGCTGAGATTTCAGGAAACTCGTAGTTTTTTGGAAGCTTGTCAACCCCTTTCCATGAAAGGGATTTGCGCCAGTCTCTGCTTAGGGCTACATCAATAGGAAACAAACCATAGAGATAGAAATGGGAACTACTTTATTGTTTCAAGTTTCAAAGAGCCAGCACAAACCATCTTTGATTTAGAGTTCCAACTACATGTATCCTTATAGGAGTTAACAGAGTGAAACCTAAAAATTTAAACTGTTACTGCCAACGAACTGTTTAACCTAGAAGAACAAAATTTGGTGAGCCAAGTGGAATTGGGGTACTGATTATTACCTGAAAGTGTCATCAAGATTGGGTGAAAAAATGTGTGCTGAGATTTCAGGAAACGCGTAGTTTTTTGAAAGCTTGCCACACCTTTCCATGAAAGTGATTTGCGCCAGTCTCTGCTTAGAGCTACATCAATAGGAAACAAACCATAGAGACAGAACTTGGAACTACTTTATTGTGTCAAGTTTCAAAGAGATAGCACAAACCGTCTTTGACTTAGAGTCCAACTACATGTATCCATATAGGAGAAAACAGAGTGAAACCTAAAAATTAAAACTGTTACTGCAAACCTACGGTTTAACCTAGAAGAACCACATTTGGTGAGCCAAGTGAGATTGGGGTACTGATCATAACCTGAAAGTGTCATCAAGATTGGGTGAAAAAATGTGTGCTGAGATTTCAGGAAACTCGTAGTTTTTTGGAAGCTTGGCAACCCCTTTCCATGGAAATGATTTGCGCCAGTCTCTGCTTAGGGCTACATCAATAGGAAAAAAACCATAGAGTTAGAACTTGGAACTACTTTCTTGTGTCAAGTTTCAAAGAGCTAGCACAAACCGTGTTTCATTTAGAGTTCCAAATACATGTATCCATATAGGAGAAAACAGAGTGAAACCTAAAAATTAAAACTGTTACTGCAAACCTACGGTTTAACCTAGAAGAACGACATTTGGTGAGCCAAGTGAGATTGGGGTACTGATCAAAACCTGAAAGTGTCATCAAGATTGGGTGAAAAAATGTGTGCTGAGAATTCAGGAAACTCGTAGTTTTTTGGAAGCTTGGCAACCCTTTTCCATGAAAGTGATTTGCGCCAGTCTCTGCTTAGGGCTACATCAATAGGAAACAAACCATAGAGATAGAACTTGGAAATACTTTATTGTGTCAAGTTTCAAAGAGATAGCACAAACCGTCTTTGACTTAGAGTTCCAAATATATGTATCCATATAGGAGAAAACAGAGTGAAACCTAAAAATTAAAACTCTTACTGCCAACGAACGGTTTAACCTAGAAGAATGAAATTTGGTGAGCCAAGTGGGATTGGGATACTGATCATTACCAGAAAGTGTCATCAAGATTGGGTGCAAAAATGTATGCTGAGATTTCAGGAAACTCGTAGTTTTTGGAAACTTGGCAACCCCTTTCCATGAAAGTGATTTGCGCCAGTCTCTGCTTAGGGCTACATCAATAGGAAACAAACCATAGAGATAGAACTTGGAACTACTTTCTTGTTTCAAGTTTCAAAGAGCTACCACAAACCATCTTTGATTTAGACTTCCAAAACATGTATCCATACAGGAGAAAACAGAGTGAAACCTGAAAATTAAAACTGTTACTGCCAACGAACGGTTTAACCTAGAAGAACGAAATTTGGTGAGCCCAGTGGGATTGGGGTACTGATCATTACCTGAAAGTGTCATCAAATTGGGTGAAAAAATGTGTGCTGAGATTTAAGGAAACTCGTAGTTTTTTGAAAGCTTGTAACCCCTTTCCATGAAAGTGATTTGCGCCAGTCTCTGCTTAGGGCTACATCAATAGGAAACAAACCATAGAGATAGAACTTGGAACTACTTTATTGTGTCAAGTTTCAAAGAGATAGCACAAACCGTCTTTGACTTAGAGTTCCAAATATATGTATCCATATAGGAGAAAACAGAGTGAAACCTAAAAATTAAAATTCTTACTGCCAACGAACGGTTGAACCTAGAAGAACGAAATTGGGGAGCCAAGTGGGATTGGGATACTGATCATTACCAGAAAGTGTCATCAAGATTGGGAGCAAAAATGTATGCTGAGATTTCAGGAATATCGTAGTTTTTTGGAAGCTTGGCAACCTTTTTCCATGAAAGGGATTTGCGCCAGTCTCTGCTTAGGGCTACATCAATAGGAAACAAACCTTAGAGATAGAACTTGGAACTACTTTATTGTGTCAAGTTTCAAAGAGCTACCACAAACCGTCTTTGATTTAGAGATCCAACTACATGTATCCATATAGGAGAAAACAGAGTGAAACCTAAAAATTAAAACTGTTCCTGCCAACGAACGGTTTAACCTAGAAGAATAAAATTTGGTGAGCCAAGTGGGATTGGGGTACTGGTCATTATCAAAAAGTGTCATCAAGATTGGGTGAAAACATGTGTGCTGAGATTTCAGGAAACTCGTAGTTTTTTGGAAGCTTGGCAACCCATTTCCATGAAAGTGTTTTGGGCAAGTCTCTACTTAGGGCTACATCAATAGGATACAAATCATAGAGATAGAAATTGGAACTACTTTCTTGTGTAAAGTTTCAAAGAGCTAGCACAAACCGTCTTTGATTTAGACTTCCAAAACCTGTATCCATATAGGAGAAAATAGAGTGAAACCTAAAAATTAAAACTGTTATGCCAACGAACGGTTTAACCTAGAAGAACGAAATTTGGTGAGCCCAGTGGGATTGTGGTACTGAACATTACCTGAAAGTGTCATCAAGATTGGGTGCAAAAATGTGTGCTGAGATTTCAGGAAACTCGTAGTTTTTGGAAGCTTGGCAACCCCTTTCCATGAAAGTGATTTGCGCCAGTCTCTGCTTAGGGCTACATCAATAGGAAAAATCCAAAGAGATAGAACTTGGAACTACTTTCTTGTGTCAAGTTTCAAAGAGCTAGCACAAACCGTGTTTCATTTAGAGTTCCAAATACGTGTATCCATATAGGAGAAAACAGAGTGAAACCTAAAAATTAAAACTGTTACTGCAAACCTACGGTTTAACCTAGAAGAACGACATTTGGTGAGCCAAGTGAGATTGGGGTACTGATCAAATCCTGAAAGTGTCATCAAGATTGGGTGAAAAAATGTGTGCTGAGAATTCAGGAAACTCGTAGTTTTTTGGAAGCTTGGCAACCCTTTTCCATGAAAGTGATTTGCGCCAGTCTCTGCTTACGGCTACATCAATAGGAAACAAACCATAGAGATGCAACTTGGAACTACTTTATTTTGTCAAGTTTCAAAGAGCTAGCACAAACCGTCTTTGATTTAGAGTTCCAACTACATGTATCCATATAGGAGAAAACAGAGTGAAACCTAAAAATTAAAACTGTTACTGCCAATGAACGGTTTAAGCTAGAAGAACAAAATTTGGTGAGCCCAGTGGGATTGGGGTACTGATCATTACCTGAAAGTGTCATCAAGATTGGGTGCAAAAATGTGTGCTGAGATTTCAGGAAACTCGTAGTTTTTGGAAGCTTGGCAACCCCTTTCCATGAAAGTGATTTGTGCCAGTCTCTGCTTAGGGCTACATCAATAGGAAACAAACCATAGAGATAGAACTTGGAACTACTTTCTTGTGTCAAGTTTCAAAGAGCTAGCACAAACCATCTTTGATTTAGACTTCCAAAACATGTATCCATACAGGAGAAAACAGTGAAACCTAAAAATTAAAAGTGTTACTGCCAACGAACGGTTTAAACTAGAAGAACGAAATTTGGTGAGCCCAGTGGGATTGGGGTACTGATCATTACCTGAAAGTGTCATCAAGATTGGGTGAAAAAATGTGTGCTGAGATTTAAGGAAACTCGTAGTTTTTTGAAAGCTTGTAACCCCTTTCCATGAAAGTGATTTGCGCCAGTCTCTGCTTAGGGCTACATCAATAGGAAACAAACCATAGAGATAGAACTTGGAACTACTTTATTGTGTCAAGTTTCAAAGAGATAGCACAAACCGTCTTTGACTTAGAGTTCCAACTACAGGTATCCATATAGGAGAAAACAGAGTAAACCTAAAAATTAAAATTGGTATTGACAACGAACGGTTTAACCTAGAAGAAGGAAATTTGGTGAGCCAAGTGGGATTGGGGTACGGTTCTTTTCCTGAAAGTGTCATCAAGATTGGGTGAAAAAATGTGTGCTGAGATTTCAGGAAACTCGTAGTTTTTTGGAAGCTTGGCAACCCTTTTCCATGGAAGTGATTTGCACCAGTCTCTGCTTAGGGCTACATCAATAGGAAACAAACCATAGAGATAGAACTTGGAACTACTTTATTGTGTCAAGTTTCAAAGAGCTAGCACAATCCGTGTTTGATTTAGAGTTCCAACTACATGTGTCCATATAGGAGAAAACAGCGTGAAACCTAAAAATTAAAACTGTTACTGCACACGAACGGTTTAACATAGAAGAACGAAATTTGGTGAGCCAAGTGTGATTCGGGTACTGATCAATACCTGAAAGTGTCACCAAGATTGTGTGCAAAAATGTGTGCTGAGATTTCAGGATACTCGTAGTTTTTTGGAAGCTTGGCAACCCCTTTCCATGAAAGTGATTTGCGCCAGTCTCTGCTTAGTGCTACATCAATAGGAAACAAACCATAGAGGCAGAACTTGGAACTACTTTATTGTGTCAAGTTTCAAAGAGCTAGCACAAACCGTCTTTGATTTAGGGTTCCAACTACATGTATCCATATCGAGAAAACAGAGTGAAAACTAAAAATTAAAACTGTTACTGCCAACGAACGGTTTAACCTAGAAGAACGAAATTTGGTGAGCCCAGAGGGATTGGGGTACTGATCATTACCTGAAAGTGTCATCAAGATTGGGTTAAAAAATGTGTGCTGATATTTCAGGAGACTCGTAGTTTTTTGGAAGATTGGCAACCCCTTTCCATGGAAGTGATTTGCGCCAGTCTCTGCTTAGGGCTACATGAATAGGAAACAAACCATAGAGATAGAACTTGGAACTACTTTATTGTGTCAAGTTTCAAAGAGATAGCACAAACCGTCTTTGACTTAGAGTTCCAACTACAGGTATCCATATAGGAGAAAACAGAGTGAAACCTAAAAATTAAAACTGTTATTGCCAACGAACGGTTTAACCTAGAAGAACGAAATTTGGTGAGCCAAGTGGGATTGGGGTACGGTCTTTTCCTGAAAGTGTCATCAAGATTGGGTGAAAAAATGTGTGCTAAGATTTCAGGAAAATCGTAGTTTTTTGGAAGCTTGGCAACCCCTTTCCATGGAAGTGATTTGCGCCAGTCTCTGCTTAGGGCTACATCAATAGGAAACAAACCATAGAGATAGTACTGGGAACTACTTTCTTGTGTCAAGTTTCAAAGAGCTAGCACAATCCGTGTTTGATTTAGAGTTCCAAATACATGTATCCATATAGGAGAAAACAGCGTGAAACCTAAAAATTAAAACTGTTACTGCAAATGAACGGTTTAACCTAGAAGAACGAAATTTGGTGAGCCAAGTGGGATTGGGGTACTGATCATTACCTGAAAGTGTCTCTAAGATTGGGTGAAAAAATGTGTGCTGAGAATTGAGGAAACTTGTAGTTTTTTGGAAGCTTGTCAACCCCTTTCCATGAAAGTGATTTGCGCCAGTCTCTGCTTAGGGCTACATCAATAGCAAACAAACCATAGAGATAGAACTTGGAACTACTATATTGTGTCAAGTTTCAAAGAGATAGCACAAACCGTCTTTGACTTAGTGTTCCAATAACATGTATCCATATAGGAGAAAACTGAGTGAAACCTAAAAATTAAAACTGTTACTGTCAACGAATTGTTTAACCTAGAAGAACGAAATTTGGTGAGCCAAGTGGGATTGGGGTACTGATCATTTCCAGAAAGTGTCATCAAGATTGGGTGAAAAACTGTGTGCTGAGATTTCAGGAAACTCGTAGTTTTTTGGAAGCTTGGCAACCCCTTTCCATGAAAGTGATTTGCGCCAGTCCCTGCTTAGTGCTACATCAATAGGAATCAAATCATAGAGATAGAACTTGGAACTACTTTATTGTGTCAAGTTTCAAAGAGCTAGCACAAACCGTCTTTGATTTAGACTTTCAAAACCTGTATCCATATAGGAGAAAATAGAGTGAAACATAAAAATTAAAACTGTACCTGCCAACGAACGGTTTAACCTAGAAGAACGAAATTTGGTGAGCCCAGTGGGATTGTGGTACTGATCATTACCTGAAAGTGTCATCAAGATTGGGTGAAAACATGTGTGCTAAGATTTCAGGAAACTCGTAGTTTTTTGGAAGCTTGGCAACCCTTTTCCATGAAAGTGTTTGGCCAGTCTCTACTTAGGGCTATATAAATAGGAAAGAAACCGTAGAGATAGAACTTGGAACTACTTAATTGTGTCAAGTTTCAAAGAGCTAGCACAAACCGTGTTTGATTTAGAGTTTCAACTACATGTATCCATATAGGAGAAAACAGAGTGAAACCTAAAAATTTAAACTGTTACTGCCAACGAACGGTTTAACCTAGAAGAACGAAATTTGGTGAGCAAAGAGGGATTGGGGTACTGATCATTACCTGAAAGTGTCATCAAGATTGGGTGAAAAAATGTGTGCTGATATTTCAGGACACTCGTAGTTTTTTGGAAGATTGGCAACCCCTTTCCATGGAAGTGATTTGCGCCAGTCTCTGCTTAGGGCTACATCAATAGGAAACAAACCATAGAGATAGAACTTGGAACTACTTTCTTGTGTCAAGTTTCAAAGAGCTAGCACAAAACGTGTTTCATTTAGAGTTCCAAATATGATGTATCCATATAGGAGAAAACAGAGTGAAACCTAAAAATTAAACATGTTACTGCCAACGAACGGTTTAAGCTAGAAGAACGAAATTTGGTGAGCCCAGTGGGATTGGGGTACTGATCATTACCTGAAAGTGTCATCAAGATTGGGTGCAAAAATTTGTGCTGAGATTTCAGGAAACTCGTAGTTTTTTGGAAGCTTGACAACCCCTTTCCATGAAAGTGATTTGCACCAGTCTCTGCTTACGGCTATATCAATAGGAAACAAACCATAGAGATGCAACTTGGAACTACTTTATTGTGTCAAGTTTCAAAGAGCTAGCACAAACCGTCTTTGATTTAGAGTTTCAAATACATGTATCCTTATAGGAGAAAACAGAGTGAAACCTAAAAATTAAAACTGTTACTGCAAACCTACGGTTTAACCAAGAAGAACGAAATTTGGTGAGCCAAGTTGGATTGGGGTACTGATCATCACCTGAAAGTGTCATCAAGATTGGGTGAAAAAATGTGTGCTGAGATTTCAGGAAACTCGTAGTTTTTTGGAAGCTTGGCAACCCCTTTCCATGAAAGTGATTTGGGCCAGTCTCTGCTTAAGTCTACATCAATAGGAAACAAACCATAGAGATGCAACTTGGAACTACTTTATTGTGTCAAGTTTCAAAGAGCTAGCACAAACCGTCTTTGATTTAGAGTTCCAAATACATGTATCCATATATTGGAAAACAGAGTGAAACCTAAAAATTAAAACTGTTACTGCCAACGAGAGGTTTAACCTAGAAGAACAAAATTTGGTGAGCCAAGTGGGATTGGGGTACTGATCATGATCAAAAAGTGTCATCAAGGTTGGGAGAAAACATGTGTGCTGAGATTTCAGGAAACTCGTAGTTTTTTTGAAGTTTGGCAACCCCTTTCCATGAAAGTGATTTGCGCAAGTCTCTGCTTAGGGCTACATCAATAAGAAACAAACCATAGAGATAGAACTTGGAACTATTATCTTGTGTCAAGTTTCAAAGAGCTAGCACAAACCGTCTTTGATTTAGAGTTCCAACTACATGTATCCATACAGGAGAAAACAGAGTGAAACCCAAAAATTAAAACTGTTACTGCCAATGAACGGTTTAACCTAGAAGAACGAAATTTGTTGAGCCAAGTGGGATTGGGGTACTGCTCATTACCGAAAAGTTTCATCAAGATTGGGTGAAAAAATGTGTGCTGAGATTTCAGGAAACTCATAGTTTTTTGGAAGCTTGGCAACCCCTTTCCTTGAAAGTGATTTGCACCAGTCTCTGCTTAGGGCTACATCAATAGGAAACAAACCATAGAGATAGAACTCGGAACTACTTTCTTGTGTCAAGTTTCAAAGTGCTAGCACAAACCGTGTTTGATTTAGAGTTCCAAATACATGTATCCATATAGGAGAAAACAGAGTGAAACCTAAAAATGAAAACTGTTAATGCCAACGAACGGTTTAACCTAGAAGAACGAAATTTGGTGACCAAGTGGGATTGGGGTACTGATCATTACCTGAAAGTGTCATCAAGATTGGGTGAAAAAATATGTGCTGAGATTTCAATAAACTCGTAGTTTTTTGGAAGCTTGGCAACCCCTTTCAATGAAAGTGATTTGGGCCAGTCTCTGCTTATGGCAACATCAATAGGAAACAAACCCTAGAGATGCAACTTGGAACTACTTTATTGTGTCAAGTTTCAAAGAGCTAGCACAAACCGTCTTTGATTTAGAGATCCAACTACATGTATCCATATAGGAAAAAAAAGAGTGAAACCTAAAAATTAAAACTGTTACTGCCAACGAACGGTTTAACCTAGAAGAACGAAATTTTTGGGCCAAGTGGGATTGGGGTACTGATCATTACCAGAAACTGTCATCAAGATTGGGTGCAAAAATGTGTGCTGAAATTTCAGGAAACTCGTAGTTTTTTGGAAGCTTGGCAACCCATTTCCATGAAAGTGATTTGCGCCAGTCTCTGCTTAGTGCTACATCAATAGGAAACAATCCACTGAGATAGATCAAGGAAGTACTATATTGTGTCAAGTTTCAAAGAGCTAGCACAAACCGTCTTTGATTTAGAGTTCCAACTACATGTATTCATATAAAAGAAAACAGAGTGAAACCTAAAAATTAAAACTGTTACTGCCAACGAACGGTTTAAGCTAGAAGAACGAAATTTGGTGAGCTAACTGGGATTGGGGTACTGATCATTACCTGAAAGTGTCATCAAGATTGGGTGAAGAAATGTGTGCTGAGATTTCAGAATACTCGTAGTTTTTAGGAGCTTGGCAACCCCTTTCCAGGAAAGTGATTTGCGCCAGTCTCTGCTTAGGGCTACATCAATAGGAAACAAACCATAGAAATAGAACTTGGAACTGTTTATTGTGTCAAGTTTCAAAGAGCTAGCACAAACCGTCTTTGATTTAGAGTTCCAACTACATGTATCGATATAGGAGAAAACAGAGTGAAACCTAAAAATTAAAACTGTTACTGCCAACGAACGGTTTAACCTAGAAGAACGAAATTTTTGAGCCAAGTGGGATTGGGGTACTGATCATTACCGGGAAGTGTCATCAAGATTGGGTGAAAAAATGTGTGCTGAGATTTCAGGAAACTCGTAATTTTTTGGAAGCTTGGCAAACCCTTTCCAGGAAAGTGATTTGCGCCAGTCTCTGCTTAGGGCTACATCAATAGGAAACAAACCATAGAGATAGAACTTGGAACTGTTTATTGTGTCAAGTTTCAAAGAGCTAGCACAAACCGTGTTTGATTTACAGTTCCAACTACATGTATCCATATAGGAGAAAACAGTGAAATTTAAAATTAAAACTTTTACTGCCAACGAACGGTTTAACCTAGAAGAACGAAATTTGGTGAGCCAAGTGGGATTGGGGTACTGATCATTACCGGAAGTGTCATCAAGATTGGGTGAAAAAATGTATCCTGAGATTTCAGGAAACTCGTAATTTTTTGGAAGCTTGGCAACAACTTTCCATGAAAGTGATTTGCGCCAGTCTCTGCTTAGGGCTACATCAATAGGAAACAAACCATAAAGATAGAACTTGGAACTACTTTATTATGTCAAGTTTCAAAGAGCTAGCAGAAACCGTCTTTGATTTAGAGTTCCAACTACATGTATCCATATAGGAGAAAACAGAGTGAAACCTAAAAATTAAAACTGTTCCTGCCAACGAACGGTTTAAACTAGAAGAACAAAATTTGGTGAGCCAAGTGGGACTGGGGTACTGATCATTATCAAAAAGTGTCATCAAGATTGGGTGAAAAAATGTGTGCTTAGATTTCAGGAAACTCGTAGTTTTTTGGAAGATGGCAACCCCTTTCCATGAAAGTGATATGCGCCAGTCTCTGCTTAGGGCTACATCAATAGGAAACAATCCATAGTGAAAGAACTTGGAACTACTTTATTGTGTCAAGTTTCAAAGAGCTAGCACAAATCGTGTTTGATTTAGAGTTCCAACTACATGTATCCATATAGGAGAAAACAGAGTGAAACCTAAAAATTAAAACTTTTACTGCCAAGGAACGGTTTAACCTAGAAGAACGAAATTTGGTGAGCCAAGTGGGATTGGCGTACTGATCATTAGCGGAAAGTGTCATCAAGATTGGGTGAAAAAATATGTGCTGAGATTTCAGAAAATTCGTAGTTTTTTGGAAGCTTGGCAACCCCTTTCCATGAAAGTGATTTGCGCCAGTCTCTGCTTAGGGCTACATCAATAGAAAACAAACCATAGAGATAGAACTTGGAACTACTTTATTGTGTCAAGTTTCAAAGAGCTAGCACAAACCGTCTTTGATTTAGAGTTCCAACTACATTTATCCATATACGAGAAAACAGAGTGAAAACTAAAAATTAAAACTGTTACTGCCAACGAACGGTTTAACCTAGAAGAACCAAATTTGGTGAGCCAAGTGGGATTGGGGTACTGATCATTACCAGAAAGTGTCATCACATTGGTTGAAAAAATGTGTGCTGATATTCAGGAAACTCGTAGTTTTTTGGAAGCTTGGAAACCCCTTTTCATGAAAGTGATTTGCGCCAGTCTCTGCATAGGGCTACATTAATAGGAAACAAACCATAGAGATAGAACTTGAAACTACTTTAATGTGTCAAGTTTCAAAGAGCTAGCACAAACCGTCTTTGATTTAGAGTTCCAAAACTTGTATCCATATAGGAGAAAACAGAGTGAAACCTAAAAATTAAAACTGTTACTGCAAACGAACGGTTTAACCTAGAAGAACGAAATTTGGTGAGCCTAGTGGGATTGGGTACTGATCATTACCTGAAAGTGTCACTAAGATTGGGTGAAAAAATGTGTGCTGAGAATTGAGGAAACTCGTAGTTTTTTGGAAGCTTGGCAACCCCTTTCCATGAAAGTGATTTGCGCCAGTCTCTGCTGAGGGCTACATCAATAGAAAACATACCATAGAGATAGAACTTGGAACTACTTTATTGTGTCAAGTTTCAAAGAGCTAGCAGAAACCGTCTTTGATTTAGAGTTCCAACTACATGTATCCATATAGGAGAAAACAGAGTGAAACCTAAAAATTTAAACTGTTACTGCCAACGAACGGTTTAACATAGAAGAACGAAATTTGGTTAGCCATGTGGGACTGGGGTACTGATAATTACCTGAAGGTGTCATCAAGATTGGGTGAAAAAATGTGTGCTGAGATTTCAGGAAACTCGAAGTTTTTTGGAAGCTTGGAACCCCTTTCCATGTAAGTGATTTGTGCCAGTCTCTGCTTAGGGCTACATCAATAGGAAACAAACCATAGCGATAGAACTTGGAACTACTTTATTGTGTCAAGTTTCAAAGAGCTAGAACAAATCGTGTTTGATTTAGAGTTCCAACTACATGTATCCATATAGGAGAAAACAGAGTGAAATCTAAAAATTAAAACTGTTACTGCAAACGAACGGTTTAACCTAGAAGAACGAAATTTGGGGAGTCAAGTGGGATTGGGGTACTGATCATTACCAGAAAGTGTCATCAAGATTGGGTGCAAAAATGTGTGCTGAGATTTCAGGAATATCGTAGTTTTTTGGAAGCTTGGCAACCCCTTTCCATGAAAGTGATTTGCGCCAGTCTCTGCTTAGGGCTACATCAATAGGAAACAAACCATAGAGATAGAACTTGGAACTACTTTATTGTGTCAAGTTTCAAAGAGCTACCACAAACCGTCTTTGATTTAGAGATCAAACTACATGTATCCATATAGGAGAAAACAGAGTGAAACCTAAAAATTAAAACTGTTCCTGCCAACGAACGGTTTAAACTAGAAGAACAAAATTTGGTGAGCCAAGTGGGACTGGGGTACTGATCATTATCAAAAAGTGTCATCAAGATTGGGTGAAAAAATGTGTGCTTAGATTTCAGGAAACTCGTAGTTTTTTGGAAGATGGCAACCCCTTTCCATGAAAGTGATATGCGCCAGTCTCTGCTTAGGGCTACATCAATAGGAAACAATCCATAGTGATAGAACTTGGAACTACTTTATTGTGTCAAGTTTCAAAGAGCTAGCACAAATCGTGTTTGATTTAGAGTTCCAACTACATGTATCCATATAGGAGAAAACAGAGTGAAACCTAAAAATTAAAACTTTTACTGCCAAGGAACGGTTTAACCTAGAAGAACGAAATTTGGTGAGCCAAGTGGGATTGGCGTACTGATCATTAGCAGAAAGTGTCATCAAGATTGGGTGAAAAAATATGTGCTGAGATTTCAGAAAAATCGTAGTTTTTTGGAAGCTTGGCAACCCCTTTCCATGAAAGTGATTTGCGCCAGTCTCTGCTTAGGGCTACATCAATAGAAAACAAACCATAGAGATAGAACTTGGAACTACTTTATTGTGTCAAGTTTCAAAGGGCTAGCACAAACCGTCTTTGATTTAGAGTTCCAACTACATTTATCCATATACGAGAAAACAGAGTGAAAACTAAAAATTAAAACTGTTACTGCCAACGAACGGTTTAACCTAGAAGAACCAAATTTGGTGAGCCAAGTGGGATTGGGGTACTGATCATTACCAGAAAGTGTCATCACATTGGTTGAAAAAATGTGTGCTGATTTTCAGGAAACTCATAGTTTTTTGGAAGCTTGGAAACCCCTTTTCATGAAAGTGATTTGCGCCAGTCTCTGCATAGGGCTACATTAATAGGAAACAAACCATAGAGATAGAACTTGAAACTACTTTATTGTGTCAAGTTTCAAAGAGCTAGCACAAACCGTCTTTGATTTAGAGTTCCAAAACTTGTATCCATATAGGAGAAAACAGAGTGAAACCTAAAAATTAAAACTGTTACTGCAAACGAACGGTTTAACCTAGAAGAACGAAATTTGGTGAGCCTAGTGGGATTGGTGTACTGATCATTACCTGAAAGTGTCACTAAGATTGGGTGAAAAAATGTGTGCTGAGAATTGAGGAAACTCGTAGTTTTTTGGAAGCTTGGCAACCCCTTTCCATGAAAGTGATTTGCGCCAGTCTCTGCTGAGGGCTACATCAATAGAAAACATACCATAGAGATAGAACTTGGAACTACTTTATTGTGTCAAGTTTCAAAGAGCTAGTAGAAACCGTCTTTGATTTAGAGTTCCAACTACATGTATCCATATAGGAGAAAACAGAGTGAAACCTAAAAATTTAAACTGTTACTGCCAACGAACGGTTTAACATAGAAGAACGAAATTTGGTTAGCCAAGTGGGACTGGGGTACTGATAATTACCTGAAGGTGTCATCAAGATTGGGTGAAAAAATGTGTGCTGAGATTTCAGGAAACTCGTAGGTTTTTGGAAGCTTGCCAACCCCTTTCCATGAAAGTGATTTGCGCCAGTCTGTGCTTAGGGCTACATGAATAGGAAACAAACCATAGAGATAGAACTTGGAACTACTTTATTGTGTCAAGTTTCAAAGAGCTAGCACAAACCGTGTTTGATTTAGAGTTCCAAATACATGTATCCATATGGGAGAAAACAGAGTGAAACCTAAAAATTAAAACTGTTACTGCCAACGAACGGTTTAACCTAGAAGAACGAAATTTGGTGAGCCAAGTGGGATTGGGGTACTGATCATTTCCTGAAAGTGTCATCAAGATTGGGTGAAAAAATGTATGCTGAGATTTCAGGAAACTCGAAGTTTTTTGGAAGCTTGCAACCCCTTTCCATGTAAGTGATTTGTGCCAGTCTCTGCTTAGGGCTACATCAATAGGAAACAAACCAAACCTATAGAACTTGGAACTGCTTTCTTGTGTCAAGTTTCAAAGAGCTAGCACAAACCGTCTTTGATTTAGACTTCCAAAACATGTATCCATATAGGAGAAAACAGAGTGAAACCTAAAAATTAAAACTGTTACTTCCAACGAACGGTTTAACCTAGAAGAACGAAATTTGGTGAGCCAAGTGGGTTTGGGGTACTGATCATTTCCTGAAATTGTCATCAAGATTGGGTGAAAAAAATGTGCTGAGATTTCAGGAAACTCGTAGTTTTTTGGAAGCATGGCAACCCCTTTCCATGAAAGTGATTTTCGCCAGTCTCTGCTTAGGGCTAACTTAATAGGAAACAAACCATAGAGATAGAACTTGGAACTACTTTATTGTGTCAAGTTTCAAAGGGCTAGCACAAACCGTCTTTGATTTAGAGTTCCAACTACATTTATCCATATACGAGAAAACAGAGTGAAAACTAAAAATTAAAACTGTTACTGCCAACGAACGGTTTAACCTAGAAGAACGAAATTTGGTGAGCCAAGTGGGATTGGGGTACTGATCATTACCAGAAAGTGTAATCACATTGGTTGAAAAAATGTGTGCTGATTTTCAGGAAACTCATAGTTTT
This sequence comes from Spermophilus citellus, assembly GCF_964194105.1. Lineage (NCBI taxonomy): Eukaryota > Metazoa > Chordata > Mammalia > Rodentia > Sciuridae > Spermophilus > Spermophilus citellus. Next base: position 82,584,324 of record NC_138189.1, read on the forward strand.
TTGGAAGCTTGGAAACCCCTTTTCATGAAAGTGATTTGCGCCAGTCTCTGCATAGGGCTACATTAATAGGAAACAAACCATAGAGATAGAACTTGAAACTACTTTATTGTGTCAAGTTTCAAAGAGCTAGCACAAACCGTCTTTGATTTAGAGTTCCAAAACTTGTATCCATATAGGAGAAAACAGAGTGAAACCTAAAAATTAAAACTGTTACTGCAAACGAACGGTTTAACCTAGAAGAACGAAATTTGGTGAGCCTAGTGGGATTGGGTACTGATCATTACCTGAAAGTGTCACTAAGATTGGGTGAAAAAATGTGTGCTGAGAATTGAGGAAACTCGTAGTTTTTTGGAAGCTTGGCAACCCCTTTCCATGAAAGTGATTTGCGCCAGTCTCTGCTGAGGGCTACATCAATAGAAAACATACCATAGAGATAGAACTTGGAACTACTTTATTGTGTCAAGTTTCAAAGAGCTAGTAGAAACCGTCTTTGATTTAGAGTTCCAACTACATGTATCCATATAGGAGAAAACAGAGTGAAACCTAAAAATTTAAACTGTTACTGCCAACGAACGGTTTAACATAGAAGAACGAAATTTGGTTAGCCAAGTGGGACTGGGGTACTGATAATTACCTGAAGGTGTCATCAAGATTGGGTGAAAAAATGTGTGCTGAGATTTCAGGAAACTCGTAGGTTTTTGGAAGCTTGCCAACCCCTTTCCATGAAAGTGATTTGCGCCAGTCTGTGCTTAGGGCTACATGAATAGGAAACAAACCATAGAGATAGAACTTGGAACTACTTTATTGTGTCAAGTTTCAAAGAGCTAGCACAAACCGTGTTTGATTTAGAGTTCCAAATACATGTATCCATATGGGAGAAAACAGAGTGAAACCTAAAAATTAAAACTGTTACTGCCAACGAACGGTTTAACCTAGAAGAACGAAATTTGGTGAGCCAAGTGGGATTGGGGTACTGATCATTTCCTGAAAGTGTCATCAAGATTGGGTGAAAAAATGTATGCTGAGATTTCAGGAAACTCGAAGTTTTTTGGAAGCTTGCAACCCCTTTCCATGTAAGTGATTTGTGCCAGTCTCTGCTTAGGGCTACATCAATAGGAAACAAACCAAACCTATAGAACTTGGAACTGCTTTCTTGTGTCAAGTTTCAAAGAGCTAGCACAAACCGTCTTTGATTTAGACTTCCAAAACATGTATCCATATAGGAGAAAACAGAGTGAAACCTAAAAATTAAAACTGTTACTTCCAACGAACGGTTTAACCTAGAAGAACGAAATTTGGTGAGCCAAGTGGGTTTGGGGTACTGATCATTTCCTGAAATTGTCATCAAGATTGGGTGAAAAAAATGTGCTGAGATTTCAGGAAACTCGTAGTTTTTTGGAAGCATGGCAACCCCTTTCCATGAAAGTGATTTTCGCCAGTCTCTGCTTAGGGCTAACTTAATAGGAAACAAACCATAGAGATAGAACTTGGAACTACTTTATTGTGTCAAGTTTCAAAGAGCTAGCACAAACCGTCTTTGATTTAGAGTTCCAACTACATGTATCCATATAGGAGAAAACAGAGTGAAACCTAAAAATTAAAACTGTTACTGCCAACGAACGGTTTAAGCTAGAAGAACGAAATTTGGTGAGCTAACTGGGATTGGGGTACTGATCATTACCTGAAAGTGTCATCAAGATTGGGTGAAGAAATGTGTGCTGAGATTTCAGGATACTCGTAGTTTTTAGGAGCTTGGCAACCCCTTTCCAGGAAAGTGATTTGCGCCAGTCTCTGCTTAGGGCTACATCAATAGGAAACAAACCATAGAGATAGAACTTGGAACTGTTTATTGTGTCAAGTTTCAAAGAGCTAGCACAAACCGTCTTTGATTTAGAGTTCCAACTACATGTATCGATATAGGAGAAAACAGAGTGAAACCTAAAAATTAAAATTGTTACTGCCAACGAACGGTTTAACCTAGAAGAACGAAATTTTTGAGCCAAGTGGGATTGGGGTACTGATCATTACCGGGAAGTGTCATCAAGATTGGGTGAAAAAATGTGTGCTGAGATTTCAGGAAACTCGTAATTTTTTGGAAGCTTGGCAACCCCTTTCCAGGAAAGTGATTTGCGCCAGTCTCTGCTTAGGGCTACATCAATAGGAAACAAACCATAGAGATAGAACTTGGAACTGTTTATTGTGTCAAGTTTCAAAGAGCTAGCACAAACCGTGTTTGATTTACAGTTCCAACTACATGTATCCATATAGGAGAAAACAGTGAAATTTAAAATTAAAACTTTTACTGCCAACGAACGGTTTAACCTAGAAGAACGAAATTTGGTGAGCCAAGTGGGATTGGGGTACTGATCATTACCGGAAGTGTCATCAAGATTGGGTGAAAAAATGTGTCCTGAGATTTCAGGAAACTCGTAATTTTTTGGAAGCTTGGCAACAACTTTCCATGAAAGTGATTTGCGCCAGTCTCTGCTTAGGGCTACATCAATAGGAAACAAACCATAAAGATAGAACTTGGAACTACTTTATTATGTCAAGTTTCAAAGAGCTAGCAGAAACCGTCTTTGATTTAGAGTTCCAACTACATGTATCCATATAGGAGAAAACAGAGTGAAACCTAAAAATTTAAACTGTTACTGCCAACGAACTGTTTAACATAGAAGAACGAAATTTGGTTAGCCAAATGGGACTGGGGTACTGATAATTACCTGAAGGTGTCATCAAGATTGGGTGAAAAAATGTGTGCTTAGATTTCAGGAAACTCGTAGTTTTTTGGAAGATGGCAACCCCTTTCCATGAAAGTGATATGCGCCAGTCTCTGCTTAGGGCTACATCAATAGGAAACAATCCATAGTGAAAGAACTTGGAACTACTTTATTGTGTCAAGTTTCAAAGAGCTAGCACAAATCGTGTTTGATTTAGAGTTCCAACTACATGTATCCATATAGGAGAAAACAGAGTGAAACCTAAAAATTAAAACTTTTACTGCCAAGGAACGGTTTAACCTAGAAGAACGAAATTTGGTGAGCCAAGTGGGATTGGCGTACTGATCATTAGCGGAAAGTGTCATCAAGATTGGGTGAAAAAATATGTGCTGAGATTTCAGAAAAATCATAGTTTTTTGGAAGCTTGGCAACCCCTTTCCATGAAAGTGATTTGCGCCAGTCTCTGCTTAGGGCTACATCAATAGAAAACAAACCATAGAGATAGAACTTGGAACTACTTTATTGTGTCAAGTTTCAAAGAGCTAGCACAAACCGTCTTTGATTTAGAGTTCCAACTACATTTATCCATATACGAGAAAACAGAGTGAAAACTAAAAATTAAAACTGTTACTGCCAACGAACGGTTTAACCTAGAAGAACCAAATTTGGTGAGCCAAGTGGGATTGGGGTACTGATCATTACCAGAAAGTGTCATCACATTGGTTGAAAAAATGTGTGCTGATTTTCAGGAAACTCGTAGTTTTTTGGAAGCTTGGAATCCCCTTTTCATGAAAGTGATTTGCGCCAGTCTCTGCATAGGGCTACATTAATAGGAAACAAACCATAGAGATAGAACTTGAAACTACTTTATTGTGTCAAGTTTCAAAGAGCTAGCACAAACCGTCTTTGATTTAGAGTTCCAAAACTTGTATCCATATAGGAGAAAACAGAGTGAAACCTAAAAATTAAAACTGTTACTGCAAACGAACGGTTTAACCTAGAAGAACGAAATTTGGTGAGCCTAGTGGGATTGGGTACTGATCATTACCTGAAAGTGTCACTAAGATTGGGTGAAAAAATGTGTGCTGAGAATTGAGGAAACTCGTAGTTTTTTGGAAGCTTGGCAACCCCTTTCCATGAAAGTGATTTGCGCCAGTCTCTGCTGAGGGCTACATCAATAGAAAACATACCATAGAGATAGAACTTGGAACTACTTTATTGTGTCAAGTTTCAAAGAGCTAGCAGAAACCGTCTTTGATTTAGAGTTCCAACTACATGTATCCATATAGGAGAAAACAGAGTGAAACCTAAAAATTTAAACTGTTACTGCCAACGAACGGTTTAACATAGAAGAACGAAATTTGGTTAGCCAAGTGGGACTGGGGTACTGATAATTACCTGAAGGTGTCATCAAGATTGGGTGAAAAAATGTGTGCTGAGATTTCAGGAAACTCGAAGTTTTTTGGAAGCTTGGCAACCCCTTTCCATGTAAGTGATTTGTGCCAGTCTCTGCTTAGGGCTACATCAATAGGAAACAAACCATAGCGATAGAACTTGGAACTACTTTATTGTGTCAAGTTACAAAGAGCTAGAACAAATCGTGTTTGATTTAGAGTTCCAACTACATGTATCCATATAGGAGAAAACAGAGTGAAATCTAAAAATTAAAACTGTTACTGCAAACGAGCGGTTTAACCTAGAAGAACGAAATTTGGGGAGTCAAGTGGGATTGGAGTACTGATCATTACCTGAAAGTGTCATCAAGATTGGGTGAAAAAATGTGTGCTGAGATTTCAGGAAACTCGTAGATTTTTGGAAGCTTGGCAACCCCATTCCATGGAAGAGATTTGTGCCAGTCTCTGTTTAGGGCTACAACAATAGGAAACAAACCATAGAGATAGAACTTGGAACTACTTTATTGTGTCAAGTTTCAAAGAGCTAGCACAAACCGTCTTTGATTTAGAGTTCCAACTACATGTATCCATACAGGAGAAAACAGAGTGAAACCTAAAAATTAACACTGTTACTGCCAACGAACGGTTTAACCTAGAAGTACGAATTTTGGTGAGCCAAGTGGGATTGGGGTACTGATCATTACCTGAAAGTGTCATCAGGATAGGGTGAAAAAATGTGTGCTGAGATTTCAGGAAACTCGTAGTTTTTTGGAAGCTTGGCAACCCCTTTTCATCAAAGTGATTTGCGCCAGTCTCTGCTTAGGGCTACATCAATAGGAAACAAACCATAGAGATAGAACTTGGAACTACTTTATTGTGTCAAGTTTCAAAGAGCTAGCACAAACCGTGTTTGATTTAGAGTTCCAAATACATGTATCCATATGGGAGAAAACAGAGTGAAACCTAAAAATTAAAACTGTTACTGCCAACGAACGGTTTAACCTAGAAGAACGAAATTTGGTGAGCCAAGTGGGATTGGGGTACTGATCATTTCCTGAAAGTGTCATCAAGATTGGGTGAAAAAATGTATGCTGAGATTTCAGGAAACTCGAAGTTTTTTGGAAGCTTGGCAACCCCTTTCCATGTAAGTGATTTGTGCCAGTCTCTGCTTAGGGCTACATCAATAGGAAACAAACCAAACCTATAGAACTTGGAACTGCTTTCTTGTGTCAAGTTTCAAAGAGCTAGCACAAACCGTCTTTGATTGAGACTTCCAAAACATGTATCCATATAGGAGAAAACAGAGTGAAACCTAAAAATTAAAACTGTTACTTCCAACGAACGGTTTAACCTAGAAGAACGAAATTTGGTGAGCCAAGTGGGTTTGGGGTACTGATCATTTCCTGAAATTGTCATCAAGATTGGGTGAAAAAAATGTGCTGAGATTTCGGGAAACTCGTAGTTTTTTGGAAGCATGGCAACCCCTTTCCATGAAAGTGATTTTCGCCAGTCTCTGCTTAGGGCTAACTTAATAGGAAACAAACCATAGAGATAGAACTTGGAACTATTTTATTGTGTCAAGTTTCAAAGAGCTAGCACAAACCGTCTTTGATTTAGAGTTCCAACTACATGTATCCATATAGGAGAAAACAGAGTGAAACCTAAAATTTAAAACTGTTACTGCCAACGAACGGTTTAACCTAGAAGAACGAAATTTGGTGAGCCAAGTGGGATTGGGATACTGATCATTACCAGAAAGTGTCATCAAGATTGGGTGCAAAAATGTGTGCTGAGATTTCAGGAATATCGTAGTTTTTTGGAAGCTTGGCAACCCCTTTCCATGAAAGTGATTTGCGCCAGTCTCTGCTTAGGGCTACATCAATAGGAAACAAACCATAGAGATAGAACTTGGAACTACTTTATTGTGTCAAGTTTCAAAGAGCTACCACAAACCGTCTTTGATTTAGAGATCAAACTACATGTATCCATATAGGAGAAAACAGAGTGAAACCTAAAAATTAAAACTGTTCCTGCCAACGAACGGTTTAAACTAGAAGAACAAAATTTGGTGAGCCAAGTGAAACTGGGGTACTGATCATTATCAAAAAGTGTCATCAAGATTGGGTGAAAACATGTGTGCTGAGATTTCAGGAAACTCGTAGTTTTTTGGAAGCTTGGCAACCCCTTTCCATGAAAGTGTTTTGGGCAAGTCTCTACTTAGGGCTACATCAATAGGAAACAAACCATAGAGAAAGAACTGGAAACTACTTTATTGTGTCAAGTTTCAAATATCTAGCACAAACCGTCTTTGATTTAGAGTTCTAACTACATGTATCCATATCGAGAAAACAGAGTGAAAACTGAAAATTAAAACTGTTACTGCCAATGAACGGTTTAACCTAGAAGAACGAAATTTGGTGAGCCAAGTGGGATTGGCATACTGATCATTACCGGAAAGTGTCATCAAGATTGGGTGAAAAAATGTGTGCTCAGAATTGAAGAAACTTGTAGTTTTTTGGAAGCTTGGCAACCCCTTTCCATGAAAGTGATTTGCGCCAGTCTCTGCTTAGGGCTACATCAATAGGAAACAAACCATAGAGATAGAAATTGGAACTACTTTATTGTGTCAAGTTTCAAAGAGCTAGCACAAACCTTCTTTGATTTAGAGTTCCAAACAAATGTATCCATATAGGAGAAAACAGAGTGAAACCTAAAAATTCAAACTGTTACTGCCAACGAATGGTTAAACCTAGAAGAACGAAATTTGGTGAGCCAAGTGGGAATGGGGTACTGATCATTACCTGAAAGTATCATCAAGATTGGGTGAAAAAATGTGTGCTGACATTTCGGGAAACTCGTAGTTTTTTGGAAGCTTGGCAACCCCTTTCCATGGAAGTGATTTGCGCCAGTCTCTGCTTAGGGCTACATCAATAGGAAAAAAAAAACCATAGAGATAGAACTTGGAACTACTTTATTGTGTCAAGTTTCAAAGAGCTAGCACAAACCGTGTTTGATTTAGAGTTCCAACTACATGTATCCATATAGGAGAAAACAGCGTGAAACCTAAAAATTTAAACTGTTACTGCCAACGAACGGTTTAACCTAGAAGAACGAAATTTGGTGAGCCAAGTGGGATTGGGGTACTGATCATTACCTGAAAGTGTCATCAAGATTGTGTGCAAAAATGTGTGCTGAGATTTCAGGATACTCGTAGTTTTTTGGAAGCTTGGCAACCCCTTTCAATGAAAGTGATTTGCGCCAGTCTATGCTAGGGCTACATCAATAGGAAACAAACCATAGAGGTAGAACTTGGAACTACTTTATTGTGTCAAGTTTCAAAGCGCCAGCACAAACCGTCTTTGATTTAGAGTTCCAACTACATGTATCCTTATAGGAGTTAACAGATTGAAACCTAAAAATTTAAACTGTTACTGCCAACGAACTGTTTAACCTAGAAGAACAAAATTTGGTGAGCCAAGTGGGATTGGGGTACTGATAATTACGTGAAAGTGTCATCAAGATTGGATGAAAAAATGTGTGCTGAGATTTCAGGAAACGCGTAGTTTTTTGAAAGCTTGCCACACCTTTCCATGAAAGTGATTTGCGCCAGTCTCTGCTTAGGGCTACATCAATAGGAAACAAACCATAGAGACAGAACTTGGAACTACTTTATTGTGTCAAGTTTCAAAGAGATAGCACAAACCGTCTTTGACTTAGAGTCCAACTACATGTATCCATATAGGAGAAAATAGAGTGAAACCTAAAAATTAAAACTGTTACTGCAAACCCACGGTTTAACCTAGAAGAACCACATTTGGTGAGCCAAGTGAGATTGGGTTACTGATCATAACCTGAAAGTGTCATCAAGATTGGGTGAAAACATGTGTGCTGAGATTTCAGGAAACTCGTAGTTTTTTGGAAGCTTGGCATCCCCTTTCCATGGAAATGATTTGCGACAGTCTCTGCTTAGGGCTACATCAATAGGAAAAATCCATAGAGATAGAACTTGGAACTACTTTCTTGTGTCAAGTTTCAAAGAGCTAGCACAAACCGTGTTTCATTTAGAGTTCCAAATACATGTATCCATATAGGAGAAAACAGAGTGAAACCTAAAAATTAAAACTGTTACTGCAAACCTACGGTTTAACCTAGAAGAACGACATTTGGTGAGCCAAGTGAGATTGGCGTACTGATCAAAACCTGAAAGTGTCATCAAGAGTGGGTGAAAAAATGTGTGCTGAGAATTCAGGAAACTCGTAGTTTTTTGGAAGCTTGGCAACCCTTTTCCATGAAAGTGATTTGCGCCAGTCTCTGCTTACGGCTACATCAATAGGAAACAAACCATAGAGATGCAACTTGGAACTACTATCTTGTGTCAAGTTTCAAAGAGCTAGCACAAACCGTCTTTGATTTAGAGTTCCAACTACATGTATCCATATAGGAGAAAACAGAGTGAAACCTAAAAATTAAAACTGTTACTGCCAATGAACGGTTTAAGCTAGAAGAACGAAATTTGGTGAGCCCAGTGGGATTGGGGTACTGATCATTACCTGAAAGTGTCATCAAATTGGGTGAAAAAATGTGTGCTGATATTTAAGGAAACTCGTAGTTTTTTGAAAGCTTGTAACCCCTTTCCATGAAAGTGATTTGCGCCAGTCTCTGCTTAGGGCTACATCAATAGGAAACAAACCATAGAGATAGAACTTGGAACTACTTTATTGTGTCAAGTTTCAAAGAGATAGCACAAACCGTCTTTGACTTAGAGTTCCAAATATATGTATCCATATAGGAGAAAACAGAGTGAAACCTAAAAATTAAAACTCTTACTGCCAACGAACGGTTGAACCTAGAAGAACGAAATTTGGTGAGCCCAGTGGGATTGTGGTACTGATCATTACCTGAAAGTGTCATCAAGATTGGGTGCAAAAATGTGTGCTGAGATTTCAGGAAACTCGTAGTTTTTGGAAGCTTGGCAACCCCTTTCCATGAAAGTGATTTGCGCCAGTCTCTGCTTAGGGCTACATCAATAGGAAACAAACCATAGTGATAAAACTTGGAACTACTTTATTGTGTCAAGTTTCAAAGAGCTAGCACAAACCGTCTTTGATTTAGAGTTCCAACTACATGTATCCACATAGGAGTAAACAGAGTGAAAACTAAAAATTAAAACTGTTACTGCCAACGAACGGTTAAACCTAGAAGAACGAAATTTGGTGAGCCCAGAGGGATTGGGGTACTGATCATTACCTGAAAGTGTCATGAAGATTGGGTGAAAAACTGTGTGGTGAGATTTCAGGAAACTCGTAGTTTTTTGAAAGCTTGCAACCCCTTTCCATGAAAGTGATTTGCGCCAGTCTCTGCTTAGGGCTACATCAATAGGAAACAAACCATAGAGATAGAACTTGGAACTACTTTATTGCGTCAAGTTTCAAAGAGATAGCACAAACCGTCTTTGACTTAGAGTTCCAACTACAGGTATCCATATAGGAGAAAACAGAGTAAACCTAAAAATTAAAATTGTTATTGACAACGAACGGTTTAACCTAGAAGAACGAAATTTGGTGAGCCAAGTGGGATTGGGGTACGGTTCTTTTCCTGAAAGTGTCATCAAGATTGGGTGAAAAAATGTGTGGTGAGATTTCAGGAAACTCGTACTTTTTTGGAAGCTTGGCAACCCCTTTCCATGAAAGTGGTTTGCACCAGTCTCTGCTTAGGGCTACATCAATAGGAAACAAACCATAGAGATAGAACTTGGAACTACTTTGTTGTGTCAAGTTTCAAAGAGCTAGCACAAACCGTGTTTGATTTAGAGTTCCAACTACATGTATCCATATAGGAGAAAACAGAGTGCAACCTAAAAATTAAAACTGTTACTGCCAATGAACGGTTTAACCTAGAAGAAGGAAATTTGGTGAGCCAAGTGGGATTGGGGTACTGATCATTACCTGAAAGTGTCATCAAGATTGGGTGAAAAAATGTGTGCTGAGATTTCAGAAACTCGTAGTTTTTTGGAAGCTTGGCAACCCCTTTCCATGAAAGTGACTTGTGCCACTCTCTGCTTAGGGCTACATCAATAGGAAACAAATCATAGAGATAGAACTTGGAACTACTTTATTGTATAAAGTGTCAAAGGGCTTACACAAACCGTGTTTGATTTAGTGTTCTAAAAACATGTATCCATATAGGAGAAAACAGAGTGAAACCTAAAAATTAAAACTGTTACTGCCGACAAACTATTTAACCTAGAAGAAGGAAATTTGGTGAGCCAAGTGGGATTGGGGTACTGATGATTACCTGAAAGTGTCATCAAGATTGTGTGAAAAAATGTGTGCTGAGATTTCAGGAAACTCGTACTTTTTTGGGAGCTTGGCAACCCCTTTCCATGAAAGTGATTTGCGCCAGTCTGTGCTTAGGGCTACATCATTAGGAAACAAACCATAGAGATAGAACTTGGAACTACTTTATTGTGTCAAGTTTCAAAGAGCTAGCACAAACCGTGTTTGATTTAGAGTTCCAACTACATGTATCCATATAGGAGAAAACAGAGTGAAACCTAAAAATTAAACTGTTACTGCCAACTAACGGTTTAACCTAGAAGAACGAAATTTGGTGTGCCAAGTGGGATTGGAGTACTGATCATTTCCTGAAAGTGTCATCAAGATTCGGTGAAAAAATGTGTGCTGAGATTTCAGGAAACTCGTAGTTTCTTGGAAGATTGGAAACCCCTTTCCGAGAAAGTGATTTGCGCCAGTCTCTGCTTAGGGCTACATCAATAGGAAAAAAAAAACAATAGAGATAGAACTTGGAACTAATTTATTGTGTCAAGTTTCAAAGAGCTAGCAAAAACCGTGTTTGATTTAGAGTTCCAACTACATGTATCCATATAGGAGTAAACAGAGAGAAACCTAAAAATTAAAACTGATACTACTAAAGAACGATTTAACCTAGATAAACGAAATTTGGTGAGCCAAGTGGGATTGGGGTACTGATCATTTCCTGAAAGTGTCATCAAGATTGGGTGAAAAAAAGTGTGCTGAGATTTCAGGAAACTCGTAGTTTTTTGGAAGCTTGGCATCCACTTTCCATGAAAGTGATTTGCGCCAGTCTCTTCTTAGGGCTACATCAAAAGGAAACAAACCATAGAGATAGAACTTGGAACTATTTTATTGTGTCAAGTTCCAAGGAGCTAGCAGAAACTGTGTTTGATTTAGAGTTCCAACTACATGTATCCATATATGAGAAAACAGAGTGAAACCGAAAAATTAAAACAGTTACTGCCAACAAACGATTTAACCTAGAAGAACGAAATTTGGTGAGCCAAGTGGGATTGGGGTACTGATCATTACCTGAAAGTGTCATCAAGATTGGGTGAAAAAATGTGTGCTGAGATTTCAGGAAACTCGTAGTTTTTTGGAAGCTTGGCAACCCCTTTCCTTGAAAGTGATTTGCGCCAGTCTCTGCTTAGGGCTACATCAATAGGAAACAATCCATAGAGATAGAACTTGGAACTACTTTCTTGTGTCAAGTTTCAAAGAGCTAGCAAAAACCGTGTTTGATTTAGAGTTCCAACTACATGTATCCTTATAGGAGAAAACAGAGTGAAACCTAAAAATTTAATCTCTTACTGCCAACGAACGGTTTAACCTAGAAGAATGAAATTTGGTGAGCCAAGTGGGATTGGGGTACTGATCATTACCTGAAAGTGTCATCAAGATTGGGTGAAAAAATGTGTTTTGAGATTTCAGGAAACTGGTAGTTTTTTGGATGATTGCCAACCCCTTTCCATGAAAGTGATTTGCGCCAGTCTCTGCTTAGGGCTACATCAATAGGAAACAAACCATAGAGATAGAACATGGAACTACTTTATTGTGTCAAGTTTCAAAGAGCTAGCAAAAAACGTCTTTGATTTAGGGTTCCAACTACATGTATCCATATAGGAGAAAACACAGTGAAACCTAGAAATTAAAACTGCTACTGCCAATGAACGGTTTAACCTAGAAGAAGGAAATTTGGAGAGCCACGTGGGATTGATGTACTGATGATTACCTGAAAGTGTCATCAAGATTGGGTGAAACAATGTGTGCTGAGATTTCAGAAACTCGTAGTTTTTTGGAGCTTGGCAACCCCTTTCCATGAAAGTGATTTGCGCCAGTCTCTGCTTAGGGCTACATCAATAGGAAACAAACCATAGAGATAGAACTGGGAACTACTTTATTGTGTCAAGTTTCAAAGTGCTAGCACAAACCGTGTTTGATTTAGAGTTCCAAATACATGTATCCATATAGGAGAAAACAGAGTGAAACCTAAATATTAAAACTGTTACTACCAACGAACGATTCAACATAGAAGAACGAAATTTGGTGAGCCAAGTTGGATTGGGGTACTGATCATAACCTGAAAGTGTCATCAAGATTGGGTGAAAAAATGTGTGCTGAGATTTCAGGAAACTCGTAGTTTCTTGGAAGATTGGCAACCCCTTTCCACGAAAGTGATTTGCGCCAGTCTCTGCTTAGGGCTACATCAATAGGAAACAAACCATAGAGATAGAACTGGGAACTACTTTATTGTGTCAAGTTTCAAAGTGCTAGCACAAACCGTGTTTGATTTAGAGTTCCAACTACATGTATCCATATAGGAGAAAACAGAGTGAAACCTAAAAATTAAAACTGTTACTGCCAACGAACGGTTTAACCTAGAAGAACGAAATTTGGTGATCCAAGTGGGATTGGGGTAGTTATCATGACCTGAAAGTGTCATCAAGATTGGGTGAAAAAATGTGTGCTGAGATTTCAGGAAACTCGTATATTTTTGGAAGCTTGGCAACCCCTTTCCTTGAAAGTGATTTGCGCCAGTCTCTGCTTAGGGCTACATCAATAGGAAACAAACCATAGAGATGGAACTTGGAACTACTGTGTTGTGTCAAGTTTCAAAGAGCTAGCACAAACCGTGTTTGATTTAGAGTTCCAACTACATGTATCCATAAAGGAGAAAACAGAGTGAAACCTAAAAATTAAGACAGTTACTGCCAACGAACGGTTTAACCTAGAAGAACGAAATTTGGTGAGCAAAGTGGGATTCGGGTACTGATAATTACCTGAAAGTGTCAACAAGATTGGGTGAAAAAATGTGTGCTGAGATTTCAGGAAGCTCGTAGTTTTTTGGAAGCTTGGCAACCCCTTTCCATGAAAGTGATTTGCACCAGTCTCTGCTTAGGGCTACATCAATAGGAAACAAACCATAGAGATAGAACTTGGAACTATTTATTGTGTCAACTTTCAAAGAGCTAGCAGAAACCGTGTTTGATTTAGACTTCCAACTACATGTATCCATATAGGAGAAAACAGAGTGAAACCTAAAAATTAAAACTGTTACTGGCAATGAACGGTTTAACCTAGAAGAACGAAATTTGGTGAGCCATGTGGGATTGGGGTACTGATCATTACCTGAAAGTGTTATTAAGATTGCTTGAAAAACTGTGTGCTGAGACTTCAGGAAACTCGTAGTTTTTTGGAAGCTTGGCAACCCATTTCCATGAAAGTGATTTGTGCCAGTCTCTGCTTAGGGCTACATCAATAGGAAACAAACCATAGAGATAGAACTTGGAACTCCTTTATTGTGTCAAGTTTCAAAGAGCTAGCACAAACCGTCTTTGATTTAGAGTTCCAACTACATGTATCCATATAGGAGAAAACGGAGTGAAACCTAAAATCTAAAACTGTTAATGCCAACGAACGATTTAACCTAGAAGTACGAAATTTGAGAGCCAAGCGGGATTGGGGTACTGATCATTACCTGAAAGTGTCATCAAGATTGGGTGAAAAAATATGTGCTGAGATTTCAGGAAACTCGTAGTTTCTTGGAAGATTGGCAACCCCTTTCCATGAAAGTGATTTGCGCCAGTCTCTGCTTAGGGCTACATCAATAGGAAACAAACCATAGAGATAGAACTTGGAAGTATTTATTGTGCCAACTTTCAAAGAGCTAGCAGAAACTGTGTTTGATTTAGAGATCCAACTACATGTATCCATATAGGAGAAAACAGAGTTAAACCTAAAAATTCATATTGTTACTGCCAATGAACGGTTTAACCTAGAAGAAGGAAATTTGGTGAGCCAAGTGGGATTGAGGTACTGATGATTACCTGAAAGTGTCATCAAGATTGGGTGAAACAATGTGTGCTGAGATTTCAGAATCTCGTAGTTTTTTGGACCTTTGCAACCCCTTTCCATGAAAGTGATTTGCGCCAGTCTCTGCTTAGGGCTACATCAATAGGAAACAAATCATAGAGATAGAACTTGGAACTACTTTATTGTGTCAAGTTTCAAAGAGCTAGCACAAACCGTGTTAGAGTTCCAACTACATGTATGCATATAGGAGAAAACAGAGTGAAACCTAAAAATTAAAACTGTTACTACCAACGAACGATTCAACCTAGAAGAACGAAATTTGGTGAGCCAAGTGGGATTGGGGTACTGATCATAACCTGAAAGTGTCATCAAGATTGGGTGAAAAAATGTGTGCTGAGATTTTAGGAAACTCGTAGTTTCTTGGAAGATTGGCAACCCCTTTCCATGAAAGTGATTTGCGCCAGTCTCTGCTTAGGGCTACATCAATAGGACTCAAACCATAGAGATAGAAATTGAAACTACTTTATTGTGTCAAGTTTCAAGGAGCTAGCAGAAACTGTGTTTGATTTACAGTTCCAACTACATGTATGCATATAGGAGAAAACAGAGTGAAACCTAAAAATTTAAACTGTTACTGCCAACGAACGGTTTAACCTGGAAGAACGAAATTTGGTGAGCCAAGTGGGATTGGGGTACTGATCATTACCTGAAAGTGTCATCAAGATTGGGTGAAAAAATGTGTGCTGAGATTTCAGGAAACTCGTAGTTTTTTGGAAGCTTGGCAACCCATTCCATGAAAGTAATTTACGCCAGTCTCTGCTTAGGGCTACATCAATAGGAAACAATCCATAGAGATAGAACTTGGAACTACTTTCTTGTGTCAATTTTAAAGAGCTAGCACAAACTGTGTTTGATTTAGAGTTCCAACTACATGTATCCATATAGGAGAAAACAGAGTGAAACCTAAAAATTAAAACTGTTACTGCCAACGAACTGTTTAACCTAGAAGAACGAAATTTGGTGAGCCAAGTGGGATTGGGGTACTGATCATTACCTGAAAGTGTCATCAAGATTGGGTGAAAAAATGTGTGCTGAGATTTCAGGAAACTCGTAGTTTTTTGGAAGCTTGGCAACCCCTTTCCTTGAAAGTGATTTGCGCTAGTCTCTGCTTAGGGCTACATCAATAGGAAACAATCCATAGAGATAGAACTTGGAACTACTTTCTTGTGTCAAGTTTCAAAGAGCTAGCAAAAACCGTGTTTGATTTAGAGTTCCAACTACATGTATCCTTATAGGAGAAAACAGAGTGAAACCTAAAAATTTAATCTCTTACTGCCAACGAACGGTTTAACCTAGAAGAATGAAATTTGGTGAGCCAAGTGGGATTGGGGTACTGATCATTACCTGAAAGTGTCATCAAGATTGGGTGAAAAAATGTGTTTTGAGATTTCAGGAAACTGGTAGTTTTTTGGATGATTGCCAACCCCTTTCCATGAAAGTGATTTGCGCCAGTTTCTGCTTAGGGCTACATCAATAGGAAACAAACCATAGAGATAGAACATGGAACTACTTTATTGTGTCAAGTTTCAAAGAGCTAGCAAAAAACGTCTTTGATTTAGGGTTCCAACTACATGTATCCATATAGGAGAAAACACAGTGAAACCTAGAAATTAAAACTGCTACTGCCAATGAACGGTTTAACCTAGAAGAAGGAAATTTGGAGAGCCACGTGGGATTGATGTACTGATGATTACCTGAAAGTGTCATCAAGATTGGGTGAAACAATGTGTGCTGAGATTTCAGAAACTCGTAGTTTTTTGGAGCTTGGCAACCCCTTTCCATGAAAGTGATTTGCGCCAGTCTCTGCTTAGGGCTACATCAATAGGAAACAAACCATAGAGATAGAACTGGGAACTACTTTATTGTGTCAAGTTTCAAAGTGCTAGCACAAACCGTGTTTGATTTAGAGTTCCAAATACATGTATCCATATAGGAGAAAACAGAGTGAAACCTAAATATTAAATCTGTTACTACCAACGAACGATTCAACATAGAAGAACGAAATTTGGTGAGCCAAGTTGGATTGGGGTACTGATCATAACCTGAAAGTGTCATCAAGATTGGGTGAAAAAATGTGTGCTGAGATTTCAGGAAACTCGTAGTTTCTTGGAAGATTGGCAACCCCTTTCCATGAAAGTGATTTGCGCCAGTCTCTGCTTAGGGGTACATCAATAGGAAACAAACCATAGAGATAGAACTTGAAACTACTTTATTGTGTCAAGTTTCAAGGAGCTAGCAGAAACAGTGTTTGATTTAGAGTTCCAACTACATGTATCAATATAGGAGAAAAAGGAGTGAAACCTAAAAATTAAAACTGTTACTACCAACGAACGATTCAACCTAGAAGAACGAAATTTGGTGAGCCAAGTGGGATTGGGGTACTGATCATAACCTGAAAGTGTCATCAAGATTGGTTGAAAAAATGTGTGCTGAGATTTCAGGAAACTCGTAGTTTTTTGGAAGCTTGGCAACCCATTCCATGAAAGTGATTTGCGCCAGTCTCTGCTTAGGGCTATATCAATAGGAACAATCCATAGAGATAGAACTTGGAACTACTTTCTTGTGTCAATTTTAAAGAGCTAGCACAAACCGTGTTTGATTTAGAGTTCCAACTACATGTATCCATATAGGAGAAAACAGAGTGAAACCTAAAAATTAAAACTGTTACTGCCAACGAACAGTTTAACCTAGAAGAACGAAATTTGGTGATCCAAGTGGGATTGGGGTAGTTATCATGACCTGAAAGTGTCATCAAGATTGGGTGAAAAAATGTGTGCTGAGATTTCAGGAAACTCGTATATTTTTGGAAGCTTGGCAACCCCTTTCCTTGAAAGTGATTTGCGCCAGTCTCTGCTTAGGGCTACATCAATAGGAAACAAACCATAGAGATGGAACTTGGAACTACTGTGTTGTGTCAAGTTTCAAAGAGCTAGCACAAACCGTGTTTGATTTAGAGTTCCAACTACATGTATCCATAAAGGAGAAAACAGAGTGAAACCTAAAAATTAAGACAGTTACTGCCAACGAACGGTTTAACCTAGAAGAACGAAATTTGGTGAGCAAAGTGGGATTCGGGTACTGATAATTACCTGAAAGTGTCAACAAGATTGGGTGAAAAAATGTGTTCTGAGATTTCAGGAAGCTCGTAGTTTTTTGGAAGCTTGGCAACCCCTTTCCATGAAAGTGATTTGCACCAGTCTCTGCTTAGGGCTACATCAATAGGAAACAAACCATAGAGATAGAACTTGGAACTATTTATTGTGTCAACTTTCAAAGAGCTAGCAGAAACCGTGTTTGATTTAGACTTCCAACTACATGTATCCATATAGGAGAAAACAGAGTGAAACCTAAAAATTAAAACTGTTACTGGCAATGAACGGTTTAACCTAGAAGAACGAAATTTGGTGAGCCATGTGGGATTGGGGTACTGATCATTACCTGAAAGTGTTATTAAGATTGCTTGAAAAACTGTGTGCTGAGACTTCAGGAAACTCGTAGTTTTTTGGAAGCTTGGCAACCCATTTCCATGAAAGTGATTTGTGCCAGTCTCTGCTTAGGGCTACATCAATAGGAAACAAACCATAGAGATAGAACTTGGAACTCCTTTATTGTGTCAAGTTTCAAAGAGCTAGCACAAACCGTCTTTGATTTAGAGTTCCAACTACATGTATCCATATAGGAGAAAACGGAGTGAAACCTAAAATCTAAAACTGTTAATGCCAACGAACGATTTAACCTAGAAGTACGAAATTTGAGAGCCAAGCGGGATTGGGGTACTGATCATTACCTGAAAGTGTCATCAAGATTGGGTGAAAAAATATGTGCTGAGATTTCAGGAAACTCGTAGTTTCTTGGAAGATTGGCAACCCCTTTCCATGAAAGTGATTTGCGCCAGTCTCTGCTTAGGGCTACATCAATAGGAAACAAACCATAGAGATAGAACTTGGAAGTATTTATTGTGCCAACTTTCAAAGAGCTAGCAGAAACTGTGTTTGATTTAGAGATCCAACTACATGTATCCATATAGGAGAAAACAGAGTTAAACCTAAAAATTCAAATTGTTACTGCCAATGAACGGTTTAACCTAGAAGAAGGAAATTTGGTGAGCCAAGTGGGATTGAGGTACTGATGATTACCTGAAAGTGTCATCAAGATTGGGTGAAACAATGTGTGCTGAGATTTCAGAATCTCGTAGTTTTTTGGACCTTTGCAACCCCTTTCCATGAAAGTGATTTGCGCCAGTCTCTGCTTAGGGCTACATCAATAGGAAACAAATCATAGAGATAGAACTTGGAACTACTTTATTGTGTCAAGTTTCAAAGAGCTAGCACAAACCGTGTTAGAGTTCCAACTACATGTATGCATATAGGAGAAAACAGAGTGAAACCTAAAAATTAAAACTGTTACTACCAACGAACGATTCAACCTAGAAGAACGAAATTTGGTGAGCCAAGTGGGATTGGGGTACTGATCATAACCTGAAAGTGTCATCAAGATTGGGTGAAAAAATGTGTGCTGAGATTTTAGGAAACTCGTAGTTTCTTGGAAGATTGGCAACCCCTTTCCATGAAAGTGATTTGCGCCAGTCTCTGCTTAGGGCTACATCAATAGGACTCAAACCATAGAGATAGAAATTGAAACTACTTTATTGTGTCAAGTTTCAAGGAGCTAGCAGAAACTGTGTTTGATTTACAGTTCCAACTACATGTATGCATATAGGAGAAAACAGAGTGAAACCTAAAAATTTAAACTGTTACTGCCAACGAACGGTTTAACCTGGAAGAACGAAATTTGGTGAGCCAAGTGGGATTGGGGTACTGATCATTACCTGAAAGTGTCATCAAGATTGGGTGAAAAAATGTGTGCTGAGATTTCAGGAAACTCGTAGTTTTTTGGAAGCTTGGCAAACCATTCCATGAAAGTAATTTACGCCAGTCTCTGCTTAGGGCTACATCAATAGGAAACAATCCATAGAGATAGAAATTGGAACTACTTTCTTGTGTCAATTTTAAAGAGCTAGCACAAACTGTGTTTGATTTAGAGTTCCAACTACATGTATCCATATAGGAGAAAACAGAGTGAAACCTAAAAATTAAAACTGTTACTGCCAACGAACTGTTTAACCTAGAAGAACGAAATTTGGTGAGCCAAGTGGGATTGGGGTAGTGATCATGACCTGAAAGTGTCATCAAATTGGGTGAAAAAATGTGTGCTGAGATTTCAGGAAACTCGTAGTTTCTTGGAAGATTGGCAACCCCTTTCCATGTAAGTGATTCGCGCCAGTCTCTGCTTAGGGCTACATCAATAGGAAACAAACCATAGAGATAGAACTTGGAACTACTTTATTGTGTCAAGTTTCAAAGAGCTAGCACAAACCGTGTTTGATTTAGAGTTCCAACTACATATATCCATATAGGAAAAAACAGAATGAAACCTAAAAATTAAAACTGTTACTGCCAACGAACGGTTTAACCTAGAAGAATGAAATTTGGTGAGCCAAGTGGGATTGGGGTACTGATCATTACGTGAAAGTGACATCAAGATTGGGTAAAAAAATGTATGCTGAGATTTCAGGAAACTCGTAGTTTTTTGGAAGCTTGGCAACCCCTTTCCATGAAAGTGATTTGCGCCAGTCTCTGCTTAGGTCTACATCAATAGGAAACAAACCATAGAAATAGAGCTTGGAACTACTTTGTTGTGTCAAGTTTCAAAGAGCTAGCACAAACCGTGTTTGATTTAGAGTTCCAACTACATGTATCCATAAAGGAGAAAACAGAGTGAAACCTAAAAATTAAGACAGTTACTGCCAACTAACGGTTTAACCTAGAAGAAACAAATTTGGTGAGCCAAGGGGGATTGGGGTACTGATCATGACCTGAAAGTGTCATCAAGATTGGGTGAAAAAATGTGTTCTGAGATTTCAGGAAACTCGTAGATTTTTGAAAGCTTGCAACCCCTTTCCATGAAAGAGATTTGCGCCAGTCTCTGCTTAGGGCTACATGAATAGGAAACAAACCATAGAGATAGAACTTGGACCTACTTTATTGTATAAAGTTTCAAAGAGCTAGCACAAACCGTGGTTGATTTAGAGTTCCAACTACATGTATCCATATAGGAGAAAACAGAGTGAAACCTAAAAATTAAAACTGTTACTGCCAACGAACGGTTTAACCTAGAAGAACGAAATTTGGTGAGCCAAGTGGGATTGGGGTACTGATCATTACCTGAAAGTGTTATCAAGATTGGGTGAAAAACTGTGTGCTGAGATTTCAGGAAACTCGTAGTTTTTTGGAAGCTTGGCAACCCCTTTCCATGAAAGTGATTTGTGCCAGTCTCTGCTTAGGGCTACATCAATAGGAAACAAACCATAGAGATAGAACTTGGAACTACTTTGTTGTGTCAAGTTTCAAAGAGCTAGCACAAACCGTGTTTGATTTAGAGTTCCAACTACATGTATCCATAAAGGAGAAAACAGAGTGAAACCTAAAAATTAAGACAGTTACTGCCAACGAACGGTTTAACCTAGAAGAACGAAATTTGGTGAGCCAAGCGGGATTGGGGTACTGATCATTACCTGAAAGTGTCATCAAGATTGGGTGAAAAAATGTGTGCTGATATTTCAGGAAACTCGTAGTTTCTTGGAAGCTTGGCAACCCCTTTCCATGAAAGTGATTTGCGCCAGTCTCTGCTTAGGGCTACATCAATAGGAAACAAACCATAGAGATAGAACTTGGAACTATTTATTGTGCCAACTTTCAAAGAGCTAGCAGAAACCGTGTTTGATTTAGACTTCCAACTACATGTATCCATATAGGAGAAAACAGAGTGAAACCTAAAATTTAAAACTGTTACTGGCAACGAGGGGTTTAACCTAGAAGAACGAAATTTTGTGAGCCAAGTGGGATTGGGGTAGTGATCATTACCTGAAAGTGTCATCAAGATTGGGTGAAGAAATGTGTGCTGAGATTTCAGGAAACTCGTAATTTCTTGGAAGATTTGCAACCCCTTTTTATGAAAGTGATTTGGGCCAGTCTCGGCTTAGGGCTACATCAATAGGAAACAAACCATAGAGATAGAACTTGGAACTATTTAATTGTGTCAAATTTCAAAGAGCTAGCAGAAACCGTGTTTGATTTAGAGTTACAACAAAATGTATCCATATAGGAGAAAACAGAGTGAAAACTAAAAATTAAAACTGTTACTGCCAACGAACGGTTTAACCTAGAAGAACGAAATTTGGTGAGCCAAGTGGGATTGGGGTACTGATCTTTACCTGAAAGTGTCATCAAGATTGGCTGAAAAAACGTGTGCTGAGATTTCAGGAATCTCATAGTGTTTTGGAAGCTTGGCAACCCCTTTCCATGAAAGTGATTTGCGCCAGTCTCTGCTTAGGGATACATCAATAGGAAACAAACCAAAGAGATAGAACTTGGAACTATTTTATTGTGTCAAGTTTCAAAGAGCTAGCACAAACCGTGATTGATTTAGAGTTCCAACTACATGTATCCATAAAGGAGAAAACATAGTGAAACCTAAAATTTAAGACTGTTACTGCCAACGAATGGTTTAACCTAGAAGAATGAAATTTGGTGAGCCAAGTGGTATTGGGGTACTGATCATTACCTGAAAGTGTCATCAAATTGGGTGAAAAAATGTGTGCTGAGATGTCAGGAAACTCGTAAATTCATGGAAGATTGGCAACCCCTTTCCATGCAAGTGATTTGCGCCAGTCTCTGCTTAGGGCTACATCAATAGGAAACAAACCATAGAGATAGAACTTGGAACTACTTTATTGTGTCAAGTTTCAAAGAGCTAGCAGAAACCGTGTTTGATTTAGAGTTACAACTACATGTATCCATATAGGAGAAAACAGAGTGAAAACTAAAAATTAAAACTGTTTCTGCCAACGTATGGTTTAAACTAGAAGAACGAAATTTGGTGAGCCAAGTGGGATTGGGGTACTGATCATGACCTGAAAGTGTCATCAAGATTGTTTGAAAAAATGTGTGCAGAGATTTCAGGAAACTCGTAGTTTTTTGGAAGCTTGGCAACCCCTTTCCATGAAAGTGATTTGCGCCAGTCTCTGCTTAGGGCTACATCAATATGAAACAAACCATAGAAATAGAACTTGGATGTACTTTGTTGTGTCAAGTTTCAAAGAGCTAGCACAAACCGTCTGATTTAGACTTCCAAAACATGTATCCATATAGGAGAAAACAGAGTGAAACCTAAACATTAAAACTGTTACTGCCAACGAACGGTTTAACCTAGAAGAAAGAAATTTGGTGAGCCAAGTGGTATTGGGGTACTGATCTTTACCTGAAAGTGTCATCAAGATTGGGGGAAATAATGTGTGCAGAGATTTCAGGAAATTCGTAGTTTTTTGAAAGCTCGCAACCCCTTTCCATGAAAGAGATTTGCACCAGTCTCTGCTTAGGGCTACATCAATAGGAAACAAACCATAGAGACAGAACTTGGACCTACTTTATTGTATCAATTTTCAAAGAGCTAGCACAAACCGTGTTTGATTTAGAGTTCCAACTACATATATCCATATAGGAGAAAACAGAGTGAAACCCAAAAATTTAAACTGTTACTGCCAACAAACGGTTTAACCTAGAAGTACGAAATTTGGTGAGCCAAGTGGGATTGGGGTACTGATCATTACCTGAAAGTGTCATCAAGATTGGGTGAAAAACTGTGTGCTGAGATTTCAGGAAACTCGTAGTTTTTTGGAAGCTTGGCAACCCCTTTCCATGTAAGTGATTTGTGCCAGTCTCTGCTTAAGGCTACATCAATAGGAAACAAACCATAGAAATAGAACTTGGAACTACTTTATTGTGTCAAGTTTCAAAGAGCTAGCACAAACCGTGTTTGATTTAGAGTTCCGACTACATGTATCCATATAGGAGAAAACGGAGTGAAACCTAAAAACTAAAACTGTTAATGCCAACGAATGATTTGACCTAGAAGTACGAAATTTGGTGAGCCAAGCGGGATTGGGATACTGATCATTACCTGAAAGTGTCATCAAGATTGGGTGAAAAAATGTGTGCTGAGATTTTAGGAAACTCGTAGTTTCTTGGAAGATTGGCAACCCCTTTCCATGAAAGTGATTTGCGCCAGTCTCTGCTTAGGGCTACATCAATAGGAAACAAACCATAGAGATAGAACAATGAACTATTTATTGTGTCAACTTTCAAAGAGCTTGCAGAAACCGTGTTTGATTTAGACTTCCAACTACATGTATCCATATAGGAGAAAACAGAGTGAAACCTAAAATTTAAAACTGTTACTGGCAACGAGGGGTTTAACCTAGAAGAACGAAATTTGGTGAGCCAAGTGGGATTGGGGTACTGATCATTACCTGAAAGTGTCATCAATATTGGGTGAAAAACTGTGTGCTGAGATTTCAGGAAACTCGTAATTTCTTGGAAGATTGGCAACCCCTTTCCATGAAAGTGATTTGCGCCAGTCTCTGCTTAGGGCTACATCAATAGGAAACAAAACATAGAAATAGAACTTGGAACTACTTTGTTGTGTCAAGTATCAAAGAGCTAGCACAAACCATCTTTGATTTAGACTTCCAAAACATGTATCCATATAGGAGAAAACAGAGTGAAACCTAAATATTAATACTGCCAACGAACGGTTTAACCTAGAAGAACGAAATTTGGTGAGCCAAGTGGGATTGTGGTACTGATCATTACCTGAAAGTGTCATCAAGATTGGGTGAAAAAATGTGTGCTGAGATTTCAGGAAACTCGTAATTTTTTGGAAGCTTGGCAACCCCTTTCCATGAAAGTGATTTGTGCCAGTCTCTGCTTAGGGCTACATCAATAGGAAACAATCCATAGAGATGGAACTTGGAACTACTTTCTTGTGTCAATTTCAAAGAGCTAGCACAAACGTGTATGATTTAGAGTTCCAACAACCTGAATCCATGTAGGAGAAAACAGAGTGAAACCTAAAAATTAAAACTGTTACTGACAACGAACGGTTTAACCTAGAAGAACGAAATTTGGTGAGCCAAGTGGGATTGGGGCACTGATCATTACCTGAAAGTGTCATCAAGATTGGGTGAAAAAATGTGTGCTGAGATTTCATGAAACTAGTAGTTTTTTGGAAGCTTGCCAACCCCTTTCCATGAAAGTGATTTGCGCCAGTCTCTGCTTAGAGCTACATCAATAGGAAACAAACCATAGAGATAGAACATGGAACTATTTTATTGTGTCAAGTTTCAAAGAGCTAGCAAAAAACGTCTTTGATTTAGAGTTCCAACTACATGTATCCATATAGGAGAAAACAGAGTGAAACCTAAAAATTAAAACTGTTACTGCCAACGAACGGTTTAAGCTAGAAGAACGAAATTTGGTGAGCCAAGTGGGATTGGGGCACTGATCATTACCTGAAAGTGTCATCAAGATAGGGTGACAAAATGTGTGCTGAGATTTCATGAAACTAGTAGTTTTTTGGAAGTTTGCCAACCCCTTTCAATGAAAGTGATTTGTGCCAGTATCTTCTTAGGGCTACATCAATAGGGAACAATCCATAGGGACAGAACTTGGAAATACTTTATTGTGTCAAGTTTCAAAGAGCTAGCAAAAAACGTCTTTGATTTAGAGTTCCAAATACATGTATCCATATAGGAGAAAACAGAGTGAAACCTAAAAATTAAAACTGTTACTGCCAACGAACGATTTAACCTAGAAGAAGAAAATTTGGTGACCAAGTGGGATTGGGGTACTGATCATTACCTGAAAGTGTCATCAAGATTGGGTGAAAAAATGTGTGCTGAGATTTCAGGATACTCGTAGTTTTCTGGAAGCTTGGCAACCCATTCCATGAAAGTAATTTGCGCCAGTCTCTGCTTAGGGCTACATCAATAGGAAACAATCCATAGAGATAGAACTTGGAACTACTTTCTTGTGTCAATTTTAGAGAGCTAGCAAAAACCGTGTTTGATTTAGAATTCCAACTACATGTATCCATATAGGAGAAAACAGAGTGAAACCTAAAAATTAAAACTGTTACTGCCAATGAACGGTTTAAGCTAGAAGAACGAAATTTGGTGAGCCAAGTGGGATTGGGGTAGTGATCATGACCTGAAAGTGTCATCAAATTGGGTGAAAAAATATGTGCTGAGATTTCAGGAAACTCGTAGTTTCTTGGAAGATTGGCAACCCCTTTCCATGAAAGTGATTCGCGCCAGTCTCTGCTTAGGTCTACATCAATAGGAAACAAACCATAGAGATACAACTTAGAACTACTTTATTGTGTCAAGTTTCAAAGAGCTAGCACAAACCGTGTTGGATTTAGAGTTCCAAATACATGTATCCATATAGGAGAAAACAGAGTGAAACCTAAAAATTAAAACTGTTACGCCAACGAACGGTTTAACCTAGAAGAACGAAATTTGGTGAGCCAAGTGGGATTGGGGAACTGATCATTACCTGAAAGTGTCATCAAGATTGGGTGAAAAAATGTGTGCTGAGATTTCATGAAACTAGTAGTTTTTTGGAAGCTTGCCAACCCCTTTCAATGAAAGTGATTTGCGACAGTCTCTTCTTAGGGCTACATCAATAGGGAACAATCCATAGGGATAGAAATTGGAAATACTTTATTGTGTCAAGTTTCAAAGAGCTAGCAAAAAACGTCTTTGATTTAGAGTTCCAAATACATGTATCCATATAGGAGAAAACAAAGTGAAACCTAAAAATTAAAACTGTTACTGCCAACGAACGGTTTAACCTAGAAGAACGAAATTTGGTGACCAAGTGGGATTGGGGTACTGATCATTACCTGAAAGTGTCATCAAGATTGGGTGAAAAAATGTGTGCTGAGATTTCAGGATACTCGTAGTTTTCTGGAAGCTTGGCAACCCATTCCATGAAAGTAATTTGCGCCAGTCTCTGCTTAGGGCTACATCAATAGGAAACAATCCATAGAGATAGAACTTGGAACTACTTTCTTGTGTCAATTTTAAAGAGCTAGCAAAAACCGTGTTTGATTTAGAATTCCAACTACATGTATCCATATAGGAGAAAACAGAGTGAAACCTAAAAATTAAAACTGTTACTGCCAATGAACGGTTTAAGCTAGAAGAACGAAATTTGGTGAGCCAAGTGGGATTGGGGTAGTGATCATGACCTGAAAGTGTCATCAAATTGGGTGAAAAAATATGTGCTGACATTTCAGGAAACTCGTAGTTTTTTGGAAGATTGGCAACCCCTTTCCATGAAAGTGATTCGCGCCAGTCTCTGCTTAGGTCTACATCAATAGGAAACAAACCATAGAGATACAACTTAGAACTACTTTATTGTGTCAAGTTTCAAAGAGCTAGCACAAACCGTGTTTGATTTAGAGTTCCAAATACATGTATCCATATAGGAGAAAACAGAGTGAAACCTAAAAATTAAAACTGTTACTGCCAACGAACGGTTTAACCTAGAAGAACGAAATTTGGTGAGCCAAGTGGGATTGGGGCACTGATCATTACCTGAAAGTGTCATCAAGATTGGGTGAAAAAATGTGTGCTGAGATTTCATGAAACTAGTAGTTTTTTGGAAGCTTGCCAACCCCTTTCAATGAAAGTGATTTGCGCCAGTCTCTTCTTAGGGCTACATCAATAGGGAACAATCCATAGGGATAGAACTTGGAAATACTTTATTGTGTCAAGTTTCAAAGAGCTAGCAAAAAACGTCTTTGATTTAGAGTTCCAAATACATGTATCCATATAGGAGAAAACAGAGTGAAACCTAAAACTTAAAACTGTTACTGCCAACGAACGATTTAACCTAGAAGAACGAAATTTGGTGACCAAGTGGGATTGGGGTACTGATCATTACCTGAAAGTGTCATCAAGATTGGGTGAAAAAATGTGTGCTGAGATTTCAGGAAACTCGTAGTTTTCTGGAAGCTTGGCAACCCATTCCATGAAATAATTTGCGCCAGTCTCTGCTTAGGGCTACATCAATAGGAAACAATCCATAGAGATAGAACTTGGAACTACTTTCTTGTGTCAATTTTAAAGAGCTAGCAAAAACCGTGTTTGATTTAGAATTCCAACTACATGTATCCATATAGGAGAAAACAGAGTGAAACCTAAAAATTAAAACTGTTACTGCCAATGAACGGTTTAAGCTAGAAGAACGAAATTTGGTGAGCCAAGTGGGATTGGGGTAGTGATCATGACCTGAAAGTGTCATCAAATTGGGTGAAAAAATATGTGCTGAGATTTCAGGAAACTCGTAGTTTCTTGGAAGATTGGCAACCCCTTTCCATTAAAGTGATTCGCGCCAGTCTCTGCTTAGGTCTACATCAATAGGAAACAAACCATAGAGATACAACTTAGAACTACTTTATTGTGTCAAGTTTCAAAGAGCTAGCACAAACCGTGTTTGATATAGAGTTCCAAATACATGTATCCATATAGGAGAAAACAGAGTGAAACCTAAAAATTAAAACTGTTACTGCCAACGAACGGTTTAACCTAGAAGAACGAAATTTGGTGAGCTAAGTGGGATTGGGGCACTGATCATTACCTGAAAGTGTCATCAAGATTGGGTGAAAAAATGTGTGCTGAGATTTCATGAAACTAGTAGTTTTTTGGAAGCTTGCCAACCCCTTTCAATGAAAGTGATTTGCGCCAGTCTCTTCTTAGGGCTACATCAATAGGGAACAATCCATAGGGATGGAACTTGGAAATACTTTATTGTGTCAAGTTTCAAAGAGCTAGAAAAAACGTCTTTGATTTAGAGTTCCAAATACATGTATCCATATAGGAGAAAACAGAGTGAAACCTAAAAATTAAAACTGTTACTGCCAACGAACGATTTAACCTAGAAGAACGAAATTTGGTGACCAAGTGGGATTGGGGTACTGATCATTACCTGAAAGTGTCATCAAGATTGGGTGAAAAAATGTGTGCTGAGATTTCAGGATACTCGTAGTTTCTGGAAGCTTGGCAACCCATTCCATGAAAGTAATTTGCGCCAGTCTCTGCTTAGGGCTACATCAATAGGAAAAAATCCATAGAGATAGAACTTGGAACTACTTTCTTGTGTCAATTTTAAAGAGCTAGCAAAAACCGTGTTTGATTTAGAATTCCAACTACATGTATCCATATAGGAGAAAACAGAGTGAAACCTAAAAATTAAAACTGTTACTGCCAATGAACGGTTTAAGCTAGAAGAACGAAATTTGGTGAGCCAAGTGGGATTGGGGTAGTGATCATGACCTGAAAGTGTCATCAAATTGGGTGAAAAAATATGTGCTGAGATTTCAGGAAACTCGTAGTTTCTTGGAAGATTGGCAACCCCTTTCCATTAAAGTGATTCGCGCCAGTCTCTGCTTAGGTCTACATCAATAGGAAACAAACCATAGAGATACAACTTAGAACTACTTTATTATGTCAAGTTTCAAAGAGCTAGCACAAACCGTGTTGGATTTAGAGTTCCAAATACATGTATCCATATAGGAGAAAACAGAGTGAAACCTAAAAATTAAAACTGTTACGCCAACGAACGGTTTAACCTAGAAGAACGAAATTTGGTGAGCCAAGTGGGATTGGGGCACTGATCATTACCTGAAAGTGTCATCAAGATTGGGTGAAAAAATGTGTGCTGAGATTTCATGAAACTAGTAGTTTTTTGGAAGCTTGCCAACCCCTTTCAATGAAAGTGATTTGCGCCAGTCTCTTCTTAGGGCTACATCAATAGGGAACAATCCATAGGGATGGAACTTGGAAATACTTTATTGTGTCAAGTTTCAAATAGCTAGCAAAAAACGTCTTTGATTTAGAGTTCCAAATACATGTATCCATATAGGAGAAAACAGAGTGAAACCTAAAAATTAAAACTGTTACTGCCAACGAACGATTTAACCTAGAAGAACGAAATTTGGTGACCAAGTGGGATTGGGGTACTGATCATTACCTGAAAGTGTCATCAAGATTGGGTGAAAAAATGTGTGCTGAGATTTCAGGATACTCGTAGTTTCTGGAAGCTTGGCAACCCATTCCATGAAAGTAATTTGCGCCAGTCTCTGCTTAGGGCTACATCAATAGGAAACAATCCATAGAGATAGAACTTGGAACTACTTTCTTGTGTCAATTTTAAAGAGCTAGCAAAAACCGTGTTTGATTTAGAATTCCAACTACATGTATCCATATAGGAGAAAACAGAGTGAAACCTAAAAATTAAAACTGTTACTGCCAATGAACGGTTTAAGCTAGAAGAACGAAATTTGGTGAGCCAAGTGGGATTGGGGTAGTGATCATGACCTGAAAGTGTCATCAAATTGGGTGAAAAAATATGTGCTGAGATTTCAGGAAACTCGTAGTTTCTTGGAAGATTGGCAACCCCTTTCCATTAAAGTGATTCGCGCCAGTCTCTGCTTAGGTCTACATCAATAGGAAACAAACCATAGAGATACAACTTAGAACTACATTATTGTGTCAAGTTTCAAAGAGCTAGCACAAACCGTGTTTGATTTAGAGTTCCAAATACATGTATCCATATAGGAGAAAACAGAGTGAAACCTAAAAATTAAAACTGTTACTGCCAACGAACGGTTTAACCTAGAAGAACGAAATTTGGTGAGCCAAGTGGGATTGGGGCACTGATCATTACCTGAAAGTGTCATCAAGATTGGGTGAAAAAATGTGTGCTGAGATTTCATGAAACTAGTAGTTTTTTGGAAGCTTGCTAACCCCTTTCAATGAAAGTGATTTGCGCCAGTCTCTTCTTAGGGCTACATCAATAGGGAACAATCCATAGGGATAGAACTTGGAAATACTTTATTGTGTCAAGTTTCAAAGAGCTAGCAAAAAACGTCTTTGATTTAGAGTTCCAAATACATGTATCCATATAGGAGAAAACAGAGTGAAACCTAAAAATTAAAACTGTTACTGCCAACGAACGATTTAACCTAGAAGAACAAAATTTGGTGACCAAGTGGGATTGGGGTACTGATCATTACCTGAAAGTGTCATCAAGATTGGGTGAAAAAATGTGTGCTGAGATTTCAGGAAACTCGTAGTTTTCTGGAAGCTTGGCAACCCATTCCATGAAAGTAATTTGCGCCAGTCTCTGCTTAGGGCTACATCAATAGGAAACAATCCATAGAGATAGAACTTGGAACTACTTTCTTGTGTCAATTTTAAAGAGCTAGCAAAAACCATGTTTGATTTAGAATTCCAACTACATGTATCCATATAGGAGAAAACAGAGTGAAACCTAAAAATTAAAACTGTTACTGCCAATGAACGGTTTAAGCTAGAAGAACGAAATTTGGTGAGCCAAGTGGGATTGGGGTAGTGATCATGACCTGAAAGTGTCATCAAATTGGGTGAAAAAATATGTGCTGAGATTTCAGGAAACTCGTAGTTTCTTGGAAGATTGGCAACCCCTTTCCATGAAAGTGATTCGCGCCAGTCTCTGCTTAGGTCTACATCAATAGGAAACAAACCATAGAGATACAACTTAGAACTACTTTATTGTGTCAAGTTTCAAAGAGCTAGCACAAACCGTGTTGGATTTAGAGTTCCAAATACATGTATCCATATAGGAGAAAACAGAGTGAAACCTAAAAATTAAAACTGTTACGCCAACGAACGGTTTAACCTAGAAGAACGAAATTTGGTGAGCCAAGTGGGATTGGGGCACTGATCATTACCTGAAAGTGTCATCAAGATTGGGTGAAAAAATGTGTGCTGAGATTTCATGAAACTAGTAGTTTTTTGGAAGCTTGCCAACCCCTTTCAATGAAAGTGATTTGCGCCAGTCTCTTCTTAGGGCTACATCAATAGGGAACAATCCATAGGGATGGAACTTGGAAATACTTTATTGTGTCAAGTTTCAAAGAGCTAGCAAAAAACGTCTTTGATTTAGAGTTCCAAATACATGTATCCATATAGGAGAAAACAGAGTGAAACCTAAAAATTAAAACTGTTACTGCCAACGAACGATTTAACCTAGAAGAACGAAATTTGGTGACCAAGTGGGATTGGGGTACTGATCATTACCTGAAAGTGTCATCAAGATTGGGTGAAAAAATGTGTGCTGAGATTTCAGGATACTCGTAGTTTCTGGAAGCTTGGCAACCCATTCCATGAAAGTAATTTGCGCCAGTCTCTGCTTAGGGCTACATCAATAGGAAAAAATCCATAGAGATAGAACTTGGAACTACTTTCTTGTGTCAATTTTAAAGAGCTAGCAAAAACCGTGTTTGATTTAGAATTCCAACTACATGTATCCATATAGGAGAAAACAGAGTGAAACCTAAAAATTAAAACTGTTACTGCCAATGAACGGTTTAAGCTAGAAGAACGAAATTTGGTGAGCCAAGTGGGATTGGGGTAGTGATCATGACCTGAAAGTGTCATCAAATTGGGTGAAAAAATATGTGCTGAGATTTCAGGAAACTCGTAGTTTCTTGGAAGATTGGCAACCCCTTTCCATTAAAGTGATTCGCGCCAGTCTCTGCTTAGGTCTACATCAATAGGAAACAAACCATAGAGATACAACTTAGAACTACTTTATTGTGTCAAGTTTCAAAGAGCTAGCAAAAAACGTCTTTGATTTAGAGTTCCAAATACATGTATCCATATAGGAGAAAACAGAGTGAAACCTAAAAATTAAAACTGTTACTGCCAACGAACGGTTTAACCTAGAAGAACGAAATTTGGTGAGCCAAGTGGGATTGGGGCACTGATCATTACCTGAAAGTGTCATCAAGATTGGGTGAAAAAATGTGTGCTGAGATTTCATGAAACTAGTAGTTTTTTGGAAGCTTGCTAACCCCTTTCAATGAAAGTGATTTGCGCCAGTCTCTTCTTAGGGCTACATCAATAGGGAACAATCCATAGGGATAGAACTTGGAAATACTTTATTGTGTCAAGTTTCAAAGAGCTAGCAAAAAACGTCTTTGATTTAGAGTTCCAAATACATGTATCCATATAGGAGAAAACAGAGTGAAACCTAAAAATTAAAACTGTTACTGCCAACGAACGATTTAACCTAGAAGAACAAAATTTGGTGACCAAGTGGGATTGGGGTACTGATCATTACCTGAAAGTGTCATCAAGATTGGGTGAAAAAATGTGTGCTGAGATTTCAGGAAACTCGTAGTTTTCTGGAAGCTTGGCAACCCATTCCATGAAAGTAATTTGCGCCAGTCTCTGCTTAGGGCTACATCAATAGGAAACAATCCATAGAGATAGAACTAAGAACTACTTTCTTGTGTCAATTTTAAAGAGCTAGCAAAAACCGTGTTTGATTTAGAATTCCAACTACATGTATCCATATAGGAGAAAACAGAGTGAAACCTAAAAATTAAAACTGTTACTGCCAATGAACGGTTTAAGCTAGAAGAACGAAATTTGGTGAGCCAAGTGGGATTGGGGTAGTGATCATGACCTGAAAGTGTCATCAAATTGGGTGAAAAAATATGTGCTGAGATTTCAGGAAACTCGTAGTTTCTTGGAAGATTGGCAACCCCTTTCCATGAAAGTGATTCGCGCCAGTCTCTGCTTAGGTCTACATCAATAGGAAACAAACCATAGAGATACAACTTAGAACTACTTTATTATGTCAAGTTTCAAAGAGCTAGCACAAACCGTGTTGGATTTAGAGTTCCAAATACATGTATCCATATAGGAGAAAACAGAGTGAAACCTAAAAATTAAAACTGTTACGCCAACGAACGGTTTAACCTAGAAGAACGAAATTTGGTGAGCCAAGTGGGATTGGGGCACTGATCATTACCTGAAAGTGTCATCAAGATTGGGTGAAAAAATGTGTGCTGAGATTTCATGAAACTAGTAGTTTTTTGGAAGCTTGCCAACCCCTTTCAATGAAAGTGATTTGCGCCAGTCTCTTCTTAGGGCTACATCAATAGGGAACAATCCATAGGGATGGAACTTGGAAATACTTTATTGTGTCAAGTTTCAAATAGCTAGCAAAAAACGTCTTTGATTTAGAGTTCCAAATACATGTATCCATATAGGAGAAAACAGAGTGAAACCTAAAAATTAAAACTGTTACTGCCAACGAACGATTTAACCTAGAAGAACGAAATTTGGTGACCAAGTGGGATTGGGGTACTGATCATTACCTGAAAGTGTCATCAAGATTGGGTGAAAAAATGTGTGCTGAGATTTCAGGATACTCGTAGTTTCTGGAAGCTTGGCAACCCATTCCATGAAAGTAATTTGCGCCAGTCTCTGCTTAGGGCTACATCAATAGGAAACAATCCATAGAGATAGAACTTGGAACTACTTTCTTGTGTCAATTTTAAAGAGCTAGCAAAAACCGTGTTTGATTTAGAATTCCAACTACATGTATCCATATAGGAGAAAACAGAGTGAAACCTAAAAATTAAAACTGTTACTGCCAATGAACGGTTTAAGCTAGAAGAACGAAATTTGGTGAGCCAAGTGGGATTGGGGTAGTGATCATGACCTGAAAGTGTCATCAAATTGGGTGAAAAAATATGTGCTGAGATTTCAGGAAACTCGTAGTTTCTTGGAAGATTGGCAACCCCTTTCCATTAAAGTGATTCGCGCCAGTCTCTGCTTAGGTCTACATCAATAGGAAACAAACCATAGAGATACAACTTAGAACTACATTATTGTGTCAAGTTTCAAAGAGCTAGCACAAACCGTGTTTGATTTAGAGTTCCAAATACATGTATCCATATAGGAGAAAACAGAGTGAAACCTAAAAATTAAAACTGTTACTGCCAACGAACGGTTTAACCTAGAAGAACGAAATTTGGTGAGCCAAGTGGGATTGGGGCACTGATCATTACCTGAAAGTGTCATCAAGATTGGGTGAAAAAATGTGTGCTGAGATTTCATGAAACTAGTAGTTTTTTGGAAGCTTGCTAACCCCTTTCAATGAAAGTGATTTGCGCCAGTCTCTTCTTAGGGCTACATCAATAGGGAACAATCCATAGGGATAGAACTTGGAAATACTTTATTGTGTCAAGTTTCAAAGAGCTAGCAAAAAACGTCTTTGATTTAGAGTTCCAAATACATGTATCCATATAGGAGAAAACAGAGTGAAACCTAAAAATTAAAACTGTTACTGCCAACGAACGATTTAACCTAGAAGAACAAAATTTGGTGACCAAGTGGGATTGGGGTACTGATCATTACCTGAAAGTGTCATCAAGATTGGGTGAAAAAATGTGTGCTGAGATTTCAGGAAACTCGTAGTTTTCTGGAAGCTTGGCAACCCATTCCATGAAAGTAATTTGCGCCAGTCTCTGCTTAGGGCTACATCAATAGGAAACAATCCATAGAGATAGAACTTGGAACTACTTTCTTGTGTCAATTTTAAAGAGCTAGCAAAAACCATGTTTGATTTAGAATTCCAACTACATGTATCCATATAGGAGAAAACAGAGTGAAACCTAAAAATTAAAACTGTTACTGCCAATGAACGGTTTAAGCTAGAAGAACGAAATTTGGTGAGCCAAGTGGGATTGGGGTAGTGATCATGACCTGAAAGTGTCATCAAATTGGGTGAAAAAATATGTGCTGAGATTTCAGGAAACTCGTAGTTTCTTGGAAGATTGGCAACCCCTTTCCATGAAAGTGATTCGCGCCAGTCTCTGCTTAGGTCTACATCAATAGGAAACAAACCATAGAGATACAACTTAGAACTACTTTATTGTGTCAAGTTTCAAAGAGCTAGCACAAACCGTGTTGGATTTAGAGTTCCAAATACATGTATCCATATAGGAGAAAACAGAGTGAAACCTAAAAATTAAAACTGTTACGCCAACGAACGGTTTAACCTAGAAGAACGAAATTTGGTGAGCCAAGTGGGATTGGGGCACTGATCATTACCTGAAAGTGTCATCAAGATTGGGTGAAAAAATGTGTGCTGAGATTTCATGAAACTAGTAGTTTTTTGGAAGCTTGCCAACCCCTTTCAATGAAAGTGATTTGCGCCAGTCTCTTCTTAGGGCTACATCAATAGGGAACAATCCATAGGGATGGAACTTGGAAATACTTTATTGTGTCAAGTTTCAAAGAGCTAGCAAAAAACGTCTTTGATTTAGAGTTCCAAATACATGTATCCATATAGGAGAAAACAGAGTGAAACCTAAAAATTAAAACTGTTACTGCCAACGAACGATTTAACCTAGAAGAACGAAATTTGGTGACCAAGTGGGATTGGGGTACTGATCATTACCTGAAAGTGTCATCAAGATTGGGTGAAAAAATGTGTGCTGAGATTTCAGGATACTCGTAGTTTCTGGAAGCTTGGCAACCCATTCCATGAAAGTAATTTGCGCCAGTCTCTGCTTAGGGCTACATCAATAGGAAAAAATCCATAGAGATAGAACTTGGAACTACTTTCTTGTGTCAATTTTAAAGAGCTAGCAAAAACCGTGTTTGATTTAGAATTCCAACTACATGTATCCATATAGGAGAAAACAGAGTGAAACCTAAAAATTAAAACTGTTACTGCCAATGAACGGTTTAAGCTAGAAGAACGAAATTTGGTGAGCCAAGTGGGATTGGGGTAGTGATCATGACCTGAAAGTGTCATCAAATTGGGTGAAAAAATATGTGCTGAGATTTCAGGAAACTCGTAGTTTCTTGGAAGATTGGCAACCCCTTTCCATTAAAGTGATTCGCGCCAGTCTCTGCTTAGGTCTACATCAATAGGAAACAAACCATAGAGATACAACTTAGAACTACTTTATTGTGTCAAGTTTCAAAGAGCTAGCAAAAAACGTCTTTGATTTAGAGTTCCAAATACATGTATCCATATAGGAGAAAACAGAGTGAAACCTAAAAATTAAAACTGTTACTGCCAACGAACGGTTTAACCTAGAAGAACGAAATTTGGTGAGCCAAGTGGGATTGGGGCACTGATCATTACCTGAAAGTGTCATCAAGATTGGGTGAAAAAATGTGTGCTGAGATTTCATGAAACTAGTAGTTTTTTGGAAGCTTGCTAACCCCTTTCAATG
This sequence comes from Spermophilus citellus, assembly GCF_964194105.1. Classification (NCBI taxonomy): domain Eukaryota; kingdom Metazoa; phylum Chordata; class Mammalia; order Rodentia; family Sciuridae; genus Spermophilus; species Spermophilus citellus. The sequence goes on from NC_138189.1 coordinate 82,620,618, forward strand.
AAAGTGATTTGCGCCAGTCTCTTCTTAGGGCTACATCAATAGGGAACAATCCATAGGGATAGAACTTGGAAATACTTTATTGTGTCAAGTTTCAAAGAGCTAGCAAAAAACGTCTTTGATTTAGAGTTCCAAATACATGTATCCATATAGGAGAAAACAGAGTGAAACCTAAAAATTAAAACTGTTACTGCCAACGAACGATTTAACCTAGAAGAACAAAATTTGGTGACCAAGTGGGATTGGGGTACTGATCATTACCTGAAAGTGTCATCAAGATTGGGTGAAAAAATGTGTGCTGAGATTTCAGGAAACTCGTAGTTTTCTGGAAGCTTGGCAACCCATTCCATGAAAGTAATTTGCGCCAGTCTCTGCTTAGGGCTACATCAATAGGAAACAATCCATAGAGATAGAACTAAGAACTACTTTCTTGTGTCAATTTTAAAGAGCTAGCAAAAACCGTGTTTGATTTAGAATTCCAACTACATGTATCCATATAGGAGAAAACAGAGTGAAACCTAAAAATTAAAACTGTTACTGCCAATGAACGGTTTAAGCTAGAAGAACGAAATTTGGTGAGCCAAGTGGGATTGGGGTAGTGATCATGACCTGAAAGTGTCATCAAATTGGGTGAAAAAATATGTGCTGAGATTTCAGGAAACTCGTAGTTTCTTGGAAGATTGGCAACCCCTTTCCATGAAAGTGATTCGCGCCAGTCTCTGCTTAGGTCTACATCAATAGGAAACAAACCATAGAGATACAACTTAGAACTACTTTATTATGTCAAGTTTCAAAGAGCTAGCACAAACCGTGTTGGATTTAGAGTTCCAAATACATGTATCCATATAGGAGAAAACAGAGTGAAACCTAAAAATTAAAACTGTTACGCCAACGAACGGTTTAACCTAGAAGAACGAAATTTGGTGAGCCAAGTGGGATTGGGGCACTGATCATTACCTGAAAGTGTCATCAAGATTGGGTGAAAAAATGTGTGCTGAGATTTCATGAAACTAGTAGTTTTTTGGAAGCTTGCCAACCCCTTTCAATGAAAGTGATTTGCGCCAGTCTCTTCTTAGGGCTACATCAATAGGGAACAATCCATAGGGATGGAACTTGGAAATACTTTATTGTGTCAAGTTTCAAATAGCTAGCAAAAAACGTCTTTGATTTAGAGTTCCAAATACATGTATCCATATAGGAGAAAACAGAGTGAAACCTAAAAATTAAAACTGTTACTGCCAACGAACGATTTAACCTAGAAGAACGAAATTTGGTGACCAAGTGGGATTGGGGTACTGATCATTACCTGAAAGTGTCATCAAGATTGGGTGAAAAAATGTGTGCTGAGATTTCAGGATAATCGTAGTTTTCTGGAAGCTTGGCAACCCATTCCATGAAAGTAATTTGCGCCAGTCTCTGCTTAGGGCTACATCAATAGGAAACAATCCATAGAGATAGAACTTGGAACTACTTTCTTGTGTCAATTTTAAAGAGCTAGCAAAAACCGTGTTTGATTTAGAATTCCAACTACATGTATCCATATAGGAGAAAACAGAGTGAAACCTAAAAATTAAAACTGTTACTGCCAATGAACGGTTTAAGCTAGAAGAACGAAATTTGGTGAGCCAAGTGGGATTGGGGTAGTGATCATGACCTGAAAGTGTCATCAAATTGGGTGAAAAAATATGTGCTGAGATTTCAGGAAACTCGTAGTTTCTTGGAAGATTGGCAACCCCTTTCCATGAAAGTGATTCGCGCCAGTCTCTGCTTAGGTCTACATCAATAGGAAACAAACCATAGAGATACAACTTAGAACTACTTTATTGTGTCAAGTTTCAAAGAGCTAGCACAAACCGTGTTGGATTTAGAGTTCCAAATACATGTATCCATATAGGAGAAAACAGAGTGAAACCTAAAAATTAAAACTGTTACGCCAACGAACGGTTTAACCTAGAAGAACGAAATTTGGTGAGCCAAGTGGGATTGGGGCACTGATCATTACCTGAAAGTGTCATCAAGATTGGGTGAAAAAATGTGTGCTGAGATTTCATGAAACTAGTAGTTTTTTGGAAGCTTGCCAACCCCTTTCAATGAAAGTGATTTGCGCCAGTCTCTTCTTAGGGCTACATCAATAGGGAACAATCCATAGGGATGGAACTTGGAAATACTTTATTGTGTCAAGTTTCAAATAGCTAGCAAAAAACGTCTTTGATTTAGAGTTCCAAATACATGTATCCATATAGGAGAAAACAGAGTGAAACCTAAAAATTAAAACTGTTACTGCCAACGAACGATTTAACCTAGAAGAACGAAATTTGGTGACCAAGTGGGATTGGGGTACTGATCATTACCTGAAAGTGTCATCAAGATTGGGTGAAAAAATGTGTGCTGAGATTTCAGGATAATCGTAGATTTCTGGAAGCTTGGCAACCCATTCCATGAAAGTAATTTGCGCCAGTCTCTGCTTAGGGCTACATCAATAGGAAACAATCCATAGAGATAGAACTTGGAACTACTTTCTTGTGTCAATTTTAAAGAGCTAGCAAAAACCGTGTTTGATTTAGAATTCCAACTACATGTATCCATATAGGAGAAAACAGAGTGAAACCTAAAAATTAAAACTGTTACTGCCAAAGAACGGTTTAAGCTAGAAGAACGAAATTTGGTGAGCCAAGTGGGATTGGGGTAGTGATCATGACCTGAAAGTGTCATCAAATTGGGTGAAAAAATATGTGCTGACATTTCAGGAAACTCGTAGTTTCTTGGAAGATTGGCAACCCCTTTCCATGAAAGTGATTCGCGCCAGTCTCTGCTTAGGTCTACATCAATAGGAAACAAACCATAGAGATACAACTTAGAACTACTTTATTGTGTCAAGTTTCAAAGAGCTAGCACAAACCGTGTTTGATTTAGAGTTCCAAATACATGTATCCATATAGGAGAAAACAGAGTGAAACCTAAAAATTAAAACTGTTACTGCCAACGAACGGTTTAACCTAGAAGAACGAAATTTGGTGAGCCAAGTGGGATTGGGGCACTGATCATTACCTGAAAGTGTCATCAAGATTGGGTGAAAAAATGTGTGCTGAGATTTCATGAAACTAGTAGTTTTTTGGAAGCTTGCCAACCCCTTTCAATGAAAGTGATTTGCGCCAGTCTCTTCTTAGGGCTACATCAATAGGGAACAATCCATAGGGATAGAACTTGGAAATACTTTATTGTGTCAAGTTTCAAAGAGCTAGCAAAAAACGTCTTTGATTTAGAGTTCCAAATACATGTATCCATATAGGAGAAAACAGAGTGAAACCTAAAAATTAAAACTGTTACTGCCAACGAACGATTTAACCTAGAAGAACGAAATTTGGTGACCAAGTGGGATTGGGGAACTGATCATTACCTGAAAGTGTCATCAAGATTGGGTGAAAAAATTTGTGCTGAGATTTCAGGAAACTCGTATTTTTCTGGAAGCTTGGCAACCCATTCCATGAAAGTAATTTGCGCCAGTCTCTGCTTAGGGCTACATCAATAGGAAACAATCCATAGAGATAGAACTTGGAACTACTTTCTTGTGTCAATTTTAAAGAGCTAGCAAAAACCGTGTTTGATTTAGAATTCCAACTACATGTATCCATATAGGAGAAAACAGAGTGAAACCTAAAAATTAAAACTGTTACTGCCAGTGAACGGTTTAAGCTAGAAGAACGAAATTTGGTGAGCCAAGTGGGATTGGGGTAGTGATCATGACCTGAAAGTGTCATCAAATTGGGTGAAAAAATATGTGCTGAGATTTCAGGAAACTCGTAGTTTCTTGGAAGATTGGCAACCCCTTTCCATGAAAGTGATTCGCGCCAGTCTCTGCTTAGGTCTACATCAATAGGAAACAAACCATAGAGATACAACTTAGAACTACTTTATTGTGTCAAGTTTCAAAGAGCTAGCACAAACCGTGTTTGATTTAGAGTTCCAAATACATGTATCCATATAGGAGAAAACAGAGTGAAACCTAAAAATTAAAACTGTTACGCCAACGAACGGTTTAACCTAGAAGAACGAAATTTGGTGAGCCAAGTGGGATTGGGGCACTGATCATTACCTGAAAGTGTCATCAAGATTGGGTGAAAAAATGTGTGCTGAGATTTCATGAAACTAGTAGTTTTTTGGAAGCTTGCCAACCCCTTTCAATGAAAGTGATTTGCGCCAGTCTCTTCTTAGGGTTACATCAATAGGGAACAATCCATAGGGATGGAACTTGGAAATACTTTATTGTGTCAAGTTTCAAATAGCTAGCAAAAAACGTCTTTGATTTAGAGTTCCAAATACATGTATCCATATAGGAGAAAACAGAGTGAAACCTAAAAATTAAAACTGTTACTGCCAACGAACGATTTAACCTAGAAGAACGAAATTTGGTGACCAAGTGGGATTGGGGTACTGATCATTACCTGAAAGTGTCATCAAGATTGGGTGAAAAAATGTGTGCTGAGATTTCAGGATACTCGTAGATTTCTGGAAGCTTGGCAACCCATTCCATGAAAGTAATTTGCGCCAGTCTCTGCTTAGGGCTACATCAATAGGAAACAACCCATAGTGATAGAACTTGGAACTACTTTCTTGTGTCAATTTTAAAGAGCTAGCACAAACCGTGTTGGAATTAGAGTTCCAAATACATGTATCCATATAGGAGAAAACAGAGTGAAACCTAAAAATTAAAACTGTTACGCCAAAGAACGGTTTAACCTAGAAGAACGAAATTTGGTGAGCCAAGTGGGATTGGGGCACTGATCATTACCTGAAAGTGTCATCAAGATTGGGTGAAAAATGTGTGCTGAGATTTCATGAAACTAGTAGTTTTTTGGAAGCTTGCCAACCCCTTTCAATGAAAGTGATTTGCGCCAGTCTCTTCTTAGGGCTACATCAATAGGGAACAATCCATAGGGATGGAACTTGGAAATACTTTATTGTGTCAAGTTTCAAAGAGCTAGCAAAAAACGTCTTTGATTTAGAGTTCCAAATACATGTATCCATATAGGAGAAAACAGAGTGAAACCTAAAAATTAAAACTGTTACTGCCAACGAACGGTTTAACCTAGAAGAAAGAAATTTGGTGAGCCAAGTGGTATTGGGGTACTGATCATGACCTGAAAGTGTCATCAAGATTGGGAGAAAAAATATGTGCTGAGATTTCAGGAAACTAGTAGTTGTTTGGAAGCTTGGCAACCCCTTTCCATGGAAGTGATTTGCGCCAGTCTCTGCTTAGGTTTACATTAATAGGAAACAAACCATAGAGATAGAACTTGGAACTACATTGTTGTGTCAAGTTTCAAAGAGCTAGCAGAAACTGTGTTTGATTTAGAGTTCCAACTACATGTATCCATATAGGAGAAAACAGAGAGAAACCTAAAAATTAAAACTGTTACTGCCAACAAATGATTTAACCTAGAAGAACGAAATTTGAGAGCCAAGTGGGATTGGGGTACTGATCATTACCGGAAAGTGTCATCAAGATTGGGTGAAAAAATGTGTGCTGAGATTTCAGGAAACTCGTACTTTTTTGGAAGCTTGGCAACCCCTTTCCATGAAAGTGATTTGCGCCAGTCTCTGCTTAGGGCTACATCAATAGGAAACAAACCATAGAGATAGAACTTGGAACTACTTTATTGTGTCAAGTTTCAAAGAGCTAGCTGAAACTGTATTTGATTTAGAGTTCCAACTACATGTATCCATATAGGAGAGAACAGAGTGAAACCTAAAAATTAAAACTGTTACTGCCAACGAACGGTTTAACCTAGAAGAACGAAATTTGGTGAGCCAAGTGGGATTGGGGTACTGATCATTACCTGAAAGTGTCATCAAGATTGGGTGAAATAATGTGTGCTGAATTTCATGAAACTAGTAGTTTTTTGGAAGCTTGGCAACCCCTTTCCATGAAAGTGATTTGAGCCAGTCTCTGCTTACGGCTACATCAATAGGAAACAAACCATAGAGACAGAACTTGGAACTACTTTATTGTGTCAAGTTTCAAAGAGCTAGCAGAAACCGTGTTTGATTTAGAGTTACAAAAACATGTATCCATATAGGAGAAAACAGAGTGAAAACTAAAAATTTAAACTGTTACTGCCAACGAACGGTTTAACCTAGAAGAACGAAATTTGGTGAGCCAAGTGGGATTGGGGTACTGATCATGACCTGAAAGTGTCATCAAGATTGGGTGAAAAAATGTGTGCTGAGATTTCAGGAAACCCGTAGTTTTTTGGAAGCTTGGCAACCCCTTTCCATGAAAGTGATTTGCGCCAGTCTCTGCTTAGGGCTCCATCAATAGGAAACAAACCATAGAAATAGAACTTGGAACTACTTTGTTGTGTTAAGTTTCAAAGAGCTAGCACAAACCGTCTTTGATTTAGACTTCCAAAACATGTATCCATATAGGAGAAAACAGAGTGAAACCTAAACATTAAAACTGTTACTGCCAACGAACGGTTTAACCTAGAAGAAAGAAATTTGGTGAGCCAAGTGGGATTGGGGTACTGATCATTACCTGAAAGTGTCATCAAGATTGGGTGAAAAAATGTGTGCTGAGACTACAAGAAACTCGTAGTTTTATGAAAGCTTGCAACCCCTTTCCATGAAAGAGATTTGCGCCAGTCTCTGCTAAGGGCTACATCAATAGGAAACAAACCATAGAGATAGAACTTGGAACTACTTTATTGTGTCAAGTTTCAAAGAGCTAGCACAAACCGTGTTTGATTTGGAGATCCAACTACATGTATCCATAAAGGAGAAAACAGAGTGAAACCTAAAAATTAAGACTGTTACTGCCAACGAACGGTTTAACCTAGAAGAATGAAGTTTGGTGAGCCAAGTGGGATTGGGGTACTGATCATGACCTGAAAGTGTCATCAAGATTGGGTGAAAAAATGTGTGCTGAGATTTCAGGAAACTCGTAGTTTTTTGGAAGCTTGGCAACCCCTTTCCATGAAAGTGATTTGCGCCAGTCTCTGCTTAGGGCTACATCAATAGGAAACAAACCATAGAAATAGAACTTGGAACTACTTTGTTGTGTCAAGTTTCAAAGAGCTAGCACAAACCGTCTTTGATTTAGACTTCCAAAATATGTATCCATATAGGAGAAAACAAAGTGAAACCTAAAAATTAAAACTGTTACTGCCAACGAAAGGTTAACCCTAGAAGAAGGAAATTTGGTGAGCCAAGTGGGATTGGGGTACTGATCATTACCTGAAAGTGTCATCAAGATTGGGTGAAAAAATGTGTGCTGTGATTTCAGGAAACTCGTAGTTTTTTGAAAACTTGCAACCCCTTTCGATGAAAGTGATTTGCGCCAGTCTCTGCTTAGGGCTACATCAATAGGAAACAAACCATAGAGATAGAACTTGGAACTACTTTGTTGTGTCAAGTTTCAAAGAGCTAGCACAAACCGTGTTTGATTTAGAGTTCCAACTACATGTATCCATATAGGAGAAAACAGAGTGAAACCTAAAAATTTAAACTGTTACTGCCAACGAACCTTTTTAACATAGATGAACGAAATTTGGTGAGTCAAGTGGGATTCGGGTACTGATCATTACCTGAAAGTGTCATCAAGATTGGTTGAAAAAATGTGTGCTGAGATTTCAGGAAACTCGTAGTTTTCTGGAAGCTTGGCAACCCCGTTCCATGAAAGTGATTTGCGCCAGTCTCTGCTTAGGGCTACATCAATAGGAAACAAACCACAGAGATAGAACTTGGAAGTACTTTATTGTGTCAAGTTTCAAAGAGCTAGCACAAACCGATTTTATTTAGAGTTCCAACTACATGTATCCATATAGGAGAAAGCAGAGTGAAACCTAAAAATTAAAACTGTTACTGCGAAAGAACCGTTTAACCTAGAAGAACGAAATTTGGTGAGCCAAGTGGGATTGGGGTACTGATCATCACCTGAAAGTGTCGTCAAGATTGGGTGAAAAAATGTGTGCTGATATTTCAGGAAACTCGTAGTTTTTGGGAAACTTGGCAACCCCTTTCCATGAAAGTGATTTGTGCCAGTCTCTGCTTAGTGCTACAGCAATAGGAAACAATCTATAGAGATAGAACTTGGAACTATTTTATTGTGTCAAGTTTCAAAGATCTAGCACAAACCGTGTTTGATTTAGAGTTCCAAAAACATGTATCCATATAGGAGAAAACAGAGTGAAACCTAAAATTAAAACTGTTACTGCCAACGAACCGTTTAACCTAGAAGAACGAAATTTGGTGAGCCAAATGGGATTGGGGAACTGATCATTACCTGAAAGTGTCATCAAGATTGGGTGAAAAAATGTGTGCTGACATTTCAGGAAACTCATAGTTTTTTGGAAGCTTGGCAACCCCTTCCATGAAAGTGATTTGCGCCACTCTGTGCTTAGGGCTACATCAATAGGAAACAATCCATAGAGATGGAACTTGGAACTACTTTATTGTGTCAAGTTTTAAAGAGCTAGTACAAACCGTCTTTGATTTAGAGTTCCAACTACATGTATAAATATAGGAGAAAACAGTGAACCCTAAAAATTAAAACTGTTACTGCCAACGAACCGTTTAACCTAGAAGAACAGAATTTGGTGAGCCAAGTGGGATTGGGGTACTGATCATTACCTGAATGTGTCATCAAGATTGGTTGAAAAAATGTGTGCTGAGATTTCAGGAAACTCGTAGTTTTTTGAAAGCTTGGCAACCACTTTCCATGAAAGTGATTTGCGCCGGACTCTGCTTAGGGCTACATCAATAGGAAACAAACCATAGAGATAGAACTTGGAACTACTTAATTGTGTCAAGTTTCAAAGAGCTAGCACAAACCGTGTTGGATTCAGAGTTCCTACTACATGTATCCATGTAGGAGAAAACAGAGTGAAACCTAAAAATTGAAACTCTTACTGCCAAAGAACGGTTTATACTAGAAGAACGAAATTTAGTGAGCAAAGTGGGATTGGGGTACTGATCATTTCCTGAAAGTGTCATCCAGATTGGGTGAAAAAATGTGTGCTGAGATTTCAGGAAAATCGTAGTTTTCGGTAGCTTGGCAACCAATTTCCATGAAAGTGATTTGCGCCAGTCTCTGCTTAGGGCTACATCAATAGGAAACAAACCATAGAGATAGAACTTGGAACTACTTTCTTGTGTCAAGTTTCAAAGAGCTAGCAGAAACCCTGTTTGATTTAGTGTTCCAAATACATGTATCCCAATTGGAGAAAACAGAGTGAAACCTAAAAATTAAAACGGTTACTGCCAACGAACGGTTTAAGCTAGAAGAACGAAATTTGGTGAGCCAAGTGGGATTGGGGTACTGATCATTACCTGAAAGTGTCATCAAGATTGGGTGAAAAAATGTGTGCTGACATTTCAGGAAACTCGTAGTTTTTTGGAAGCTGGGCAACCCCTTTCAATGAAAGTGATTTGCGCCAGTCTCTGCTTAGGGCTACAGCAATATGAAACAATCCATAGAGATAGAACTTGGAACTGTTTTATTGTGTCAAGTTTCAAAGAGCTAGCACAAACCGTTTTTGATTTAGAGTTCCAAATACATGTATCCATATAGAAGAAAACAGAGTGAAACCTAAAAATCAAAACTGTTACTGAAAACGAACCTTTTAACCTAGAAGAACGAAATTCGGTGAGCAAAGTGGGATTTGGGTACTGATCATTACCTGAAAGTGTCATCAAGATTGGGTGAAAAAATGTGTGCTGAGATTTCAGGAAACTAGTAGTTTTTTTTTAGCTTGGCAACCCCTTTCCATGAGAGTGATTTGCGCCAGTCTCTGCTTAGGGCTACATCAATAGGAAACAAACCATAGAGATAGAACTTGGAACTACTTTATTGTGTCAAGTTTCAAAGAGCTAGCACGAACCGTCTTTTATTTAGAGTTCCAAATACATGTATCCATATAGGAGAAAACAGAATGAAACCTAAAAATTAAAACTGTTAATGCCAACGAATGGTTTAACCTAGAAGAACGAAATTTGGTGAGCCAAGTGGGATTGGGGTACTGATTATTACCTGAAAGTGTCATCAAGATTGGGTGAAAAAATGTGTCCTGATATTTCAGTAAACTCGTAGTTTTTGGGAAGTTTGGCAACCCCTTTCCATGAAAGTGATTTGTGCCAGTCTCTGCTTAGTGCTACAGCAATAGGAAACAATCTATAGAGATAGAACTTGGAACTATTTTATTGTGTCAAGTTTCAAAGATCTAGCACAAACCGTGTTTGATTTAGAGTTCCAAAATCATGTATCCATATAGGAGAAAACAGAGTGAAACCTAAAATTAAAACTGTTACTGCCAACGAACCGTTTAACCTAGAAGAACGAAATTTGGTGAGCCAAATGGGATTGGGGAACTGATCATTAAATGAAAGTGTCATCAAGATTGGGTGAAAAAATGTGTGCTGACATTTCAGGAAACTCATAGTTTTTTGGAAGCTTGGCAACCCCTTTCCATGAAAGTGATTTGCGCCAGTCTCTGCTTAGGGCTACATCAATAGGAAACAAACCATAGAGATAGAACATGGAAGTACTTTATTGTGTCAAGTTTCAAAGAGCTAGCACAAACCGATTTTATTTAGAGTTCCAACTACATGTATCCATATAGGAGAAAGCAGAGTGAAACCTAAAAATTAAAACTGTTACTGCTAACGAACCGTTTAACCTAGAAGAACGAAATTTGGTGAGCCAAGTGGGATTGGGGCACTGATCATTACCTGAAAGTGTCATCAAGATTGGGTGAAAAAAATGTGTGCTGAGATTTCATGAAACTAGTAGTTTTTTGGAAGCTTGCCAACCCCTTTCAATGAAAGTGATTTGCGCCAGTCTCTTCTTAGGGCTACATCAATAGGGAACAATCCATAGGGATGGAACTTGGAAATACTTTATTGTGTCAAGTTTCAAAGAGCTAGCAAAAAACGTCTTTGATTTAGAGTTCCAAATACATGTATCCATATAGGAGAAAACAGAGTGAAACCTAAAAATTAAAACTGTTACTGCCAACGAACGATTTAACCTAGAAGAACGAAATTTGGTGACCAAGTGGGATTGGGGTACTGATCATTACCTGAAAGTGTCATCAAGATTGGGTGAAAAAATGTGTGCTGAGATTTCAGGAAACTCGTAGTTTTCTGGAAGCTTGGCAACCCATTCCATGAAAATAATTTCCGCCAGTCTCTGCTTAGGGCTACATCAATAGGAAACAACCCATTGTGATAGAACTTGGAACTACTTTCTTGTGTCAATTTTAAAGAGCTAGCACAAACCGTGTTGGATTTAGAGTTCCAAATACATGTATCCATATAGGAGAAAACAGAGTGAAACCTAAAAATTAAAACTGTTACGCCAACGAACGGTTTAACCTAGAAGAACGAAATTTGGTGAGCCAAGTTGGATTGGGGCACTGATCATTACCTGAAAGTGTCATCAAGATTGGGTGAAAAAATGTGTGCTGAAATTTCATGAAACTAGTAGTTTTTTGGAAGCTTGCCAACCCCTTTCAATGAAAGTGATTTGCGCCAGTCTCTTCTTAGGGCTACATCAATAGGGAACAATCCATAGGGATGGAACTTGGAAATACTTTATTGTGTCAAGTTTCAAAGAGCTAGCAAAAAACGTCTTTGATTTAGAGTTCCAAATACATGTATCCATATAAGAGAAAACAGAGTGAAACCTAAAAATTAAAACTGTTACTGCCAACGAACGATTTAACCTAGAAGAACGAAATTTGGTGACCAAGTGGGATTGGGGTACTGATCATTACCTGAAAGTGTCATCAAGATTGGGTGAAAAAATGTGTGCTGAGATTTTAGGATACTCGTAGTTTTCTGGAAGCTTGGCAACCCATTCCATGAAAGTAATTTGCGCCAGTCTCTGCTTAGGGCTACATCAATAGGAAACAATCCATAGAGATAGAACTTGGAACTACTTTCTTGTGTCAATTTTAGAGAGCTAGCAAAAACCGTGTTTGATTTAGAATTCCAACTACATGTATCCATATAGGAGAAAACAGAGTGAAACCTAAAAATTAAAACTGTTACTGCCAATGAACGGTTTAAGCTAGAAGAACGAAATTTGGTGAGCCAAGTGGGATTGAGGTAGTGATCATGACCTGAAAGTGTCATCAAATTGGGTGAAAAAATATGTGCTGAGATTTCAGGAAACTCGTAGTTTCTTGGAAGATTGGCAACCCCTTTCCCTGAAAGTGATTCGCGCCAGTCTCTGCTTAGGTCTACATCAATAGGAAACAAACCGTAGAGATACAACTTAGAACTACTTTATTGTGTCAAGTTTCAAAGAGCTAGCACAAACCGTGTTGGATTTAGAGTTCCAAATACATGTATCCATATAGGAGAAAACAGAGTGAAACCTAAAAATTAAAACTGTTACTGCCAACGAACGGTTTAACCTAGAAGAACGAAATTTGGTGAGCCAAGTGGGATTGGGGCACTGATCATTACCTGAAAGTGTCATCAAGATTGGGTGAAAAAATGTGTGCTGAGATTTCATGAAACTAGTAGTTTTTTGGAAGCTTGCCAACCCCTTTCAATGAAATTGATTTGCGCCAGTCTCTTCTTAGGGCTACATCAATAGGGAACAATCCATAGGGATAGAACTTGGAAATACTTTATTGTGTCAAGTTTCAAAGAGCTAGCAAAAAACGTCTTTGATTTAGAGTTCCAAATACATGTATCCATATAGGAGAAAACAGAGTGAAACCTAAAAATTAAAACTGTTACTGCCAACGAACGATTTAACCTAGAAGAACGAAATTTGGTGACCAAGTGGGATTGGGGAACTGATCATTACCTGAAAGTGTCATCAAGATTGGGTGAAAAAATGTGTGCTGAGATTTCAGGAAACTCGTATTTTTCTGGAAGCTTGGCAACCCATTCCATGAAAGTAATTTGCGCCAGTCTCTGCTTAGGGCTACATCAATAGGAAACAATCCATAGAGATAGAACTTGGAACTACTTTCTTGTGTCAATTTTAGAGAGCTAGCAAAAACCGTGTTTGAATTAGAATTCCAACTACATGTATCCATATAGGAGAAAACAGAGTGAAACCTAAAAATTAAAACTGTTACTGCCAATGAACGGTTTAAGCTAGAAGAACGAAATTTGGTGACCAAGTGGGATTGGGGTACTGATCATTACCTGAAAGTGTCATCAAATTGGGTGAAAAAATATGTGCTGAGATTTCAGGAAACTCGTAGTTTCTTGGAAGATTGGCAACCCCTTTCCATGAAAGTGATTCACGCCAGTCTCTGCTTAGGTCTACATCAATAGGAAACAAACCATAGAGATACAACTTAGAACTACTTTATTGTGTCAAGTTTCAAAGAGCTAGCACAAACCGTGTTTGATTTAGAGTTCCAAATACATGTATCCATATAGGAGAAAACAGAGTGAAACCTAAAAATTAAAACTGTTACTGCCAACGAACGGTTTAACCTAGAAGAACGAAATTTGGTGAGCCAAGTGGGATTGGGGCACTGATCATTACCTGAAAGTGTCATCAAGATTGGGTGAAAAAATGTGTGCTGAGATTTTATGAAACTAGTAGTTTTTTGGAAGCTTGCCAACCCCTTTCAATGAAAGTGATTTGCGCCAGTCTCTTCTTAGGGCTACATCAATAGGGAACAATCCATAGGGATAGAACTTGGAAATACTTTATGGTGTCAAGTTTCAAAGAGCTAGCAAAAAACGTCTTTGATTTAGAGTTCCAAATACATGTATACATATAGGAGAAAACAGAGTGAAACCTAAAAATTAAAACTGTTACTGCCAACGAACGATTTAACCTAGAAGAACGAAATTTGGTGACCAAGTGGGATTGGGGTACTGATCATTACCTGAAAGTGTCATCAAGATTGGGTGAAAAAATGTGTGCTGAGATTTCAGGAAACTCGTAGTTTTCTGGAAGCTTGGCAACCCATTCCATGAAAATAATTTCCGCCAGTCTCTGCTTAGGGCTACATCAATAGGAAACAACCCATAGTGATAGAACTTGGAACTACTTTCTTGTGTCAATTTTAAAGAGCTAGCACAAACCGTGTTTGATTTAGAGTTCCAACTACATATATCCATATAGGAGAAAACAGAGTGAAACCTAAAAATTAAAACTGTTACTGCCAACGAACGGTTTAACCTAGAAGAACGAAATTTGGTGAGCCAAGTGGGATTGGGGTAGTGATCATGACCTGAAAGTGTCATCAAATTGGGTGAAAAAATGTGTGCTGAGATTTCAGGAAACTCTTAGTTTCTTGGAAGATTGGCAACCCCTTTCCATGAAAGTGATTCGCGCCAGTCTCTGCTTAGGGCTACATCAATAGGAAACAAACCATAGAGATAGAACTTGGAACTACTTTATTGTGTCAAGTTTCAAAGAGCTAGCACAAACCGTGTTTGATTTAGAGTTCCAACTACATGTATCCATATAGTAGAAAACAGAGTGAAACCTAAAAATTAAAACTGTTACTGCCAACGAGCGGTTTAACATAGAAGAAAGAAATTTGGTGAGCCAAGTGGTATTGGGGTACTGATCATGACCTGAAAGTGTCATCAAGATTGGGAGAAAAAATATGTGCTGAGATTTCAGGAAACTAGTAGTTGTTTGGAAGCTTGGCAACCCCTTTCCATGGAAGTGATTTGCGCCAGTCTCTGCTTAGGTTTACATTAATAGGAAACAAACCATAGAGATAGAACTTGGAACTACTTTGTTGTGTCAAGTTTCAAAGAGCTAGCAGAAACTGTGTTTGATTTAGAGTTCCAACTACATGTATCCATATAGGAGAAAACAGAGTGAAACCTAAAAATTAAAACTGTTACTGCCAACAAACGATTTAACCTAGAAGAACGAAATTTGAGAGCCAAGTGGGATTGGTGTACTGATCATTACCGGAAAGTGTCATCAAGATTGGGTGAAAAAATGTGTGCTGAGATTTCAGGAAACTCGTACTTTTTTGGAAGCTTGGCAACCCCTTTCCATGAAAGTGATTTGCGCCAGTCTCTGCTTAGGGCTACATCAATAGGAAACAAACCATAGAGATAGAACTTGGAACTACTTTATTGTGTCAAGTTTCAAAGAGCTAGCTGAAACTGTATTTGATTTAGATTTCCAACTACATGTATCCATATAGGAGAGAACAGAGTGAAACCTAAAAATTAAAACTGTTACTGCCAACGAACGGTTTAACCTAGAAGAACGAAATTTGGTGAGCAAGTGGGATTGGGGTACTGATCATTACCTGAAAGTGTCATCAAGATTGGGTGAAAAAATGTGTGCTGAGATTTCATGAAACTAGTAGTTTTTTGGAAGCTTGGCAACCCCTTTCCATGAAAGTGATTTGCGCCAGTCTCTGCTTACGGCTACATCAATAGGAAACAAACCATAGAGACAGAACTTGGAACTACTTTATTGTGTCAAGTTTCAAAGAGCTAGCAGAAACCTTGTTTGATTTAGAGTTACAAAAACATGTATCCATATAGGAGAAAACAGAGTGAAAACTAAAAATTTAAACTGTTACTGCCAACGAACGGTTTAACCTAGAAGAACGAAATTTGGTGAGCCAAGTGGGATTGGGGTACTGATCATGACCTGAAAGTGTCATCAAGATTGGGTGAAAAAATGTGTGCTCTGACTACAAGAAACTCGTAGTTTTATGAAAGCTTGCAACCCCTTTCCATGAAAGAGATTTGCGCCAGTCTCTGCTAAGGGCTACATCAATAGGAAACAAACCATAGAGATAGAACTTGGAACTACTTTATTGTGTCAAGTTTCAAAGAGCTAGCACAAACCGTGTTTGATTTGGAGATCCAACTACATGTATCCATAAAGGAGAAAACAGAGTGAAACCTAAAAATTAAGACTGTTACTGCCAACGAACGGTTTAACCTAGAAGAATGAAGTTTGGTGAGCCAAGTGGGATTGGGGTACTGATCATGACCTGAAAGTGTCATCAAGATTGGGTGAAAAAATGTGTGCTGAGATTTCAGGAAACTCGTAGTTTTTTGGAAGCTTGGCAACCCCTTTCCATGAAAGTGATTGGCGCCAGTCTCTGCTTAGGGCTACATCAATAGGAAACAAACCATAGAAATAGAACTTGGAACTACTTTGTTGTGTCAAGTTTCAAAGAGCTAGCACAAACCGTCTTTGATTTAGACTTCCAAAATATGTATCCATATAGGAGAAAACAAAGTGAAACCTAAAAATTAAAACTGTTACTGCCAACGAAAGGTTAACCCTAGAAGAAGGAAATTTGGTGAGCCAAGTGGGATTGGGGTACTGATCATTACCTGAAAGTGTCATCAAGATTGGGTGAAAAAATGTGTGCTGAGATTTCAGGAAACTCGTAGTTTTTTGAAAACTTGCAACCCCTTTCCATGAAAGTGATTTGCGCCAGTCTCTGCTTAGGGCTACATCAATAGGAAACAAACCATAGAGATAGAACTTGGAACTACTTTGTTGTGTCAAGTTTCAAAGAGCTAGCACAAACCGTGTTTGATTTAGAGTTCCAACTACATGTATCCATATAGGAGAAAACAGAGTGAAACCTAAAAATTTAAACTTTTACTGCCAACGAACCTTTTTAACATAGATGAACGAAATTTGGTGAGTCAAGTGGGATTCGGGTACTGATCATTACCTGAAAGTGTCATCAAGATTGGTTGAAAAAATGTGTGCTGAGATTTCAGGAAACTCGTAGTTTTCTGGAAGCTTGGCAACCCCGTTCCATGAAAGTGATTTGCGCCAGTCTCTGCTTAGGGCTACATCAATAGGAAACAAACCACAGAGATAGAACTTGGAAGTACTTTATTGTGTCAAGTTTCAAAGAGCTAGCACAAACCGATTTTATTTAGAGTTCCAACTACATGTATCCATATAGGAGAGAACAGAGTGAAACCTAAAAATTAAAACTGTTACTGCGAAAGAACCGTTTAACCTAGAAGGACGAAATTTGGTGAGCCAAGTGGGATTGGGGTACTGATCATTACCTGAAAGTGTCATCAAGATTGGGTGAAAAAATGTGTGCTGAGATTTCAGGAAACTAGTAGTTTTTTGGTAGCTTGGCAACCCCTTTCCATGAAAGTGATTTGCGCCAGTCTCTGCTTAGGGCTACATCAATAGGAAACAAACCATAGAGATAGAACTTGGAACTATTTATTGTGTCAAGTTTCAAAGAGCTAGCACGAACCGTCTTTTATTTAGAGTTCCAAATACATGTATCCATATAGGAGAAAACAGAGTGAAACCTAAAAATTAAAACTGTTAATGCCAACGAATGGTTTAACCTAGAAGAACGAAATTTGGTGAGCCAAGTGGGATTGGGGTACTGATCATCACCTGAAAGTGTCATCAAGATTGGGTGAAAAAATGTGTGCTGATATTTCAGGAAACTCGTAGTTTTTGGGAAGCTTGGCAACCCCTTTCCATGAAAGTGATTTGTGCCAGTCTCTGCTTAGTGCTACAGCAATAGGAAACAATCTATAGAGATAGAACTTGGAACTATTTTATTGTGTCAAGTTTCAAAGATCTAGCACAAACCGTGTTTGATTTAGAGTTCCAAAAACATGTATCCATATAGGAGAAAACAGAGTGAAACCTAAAATTAAAACTGTTACTGCCAACGAACCGTTTAACCTAGAAGAACGAAATTTGGTGAGCCAAATGGGATTGGGGAACTGATCATTACCTGAAAGTGTCATCAAGATTGGGTGAAAAAATGTGTGCTGACATTTCAGGAAACTCATAGTTTTTTGGAAGCTTGGCAACCCCTTCCATGAAAGTGATTTGCGCCACTCTGTGCTTAGGGCTACATCAATAGGAAACAATCCATAGAGATGGAACTTGGAACTACTTTACTGTGTCTAGTTTCAAAGAGCTAGCACAAACCGTTTATATTTAGAGTTCCAACTACATGTATCCATATAGGAGAAAACAGTGAAACCTAAAAATTAAAACTGTTACTGCCAACGAACCGTTTAATCTAGAAGAACGGAATTTGGTGAGCCAAGTGGGATTTGGGTACTGATCATTATCGGAAAGTGTCATCAAATTGGGTGAAAAAATGTGTGCTGAGATTTCAGGAAACTCGTAGTTTCTTGGAAGATTGGCAACCCCTTTAAATGAAAGTGATTTGCGCCAGTCTCTGCTTAGGGCTACATCAATAGGAAACAATCTGTAGAGATAGAACTTGGAGCTATTTTATTGTGTCAAGTTTCAAAGATCTAGCACAAACCGTGTTTGATTTAGAGTTCCAAAAACGTGTATCCATATAGGAGAAAACAGAGTGAAACCTAAAATTAAAACTGTTACTGCCAACGAACCATTTAACCTAGAAGAACGAAATTTGGTGAGCCAAATGGGATTGGGGAACTGATCATTACCTGAAAGTGTCATCAAGATTGGGTGAAAAAATGTGTGCTGAGATTTCAGGAAAATCGTAGTTTTCGGTAGCTTGGCAACCAATTTCCATGAAAGTGATTTGCGCCAGTCTCTGCTTAGGGCTACATCAATAGGAAACAAACCATAGGGAAAGAACTTGGAACTATTTTCTTGTGTCAAGTTTCAAAGAGCTAGCAGAAACCCTGTTTGATTTAGTGTTCCAACTACATGTATCCCAATTGGAGAAAACAGAGTGAAACCTAAAAATTAAAACGGTTACTGCCAACGAACGGTTTAAGCTAGAAGAACGAAATTTGGTGAGCCAAGTGGAATTGGGGTACTGATCATTACCTGAAAGTGTCATCAAGATTGGGTGAAAAAATGTGTGCTGACATTTCAGGAAACTCGTAGTTTTTTGGAAGCTTGGCAACCCCTTTCAATGAAAGTGATTTGCGCCAGTCTCTGCTTAGGGCTACAGCAATATGAAACAATCCATAGAGATAGAACTTGGAACTGTTTTATTGTGTCAAGTTTCAAAGAGCTAGCACAAACTGTTTTTGATTTAGAGTTCCAAATACATGTATCCATATAGAAGAAAACATAGTGAAACCTAAAAATTAAAACTGTTACTGAAAACGAACCTTCTAACCTAGAAGAACGAAATTTGGTGAGCAAAGTGGGATTTGGGTACTGATCATTACCTGAAAGTGTCATCAAGATTGGGTGAAAAAATGTGTGCAGAGATTTCAGGAAACTAGTAGTTTTTTGGTAGCTTGGCAACCCCTTTCCATGAAAGTGATTTGCGCCAGTCTCTGCTTAGGGCTACATCAATAGGAAACAAACCATAGAGATAGAACTTGGAACTACTTTATTGTTTCAAGTTTCAAAGAGCTAGCACGAACCGTCTTTTATTTAGAGTTCCAAATACATGTATCCATATAGGAGAAAACAGAGTGAAACCTAAAAATTAAAACTGTTAATGCCAACGAATGGTTTAACCTAGAAGAACGAAATTTGGTGAGCCAAGTGGGATTGGGGTACTGATCATTACCTGAAAGTGTCATCAAGATTGGGTGAAAAAATGTGTCCTGATATTTCAGGAAACTCGTAGTTTTTGGGAAGTTTGGCAACCCCTTTCCATGAAAGTGATTTGTGCCAGTCTCTGCTTAGTGCTACAGCAATAGGAAACAATCTATAGAGATAGAACTTGGAACTATTTTATTGTGTCAAGTTTCAAAGATCTAGCACAAACCGTGTTTGATTTAGAGTTCCAAAAACATGTATCCATATAGGAGAAAACAGAGTGAAACCTAAAATTAAAACTGTTACTGCCAACGAACCGTTTAACCTAGAAGAACGAAATTTGGTGAGCCAAATGGGATTGGGGAACTGATCATTAACTGAAAGTGTCATCAAGTTTGGGTGAAAAAATGTGTGCTGACATTTCAGGAAACTCATAGTTTTTTGGAAGCTTGGCAACCCCTTTCCATGAAAGTGATTTGCGCCAGTCTCTGCTTAGGGCTACATCAATAGGAAACAAACCATAGAGATAGAACATGGAAGTACTTTATTGTGTCAAGTTTCAAAGAGCTAGCACAAACCGATTTTATTTAGAGTTCCAACTACATGTATCCATATAGGAGAAAGCAGAGTGAAACCTAAAAATTAAAACTGTTACTGCCAACGAACGGTTTAACCTAGAAGAACGAAATTTGGTGAGCCAAGTGGGATTTGGATACTGATCATTACCTGAAAGTGTCATCAAGATTGGGTGAAAAAATGTGAGCTGAGATTTCAGGAAACTCGTAGTTTTTTGGTAGCTTGGCAAACCCTTTCCATGAAAGTGATTTGCGCAAGTCTCTGCTTAGGGCTACATCAATAGGAAACAAACCATAGAGATAGAACTTGGAACTATTTTATTGTGTCAAATTTCAAGAGCTAGCACAAACCGTGTTGGCTTTAGAGTTCCAACTACATGTATCCATATAGAAGAAAACAGAGTGAAACCTAAAAAATTAATCTGTTACTGGCAACGAATGGTTTAACCTAGAAGAACGAAATTTGGTGAGCCAAGTGGGATTGGAGTAGTCATCATTACCTGAAAGTGTCATCAAGATTGGGTGAAAAAATGAGTGCTGACATTTCAGGAAACTCGTAGTTTTTTGAAAGCTTGGCAACCCCTTTCAATGAAAGTGATTTGCGCCAGTCTCTGCTTAGGGCTACATCAATAGGAAACAATCCATAGAGATAGAACTTGGAACTACTATATTGTGTGAAGTTTCAAAGACGTAGCACAAAGGTGTTTGATTTAGAGTTCCAAATACATGTATCCATATAGGAGAAAACAGAGTCAAACCTAAAAATTAAAACTGTTACTGCCAAGGACCGGTTTAACCTAGAAGAACGAAATTTGGTGAGCAAGTGGGATTGGGGTACTGATCATTTCCTGAAAGTGTCATCAAGATTGAGTGAAAAAATATGTGCTGAAATTTCAGGAAAATTGTAGATTTGGTAGCTTGGCAAACCCTTTCCATGAAAGTGATTTGCGCCAATCTCTGCTTAGGGCTATATCAATAGGAAACAGACCATAGAGATAGAACTTGGAACTACTTTCTTGTGTCAAGTTTCAAAGAGCTAGCAGAAACCCTCTTTGATTTAGAGTTCCAACTACATGTATCAATATAGGAGGAAACAGAGTAAAACCTAAAAATTAAAACTGTTACTGCCAACGAACGGTTTAACATAGATGAACAAAATTTGGTGAGCCAAGTGGGATTGGGGTACTGATCATTACCTGAATGTGTCATCAAGATTGGGTGAAAAAATGTGTGCTGAGATTTCAGGAAACTCGTAGTTTTTTGGAAGATTGGCAACCCATTTCCATGAAAGTGTTTTGCGCCAGTCTCTGCTTAGGGCTACATCAATAGGAAACAAACCATAGAGATAGAACTTGGAACTACTTTCTTGTGTCAAGTTTCAAAGAGCTAGCAGAAACCCTGTTTGATTTAGAGTTCCAACTACGTGTATCAATATAGGAGGAAACAGAGTAAAACCTAAAAATTAAAACTGTTACTGCCAACGAACAGTTTAACCAAGAAGAACGAAATTTGGTGAGCCAAGTAGGATTGGGGTACTGATCATCACCTGAAAGTGTCATCAAGATTGGGTGAAAAAATGTGTGCTGACATTTCAGGAAAATCGTAGTTTTTTGGTAGCTTGGCAACCCCTTTCCATGAAAGTGATTTGCGCCAGTCTCTGCTTAGGGCTACATCAATAGGAAACAAACCATAGAGATAGAACTTGGAACTACTTTATTGTGTCAAGTTTCAAAGAGCTAGCACGAACCGTCTTTGATTTAGAGTTCCAAATACATGTATCCATATAGGAGAAAACAGAGTGAAACCTAAAAATTAAAACTGTTAATGCCAACACATGGTTTAACCTAGAAGAACGAAATTTGGTGAGCCAAGTGGGATTGGGGTACTGATCATTACCTGAAAGTGTCATCAAGATTGGGTGAAAAAATGTGTGCTGATATTTCAGGAAACTCGTAGTTTTTGGGAAGCTTGGCAACCCCTTTCCATGAAAGTGATTTGTGCCAGTCTCTGCTTAGTGCTACAGCAATAGGGAACAATCTATAGAGATAGAACTTGGAACTATTTTATTGTGTCAAGTTTCAAAGATCTAGCACAAACCGTGTTTGATTTAGAGTTCCAAAAACATGTATCCATATAGGAGAAAACAGAGTGAAACCTAAAATTAAAACTGTTACTGCCAACGAACCGTTTAACCTAGAAGAACTAAATTTGGTGAGCCAAATGGGATTGGGGAACTGATCATTACCTGAAAGTGTCATCAAGATTGGGTGAAAAAATGTGTGCTGACATTTCAGGAAACTCATAGTTTTTTGGAAGCTTGGCAACCCCTTTCCATTAAAGTGATTTGCGCCAGTCTCTGCTTAGGGCTACATCAATACGAAACAAACCATAGAGATAGAACATGGAAGTACTTTATTGTGTCAAGTTTCAAAGAGCTAGCACAAACCGATTTTATTTAGAGTTCCAACTACATGTATCCATACAGGAGAAAACAGAGTGAAACCTAAAAATTAAAACTGTTACTGCCAACGAACCGTTTAACCTAGAAGAACGAAATTTGGTGAGCCAAGTGGGATTGGGGTACTGATCATTACCTGAAAGTATCATCAAGATTGGGTGAAAAAATGTGTGCTGAGATTTCAGGAAACTCGTAGTTTTCTGGAAGCTTGCCAACCCCTTTCAATGAAAGTGATTTGTGCCAGTCTCTGCTTAGGGCTACATCAATAGGAAACAATCCATAGAGATAGAACTTGGAACTACTTTATTGTGTGAAGTTTCAAAGACGTAGCACAAAGGTGTTTGATTTAGAGTTCCAAATACATATATCCATATAGGAGAAAACAGAGTCAAACCTAAAAATTAAAACTGTTACTGCCAAGGACCGGTTTAACCTAGAAGAACGAAATTTGGTGACCAAGTGGGATTGGGGTACTGATCATTTCCTGAAAGTGTCATCAAGATTGAGTGAAAAAATATGTGCTGAAATTTCAGGAAAATTGTAGATTTTGTAGCTTGGCAAACCCTTTCCATGAAAGTGATTTGCCCCAATCTCTGCTTAGGGCTACATCAATAGGAAACAGACCATAGAGATAGAACTTGGAACTACTTTCTTGTGTCAAGTTTCAAAGAGCTAGCAGAAACCCTCTTTGATTTAGAGTTCCAACTACATGTATCAATATAGGAGGAAACAGAGTAAAACCTAAAAATTAAAACTGTTACTGCCAATGAACGGTTTAACCAAGAAGAACGAAATTTGGTGAGCCAAGTAGGATTGGGGTACTGATCATCACCTGAAAGTGTCATCAAGATTGGGTGAAAAAATGTGTGCTGACATTTCAGGAAACTCGTAGTTTTTTTGGAAACTTGGCAACCCCTTTCCATGAAAGTGATTTGCGCCAGTCTCTGCTTAGGGCTACATCAATAGGAAACAAACCATAGAGATAGAACTTGGAACTACTTTATTGTGTCTATTTTCAAAGAGCTAGCACAAACCGTTTTATTTAGAGTTCCAACTACATGTATCCATATAGGAGAAAACAGAGTGAAACCTACACATTAAAACTGTTAATGCCAACGAATGGTTTAAACTAGAAGAACGAAATTTGGTGAGCCAAGCGGGATTGGGGTATTGATCATTACCTGAAAGTGTCATCAAGATTGGGTGAAAAAATATGTGCTGAGATTTCAGGAAACTCGTAGTTTTTTGGAAGATTGGCAACCACTTTCCATGAAAGTGATTTGCGCCAGTCTCTTCTTAGGGCTACATCAATAGGGAACAATCCATAGAGATAGAACTTGGAACTCTTTTATTGTGTCAAGTTTCAAAGAGCTAGCACAACCCGTGTTGGATTCAGAGTTCCAAAAACATGTATCCATATAGGAGAAAACAGAGTGAAACCTAAAATTAAAACTGTTACTGCCAACGAACCGTTTATCCTAGAAGAACGAAATTTGGTGAGCCAAATGGGATTGGGGAACTGATCATTACCTGAAAGTGTCATCAAGATTGGGTGAAAAAATGTGTGCTGATATTTCAGGAAACTCGTAGTTTTTTGGAAGCTTGGCAACCCCTTTCCATGAAAGTGATTTGCGCCAGTCTCTGCTTAGGGCTACATCAATAGGAAACAAACCATAGAGACAGAACTTGGAACTACTTTACTGTGTCTAGTTTCAAAGAGCTAGCACAAACCGTTTATATTTAGAGTTCCAACTACATGTATCCATATAGGAGAAAACAGTGAAACCTAAAAATTAAAACTGTTACAGCCAACGAACAGTTTAACTTAGAAGAACGGAATTTGGTGAGCCAAGTGGGATTTGGGTACTGATCATTATCTGAAAGTGTCATCAAATTGGGTGAAAAAATGTGTGCTGAGATTTCAGGAAACTCGTATTTTCTTGGAAGATTGGCAACCCCTTTAAATGAAAGTGATTTGCGCCAGTCTCTGCTTAGGGCTACATCAATAGGAAACAGTCCATAGAGATTGAACTTGGAACTATTTTATTGTGTCAAGTTTCAAAAAGCTAGCACAAACCGTGTTTGATTTAGAGTTCCAACTACATCTATCCATATAGGAGAAAACAGAGTGAAACCTAAAAATTAATACTGTTAATGCCAACGAACGGTTTAACCTAGAAGAACGAAATTTGGTGACCAAGTGGGATTGGGGTATTGATCATTACCTGAAAGTGTCATCAAGATTGGGTGAAACAATGTGTGCTGAGATTTCAGGAAACTCGTAGTTTTTTGAAAGCTTGGCAACCCCTTTCAATGAAAGTAATTTGCGCCAGTCTCTGCTTAGGGCTACAGCAATAGGAAACAACCATAGAGATAGAACTTGGAACTATTTTATTGTGTCAAGTTTCAAAGAGCTAGCACAAACCGTTTTTGATTTAGAGTTCCAACTACATGTATCCATATAGGAGAAAACTGAGTGAAACCTAAAAATTAAAACTCTTACTGCCAACGAACGGTTAAAAATAGAAGAACGAAATTTGGTGAGCCAAGTGGGATTGGGGTACTGATCATTACCTGAAAGTGTCATCATGATTGGGTGAAAAAATGTGTGCTGAGATTTCAGGAAATTCGTAGTTTTTTGGTAGCTTGGCAACCTCTATCCATGGAAGTGATTTGCGCCAGTCTCTGCTTAGGGCTACATCAATAGGAAACAAACCATAGAGATAGAACTTGAAACTACTTTCTTGTGTCAAGTTTCAAAGAGCTAGCAGAAACCCTGTTTGATTTAGAGTTTCAACTACATGTATCAATATAGGAGGAAACAGAGTAAAACCTAAAAATTAAAACTGTTACTGCCAACGAACGGTTTAACCAAGAAGAACGAAATTTGGTGAGCCAAGTAGGATTGGGGTACTGATCATCACCTGAAAGTGTCATCAAGATTGGGTGAAAAAATGTGTGCTGACATTTCAGGAAACTCGTAGTTTTTTTGGAAGCTTGGCAACCCCTTTCCATGAAAGTGATTTGCGCCAGTCTCTGCTTAGGGCTACATCAATTGGAAACAAACCATAGAGATAGAACTTGGAACTACTTTATTGTGTCTATTTTCAAAGAGCTAGCACAAACCGTTTTATTTAGAGTTCCAACTACATGTATCCATATAGGAGAAAACAGAGTGAAACCTACACATTAAAACTGTTAATGCCAATGAATGATTTAACCTAGAAGAACGAAATTTGGTGAGCCAAGCGGGATTGGGGTATTGATCATTACCTGAAAATGTCATCAAGATTGGGTGAAAAAATGTGTGCTGAGATTTCAGGAAACTAGTACTTTTTTGGAAGATTGGCAACCACTTTCCATGAAAGTGATTTGCGCCAGTCTCTTCTTAGGGCTACATCAATAGGGAACAATCCATAGAGATAGAACTTGGAACTATTTTATTGTGTCAAGTTTCAAAGAGCTAGCACAACCCGTGTTGGATTCAGAGTTCCAAAAACAGGTATCCATATAGGAGACAACAGAGTGAAACCTAAAATTAAAACTGTTACTGACAACGAACCGTTTATCCTAGAAGAACGAAATTTGGTGAGCCCAATTGGACTGGGGAACTGATCATTACCTGAAAGTGTCATCAAGATTGGGTGAAAAAATGTGTGCTGATATTTCAAAAAACTCGTAGTATTTTGGAAGCTTGGCAACCCCTTTCCATGAAAGTGATTTGCGCCAGACTCTGCTTAGGGCTACATCAATAGGAAACAAACCATAGAGACAGAACATGGAACTACTTTACTGTGTCTAGTTTCAAAGAGCTAGCACAAACCGTTTATATTTAGAGTTCCAACTACATGTATCCATATAGGAGAAAACAGTGAAACCTAACAATTAAAACTGTTACTGCCAACGAACCGTTTAACCTAGAAGAACGGAATTTGGTGAGCCAAGTGGGATTGGGGTACTGATCATAACCTGAACGTGTCATCAAGTTTGGGTGAAAAAATGTGTGCTGAGATTTTAGGAAACTCTTAGATTTTTGGAAGCTTATCAACCCCTTCCATGAAAGTGATTTGCGCCAGTCTGTGCTTAGGGCTACATCAATAGGAAACAATCCATAGAGATGGAACTTGGAACTACTTTATTGTGTCAAGTTTCAAAGAGCTAGCACAAACCGTCTTTGATTTAGAGTTCCAACTACATGTATCCATATAGGAGAAAACAGAGTGAAACCTAAAAATTAAAATCTTTACTGCCAATGAACGGTTTAACCTAGAAGAACGAAATTTGGTGAGCAAAGTGGGATTTGGATACTGATCATTACCTCAAATTGTCATCAAGATTGGGTGAAAAAATGTGTGCTGAGATTTCAGGAAACTCGTAATTTTTTGGTAGCTTGGCAAACCCTTTCCATGAAAGTGATTTGCGCAAGTCTCTGCTTAGGGCTACATCAATAGGAAACGATCCATAGAGATAGAACTTGGAACTATTTTATTGTGTCAAGTTTCAAAGAGCTAGCACAAACCGTTTTTGATTTAGAGTTCCAACTATATGTATCCATATAGGAGAAAACAGAGTGAAACGTAAAAATTAAAACTGTTACTGCCAACGAACGCTTTAACCTAGAAGAACGAAATTTGGTGTGCCAAATGGGATCGGGGTACTGATCATTACCTGAAAGTGTCATCCAGATTGGGTGAAAAAATGTGTGCTGAGATTTCAGGAAACTCGTAGTTTTTGGAAGCTTGGCAACCCCTTTACATGAAAGTGATTTGCGACAGTCTCTGCTTAGGTCTACATCAATAGGAAAAAAACCGTAGACATAGAACTTGGAACTACTTTATTGTGTCAAGTTTCAAAGAGCTAGCACAAACCGTCTTTGATTTAGAGTTCCAAATACTTGTATCCTTAGAGGAGAAAACAAAGTGAAACCTAAAAATTAAAACTGTTACTGCTAACAAACGATTTAACCTAGAAGAACGAAATGTGGTGAGCCAAGCGGGATTCGGGTACTGATCATTACCTGAAAGTGTCATCAAGATTGGGTAAAAAAATGTGTGCTGAGATTTCAGGAAACTCGTAGTTTTTTGGAAGCTTGGCAACCCGTTTTCATGAAAGAGATGTGCGCCAGTCTCTGCTTAGGGCTACATAAATAGGAAACAAACCATAGAGATAGAACTTGGAACTCCTTTATTGAGTCAAGATTCATAGAGCTAGCACAAACCGTGTTTGATTTAGAGTTCCAACTACATGTGTCCATATAGGAGAAAACAGAGTGAAACCTAAAAATTTAATCTCTAACTGCCAACGAACGGTTTAACCTAGAAGAAGGAAATTTGGTGAGCCAAGCGGGATTGGGGTACTGATCATTACCTGAAAGTGTCATTATGATTGGGTGAAAAAATGTGTGCTGAGAATTCAGGAAACTCGTAGAATGTTGGAATCTTGGCAACCCCTTTCAATGAAAGTGATTTCCACCAGTCTCTGCTTAGGGCTACATAAATAGGAAACAAACCATAGAGATAGAACTTGGAACTATTTTATTGTGTCATGTTTCAAAGAGCTAGCACAAACCGTCTTTGATTAAGAGTTCAAAGTACATGTATCCATATAGGAGAAAAAAGAGTGAAACATGAAAATTAAAACTGTTAATGCCAACGAACGATTTAACCTTGAAGAAAGAAATTTGGTGAGCCAAGCGGGATTGGGGTACTGATCATTACCTGAAAGTGTCATCAAGATTGGGTGAAAAAATGTGTGCTGAGATTTCAGGAAACTCGTACTTTTTTGGAAGCTTGGCAACCCCATTCCATGAAAGTGATTTGCGCCAGTTTCTGCTTAGGGCTACATCAATAGGAAACAAACCATAGAGATAGAACTTCGAACTACTTTATTGTGTCAAGTTTCAAAGAGCTAGCATAAATCGTCTTTGATTTAGAGTTCCAAATTCATGTATTCATATAGGAGAAAAGAGATTGAAACCTAAAAATTTAAACTGTACTGCCAACGAATGGATTAAACAAGAAGAACGAAATTTGGTGTGCCAAGTGGGATTGTGGTATTGATCATTACCTGAAAGTGTCATCAAGATTGGGGGAAAAAATGTGTGCTGAGATTTCAGGAAACTCATAGTTTTTTGGAAGCTTGCCAACCCCTTTCCATGAATGTGATTTGCGCGAGTCTCTGCTTAGGGCTACATCAATAGGAAAAAAACCATAGAGATTGAACTTGAAACTACTTTATTGTGTCAAGTTTCTAAGAGCTAGCACAAACCGTGTTTGATTTAGAGTTCCAACTACATGTATCCATATAGGAGAAAACAGAGTGAAACCTAAAAATTAAAACTGTTACTGCCAACAAACGGTTTAACCTAGAACACCGAAATTCGGTGAGCCAATTGGGATTGGGGTACGGATCATTACCTGAAAGTGTCATCCAGATTAGGTGAAAAAATGTGTGCTGAGATTTCAGGAAACTCATAGTTTTTTGGAAGCTTGGCAACCCATTTTCATGAAAGTGATTTGTGCCAGTCTCTGCTTAGGGCTACGTCAATAGGAAACAAACCATAGAGATAGAACTTAGAACTCCTTTATTAGTCAAGTTTTATAGAGCTAGCACAAAACGTGTTTGATTTAGAGTTCCAACTACATGTATCCATATAGGAGAAAACAGAGTGAAACCTAAAAATTAAAACTGTTACTGCCAACGAACGATTTAACCTAGAAGAACGAAATTTGGTGAGCCAAGCGGGAGTGGGGTACTGATCATTACCTGAAAGTGTCATCAAGATTGGGTGAAAAAATGTGTGCTGAGATTTCAGGAAACTCGTAGTTTTTTGGATCTTGGCAACCCCTTTCCATGAAAGTGATTTGCGCCAGTCTCTGCTTAGGGCTACATCAATAGGAAACAAACAATAGATAGAACTTGGAACTATTTTATTGTGTCAAGTTTTAAAGAGCTAGCACAAACCATCTTTGATTTAGAGTTTCAATTACATGTATCCTTATAGGAGAAAACAGAGTGAAACGTAAAAATTAAAACTGTTACTGCCAACGAACGATTTAACCTAGAAGAACGAAATGTGGTGAACCAAGCGGGATTCGGGTACTGATCATTACCTGAAAGTGTCATCAAGATTGGGTGAAAAAATATGTGCTGAGATTACAGGAAACTCGTACTTTTTTGGAAGCCTGGCAACCCCTTTCCATGAAAGGGATTTGCGCCAGTCTGTGCTTAGGGCTACATCAATAGGAAACAAACCATAGAGATAGAACTTCGAACTACTTTATTGTGTCAAGTTTCAAAGAGCTAGCATAAATCGTCTTTGATTTAGAATTCCAAATTCATGTATCCATATAGGAGAAAAAAGATTGAAACCTAAAAATTTAAACTGTACTGCCAACGAATGGATTAACCTAGAAGAACGAAATTTGGTGAGCCAAGTGGGATTGTGGTATTGATCATTACCTGAAAGTGTCATCAAGATTGAGTGAAAAAGTGTGTGGTGAGATTTCAGGAAACTCACAGTTATTTGGAAGTTTGGCAACCCCTTTCCATGAAAGTGATTTGCGCCCGTCTCTACTTAGGGCTACATCAATAGGAAACAAACCATAGAGATAGAACTTGGAACTACTTTATTGTGTCAAGTTTCAAAGAGCTAGCACAAACCGTGTTTGATTTAGAGTTCCAACTACATGTATCCATATAGGAGAAAACAGAGTGAAACCTAAAAATTAATACTGTTACTGCCAACGAACGGTTTAACCTAGAAGAACGAAATTTGGTGAGCCAAGTGGGATTGGGGTACTGATCATTACCTGAAAGTGTCATCCAGATTAGGTGAAAAAATGTGTGCTGAGATTTCAGGAAACTCGTAGTTTTTTGGAAGCTTGGCAACCAGTTTTCATGAATGTGATTTGCGCCAGTCTCTGCTTAGGGCTACATCAATAGGAAAAAACCCATAGAGATAGAACTTGGAACTCCTTTATTGTGTCAAGTTTCATAGAGCTAGCACAAACCGTGTTTAATTTAGAGTTCCAACTACATGTATCCATATAGGAGAAAACAGAGTGAAACCTAAAAATTAAAACTGTTACTGCGAACGAACGATTTAACCTAGAAGAACAAAATTTGGTGAGCCAAGCGGGATTGGGGTACTGATCATTACCTGAAAGTGTCATCAAGATTGGGTGAAAAAATGTGTGCTGAGATTTCAGGAAACTCGTAGTTTTTTGGAAGCTTGGCAACCCCTTTCCATGAAAGTGATTTGCGCCAGTCTCTGCTTAGGGCTACATCAATAGGAAACAAACCATAGATAGAACTTGGAACTACTTTATTGTGTCAAGTTTCAAAGAGCTAGCGCAAACCGTGTTTGATTTAGAGTTCCAACTACATGTATCCATATAGGAGAAAACAGAGTGAAACCTAAAAATTAAAACTGTTACTGCCAACGAACGGTTTAACCTAGAAGAACGAAATTTAGTGAGCCAAGTGGGACTTGGGTACTGATCATTGCCTCAAGGTGTCAGAAAGATTGAGTGAAAAAATATGTGCTGAGATTTCAGATAACTCGTATTTTTTCGGAAGCTTGGCAACCCCTTTCCATGAAAGAGATTTGTGCCAGTCTCTGCTTAGGGCTACATCAATAGGAAACAAACCATAGAGATAGAACTTGGAACTACTTTATTGTATCAAATTTCAAAGGGCTAGCACAAACCGTGTTTGATTTAGAGTTCCAACTACATGTATCCATATAGGAGAAAACAGAGTGAAACCTAAAAATTAAAACTGTTACTGCCAACGAACGGTTTAACCTAGAAGAACGAAATTTAGTGAGCCAAGTGGGACTTGGGTACTGATCATTACCTAAAGGTGTCATCAAGATTGGGTGAAAAAATATGTGCTGAGATTTCAGGAAACTCGAGTTATTTGGAAGATTGGCAACCCCTTACCATGAAAGTGATTTGCGCCGGTCTCTGCTTAGGGCTACATCAATAGTAAACAAACCATAAAGAAAGAACTTGGAACTACTTTATTGTGTCAAGTTTCAAAGAGCTAGCACAAACCGTGTTTGACTTACAGTTCCAACTACATGTATCCATATAGGAGAAAACAGAGTGAAACCTAAAAATTAAAACTGTTACTGCCAACGAACGGTTTAACCTAGAACAATGAAATTTGGTGAGCCAAGTGGGATTGGGGTACTGATCATTACCTGAAAGTGTCATCAAGATTGGGTGAAAAAATATGTGCTGAGATTTCAGGAAACTCGTTGTTTTTTGGCAGCTTGGCAACCCCATTCCATGAAAGTGATTTGCGCAAGTCTCTGCTTAGGGCTACATCAATATGAAACAAACCATAGAGGTAGAACTTGAAACTACTTTATTGTGTAAAGTTTCATAGAGCTAGCACAAACCGTGTTTGATTTAGAGTTCCAACTACATGTATCCATATAGGAGAAAACAGAGTGAAACCTAAAAATTAAAACTGTTACTGCCAACGAACGATTAACCTAGAAGAACGAAATTTGGTGAGCCAAGCGGGATTGGGGAACTGATCATTACCTGAAAGTGTCATCAAGATTGGGTGAAAAAATGTGTGCTGAGATTTCATTAAACTCGTAGTTTTATGGAAGCTTAGCAACCCCTTTCCATGAAAGTGATTTGCGCCAGTCTCTGCTTAGGGCTACATCAATAGGAAACAAACCATAAAGATAGAACTTGGAACTAATTTATTGTGTCAAGTTTCATAGTGCTAGCACAAACCGTCTTTGATTTAGAGTTCAAACTACATGTACCAATATAGGAGAAAACAGAGTGAAACCTAAAAATTAAATCTCTTACTGCCAACGAACGGTTTAACCTAGAAGAAGGAAATTTGGATAGCCAAGTGGGATTGGGGTACTGATCATTACCTGAAAGTGTGATCAAGATTGGGTGAAAAATCATGTGCTGACATTTCAGGAAACTCGTAGTTTTGTGTAAGCTTGCCAACCCGTTTCCATGAAAGTGATTTGCGCCAGTCTCTGCTTAGGGCTACATCAATAGGAAACAAACCATAGAGATAGAACTTGGAACTCCTTTATTGTATCAAGTTTCAAAGGGCTAGCAAAAACCGTCTTTGATTTAGAGTTCCAACTACATGTATCCATATAGGAGAAAACAGAGTGAAACCTAAAATTTTAAACTGTTACTGCCAATGAACGGTTTAACCTAGAAGAACGAAATTTGGTGAGCCACGTGGGATTGGGGTACTGATCATTACCTGAAAGTGTCATCAAGATTGGGTGAAAAAATGTGTGCTGAGATTTCAGGAAACTCGTAGTTTTTTGGAAGATGGCAACCCCTTTCCATGAAAGTTATTTGTGCCACTCTCTGCTTAGGGCTACACAATAGGAAACAATTTATAGAGATAGAACTTGGAACTACTTTCTTCTGTCAATTTCAAAGAGCTTGCACAAACCGTGTTTGATTTAGAGTTCCACTACATGTATCCATATAGGAGAAAACAGAGTGAAACATAAAATTTTAAACTGTTACTGCCAATGAACGGTTTAACCTAGAAGAACAAAATTTGGTGAGCCAAGTGGGATTGGGGTACTGATCATTACCTGAAAGTGTCACCAAGATTGGGTGAAAAAATGTGTGTGGGATTTAAGGAAACTCGTAGTTTTTTGGAAGCTTGGCAACCCCTTTTCATGAAAGTGATTTGCGCCAGTCTCTGCTAAGGGCTACATCAATAGAAAACAAACCATAGAGATAGAAGTTGGAACTATTTTATTGTGTCAAGTTTCAAAGAGCTAGCACAAACCGTGTTTGATTTAGAGTTCCAACTACATGTATCCATATAGGAGAAAACAGAGTGAAACCTAAAAATTAAAACTGTTAATGCCAAGGAACGATTTAACCTAGAAGTACGAATTTTGGTGAGCCAAGCGGGATTGGGGTACTGATCATTACCTGAAAGTGTCATCAAGATTGGGTGAAAAAATGTGTGCTGAGATTTCAGGAAACTTGTAGTTTTTTGGAAGCATTGCAACCCCTTTCCATGAAAGAGATTTGCGCCAGTCTCTGCTTAGGGCTACATCAATAGGAAACAAACCATAGAGATAGAACTTGGAACTACTTTATTGTGCCAAGTTTCAAAGAGCTAGCAGAAACTGTGTTTGATTTAGAGTTCCAAGTACATGTATCCATGTAGGAGGAAACAGAGTGAAACCTAAAAATTAAAACTGTTACTGCCAATGAACGGTTTAACCTAGAAGAAGGAAATTTGGTGAGCCAAGTGGGATTGGTGTACTGATCATTACCTGAAAGAGTCATCAAGATTGGGTGAAAAAATGTGTGCTGAGATTTCAGGAAACACGTAGTTTTTTGGAAGCGTGGCAACCCCTTTTCATGAAAGTGATTTGTGCCAGTCTCTGCTTAGGGCTACATCAATAGGAAACAAACCATAAAGATAGTACTTGGAACTACTTTATTGTGTCAAGTTTCAAAGAGCTAGTAAATAAAGTCTTTGATTTAGAGTTCCAACTACATGTATCCATATAGGAGAAAAGAGAGTGAAACCGAAAAATTACAACTGTTACTGCCACCGAACGGTTGAACCTAGAAGAACGAAATTTGGTGAGCCAAGTGGGTTTGGGGTACTGATCATTACCTGAAAGTGTCATCAAGATTGGGTGAAAAAATGTGTGCTGAGATTTCAGGAAACTCATAGTTTTTTGGTAGCTTGGCAACCCCTTTCCATGAAAGTGATTTGGGCAAGTCTCTGCTTAGGGCCACATCAATAGGAAACAAACCATAGAGATAGAACTTGGAACTACTTTATTGTGTCAAGTTTCAAAGAGCTAGCGCAAACCGTGTTTGATTTAGAGTTCCACTACAAGTATCCATATAGGAGAAAACAGAGTGAAACCTAAAAATTAAAACTGTTACTGCCAACAAACGGTTTAACCTAGAAGAACGAAATTTAGTGAGCCAAGTGGGACTTGGGTACTGATCATTACCTGAAGGTGTCAGAAAGATTGAGTGAAAAACTATGTGCTGAGATTTCAGATAACTCGTAGTTTTTCGGAAGCTTGGCAACCCCTTTCCATGAAAGTGATTTGTGCCAGTCTCTGCTTAGGGCTACATCAATAGGAAACAAACCATAGAGATAGAACATGGAACTACTTTATTGTATCAAATTTCAAAGGGCTAGCACAAACCGTGTATGATTTTGAGTTCCAACTACATGTATCCATATAGGAGAAAACAGAGTGAAACCTAAAAATTTAAACTGTTACTGCCAACGAACGGTTTAACCTAGAAGAAGGAAATTTGGTGAGCCAAGTGGGATTGGGGTACTGATCATGAACTGAAAGAGTCATCAAGATTGGGTGAAACAATGTGTGCTGAGATTTCAGAAACTCGTAGTTTTTTGGAGGCTTGGCAACCCCTTTCCATGAAAGTGATTTGAGCCAGTCTCTGCTTAGGGCTGCATCAATAGGAAACAAACCATAGAGATAGAAATTGAAACTACTTTATTGTGTCAAGTTTCAAAGAGCTAGCACAAACGGTCTTTGTTTTAGAGTTCCAACTACATGTATCCATATAGGAGAAAACAGAGTGAAACCTAAAAATTAAAACTGTTACTGCCAATGAACGGTTTAACCTACAAGAAGGAAATTTGGTGAGCCAAGTGGGATTTCGGTACTTATCATTACCTGAAAGTGCATCAAGATTGGGTGAAAAATCGTGTGCTGAGATTTCAGGAAACTCGTAGTTTTTTGGAAGCTTGGCAACCTGTTTTCATGAAAGTGATTTGTGCCAGTCTCTGCTTAGGGCTACATCAATAGGAAACAAACCATAGAGATAGAACTTGGAACTCCATTATTGTGTCAAGTTTCATAGATCTAGCACAAACCGTGTTTGATTTAGAGTTCCAACTACATGTATCCATATAGGAGAAAACAGAATGAAACCTAAAAATTGAAACTGTTGATGCCAACGAACGGTTTAACCTAGAAGATCAAAATTTGGTGAGCCAAGCGGGATTGGGGTACTGATCATTCCTTGAAAGTGTTATCAAGATTGGGTGAAAAAATGTGTGGTGAGATTTCAGGAAACTCGTAGTTTTTTGGAACCTTGCAACCACTTTCCATGAAAGTATTTTGCGCCAGTCTCTGCTTAGGGCTACCTCAATAGGAAACAAACCATAGAGATAGAACTTGGAACTACTTTATTGTGTCAAGTTTCAAAGAGGTAGCACAAACCGTATTTGATTTAGAGTTCAAAATACATGTATCCATATAGGAGAAAACAGAGTGAAACCTTAAAATTCAAACAGTTACTGCCAACGAACGGTTTAACCTAGAAGAAAGAAATTTGGTGAGCCAAGCGGGATTGGGGTACTGATCATTACCTGAAAGTGTCATTATGATTGGGTGAAAAAATGTGTGCTGAGATTTCAGGAAACTCGTAGTTTTTTGGAAGCTTGGCAACCCATTTCCATGAAAGTGATTTCCGCCAGTCTCTGCTTAGGGCTACATCAATAGGAAACAAACCATAGAAATAGAACTTCGAACTCTTTTATTGTGTCAAGTTTCAAAGAGCTAGCACAAACCGTGTTTGATTTAGAGTTCCAAATACATGTATCCATATAGGAGAAAACAGAGTGAAAACTGAAAATTAAAACTGTTGATGCCAACGAACGGTTTAACCTAAAGAACGAAATTTGGTGAGCCAAGCGGGATTTGGGTACTGATCATTACCTGAAAGTGTCATCAAGATTGGTTGAAAAAATGTGTGCTGAGATTTCAGGAAACTCGTAGTTTTTTGGAAGCTTAGCAACCCCTTTACATGAAAGTGATTTGCGCCAGTCTCTGCTTAGAGCTACCTCAATAGGAAACAAACCATAGAGATAGAACTTGGTACTACTTTATTGTGTCAAGTTTCAAAGAGCTAGCACAAACCGTGTTTGATTTAGAGTTCCACCTACATGTATACATATAGGAGAAAACAGAGTGAAACGTAAAAATTAAAACTGTTACTGCCAACGAACGCTTTAACCTAAAAGAACGAAATTTGGTGTGCAAAATGGGATTGGGGAACTGATCATTACCTGAAAGTGTCATCAAGATTGGGTGAAAAAATGTGTGCTGAGATTTCAAGAAACTCGTAGTTTTTTGGAAGCTTGGCAACCTGTTTTCATGAAAGTGATTTGCGCCAGTCTCTGCTTAGGGCTACATCAATAGGAAACAAACCATAGATAGAACTTGGAACTCCTTTATTGTGTCAAGTTTCATACATCTAGCACAAACCGTGTTTGATTTAGAGTTCCAACTACATGTATCCATATAGGAGAAAACAGAGTGAAACCTAAAAATTGAAACTGTTGAAGCCAACGAACGGTTTAACCTAGAAGAACGAAATTTGGTGAGCCAAGCGGGATTGGGGTACTGATCATTCCTTGAAAGTGTTATCAAGATTGGATGAAAAAATGTGTGTTGAGATTTCAAGAAACTCGTAGTTTTTTGGAAGCTTGGCAACCCATTTCCACGAAAGTGATTTCCGCCAGTCTCCGCTTAGGGCTACATCAATAGGAAAGAAACCATAGAGATAGAACTTGGAACTATTTTATTGTGTCAAGTTTCAAAGAGCTAGCACAAACCGTGTTTGATTTAGAGTTCCAAATGCATGTATCCATATAGGAGAAAACAGAGTGAAACCTAAAAATTGAAACTGTTAATGCCAACGAACGATTTAACCTAGAAGAACGAAATTTGGGGAGCCAAGCGGGATTTGGGTACTGATCATTACCTGAACGTTTCATCAAGATTGGGTGAAAAAATGTGTGCTGAGATTTCAGGAAACTCGTAGTTTTTTGGAAGCTTGGCAACCCCTTTCCATGAAAGTGATTTCCGCCAGTCTCTGCTTAGGGCTACATCAATAGGAAACAAACCATGAAGATAGAACTTGGAACTACTTTATTGTGTCAAGTTTCAAAGAGCTAGCACAAACCGTGTTTGATTTAGAGTTCCAACTACATGTATCCATATAGGAGAAAACAGAGTGAAACCTAAAAATTTAATCTCTTACTGCCAACGAACGGTTTAACCTAGAAGAAGGAAATTTGGTGAGCCAAGTGGGACTGGGGTACTGATCATTACCTGAAAGTGTCATCAAGATTGGGTGAAAAATCATGTGCTGAGATTTCAGGAAACTCGTAGTTTTGTGTAAGCTTGGCAACCCGTTGCCATGAAAGTGATTTGCGCCAGTCTCTGCTTAGGGCTACATCAATAGGAAACAAAGCATAGAAATAGAACTTCGAACTCTTTTATTGTGTGAAATTTCAAAGAGCTAGCACAAACCGTGTTTGATTTAGAGTTCGAACTACATGTATCCATATAGGAGAAAACAGAGTGAAACCTAAAAATTAAAACTGTTACTGCCAACGAACGGTTTAACCTACAAGAACGAAATTTGGTGAGCCAAGCGGGATTGGAGTACTGATCATTACCTGAAAGTGTCATTATGATTGGGTGAAAAAATGTGTGCTGAGATTTCAGGAAACTCGTAGATTTTTGGAAGCTTGGCAACCCCATTCCATGAAAGTGATTTGCGCCAGTCTTTGCTTAGGGCTACATCAATAGGAAACAAACCATAGAGGTAGAACTTGAATCTACTTTATTGTGTGAAGTTTCAAAGAGCTAGCACAAACCGTGTTTGATTTAGAGTTCCAACTACATATATCCATATAGGAGAAAACAGAGTGAAACCTAAAAATTAAAACTGTTGATGCCAATGAACGGTTTAACCTAGAAGAACGAAATTTGGTGAGCCAAGCGGGATTGGGGTACTGATCATTCCTTGAAAGTGTCATCAAGATTGGGTGAAAAAATGTGTGGTGAGATTTCAGGAAACGCGTAGTTTTTGGATCCTTGCAACCCGTTTCCATGAAAGGGATTTGCGCCAGTCTCTGCTTAGGGCTATATCAATAGGAAACAAACCATAGAGATAGAACTTGGAACTACTTTATTGTGTCAAGTTTCAAAGAGCTAACACAAACCGTATTTGATTTAGAGTTCCAAATACATGTATCCATATAGGAGAAAAGAGAATGAAACCTAAAAATTAAAACAGTTACTGCCAACGAACGGTTTAACCTAGAAGAAAGAAATTTGGTTAGCCAAGAAAGATTGGGGTACTGATCATTACCTGAAAGTGTGATTATGATTGGGTGAAAAAATGTGTGCTGAGATTTCAGGAAACTCGTAGTTTTTTGGAAGCTTGGCAATCCATTTCCATGAAAGTGATTTCCGCCAGTCTCTGCTTAGGGCTACATCAATAGGAAAGAAACCATAGAGATCGAACTTGGAACTATTTTATTGTGTCAAGTTTCAAAGAGCTAGCACACACCGTGTTTGATTTAGAGTTCCACTACAAGTATCCATATAGGAGAAAACAGAGTGAAACCTAAAAATTAAAACTGTTACTGCCAACAAACGGTTTAACCTAGAAGAACGAAATTTAGTGAGCCAAGTGGGACTTGGGTACTGATCATTACCTGAAGGTGTCAGAAAGATTGAGTGAAAAACTATGTGCTGAGATTTCAGATAACTCGTAGTTTTTCGGAAGCTTGGCAACCCCTTTCCATGAAAGTGATTTGTGCCAGTCTCTGCTTAGGGCTACATCAATAGGAAACAAACCATAGAGATAGAACATGGAACTACTTTATTGTATCAAATTTCAAAGGGCTAGCACAAACCGTGTATGATTTTGAGTTCCAACTACATGTATCCATATAGGAGAAAACAGAGTGAAACCTAAAAATTTAAACTGTTACTGCCAACGAACGGTTTAACCTAGAAGAAGGAAATTTGGTGAGCCAAGTGGGATTGGGGTACTGATCATGAACTGAAAGAGTCATCAAGATTGGGTGAAACAATGTGTGCTGAGATTTCAGAAACTCGTAGTTTTTTGGAGGCTTGGCAACCCCTTTCCATGAAAGTGATTTGAGCCAGTCTCTGCTTAGGGCTACATCAATAGGAAACAAACCATAGAGATAGAAATTGAAACTACTTTATTGTGTCAAGTTTCAAAGAGCTAGCACAAACGGTCTTTGTTTTAGAGTTCCAACTACATGTATCCATATAGGAGAAAACAGAGTGAAACCTAAAAATTAAAACTGTTACTGCCAATGAACGGTTTAACCTACAAGAAGGAAATTTGGTGAGCCAAGTGGGATTTCGGTACTTATCATTACCTGAAAGTGCATCAAGATTGGGTGAAAAATCGTGTGCTGAGATTTCAGGAAACTCGTAGTTTTTTGGAAGCTTGGCAACCTGTTTTCATGAAAGTGATTTGTGCCAGTCTCTGCTTAGGGCTACATCAATAGGAAACAAACCATAGAGATAGAACTTGGAACTCCATTATTGTGTCAAGTTTCATAGATCTAGCACAAACCGTGTTTGATTTAGAGTTCCAACTACATGTATCCATATAGGAGAAAACAGAATGAAACCTAAAAATTGAAACTGTTGATGCCAACGAACGGTTTAACCTAGAAGAACAAAATTTGGTGAGCCAAGCGGGATTGGGGTACTGATCATTCCTTGAAAGTGTTATCAAGATTGGGTGAAAAAATGTGTGGTGAGATTTCAGGAAACTCGTAGTTTTTTGGAACCTTGCAACCACTTTCCATGAAAGTATTTTGCGCCAGTCTCTGCTTAGGGCTACCTCAATAGGAAACAAACCATAGAGATAGAACTTGGAACTACTTTATTGTGTCAAGTTTCAAAGAGGTAGCACAAACCGTATTTGATTTAGAGTTCAAAATACATGTATCCATATAGGAGAAAACAGAGTGAAACCTTAAAATTCAAACAGTTACTGCCAACGAACGGTTTAACCTAGAAGAAAGAAATTTGGTGAGCCAAGCGGGATTGGGGTACTGATCATTACCTGAAAGTGTCATTATGATTGGGTGAAAAAATGTGTGCTGAAATTTCAGGAAACTCGTAGTTTTTTGGAAGCTTGGCAACCCATTTCCATGAAAGTGATTTCCGCCAGTCTCTGCTTAGGGCTACATCAATAGGAAACAAACCATAGAAATAGAACTTCGAACTCTTTTATTGTGTCAAGTTTCAAAGAGCTAGCACAAACCGTGTTTGATTTAGAGTTCCAAATACATGTATCCATATAGGAGAAAACAGAGTGAAAACTGAAAATTAAAACTGTTGATGCCAACGAACGGTTTAACCTAAAGAACGAAATTTGGTGAGCCAAGCGGGATTTGGGTACTGATCATTACCTGAAAGTGTCATCAAGATTGGTTGAAAAAATGTGTGCTGAGATTTCAGGAAACTCGTAGTTTTTTGGAAGCTTAGCAACCCCTTTACATGAAAGTGATTTGCGCCAGTCTCTGCTTAGAGCTACCTCAATAGGAAACAAACCATAGAGATAGAACTTGGTACTACTTTATTGTGTCAAGTTTCAAAGAGCTAGCACAAACCGTGTTTGATTTAGAGTTCCACCTACATGTATACATATAGGAGAAAACAGAGTGAAACGTAAAAATTAAAACTGTTACTGCCAACGAACGCTTTAACCTAAAAGAACGAAATTTGGTGTGCAAAATGGGATTGGGGAACTGATCATTACCTGAAAGTGTCATCAAGATTGGGTGAAAAAATGTGTGCTGAGATTTCAAGAAACTCGTAGTTTTTTGGAAGCTTGGCAACCTGTTTTCATGAAAGTGATTTGCGCCAGTCTCTGCTTAGGGCTACATCAATAGGAAACAAACCATAGATAGAACTTGGAACTCCTTTATTGTGTCAAGTTTCATACATCTAGCACAAACCGTGTTTGATTTAGAGTTCCAACTACATGTATCCATATAGGAGAAAACAGAGTGAAACCTAAAAATTGAAACTGTTGAAGCCAACGAACGGTTTAACCTAGAAGAACGAAATTTGGTGAGCCAAGCGGGATTGGGGTACTGATCATTCCTTGAAAGTGTTATCAAGATTGGATGAAAAAATGTGTGTTGAGATTTCAAGAAACTCGTAGTTTTTTGGAAGCTTGGCAACCCATTTCCACGAAAGTGATTTCCGCCAGTCTCCGCTTAGGGCTACATCAATAGGAAAGAAACCATAGAGATAGAACTTGGAACTATTTTATTGTGTCAAGTTTCAAAGAGCTAGCACAAACCGTGTTTGATTTAGAGTTCCAAATGCATGTATCCATATAGGAGAAAACAGAGTGAAACCTAAAAATTGAAACTGTTAATGCCAACGAACGATTTAACCTAGAAGAACGAAATTTGGGGAGCCAAGCGGGATTTGGGTACTGATCATTACCTGAACGTTTCATCAAGATTGGGTGAAAAAATGTGTGCTGAGATTTCAGGAAACTCGTAGTTTTTTGGAAGCTTGGCAACCCCTTTCCATGAAAGTGATTTCCGCCAGTCTCTGCTTAGGGCTACATCAATAGGAAACAAACCATGAAGATAGAACTTGGAACTACTTTATTGTGTCAAGTTTCAAAGAGCTAGCACAAACCGTGTTTGATTTAGAGTTCCAACTACATGTATCCATATAGGAGAAAACAGAGTGAAACCTAAAAATTTAATCTCTTACTGCCAACGAACGGTTTAACCTAGAAGAAGGAAATTTGGTGAGCCAAGTGGGACTGGGGTACTGATCATTACCTGAAAGTGTCATCAAGATTGGGTGAAAAATCATGTGCTGAGATTTCAGGAAACTCGTAGTTTTGTGTAAGCTTGGCAACCCGTTGCCATGAAAGTGATTTGCGCCAGTCTCTGCTTAGGGCTACATCAATAGGAAACAAAGCATAGAAATAGAACTTCGAACTCTTTTATTGTGTGAAATTTCAAAGAGCTAGCACAAACCGTGTTTGATTTAGAGTTCGAACTACATGTATCCATATAGGAGAAAACAGAGTGAAACCTAAAAATTAAAACTGTTACTGCCAACGAACGGTTTAACCTACAAGAACGAAATTTGGTGAGCCAAGCGGGATTGGAGTACTGATCATTACCTGAAAGTGTCATTATGATTGGGTGAAAAAATGTGTGCTGAGATTTCAGGAAACTCGTAGATTTTTGGAAGCTTGGCAACCCCATTCCATGAAAGTGATTTGCGCCAGTCTTTGCTTAGGGCTACATCAATAGGAAACAAACCATAGAGGTAGAACTTGAATCTACTTTATTGTGTGAAGTTTCAAAGAGCTAGCACAAACCGTGTTTGATTTAGAGTTCCAACTACATATATCCATATAGGAGAAAACAGAGTGAAACCTAAAAATTAAAACTGTTGATGCCAACGAACGGTTTAACCTAGAAGAACGAAATTTGGTGAGCCAAGCGGGATTGGGGTACTGATCATTCCTTGAAAGTGTCATCAAGATTGGGTGAAAAAATGTGTGGTGAGATTTCAGGAAACGCGTAGTTTTTGGATCCTTGCAACCCGTTTCCATGAAAGGGATTTGCGCCAGTCTCTGCTTAGGGCTATATC
This sequence comes from Spermophilus citellus, assembly GCF_964194105.1. NCBI lineage: Eukaryota > Metazoa > Chordata > Mammalia > Rodentia > Sciuridae > Spermophilus > Spermophilus citellus. Next base: position 82,663,577 of record NC_138189.1, read on the forward strand.
AATAGGAAACAAACCATAGAGATAGAACTTGGAACTACTTTATTGTGTCAAGTTTCAAAGAGCTAACACAAACCGTATTTGATTTAGAGTTCCAAATACATGTATCCATATAGGAGAAAAGAGAATGAAACCTAAAAATTAAAACAGTTACTGCCAACGAACGGTTTAACCTAGAAGAAAGAAATTTGGTTAGCCAAGAAAGATTGGGGTACTGATCATTACCTGAAAGTGTGATTATGATTGGGTGAAAAAATGTGTGCTGAGATTTCAGGAAACTCGTAGTTTTTTGGAAGCTTGGCAATCCATTTCCATGAAAGTGATTTCCGCCAGTCTCTGCTTAGGGCTACATCAATAGGAAAGAAACCATAGAGATCGAACTTGGAACTATTTTATTGTGTCAAGTTTCAAAGAGCTAGCACACACCGTGTTTGATTTAGAGTTCCAAATACATGTATCCATATAGGAGAAAACAGAGTGAAACCTAAAAATTAAAACTGTTAATACCAACGAACGATTTAACCTAGAAGAACGAAATTTGGTGAGCCAAGCGGGATTAGGGTACTGATCATTACCTGAAAGTGTCATCAACATTGGGTGAAAAAGTGTGTGCTGAGATTTCAGGAAACTCATAGTTTTTTGGAAGCTTGGCAAACCCATTCCATGAAAGTGATTTGCGCCAGTCTCTGCTTAGGGCTACATCAATAGCAAACAAACCATAGAGGTAGAACTTGAATCTACTTTATTGTGTCAAGTTTCAAAGAGCTAGCACAAACCGTGTTTGATTTAGGGTTCCAACTAAATGCATCCATATAAGAGAAAACAGAGTGAAACCTAAAAATTAAAACTCTTACTGCCACCGAATGGTTAAACCTAGAACAAGGAAATTTGGTGAGCCAAGTGGGATTGTGGTATTGATCATTACCTGAAAGTGTCATCAAGATTGGGTGAAAAATCCTGAGCTGAGATTTCAGGAAACTCGAAGTTTTTTGGAAGCTTGGCAAGCCGTTTTCATGAAAGTGATTTGCGCCAGTCTCTGCTTAGGGCTACATCAATAGGAAACAAAGCATAGAGATAGAACTTGGAACTCCTTTATTGTGTCAAGTTTCATAGAGCTAGCACAAACCGTGTTTGATTTAGAGTTACATCTACATGTATCCATATAGGAGAAAACAGAGTGAAACCTAAAAATTAAAACTGTTACTGCCAACGAACGATTTAACATAGAAGAACGAAATTTGGTGAGCCAAGTGGGATTGGGGTACTGATCATTACCTGAAAGTGTCATCAAGATTGGGTGAAAAAATGTGTGCTGAGATTTCAGGAAACTCGTCGTTTTTTGGAATCTTGGCAACCCCTTTCCATGAAAGTGATTTGCGCCAGTCTCTGCTTAGGGCTACATCAATAGGAAACAAACCATGAAGATAGAACTTGGAACTACTTTACTGTGTCAAGTTTCAAAGAGCTAGCACAAACTGTGTTTGATTTAGAGTTCCAAATACATGTATCCATATAGGAGAAAACAGAGTGAAGCCTAAAAATTAAAACTGTTGATGCCAACGAACGGTTTAACCTAGAAGAACGAAATTAGCTGAGCCAAGCGGGATTGGGGTACTGATCATTCCTTGAACGTGTTATCAAGATTGGGTGAAAAAATGTGTGGTGAGATTTCAGGAAACTCGTAGTTTTTTGGAACCTTGCAACCACTTTCCATGAAAGTATTTTGCGCCAGTCTCTGCTTAGGGCTACATCAATAGGAAACAAACCATGAAGATAGAACTTGGAACTACTTTACTGTGTCAAGTTTCAAAGAGCTAGCACAAACTGTGTTTGATTTCGAGTTCCAAATACATGTATCCTTATAGGAGAAAACAGAGTGAAACGTAAAAATTAAAACTGTTACTGCCAACGAACGATTTAACCTAGAAGAACGAAATTTGGTGAGCCAAGCAAGATTTGGGTACTGATCATTACCTGAAAGTGTCATCAAGATTGGGTGAAAAAATGTGTGCTGACATTTCAGAAAACTCGTTGTTTTTTGGAAGCTTGGCAACCCCATTCCATGAAAGTGTTTTGCGCCAGTCTCTGCTTAGGGCTACCTCAATAGGAAACAAACCATAGAGGTAGAACATGAAACTACTTTATTGTGTCAAGTTTCAAAGAGCTAGCACAAACCGTGTTTGATTTAGAGTTCCAACTACATGTATCCATATAGGAGAAAACAGAGTGAAACTTAAAAATTAAAACTCTTACTGCCAACAAACGGTTTAACTTAGAAGAACGAACTTTGGTCAGCCAAGTGGGACTGGGGTACTGATCATTACCTAAAAGTGCCATCCAGATTATGTGAAAAAATGTGTGCTGAGATTTCATGAAACTCGCAGTTTTTTGGAAGCTTGGCAACCCGTTTTCATGAAAGTGATTTTCGCCAGTCTCTGCTTAGGGGTACATCAATAGGAAACAAACCATAGAAATAGAACTTCGAACTCCTTTATTGTATGAAGTTTCAAAGAGCTAGCACAAACCGTATTTGATTTATAGTTCCAAATACATGTATCCATATAGGAGAAAACAGAGTGAAACCTAAAAATTAAAACAGTTACTGCCAACGAACTGTTTAACCTAGAAGAAAGAAATTTGGTGAGCAAAGCGGGATTGGGGTACTGATCATTGCCTGAAAGTGTCATTATGATTGGGTGAAAAATCGTGTGCTGAGATTTCAGGAAACTCGTAGTTTTTTGGAAGCTTGGCAACCCGTTTTCATGAAAGTGATTTGCGCCAGTCTCTGCTTAGGGCTACATCAATAGGAAACAAACCATAGAGATAGAACTTGGAACTCCTTTATTGTGTCAAGTTTCATAGAGCTAGCACAAACCGTGTTTGATTTAGAGTTCCAACTACATGTATCCATATAGGAGAAAACAGAGTGAAACCTAAAAATTAAAACAGTTACTGCCAACGAACGGTTTAACCTAGAAGAAAGAAATTTGGTGAGCCAAGCGGGATTGGGGTACTGATCATTACCTGAAAGTGTCATCAAGATTGGGTGAAAAAATGTGTGCTGAGATTTCAGGAAACTCGTAGTTTTTTGGAAGCTTGGCAACCCCTTTCCATGAAAGTGATTTGTGCCAGTCTCTGCTTAGGGCTACATCAATAGGAAACAAAAAATAAAGATAGAACTTGTAACTACTTTATTGTGTCAATTTTCAAAGAGCTAGCACAAACCGTGTTTGATTTAGAGTTCCAACTACATGTATCCATATAGGAGAAAACAGAGTGAAACCTAAAAATTAAAACTCTTACTGCCAATGAACGGTTTAACCTAGAAGAAGGAAATTTGTTGAGCCAAGTGGGATTGGGGTACTGATCATTACCTGAAAGTGTCATCAAGATTGGGTGAAAAATCGTGTGCTGAGATTTCAGGAAATTCGTAGTTTTTTGGAAGCTTGGCAAGCAGTTTCCATGAAAGTGATTTGCGCCAGTCTCTGCTTAGGGCTACATCAATAGGAAACCAACCATAGAAATAGAACTTCGAACTCCTTTATTGTGTCAATTTTAAAAGTGCTAGCACAAACCGTGTTTGATGTAGAGTTCCATCTACCTATATCCATATAGGAGAAAACAGAGTGAAACCTAAAAATTTAAACTGTTACTGCCAAAGAACGATTTAACATAGAAGAATGAAATTTGGTGAGGCAAGTGGGATTGGGGTACTGATCATTACCTGAAAATGTCATCAAGATTGGGTGAAAAAATGTGTGCTGAGATTTCAGGAAACTCGTAGTTTTTTGGAAGCTTGGCAACCCCTTTCCATGAAAGTGATTTGCGCCACTCTCTGCTTAGAGCTACATCAATAGGAAACAAACCATAGAGGTAGAACTTGAAACTACTTCATTGTGTCAAGTTTCAAAGAGCTAGCACAAACCGTGTTTGATTTAGAGTTCCAACTACATGTATCCATATAGGAGAAAACAGAGTGAAACGTAAAAATTAAAACTCTTACTGCCAACGAACGGTTCAACTTAGAAGAACGAAATTTGGTGAGCCAGGTGGGACTGGGGTACTGATCATTACCTGAGAGTGCCATCCAGATTATATGAAAAAATGTGTGCTGAGATTTCAGGAAACTCGTAGTTTTTTGGAAGCTTGGCAACCCATTTTCAAGAAAGTGATTTGCGCCAGTCTCTGCTTAGGGGTACATCAATAGGAAACAAACCATAGAAATAGAACTTCGAACTCCTTTATTGTGTGAAGTTTCAAAGAGCTAGCACAAACCGTGTTTGATTTAGAGTTCCAACTACATGTATCCATATAGGAGAAAACAGAGTGAAACCTAAAAATTAAAACAGTTACTGCAAACGAACTGTTTAACCTAGAAGAAAGAAATTTGGTGAGCCAAGCGGGATTTGGGTACTGATCATTACCTGAAAGTGTCATCAAGATTGGGTGAAAAAATGTGTGCTTTGATTTCAGGAAACTCGTAGTTTTTTGGAAGCTTGGCAAACCCATTCCATGAAAGTGATTTGCGCCAGTCTCTGCTTAGGGCTACATCAATAGCAAACAAACCATAGAGGTAGAACTTGAAACTACTTTATTGTGTCAAGTTTCAAAGAGCTAGCACAAACCGTGATTGATTTAGAGTTCCAACTACATGTATCCATATAGGAGAAAAGAGAGTGAAACCTAAAAATTAAAACTGTTACTGCCAACGAATGTTTTAACCTAGAAGAACGAAATTTGGTGAGCCAAGTGGGATTGGGGTAGTGATCTTTACCTGAAAGTGTCATCAAGATTGGGTGAAAAAATGTGTGCTGAGATTTCAGGAAACTCATAGTTTTTTGGAAGCTTGGCAACCCCTTTCCATGAAAGTGATTTCCGCCAGTCTGTGCTTAGGGCTACATCAATAGGAAACAAACCATAGAGATAGAACTTGGAACTACTTTATTGTGTCAAGTTTCAAATAGCTAGCACAAACCGTCTTTGATTTAGAGTTCCAACTACATGTATCCATATAGGAGAAAACAGAGTGAAACCTAAAAATTAAAACGGTTACTGACAACGAACGGTTTCACCTAGAAGAACAAAATTTGGGTAGTCAAGTGGGATTGGGGTACTGATCATTACCTGAATCTGTCATCAAGATTCGGTGAAAAAATATGTGCTGAAATTTCAGGAAACTCGTACTCTTTTGGAAGCTTGCGAACCCCTTTCTATGAAAGTGATTTGCGCCAGTATCTGCTTAAAGCTACATCAAGAAGAAACAATCCATAGACATAGATCTTGGAACTATTTTATTGTGTCAAGTTTCAAAGAGCTATCACAAACTGTGTTTGATTTGGAGTTCCAACTACATGTATCCATACGGGAGAAAACAGAGTGAAACCTAAAAATTAAAACTGTTGATGACAACGAACTGTTTAACCTAGAAGAATGAAATTTGGTGAGCCAAGCGGGATTGGGGTTGTGATTATTACCTGAAAGTGTCATCAAGATTGGGTGAAAAAATGTGTGCTGAGATTTCAGGAAACTCGTAGTTTTTTGGAAGCTTGGCAACCCCTTTCTATGAAAGTGATTTCCGCCAGTCTCTGCTTAATGCTACATCAATAGGAAGGAAACCATAGAGATAGAACTTGGAACTACTTTATTGTGTCAAGTTTCAAAAGCTAGCACAAACCGTCTTTGATTTAGAGTTCCAAATACATGTATCCATATAGGAGAAAACAGAGTGAAACCTAAAAATTTAAACTGTTGCTGCCAACGAACGGTTTAACCTAGAAGAACGAAATTTGGTGACCAAGTGGGATTGGGGTACTGATCATTACCTGAAACTGTCATCAAGATTGGGTGAAAAAATGTGTGCTGAGATTTCAGGAAATTCATAGTTTTTTGGAAGTTTGGCAACCCATTTCCATGAAAGTGATTTGCGCCAGTCTCTGCTTAGGGCTACATGAATAGGAAACAAACCATAGAGATAGAACTTGGAACTTCTTTATTGTGTCAAGTTTCAAATAGGTAGCACAAACCGTCTTTGATTTAGAGTTCCAAATACATGTATCTATATGGGAGAAAACAGTGTGAAACCTAAAAATTAATACTGTTACTGCCAACGAACGGTTTAACCTAGAAGAACGAAATTTGATGAGCCAAGTGGGATAGGGGTACTGATCATTACCTGAAAGTGTCATCAAGATTGGGTGAAAAAATGTGTGCTGAGATTTCAGGAAACTCGTAGTATTTTGGAAGCTTGGCAACCCCTTTCCATGAAAGTGATTTCCGCCAGTCTCTGCTTAGGGCTACATCAATAGGAAACAAACAATAGAGATAGAACTTGGAACTACTTTATTGTGTCAAGTTTCCAAGAGCTAGCACAAACCGTCTTTGATTTAGAGTTCCAAATACATGTATCCTTATAGGAGAAAACAGAGTGAAACCTAAAAATTAAAACGGTTACTGCCAACGAACAGTTTAACCTAGAAGAATGAAATTTGGTGACCAAGTGGGATTGGGGTACTGATCATTACCTGAAAGAGTCATCAAGATTGGGTGCAAAAATGTGTGCTGAGATTTCAGGAAACTCTTAGTTTTTTGGAAGCTTGGCAACCCCTTTCCATGAAAGTGATTTCCGCCAGTCTCTGCTTAGGACTACATCAATAGGAAACAAACCATAGAGACAGAACTTGGAACTACTTATTGTGTCAAGTTTCAAAGAGCTAGCACAAACCGTCTTTGTTTTCGAGTTCCAACTACATGTATCCATATAGGAGAAAACAGAGTGAAACCTAAAAATTAAAACTGTTAGAGACAACGAACTGTTTCACCTAGAAGAACAAAATTTGGCTAGCCAAGTGGGATTGGGGTACTGATCATTACCTGAAACTGTCATCAAGATTCGGTGAAAAAATATGTGCTGAGATTTCAGGAAACTAGTACTCTTTTGGAAGCTTGCGAACCCCTTTCCATGCAAGTGATTTGCGCAAGTGTCTGCTTAAAGCTACATCGAGAGGAAACAATCCATAGAGATAGATCTTGGAACTATTTTATTGTGTCAAGTTTAAAAGAGCTATCACAAACTGTGTTTGATGTGGAGTTCCAACTACATGTATCCATACAGGAGAAAACAGAGTGAAACCTAAAAATTAAAACTGTTGATGACAAGAACTGTTTAACCTAGAAGAACGAAATTTGGTGAGCCAAGCGGGATTGGGGTTGTGATCATTTCCTGAAAGTGTCATCAAGATTGGGTGAAAAAATGTGTGCTGAGATTTTAGGAAACTCGTAGTTTTTTGGAAGCTTGGCATCCCCTTTCCATGAAAGTGATTCGCGCCAGTCTCTGCTTAGGGCTATATCAATAGGAAACAAACCATAGAGACAGAACTTGGAACTACTTTATTGTGTCAAATTTCAAAGAGCTAGCAAAAACCGTCTTTGATTTAGAGTTCCAACTACATGTATCCATATCGGAGAAAACAGAGTGAAACCTAAAAATTTAAACTGTTACTGACAACGAATGGTTTAACCTAGAAGAACGAAATTCGGTGAGCCTAGTGGGATTGGAGTACTGATAATTACCGGAAAGTGTCATCAAGATTGGTTGAAAAAATGTGTGCTGAGATTTCAGGAAACTAGTAGATTTTTGGAAGCTTGGCAACCCCTTTCCATGAAAGTGATTTGCGCCAGTCTCTGCTTAGGGATACATCAATAGGAGAAACACCATGGAGACAGAACATGGAACTACTTTATTGTGTCAAGTTTCAAAGTGCTAGCACAAACCGTGTTTGATTTAGCGTTCCAACTACATGTATCCATATAGCAGAAAACAGAGTGAAACCTAATAATTTAAACTGTTACTGCAAACGAATTTGTTTAACCGAGAGGAGTGAAATTTGGTGAGCCAAGTGGAATTGGGTTACTGATCATGACCTGAAAGTGTCAAAAAGATTGGGTGAAAAAATGTGTGCTGAGATTTCAGGAAACTCGTAGTTTTGGGGAAGCTGGGAACCCCTTTACCTGAAAATGATTTGTGCCAGTCTCTGCTTAGGGCAACATCAATAGGAAACAAACCATAGAGATAGAACTTGTAACTACTTTATTGTGTCAACTTTCAAAGAGCTAGCACAACCGTGCTTGATTTAGAGTTGAAAGTACATGTATACATATAGGAGAAAACAGAGTGAAACCTAAAAATTTAAACTGTTACTGTCAACGAACTGTTTAACCTAGAAGAACTAAATTTGGTGAGCCAAGTGGGATTGGGGTACGGGTCATTACGTGAAGTGGCATCAAGATTGTGTGGAATAATGTGTGCTGAGATTTCAGGAAATTCTTAGTTTTTTGGAAGCTTTTCAACCCCTTTCCATGAAAGTGATTTGTGCCAGTCTCTGCTTAGGGCTACATCAATATGGAACAAACCATAGAGATAGAACTTGGAACTACTTTATTGTGTCAAGTTTCAAAGAGCTAGCACAAACCGTCTTTGATTTAGCGTTCCAACTACATGTATCCATATAGGAGAAAACAGAGTGAAACCCAGTAATTAAAACTGTTACTGCAAACAAACGGTTTAACCTAGAAGAACAAAATCTGTTGAGCGAAGTGAGATTGTGGTGCTGATCATTACCTGAAATTGTCATCAAGATTGGGTGAAAAAATGTGTGCTGAGATTTCAGGAAACTCGTAGTTTTTTGGAAGCTTGGCAACCCCTTTCCATGAAAGTGATCTCCGCCAGTCTCTGCTTAGGGCTACATCAATAAGAAACAAACAATAGAGATAGAACTTGGAACTACTTTATAGTGTCAAGTTTCATAGAGCTAGCACAAACCGTGATTGATTTAGAGTTCCAACTACATGTATCCATATAGGAGAAAAGAGAGTGAGACCTAAAAATTAAAACTGTTACTGCCAACGAATGTTTTAACCTAGAAGAACGAAATTTGGTGAGCCAAGTTGGATTGGGGTAGTGATCTATACCTGAAAGTGTCATCAAGATTGGGTGAAAAAATGTGTGCTGAGATTTCAGGAAACTCATAGTTTTTTGGAAGCTTGGCAACCCCTTTCCATGAAAGTGATTTCCGCCAGTCTGTGCTTAGGGCTACATCAATAGGAAACAAACCATAGAGATAGAACTTGGAACTACTTTATTGTGTCAAGTTTCAAATAGCTAGCACAAACCGTCTTTGATTTAGAGTTCCAACTACATGTATCCATATAGGAGAAAACAGAGTGAAACCTAAAAATTAAAACGGTTACTGACAACGAACGGTTTCACCTAGAAGAACAAAATTTGGCTAGCCAAGTGGGATTGGGGTACTGATCATTACCTGAAACTGTCATCAAGATTCGGTGAAAAAATATGTGCTGAAAATTCAGGAAACTCGTACTCTTTTGGAAGCTTGCGAACCCCTTTCTATGAAAGTGATTTGTGCCAGTATCTGCTTAAAGCTACATCAAGAAGAAACAATCCATAGACATAGATCTTGGAACTATTTTATTGTGTCAAGTTTCAAAGAGCTATCACAAACTGTGTTTGATTTGGAGTTCCAACTACATGTATCCATACGGGAGAAAACAGAGTGAAACCTAAAAATTAAAACTGTTGATGACAACGAACTGTTTAACCTAGAAGAATGAAATTTGGTGAGCCAAGCGGGATTGGGGTTGTGATTATTACCTGAAAGTGTCATCAAGATTGGGTGAAAAAATGTGTGCTGAGATTTCAGGAAACTCGTAGTTTTTTGGAAGCTTGGCAACTCCTTTCTATGAAAGTGATTTCCGCCAGTCTCTGCTTAATGCTACATCAATAGGAAGGAAACCATAGAGATAGAACTTGGAACTACTTTATTGTGTCAAGTTTCAAAGAGCTAGCACAAACCGTCTTTGATTTAGAGTTCCAACTACATGTATCCATATAGGAGAAAACAGAGTGAAACCTAAAAATTTAAACTGTTGCTGCCAACGAACGGTTTAACCTAGAAGAACGAAATTTGGTGACCAAGTGGGATTGGGGTACTGATCATTACCTGAAACTGTCATCAAGATTGGGTGAAAAAATGTGTGCTGAGATTTCAGGAAACTCATAGTTTTTTGGAAGTTTGGCAACCCATTTCCATGAAAGTGATTTGCGCCAGTCTCTGCTTAGGGCTACATGAATAGGAAACAAACCATAGAGATAGAACTTGGAACTTCTTTATTGTGTCAAGTTTCAAATAGGTAGCACAAACCGTCTTTGATTTAGAGTTCCAACTACATGTATCTATATGGGAGAAAACAGTGTGAAACCTAAAAATTAAAACTGTTACTGCCAACGAACGGTTTAACCTAGAAGAACGAAATTTGATGAGCCAAGTGGGATAGGGGTACTGATCATTACCTGAAAGTGTCATCAAGATTGGGTGAAAAAATGTGTGCTGAGATTTCAGGAAACTCGTAGTATTTTGGAAGCTTGGCAACCCCTTTCCATGAAAGTGATTTCCGCCAGTCTCTGCTTAGGGCTACATCAATAGAAAACAAACAATAGAGATAGAACTTGGAACTACTTTATTGTGTCAAGTTTCAAAGAGCTAGCACAAACCGTCTTTGATTTAGAGTTCCAAATACATGTATCCTTATAGGAGAAAACAGAGTGAAACCTAAAAATTAAAACGGTTACTGCCAACGAACAGTTTAACCTAGAAGAATGAAATTTGGTGACCAAGTGGGATTGGGGTACTGATCATTACCTGAAAGAGTCATCAAGATTGGGTGCAAAAATGTGTGCTGAGATTTCAGGAAACTCTTAGTTTTTTGGAAGCTTGGCAACCCCTTTCCATGAAAGTGATTTCCGCCAGTCTCTGCTTAGGACTACATCAATAGGAAACAAACCATAGAGACAGAACTTGGAACTACTTATTGTGTCAAGTTTCAAAGAGCTAGCACAAACCGTCTTTGTTTTCGAGTTCCAACTACATGTATCCATATAGGAGAAAACAGAGTGAAACCTAAAAATTAAAACTGTTAGAGACAACGAACTGTTTCACCTAGAAGAACAAAATTTGGCTAGCCAAGTGGGATTGGGGTACTGATCATTACCTGAAACTGTCATCAAGATTCGGTGAAAAAATATGTGCTGAGATTTCAGGAAACTCGTACTCTTTTGGAAGCTTGCGAACCCCTTTCCATGCAAGTGATTTGCACAAGTGTCTGCTTAAAGCTACATCGAGAGGAAACAATCCATAGAGATAGATCTTGGAACTATTTTATTGTGTCAAGTTTAAAAGAGCTATCACAAACTGTGTTTGATGTGGAGTTCCAACTACATGTATCCATACAGGAGAAAACAGAGTGAAACCTAAAAATTAAAACTGTTGATGACAAGAACTGTTTAACCTAGAAGAACGAAATTTGGTGAGCCAAGCGGGATTGGGGTTGTGATCATTTCCTGAAAGTGTCATCAAGATTGGGTGAAAAAATGTGTGCTGAGATTTCAGGAAACTCGTAGTTTTTTGGAAGCTTGGCATCCCCTTTCCATGAAAGTGATTTGCGCCAGTCTCTGCTTAGGGCTATATCAATAGGAAACAAACCATAGAGACAGAACTTGGAACTACTTTATTGTGTCAAATTTCAAAGAGCTAGCAAAAACCGTCTTTGATTTAGAGTTCCAACTACATGTATCCATATCGGAGAAAACAGAGTGAAACCTAAAAATTTAAACTGTTACTGCCAACGAATGGTTTAACCTAGAAGAACGAAATTCGGTGAGCCTAGTGGGATTGGAGTACTGATAATTACCGGAAAGTGTCATCAAGATTGGTTGAAAAAATGTGTGCTGAGATTTCAGGAAACTAGTAGATTTTTGGAAGCTTGGCAACCCCTTTCCATGAAAGTGATTTGCGCCAGTCTCTGCTTAGGGATACATCAATAGGAGAAACACCATGGAGACAGAACATGGAACTACTTTATTGTGTCAAGTTTCAAAGTGCTAGCACAAACCGTGTTTGATTTAGCGTTCCAACTACATGTATCCATATAGCAGAAAACAGAGTGAAACCTAATAATTTAAACTGTTACTGCAAACGAATTTGTTTAACCGAGAGGAGTGAAATTTGGTGAGCCAAGTGGAATTGGGGTACTGATCATGACCTGAAAGTGTCAAAAAGATTGGGTGAAAAAATGTGTGCTGAGATTTCAGGAACCTCGTAGTTTTGGGGAAGCTGGGAACCCCTTTACCTGAAAATGATTTGTGCCAGTCTCTGCTTAGGGCAACATCAATAGGAAACAAACCATAGAGATAGAACTTGTAACTACTTTATTGTGTCAACTTTCAAAGAGCTAGCACAACCGTGCTTGATTTAGAGTTCAAAGTACATGTATACATATAGGAGAAAACAGAGTGAAACCTAAAAATTTAAACTGTTACTGTCAACGAACTGTTTAACCTAGAAGAACTAAATTTGGTGAGCCAAGTGGGATTGGGGTACGGGTCATTACGTGAAGTGGCATCAAGATTGTGTGGAATAATATGTGCTGAGATTTCAGGAAATTCTTAGTTTTTTGGAAGCTTTTCAACCCCTTTCCATGAAAGTGATTTGTGCCAGTCTCTGCTTAGGGCTACATCAATATGGAACAAACCATAGAGATAGAACTTGGAACTACTTTATTGTGTCAAGTTTCAAAGAGCTAGCACAAACCGTCTTTGATTTAGAGTTCCAACTACATGTATCCATATAGGAGAAAACAGAGTGAAACCCAGTAATTAAAACTGTTACTGCAAACAAACGGTTTAACCTAGAAGAACAAAATCTGTTGAGCCAAGTGAGATTGTGGTGCTGATCATTACCTGAAATTGTCATCAAGATTGGGTGAAAAAATGTGTGCTGAGATTTCAGGAAACTCGTAGTTTTTTGGAAGCTTGGCAACCCCTTTCCATGAAAGTGATCTCCGCCAGTCTCTGCTTAGGGCTACATCAATAAGAAACAAACAATAGAGATAGAACTTGGAACTACTTTATAGTGTCAAGTTTCATAGAGCTAGCACAAACCGTGATTGATTTAGAGTTCCAACTACATGTATCCATATAGGAGAAAAGAGAGTGAAACCTAAAAATTAAAACTGTTACTGCCAACGAATGTTTTAACCTAGAAGAACGAAATTTGGTGAGCCAAGTGGGATTGGGGTAGTGATCTTTACCTGAAAGTGTCATCAAGATTGGGTGAAAAAATGTGTGCTGAGATTTCAGGAAACTCATAGTTTTTTGGAAGCTTGGCAACCCCTTTCCATGAAAGTGATTTCCGCCAGCCTGTGCTTAGGGCTACATCAATAGGAAACAAACCATAGAGATAGAACTTGGAACTACTTTATTGTGTCAAGTTTCAAATAGCTAGCACAAACCGTCTTTGATTTAGAGTTCCAACTACATGTATCCATATAGGAGAAAACAGAGTGAAACCTAAAAATTAAAACGGTTACTGACAACGAACGGTTTCACCTAGAAGAACGAAATTTGGTGAGCCAAGTGGGATTGGGGTACTGATCATTACCTGAAACTGTCATCAAGATTCGGTGAAAAAATATGTGCTGAAATTTCAGGAAACTCGTACTCTTTTGGAAGCTTGCGAACCCCTTTCTATGAAAGTGATTTGCGCAAGTATCTGCTTAAAGCTACATCAAGAAGAAACAATCCATAGACATAGATCTTGGAACTATTTTATTGTGTCAAGTTTCAAAGAGCTATCACAAACTGTGTTTGATTTGGAGTTCCAACTACATGTATCCATACGGGAGAAAACAGAGTGAAACCTAAAAATTAAAACTGTTGATGACAACGAACTGTTTAACCTAGAAGAATGAAATTTGGTGAGCAAAGCGGGATTGGGGTTGTGATTATTACCTGAAAGTGTCATCAAGATTGGGTGAAAAAATGTGTGCTGAGATTTCAGGAAACTCGTAGTTTTTTGGAAGCTTGGCAACCCCTTTCTATGAAAGTGATTTCCGCCAGTCTCTGCTTAATGCTACATCAATAGGAAGGAAACCTTAGAGATAGAACTTGGAACTACTTTATTGTGTCAAGTTTCAAAGAGCTAGCACAAACCGTCTTTGATTTAGAGTTCCAACTACATGTATCCATATAGGAGAAAACAGAGTGAAACCTAAAAATTTAAACTGTTGCTGCCAACGAACGGTTTAACCTAGAAGAACGAAATTTGGTGACCAAGTGGGATTGGGGTACTGATCATTACCTGAAACTGTCATCAAGATTGGGTGAAAAAATGTGTGCTGAGATTTCAGGAAACTCATAGTTTTTTGGAAGTTTGGCAACCCATTTCCATGAAAGTGATTTGCGCCAGTCTCTGCTTAGGGCTACATGAATAGGAAACAAACCATAGAGATAGAACTTGGAACTTCTTTATTGTGTCAAGTTTCAAATAGCTAGCACAAACCGTCTTTGATTTAGAGTTCCAACTACATGTATCTATATGGGAGAAAACAGTGTGAAACCTAAAAATTAAAACTGTTACTGCCAACGAACGGTTTAACCTAGAAGAACGAAATTTGATGAGCCAAGTGGGATAGGGGTACTGATGATTACCTGAAAGTGTCATCAAGATTGGGTGAAAAAATGTGTGCTGAGATTTCAGGAAACTCGTAGTATTTGGGAAGCTTGGCAACCCCTTTCCATGAAAGTGATTTCCGCCAGTCTCTGCTTAGGGCTACATCAATAGGAAACAAACAATAGAGATAGAACTTGGAACTACTTTATTGTGTCAAGTTTCCAAGAGCTAGCACACACCGTCTTTGATTTAGAGTTCCAAATACATGTATCCTTATAGGAGAAAACAGAGTGAAACCTAAAAATTAAAACGGTTACTGCCAACGAACAGTTTAACCTAGAAGAATGAAATTTGGTGACCAAGTGGGATTGGGGTACTGATCATTACCTGAAAGAGTCATCAAGATTGGGTGCAAAAATGTGTGCTGAGATTTCAGGAACCTCTTAGTTTTTTGGAAGCTTGGCAACCCCTTTCCATGAAAGTGATTTCCGCCAGTCTCTGCTTAGGACTACATCAATAGGAAACAAACCATAGAGACAGAACTTGGAACTACTTATTGTGTCAAGTTTCAAAGAGCTAGCACAAACCGTCTTTGTTTTCGAGTTCCAACTACATGTATCCATATAGGAGAAAACAGAGTGAAACCTAAAAATTAAAACTGTTAGAGACAACGAACTGTTTCACCTAGAAGAACAAAATTTGGCTAGCCAAGTGGGATTGGGGTACTGATCATTACCTGAAACTGTCATCAAGATTCGGTGAAAAAATATGTGCTGAGATTTCTGGAAACTCGTACTCTTTTGGAAGCTTGCGAACCCCTTTCCATGCAAGTGATTTGCGCAAGTGTCTGCTTAAAGCTACATCGAGAGTAAACAATCCATAGAGATAGATCTTGGAACTATTTTATTGTGTCAAGTTTAAAAGAGCTATCACAAACTGTGTTTGATGTGGAGTTCCAACTACATGTATCCATACAGGAGAAAACAGAGTGAAACCTAAAAATTAAAACTGTTGATGACAAGAACTGTTTAACCTAGAAGAATGAAATTTGGTGAGCCAAGCGGGATTGGGGTTGTGATCATTTCCTGAAAGTGTCATCAAGATTGGGTGAAAAAATGTGTGCTGAGATTTCAGGAAACTCGTAGTTTTTTGGAAGCTTGGCATCCCCATTCCATGAAAGTGATTTGCGCCAGTCTCTGCTTAGGGCTATATCAATAGGAAACAAACCATAGAGACAGAACTTGGAACTACTTTATTGTGTCAAATTTCAAAGAGCTAGCAAAAACCGTCTTTGATTTAGAGTTCCAACTACATGTATCCATATCGGAGAAAACAGAGTGAAACCTAAAAATTTAAACTGTTAATGCCAACGAATGGTTTAACCTAGAAGAACGAAATTCGGTGAGCCAAGTGGGATTGGAGTACTGATAATTACCGGAAAGTGTCATCAAGATTGGTTGAAAAAATGTGTGCTGAGATTTCAGGAAACTAGTAGATTTTTGGAAGCTTGGCAACCCCTTTCCATGAAAGTGATTTGCGCCAGTCTCTGCTTAGGGATACATCAATAGGAGAAACACCATGGAGACAGAACATGGAACTACTTTATTGTGTCAAGTTTCAAAGTGCTAGCACAAACCGTGTTTGATTTAGCGTTCCAACTACATGTATCCATATAGCAGAAAACAGAGTGAAACCTAATAATTTAAACTGTTACTGCAAACGAATTTGTTTAACCGAGAGGAGTGAAATTTGGTGAGCCAAGTGGAATTGGGGTACTGATCATGACCTGAAAGTGTCAAAAAGATTGGGTGAAAAAATGTGTGCTGAGATTTCAGGAAACTCGTAGTTTTGGGGAAGCTGGGAACCCCTTTACCTGAAAATGATTTGTGCCAGTCTCTGCTTAGGGCAACATCAATAGGAAACAAACCATAGAGATAGAACTTGTAACTACTTTATTGTGTCAACTTTCAAAGAGCTAGCACAACCGTGCTTGATTTAGAGTTCAAAGTACATGTATACATATAGGAGAAAACAGAGTGAAACCTAAAAATTTAAACTGTTACTGTCAACGAACTGTTTAACCTAGAAGAACTAAATTTGGTGAGCCAAGTGGGATTGGGGTACGGGTCATTACGTGAAGTGGCATCAAGATTGTGTTGAATAATGTGTGCTGAGATTTCAGGAAATTCTTAGTTTTTTGGAAGCTTTTCAACCCCTTTCCATGAAAGTGATTTGTGCCAGTCTCTGCTTAGGGCTACATCAATATGGAACATACCATTGAGATAGAACTTGGAACTACTTTATTGTGTCAAGTTTCAAAGAGCTAGCACAAACCGTCTTTGATTTAGAGTTCCAACTACATGTATCCATATAGGAGAAAACAGAGTGAAACCCAGTAATTAAAACTGTTACTGCAAACAAACGGTTTAACCTAGAAGAACAAAATCTGTTGAGCCATGTGAGATTGTGGTGCTGATCATTAGCTGAAATTGTCATCAAGATTGGGTGAAAAAATGTGTGCTGAGATTTCAGGAAACTCATAGTTTTTTGGAAGCTTGGCAACCCATTTCCATGAAAGTGATTTGGGCCAGTTTCTACTTATGGCTACATAAATGGGAAACAAACCATAGAGATAGAACTTGGAACTATTTTATTGTGTCAAGTTTCAAAGAGTTAGCACAAACCGTGTTTGATTTAGAGTCCCAACTACATGTATCCATGTAGGAGAAAACAGAGTGAAACCTAAAAATTAAAACTCTTACTGGCAACAAACGGTTTAGCCTAGAAGAATGAAATTTGGTGAGCCAAGTGGGATTGGGGTACTGATAACTCCCTGAAAGTGTCATAAAGTTTGGGTGAATAAATGTGTGTTGAGATTAGAGGAAACTCGCAGTTTTTTGGAAGCTTGGCAACCCATTTCCATGAAAGTGATTTCCGTCTCTCTCCGCTTAGGGCTACATCAATAGGAAACAAACCATAGAGATAGACCTTGGAACTACTTTATTCTGTCAAGTTTCAAAGAGCTAGCATAAACCGTGTTAGATTTAAGGTTCAACTACATGTATCCATATAGGAGAAAACAGAGTGAAACCTAAAAAATTAAACTTTTAATGCAAACGAACAGTTTAGCCTAGAAGAACGAAATTTGGTGAGACAAGTGGGATTGGGGTACTGATGATTACCTGAAAGAGTCATCAAGTTTGGGTGAAAAAATGTGTGTTGAGATTTCAGGAAACTCGTAGTTTTTTGGAAGCTTGGCAACCCCTTTCCCTGAAAGTGATTTGCGCCAGTCTCTGCTTAGTGCTACATCAATAGGAAACAAACCATAGAGATAGAACTTGGAACTCCTTTATTGTGTCAAGTTTCAAAGAGCTCACACAAACAGTTTTTGATTTAGAGATCCAACTACTTGTATCCATATAGGAGAAAACAGACTGAAACCTAAAAATTTAAAAGCTTACTGCAAACAAACGGTTTTAGCTAGAAAAATGAAATTTGATCAGCCAAGTGGGATTGGGGTACGGATCATTACCTGAAAGTTTCATCAAGATAGGGTGAAAAACTGTGTGCTGAGATTTCAGGAAACTTGTAGTTTTTTGAAAGCTTGGCAACCCCTTTCCATGAAAGTGATTTGTGCCAGTCTCTATGTAGGGCTACATCAATAGGAAAGAACCCATAGAGAAAAAACTTGTAACTACTTTATTGTGTCAAGTTTCAAAGAGCTAGCACAAACCATGTTTGATTTAGGGTTCCAACTATATGTATCCATATAGGAGAAAACAGAGTGAAACCTAAAAATTAAAACTGTTACTGCAAATGAACTGTTTAAACTAGAAGAATGAAATTTGGTGAGGCAAGTGGGATTGGGATACGGATCATTACCTGAAAGTGTCATCAAGATTGGGTGAAAAAATGTGTGCTGATATTTCAGGAATCTCGTAGTTTTTTGGAAGATTGGCAACGACTTTCCATGAAAGTTATTTGCACCATTCTCTGCTTAGGGCTACATCAATAGGAAGCAAATCATAGAGATAGAACTTGGAACTAGTTTAATGTGTCAATTTTCAAAGAGCTAGAACAAACCATGTTTGATTTAGAGTTCCAAATACATGTATCCATCTAGGAGAAAACAAAGTGAAACCTAAAAATTAAAACTGTTACTGCCAATAAACGGTTTATCCTAGAAGAACGAAATTTTTGAGCCAAGTGGGATTGGGGTACTGATCATTACCTGAAAGTGTCATCAAGATTGGGTGAAAAAATATGTGCTGAGATTTCAGGAAACTCGTAGTTTTTTAAAAGCTTGGAAACCCCTTTCCATGAAAGTGATTTGCCCCAGTCTATCCTCATGACCACATCATTAGGAAACAAACCATAGAGATAGAACTTGGAACTACTTTATTGTGTCATGTTTCAAAGAGCTAGCACAAACCGTGTTTGATTTAGTGTTCCAAATACATGTATACATATAGGAGAAAACACAGTGAAACCTGAAACTTTTAACTGTTACTGCCAACCAACTGTTTATACTAGAAGAATAAAATTTGGTGAGCCAGGTAAGATTGGGGTACTGATCATTACCTGAAAGTGTCATCAAGATTGGGTGAAAAAATGTGTGCTGAGATTTCAGGAAACTCGTAGTTTTTTGGAAGCTTGGCAACCCCTTTCCATGAAAGTGATTTGGGCCAGTCTCTACTTAGGGCTACATCAATAGGACACAACCATAGAGACAGAACTTGGAACTACTTTATTCTGTCAACTTTCAAAGTGCTAGCACAAACCGTGCTTGATTTAGAGTTCAAAGTACATGTATCCATATAGGAGAAAACAGAGTGAAACCTAAAAATTTAAACTTTTCCTGCCAATGAACGGTTTGACCTAGAAGAACTAAATTTGGTGAGCCAAGTGGGATTGGGGTACGGGTCATTACCTGAAGTGTCATCAAGATTGGGTTAAATAATGTGTGCTGAGATTTCAGGAAATTCGTGGTTTTATTGAAGTGTGGCAACCCCTTTCAATGAAAGTGATTCGCGCCAGTCTCTGCTTAGGGCTACATCAATAGGAAACAAAGCATAGAGATAGGACTTGGAACTACTTTATTGTTTCAAGTTTCAAAGAGCTAGCACAAACCGTGTTTGATTTAGAGTTCCAACTACATGTATCTATATAGGAGAAAACAGAGTGAAACCTCAAAATTAAAACTGTTACTGCCAACGAAGGGTTTAACCTAGAAGAACGAAATATGGTGAGCCAAGTGGGATTGGGGTACTGATCATTACCTGAAGGTGTCATCAATATTCAGTGAAAAAATGTGTGCTGAGATTTCAGGAAACTCGTGGTTTTTGTGAAGTGTGGCAACCCCTTTCCATGAAAGTGATTTGCACCTGTCTCTGCATAGGGCTACATCAATAGGAAACAAACCATAGAGTTAGAACTTGGAACTACTTTATTGTGTCAAGTTTCAAAAGCTAGCACAAACCGGTTTTTTATTTAGAGTTCCAACTACATGTATCCATATAGGAGAAAACAAGGTGAAACCTAAAATTTAAACTGTTCCTGCCAACGAACTGTTTAACCTAGAAGAACGAAATTTGGTGAGCAAAGTGGGATTGGAGTACTGATCATTACCTGAAAGTGTCATCAATATTGAGTGAAAACATACGTGCTGAGATTTCATGAAACTCGTAGATTTTTGGAATCTTGGCAACCCTTTCAATTAAACTGATTTGCGCCAGTCTCTGCTTAGGGCTACATCACTTGGAAACCAACCATAGAGTTGGAACTTGGTACTACATTATTGTCTCAAGTTTCAAAGAGCTAGCACAAACCGTGCTTGTTTTAGAGTTCCAAATATATGTATCCATATAGGAGAAAACAGGGTGAAACCTAAAAATTAAAACTGTTACTGCCAAAGAACGGTTCAACCTAGAAGAACGAATATGGTGAGCCAAGTGGGATTGGGGTACTGATCATAACCTGAAAGTGTCATCAATTTGGGTGAAAAAATGTGTGCTGAGACTTCAGGAAGCTCGTAGTTTTTTGGAAGCTTGGCAACCCCTTTCTACGAAAGCGATTTGCTCCAGTCTCTGCTTAGGGCTACATCAATAGGAAACAAAACTTAGAGACAGAACTTGGAACTACTTTATTGTGTCAACTTTCAAAGAGCTAGCACAAACCGTGCTTGATTTAGAGTTCCAAGTACATGTATCCATATAGAAGAAAGCAGAACGAAACCTAAAAATTAAAACTGTTACTGCCAAAGAACGTTTTAACCTAGAAAATGAAATTTGGTGATCCAAGTGGGATTTGGGTACTGATCATTACCTGAAAGTGTCATCAAGATTGGGTGAAAAAATGTGTGCTGAGATTTCAGGAAACTCGTAGTTTTTTGGAAACTCGGCAACCCTTTCCATAAAAGAGAGTTGCGCCAGTATCTGCTTAGGGCTACATCAATAGGAAACCAACCATAGAGATAGAACTTGCTACTACTTTATTGTGCCAAGTATCAATGAGCTAGCAAAAACCGTGTTTGATTTAGAGTTCCAACTACATGTATCCATATAGGAGAAAACTGGGTGAAACCTAAAAATTAAAACAGTTATTGAAAACGAAGGGTTTAACCTAGAAGAACGAAATATGGTGAGCCAAGTGGGATTGGGGTACTGATCATTTCCTGAAGGTGTCATCAATATTCAGTGAAAAAATTTGTGCTTAGATTTCAGGAAACTCATAGTTTTTTGGAAGCTTGGCAAACCCTTTCCATGAAAGTGATATGCGAAGTCTCTTCTTAGGGCTACATCAATAGGAAACAAACCAAGAGATAGAACTTGGAACTACTTTATTGTGACAAGTTTCAAAGAGCTAGCACAAACCGTGTTTGATTTAGAGTTCCAACCGCATATATCAATATAGGAGAAAACAGAGTGAAACCTAAAAATTAAAACTGTTACTTCCAATGAACGGTTTAACCTAGAAAAATGAAATTTGGTGAGCCAAGTGGAATTGGGGTACTGATCATGACCTAAAAGTGTCATCAAGATTGGGTGAAAAAAAGTGTGCTGAAATTTCAGGAAACACGTAGCATTTAGGAAGCTTGGCAACCCCTTTCTATATAAGTGATTTGCGCCCTACTCTGCCTAGGGCTACATCAATAGGAAACAAACCATAGAGATAGAACTTGGAACTACTTTATTGTGTCAAGTTTCAAAGAGCTAGCACAAACCGTGTTTGATTTAGAGTTCCAACGACATGTATCCATATAGGAGAAAACAGAGTGAAACCTAAAAATTAAAACTGTTACTGCCAATGACCGGTTTAACTTAGAATAATGAAATTTGGTGAGCCAAGTGGGATTGGGGTACTGATCATTACCTGAAAGTATCATCAAGATAGGTTGAAAAAATGTTTGCTGAGATTTCAGGAAATTCGTAGTTTTTTTGGAAACTTAGCAACCCCTTTCCTTTAAAGTGATTTGTGCCAGTCTCTGCTTAGGGCTGCATCAATAGGAAACAATCCATAGAGTTAGAACTTGGAACTACTTTATTGTGTCAAGTTTCAAAGAGCTAGCACAAACCATGCTTGATTTAGAGTTCCAACTACATGTATCCATATAGGAGAAAACAGAGAGAAACCTAAAAATTGAAACTCTTACTGCAAACGAATGGATTAACATAGTAGAACGGAATTTGGTGAATCAAGTGGGAATGGGGTACTGATCATTACCTGAAATTGTCATCAAGATTGGGAAAAAAAATGTGTGCTGAGATTTCAGGAAACTCGTAGATTTTTGGAAGCTTGGCAACCCTTTCCATGAAAGTGATTTTCGCCAGTCTCTGCTTAGGGCTACATCAATAGGAAAGAAACCATAGAGATAGAACTTGGAACTACTTTATTGTGTCAAGTTTCAAAAAGCTAGCACAAACCGTGTTTGATTTAGTGTTCCAACCGCATGAATCCATATAGGAGAAAACATAGTGAAACGTAAAAATTAAAACTCTTACTGCAAACGAACGGTTTAACATAGAAGAACGAAATTTGATGAGCCAAGTGGGAATGGGGTACTGCTCATTACATGAATGTGTCATCAAGTTTGGGTGAAAAAATGTGTGCTGAGATTTCAGGAAACTCAGAGTTTTTTGGAAGCTTCTCAACCCCCTTCCATATAAGTAATTTGTGCCACTCTCTGCTTTTAGCTACATCAATAGGAAACAAACCATAGAGATAGAACATGGAACTACTTTATTTTGTCAAGTTTCAAAGACCTAGCACAAACCGTGTTTGATTTAGAGTTCCAAGTACATGTATACATAAAGGAGAAAACAGAGTGAAAAATAAAAATTAAAACTGTTACTTCAAACCAATGGTTTAACATAGAATAACGAAATTTGTTGAGCTAAATGGTAATGGGGTACAGATCATTAGCTGAAAGTGTCATCAAGATTGGGTGAAAAAATGGGTGCTGATTTTAAAGGAAACTTATACTTTTTTTGGAAGCTTGGCAACCTCTTTCCATGAAAGTGATTTGCGCCAATCTCTGCTTATGGCTACATCAATATGAAACAAAAGATAGAGATAGAACTTGGAACTACTATATTGTGTCAAGTTTTAAAGAGCTAGGACATACCGTGTTTTATTTAGAGTTCCAAATACATGTATCAATATAGGAGAAAACAGAGTGAAACCTAAAAATTTAAACTGTTACTGCCAACAAATGGTTTAACCTAGCAGAACGAACTATGGTGAGCCAAGTGGGAATGCGGCAGTGATCATTACCTGAAAGTGGCATCAAGATGGGGTGAAAAAAGGTGTGCTGAGATTTCAGGAAACTCATAGTTTTTTGGAAGCATGGCATCCCCTTTCCATGTAAGTGATTTGCTCCAGTCTCTTCTTAGGGCTACATCAATAAGAAACAAACCATAGAGATAGAACGTGGAACTACATTATTGTGACAAGTTTCAAAGAGCTAGTACAAACCGTGTTTCATTTATAGTTCCAACCGCATGTATCCATATAAAAGAAAACATAGTGAAACCTAAAAATTGAACTGTTTCTGCCAACGAACGGTTTAAGCTAGATGAACGAAATTTTATGAGCCAAGTGGGATTGGGGTACTGATCATTACCTGAAAGGGTCATCAAGATTGGGTGAAAAAATGTGGGCTGAGATTTCAGGAAACTAGTAGTTTTTTGGAAGCTTGGCAACCACTTTCCATAAAAGTGATTTGTGCCAATCTCTGCTTAGGGCTACATCAATAGGAAACAAACCACAGAGATAGAACTTGGAACTTCCTTATTGTGTCAAGTTTCAAAGAGCTAGCACAAACCGTGTTTGATTTAGACTTCCAAGTACATGTATCCAAGGAGGAGAAAACAGAGTGAAACCTAAAAATTAAAACTGTTACTGCCAACGAATGGTTTAACCTAGAAGAACGTAATATGTTGAGCCAAGTGGGATTGGGGTACTGATCATTTCCTGAAGGTGCCATCAAGATTGGGTGAAAAAATGTGTGCTGAGATTTAGGAAACTCGTAGTTTTTTGGAAGCTGGGCAACCGCTTTCCATGAACGTGAATTGTGCCAGTCTCTGCTTAGGGCTTAATCAATAAGAAACAAACCATAGAGATAGAACTTGGAACTACTTTATTGTGTCAAGTTTCAAAGAGCTAGCACAAACCATATGTGATTTAGAGTTTCAACTACATGTATCCATATAGGGGAAAACAGAGTGAAACCTAAAAATTAATACTGTTACTGCCAACGAACGGTTTAACCTAGAAGAACGAAATTTGGTGAGCCAAGTGGGATTGGAGTGTGATCATTACCTGAAATTTTCTTCAAGATGGGGTGAAAAAGTGTGCGCTGAGATTTCAGGAAACTCGTAGTTTTTTGGAAGCTTGGCAACCCCTTTCCATGAAAGTGTTTTTCGCCAGGCTCTACTTACGGCTATATCAATAGGAAACAACCATAGAGATAGAACTTGGAACTACTTTATTGTGTCAAGTTTCAAAAAGCTAGCACAAACCGTGTTATATTTTGTATACCAACCGCATGTATAAATATAGGAGAAAACAGAGTGAAACCTAAAAATTAAAACTGTTTCTGCCAATGAACGGTTTATCGTAGAACAACAAATTTTGGTGAACAAGTGGGATTGGGGTTCTGATCATTACCTGAAATTGTCATCAACATTGGGTGAAAAAATGTTTGTTGAGATTACAAGAAACACGTAGTTTTTTGGCAGCTTGGCAACCCCTTTCCATGAAGTGATTTGTGCCATTCTCTACTTAGGGTGACATAAATAAGAAACAAACCATAGAGATAGAACTTGGAACTACTTTATTGTGTCAAGTTTCAAAGAGCTCGCATAAACCGTGTTTGACTTAGAGTTCAACTACATGTATCCATATAGGATAAAACAGAGTGAAACCTAAACATTAAAACTGTTAATGCCAAGAACAGTTTAACCTTGAAGAACGAAATTTGGTGAGCCAAGTGGGATTGGGTACTGATCATTACCTGAAAGTGTCATCAATATTGGGTGAAAAAATGTGTGCTGAGATTTCAGGAAACTCGTAGTTTTTTGGAAGCTTGGCAACCCTTTCCATGAAAGTGATTTGCGCCAGTCTCTGCTTAGGGCTACATCAATAGGAAACAAACCATAGAGATAGAACTTGGAACTACTTTATTGTGTCATGTTTCAAAGAGCTAGCACAAACCGTGTTTGATTTAGAGTTCCAAATACATGTATCCATATAGGAGAAAACAGAGTGAAACCTAAAAATTAAAACTGTTACTGCAAACGAACAGTTTAACCTAGAAGAACAAAATTTGGTGAGCCAAGTGGGATTGGGGTACTGATCTTTACCTGAAATTGTCATCAAGATTGGGTGAAAAAATGTGTGCTGAGATTTCAGGAAACACATAGCTTTTTGGAAGCTTGGCAACCTCTTTTCATGAAAGTGATTTGCGCCAGTCTCTGCTTAGGGCTACATCAGTAAAAAACAAACCATAGAGATAGAACTTGGAACTACTTTATATTGTCAAGTTTCAAAGAGATAGCAAAACCGTGTTTGACTTAGAATTCCAACTACATGTATCCATATAGGAGAAAGCAGAGTGAAACCTAAAATTTAAAACTGTTACTGCAAACGAACAGTTTAACCTAGCAGAACGAAATCTGGTGATCCAAGTGGTATTGGGGTACTGATCATTACCTGAAAGATTGGGTGAAAAAATGTGTGCTGAGATTTCAGGAAACTCATAGTTTTTGGAAGCTGGGCAACCTTTTTCCATGAAAGTGAATTGTGCCAGTCTCTGCTTAGGGCTACATCAATAAGAAACAAACCATACAGATAGAACTTTGAACTACTTTATTGTGTCAAGTTTTAAAGAGCTAGCCCAAACTGAGTTTGATTTAGATTTTCAACAACATGTTTCCATATAGGAGAAAACAGAGTGAAACCTAATAATTAAAACTGTTACTGCAAATGAACGGTTTAACAGACTAGAACGAAATTTGGTGAGCCAAGCGGAATTTGGGTACTGATCATTACCTGAAAGTGTCCTCAAGATTGGGTGAAAAAATGTGTGCTGAGATTTCAGGAAACTCGTAGTTTTTTGGAAGCTTCACAACCCATTTCCATGAAAGTGATTTGCGCCAGTGTCTGGTTAGGGCTACATCAATAGGAAACAAACCATAGAGATACAACTTTGAACTACTTTATTTTGTCAATTTTCAAAGATCTAGCACAAACCGTGTTTGATTTAGAGTTCCAACTACATGTATCCATATAGGAGAAAACAGAGTGAAACCTAAAAATTAAAACTGTTACTGCAAACATACGGATTAACCTAGAAGAACATAATTTGGTGAGCCAAGTGGAATTCGGGTACTGATCATTACCTGAAAGTGTCATCAAGATTGGGTGAAAAAATGTGTGCTGAGATTTCAGGAAACTCGTAGTTTTTTGGAAGCTTGGCAACCCCTTTCCATCAAAGTGATTTGTGCCAGTCTCTGCTTAGGGCTACATCAATAGGAAACAAACCATAGAGATAGAACTTGGAACTACTTTATTGTGTCAAGTTTCAAAGAGCGGTAAGAGAGAGTATCTCAGAAGATGGCGGCGGGAAGTGAGTAAACCGCTCTGTGCCCCGCTCCGCCACGTCTGAAAAGATGAGGTAAAGATCATTAAAGGAGATCTGTCGACAAAAACCCAGCACCGTGTCAAGAAATTGGCCTAGGTGGAGTGAATCCATCACTATTCCAGCCAAGGTGAAGGGAGTCCAGCACGACTTCAGCGTGCACAGTAAGGACGCAGCCCGAGCTGCCCGGCTCCCTCGGACCCTTCTCCTTCTCCTCTCCGCCTCTCCGCCTTGCTTCTTTCTCACCAGCTGTCTCTCCTCCCAAGCTCAGTCTCTAAATTTATATCTCAATTTCTTTCTCCCACCCCGCCCGCTCTCCTGCGTGTCCGGTACCCGGACCACGCGGCCCTGAGGCGCCGCCTCCCCTCTCCCAACCCGCACCCCCTCCCCGGGGGTCCCGAAGTCCACGGCCACTGCCGCCGCCGCCTCCCACGGAGCACCATAGAGCAGACTCTTCACCGTGCGAATGAGCTGCCATATTATATGAAACAGCTGATAAGATGAGTGACAATTTAAAATCCAAGTGATCCGAGAACACACACTGAGCACTGACCCGCTGAATTCAAACTCCCGGTCACCTGCTTCCTGCAGACAAACAGCTATGACTCAGCATTAATTCATCCGGCTGAAACAACTGGTCAGCCCTTCTCATCATACAAAGGTAAATGCCTACCAAGCCTTCATAAGTAGTGGCCACAGGTTTGAAACGGGGCTTGGGAGAGAAGGACCCACCCGTTGAATTAGTCGCCCGGCAAAGGGAAACGACGTCATCAGACGGCTGCGGAGGAGATAACTTCGTTGAAACAGGTGTGTGATCCCATATCCTTCCCTCTCCACTCATCTGGAAAACCTTAAGGGCCCCTCCCAGCTCTCCCGTAAGGGTCCCTCCCAGCTCTCCTGTGAGTGCTACAGCCAGCCCGAGGGAATCAGAGGTGGTGCGGGTCCCGCGGAGCGGAACTACCGCTCCCACCAGGGCTGACTGCTGAGGTCTCTTGCACCAGCTACGGGGAAGTGGATACCGGAGGGCAAGTAAAATCCGCTGAGGATTCTCAGCCCCAAACTCTACAAACTTAGGGTCTAAGGGAATGGCAAACTGGAAGAGTGTGCCCAGTCGTTCATGAAAACAGGGCTCCCGGGAGCAGCAGACTTGGCGTGTAGCCAGTATTGTGGTGAGAGGGGCCTGGCTAGAGAAAAAGTGGGAAATGACTAGACACAAGAGGAGGCCCTAGACTCTCAGGATTGGAGACTCGCCCAGTCTGGGAGGAGCTGCTGCACAGTGATTGGTTCCCGCATATTGACAGGAGAAACTGGACCTGGTGGGCACAGCGCCATCTACTGGAAGAGAGGTTAATCAAACTCTAAGACTGCATTTATTAGGTTTTTTCTTTCTTTTTTTTGATTTTTTTTTGATTTGGGTTTTTCTTTCATTTTCATTTTTTTCTTTCTTGTTGTTTTATTAATTTTTTTTACAAAATATTTTTTGTTAATTTTTTTTCTACTAATTTTAATTTAAATTTTTTAAGTATTATTATTATTTTATTTATTTTTTTTAATTTTTTTTTTCTTTTTTAGTTCCTATTCTTTTTCTTCTTTAGTCTTTTCATTTTTCTTATCCCCGTTTTTCCTTGAATTCTACCTGCCTACTCTCATTCTCTTTAGAGACTTCTTCTCTTCCCTTCAAATACCTTTCCTCACAAGCATCAAATTAATTTATAGGAGTAAACAGTAACTCAGCAGTCAAACAGAACAAGAAGCAACATGAGCAGCTTCAAAAAACAAGGAAGAAAAGGAGTAAAAACAATGCAGGACAGCCTAAATATTCAGGAGGACCTAGAGTCATCAGAAAAATGGTCATATAAAGAACTCAAGGAACACCTAAGACAGATGGAATGGAACCTTAAAGAGGATACAAGACAGCAAATTCAAGCAGCGAAAGAACACATTGAGAATGCATTTCACAAACAGATAAAAGTAGAAGTTAAGCATCTTTATCAGGAAATAGAGATTATAAAAAATAATCAAACAATAATTCTAGAAATGAAGGAAACGATAAACCAAATTAAAAACTCAATTGAGAGTATCACTAACAGAGTGGAGCAAGTAGAAACCAGAATGTCAGATAATGAAGACAAAATATATCATCTTGAAAAGAGTCTAGCCAACTCAGAAAGGCTGGTAAAAAATCACGAGAAAAGCATGCAAGAGTTATGGGATAACATGAAGAAACCAAACTTACGAGTCATCGGGATAGAAGAAGGTACAGAGATTCAAACCAAGGGAATGAGAAACCTGCTGAATGAAATAATTACAGAAAACTTTCCAGAAATAAAAAAGGAAACAGATATACAAATTGAAGATGCATACAGGACACCGAGCACACAAAATCACAGTAGACCAACGCCAAGACACATTGTTATGAAGATATCCAATATACAGAACAAAGAGAAAATATTAAAAGCTACAAGATAAAGGAGACAGATTACATTTAGGGGTAAACCAATATGGTTAACCACGGATTTTTCATCACAGACACTGAAAGCAAGAAGGTCATGGAACAATGTATTTCAAACACTGAAAGACAATGGATGCCAACCAAGAATTCTGTATCCAGCAAAATTAAGCTTCAGGTATGACAACGAAATAAAAATCTTTCATGATGAACAAAAGTTAAAAGAATTTGCAGCCAGAAAACCAGCATTTTGAGCAAAACACTACAAGAAGAAATGAAAAACAATAAGCAAAATCATCAGTGGGAAGTGCCTCAGTAAAGACAGAGGGCGAGGGGAAAGACAATCAAGGAGAAACAAACTAAATTTTTTTAAAAA
Source organism: Spermophilus citellus (assembly GCF_964194105.1). Taxonomy (NCBI): domain Eukaryota; kingdom Metazoa; phylum Chordata; class Mammalia; order Rodentia; family Sciuridae; genus Spermophilus; species Spermophilus citellus. Next base: position 82,693,060 of record NC_138189.1, read on the forward strand.
AGGATAAACAATCAAACATGGATAGAAGTTCAAACCACATATCAATAGTAACTCTGAATGTTAATGGCTTAAACTCTCCAATAAAGTGACATAGGCTGGTATCATGGATTAAAAAAACAAATCCAACAATATGCTGCCTCCAGGAGACACATCTGATTGGAAAAGACATACACAGGCTGAAGGTGAAAGGATGGGAAAAAATATACCACGCACACGGTCCTCGCAAGCAAGCAGGGGTGGCCATACTCATATCGAATAAAATCGACTTCAAGAGTAAGTTAATCAAAAGGGATAAAGAAGGTCATTATATACTGTTAAAAGGAACCATTCACCAACAAGACATAACAATTATCAATATTTACGCACCAAATAATGGTGCTGCGACATTCATAAAACAAATTCTCCTCAAATTCAAGAATCAAATAGACCACAACACAATAATTATGGGAGACTTCAACACACCTCTCTCACCATTGGACAGATCCTCCAAACAAATGTTAAATAAAGAAACTATAGAACTGAATACCAAAATCAATAACCTAGACTTAACTGACTTATATAGAATATATCAACCATCATCAAATGGATATACTTTCTTCTCAGAAACACATGGATCCTTCTCAAAAATAGACCATATATTGTGCCATAGGGCAACCCTCAGTAAATATAAAGGGGTGGAGATAATACCATGCATTTTATCTGATCATAATGGAATGAAACTGGAAATCAATGATAAAAGAAGGAAGGAAAAATCCTACATCACATGGAAAATGAACAATATACTACTGAATGATCAATGGGTTACAGAAGACATAAAGGAGGAAATAAAAAATTCTTAGAGATAAACGAAAATACAGACACAACATATCTATGGGACACAATGAAAGCAGTTTTAAGAGGAAAGTTCATCGCCTGATGGTCATTCCTCAAAAAAAGAAGAAACCAACAAATAAATGAGCTCACACTCCAATGCAAAGCCCTAGAAAAGGAAGAGCAAAACAACAGCAAATGTAGCAGAAGGCAAGAAACAATTAAAATCAGGGCAGAAATTAATGAAATTGAAACAAAAGAAACTATTGAAAAAATTAACTATTAAAAATTAACTATTAAAAATTAAAGTTGGTTCTTCGAAAAAATAAATAAGATCGACAGACCTTTAGCCATGCTAATGAAGAGAAGAAGAGAGAGAACTGAAATTACTAACATATGGGATGAAAAAGGCAATATCACAACAGATGCTACAGAAATACAGAAGACAATTAGAAATTATTTTGAAAACCTATATTCTAATAAAATAGAGGATAGTGAAGACATCAATAAATTTCTTAAGTCATATGATTTGCCCAGACTGAGTCAGGAGGATACACACAATCTGAACAGACCAATATCAATGGATGAAATTGAAGAAGCCATCAAAAGACTACCAACCAAGAAAAACCCAGGACCGGATGGGTATACAGCGGAATTTTACAAAACCTTTAAAGAAGAATTAATACCAATACTTTTCAAGTTATTTCAGGAAATAGAAAAAGAGGGAGCTCTTCCAAATTCATTCTATGAGGCCAACATCACCCTGATCCTGAAACCAGACAAAGACACCTCAAAGAAAGAAAACTACAGACCAATATCTCTAATGAACCTAGATGCAAAAATCCTCAATAAAATTCTGGCGAATCAAATACAAAAACACATCAAAAAAATAGTGCACCATGATCAAGTAGGATTCATCCCTGGGATGCAAGGATGGTTCAACATACGGAAATCAATAAATGTTATTCACCACATCAATAGACTTAAAGATAAGAACCATATGATCATCTCGATAGATGCAGAGAAAGCATTCGACAAAGTACAGCATGCCTTTATGTTCAAAACATTAGAAAAACTAGGGATAACAGGAACTTACCTTGACATTGTAAAAGCTATCTATGCTAAGCCTCAGGCTAGCATCATTCTGAATGGACAAAAGTTGAAGGCATTCCCTCTAAAATCCGGAACAAGACAGGGATGCCCTCTATCTCCACTTCTATTCAATATAGTTCTCGAAACACTGGCCAGAGCAATTAGACAGACAAAAGAAATTAAAGGCATAAGAATTGGAAAAGAAGAACTTAAATTATCACTATTTGCAGATGACATGATTCTATACCTAGAAGACCCAAAAGGGTCTACAAAGAAACTACTAGAACTAATAAATGAATTCAGCAAAGTGGCAGGATATAAAATCAACACGCATAAATCAAAGGCATTTCTGTATATCAGTGACAAAACTTCTGAAATGGAAATGAGGAAAAACACTCCATTCACAATATCCTCAAAAAAATAAAATACTTGGGAATCAACCTAACAAAAGAGGTGAAAGATTTATACAATGAAAACTACAGAACCCTAAAGACAGAAGTAGAAGAAGATCTTAGAAGATGGAAAAATATACCCCGTTCATGGATAGACAGAACTAACATCATCAAAATGGCGATATTACCAAAAGTTCTCTATAGATTTAGTGCAATGCCAATCAAAATCCCAATGGCATTTCTTGTAGAAATAGATAAAGCAATCATGAAATTCATATGTAAAAATAAAAGACCCAGAATAGCAAAAGCAATTCTAAGCAGAAAGTGTGAATCAGGTGGTATAGCGATACCAGATTTCAAACTATATTACAGAGCAATAGTGACAAAAACAGCATGGTACTGGTACCAAAACTGGCGGGTGGACCAATGGTATAAAATAGAGGACACAGAGACTAATCCACAAAGTTACAACTATCTTATATTTGATAAAGGGGCTACAAGCATGCAATGGAGGAAGGATAGCATCTTCAACAAATGGTGTTGGGAAAACTGGAAATCCATATGCAACAAAATGAAATTGAATCCCTTTCTCTCGCCATGCACAAAAGTTAACTCAAAATGGATCAAGGAGCTTGATATCAAATCAGAAACTCTGCGTCTGATAGAAGATAAAGTTGGCTCCGATCTACAGATAGTGGGGTCGGGCTCCAAATTCCATAATAGGACACCCATAGCACAAGAGTTAACAACTAAAATCAACAAATGGGACTTAATTAAACTTAAAAGTTTTTTCTCAGCAAAAGAAACAATAAGAGAGGTAAATAGGGAGCCTACATCCTGGGAACAAATTTTTACACCTCACACTTCAGATATAATATCCAGAGTATACAAAGAACTCAAAAAATTAGACAATAAGATAACAAATAACCCAATCAACAAATGGGCCAAGGACCTGAACAGACACTTCTCAGAGGAGGATATACAATCAATCAACAAGTACATGAAAAAATGCTCACCATCTCTAGCAGTCAGAGAAATGCAAATCAAAACCACCCTAAGATACCATCTCACTCCAGTAAGATTGGCAGCCACTATGAAGTCAAACAACAACAAGTGCTGGCGAGGATGTGGAGAAAAGGGTACACTTATACATTGCTGGTGGGACTGCAAATTGGTGCGGCCAATTTGGAAAGCAGTTTGGAGATTCCTGGGAAAGCTGGGAATGGAACCACCATTTGACCCTGCTATTGCCCTTCTCTGACTATTCCCTGAAGACCTTAAGAGAGCATTGTACAGGGACACTGCCACATCAATGTTCATAGCAGCACAATTCACAATAGCTAGACTGTGGAACCAACCCAGATGCCCTTCAATAGATGAATGGATAAAAAAATGTGGCATCTATACACAATGGAGTACTATGCAGCAATAAAAAATGACAAAATCATAGAATTTTCAGGGAAATGGATGGCACTAGCAGATTATGCTTAGTGAAGCTAGCCAAACACTAAAAAACAAATACCAAATGTCTTCTTTGATATAACGAGAGCAAATATGAACAGAGCAGGGAGTAACAGTAGGAAGAAAAGATTAACATTAAACAGAGACATGAGATGGGAGGGAAAGGGAGAGAAAAGGGAAATTTCATGGAAATGAAGGGAGACCCTCATTGCTAAACAAAATCACAAATAAGAGGTTGTGAGGGGAATGGGAAAATAAACAAAGAGAGAAATGATTTACAGTAGATGGGGTAGAGAGAGAAGTTGGGAGGGGAGGGGAGGGGGGATAGTAGGGGATACGAAAGGTAGCAGAATACAACAATTACTATTAGGGCATTATGTAAAATTGTGCATGTGTAACTGACGTGATTCTGCAATCTGCATCTGGGGTAAAATTGGGAGTTCATAAGCCACTTCAATCTAATGTATGAAATATAACATGTCAAGAGCTTTGCAATGTTGTGAACAACCAATAAAAAAAATTAAAAAAAACAAAGATAAAAAAAAGTTTCAAAGAGCTAGAACAAACCGTGTTTGATTTAGAGATCCAACTACATGTATCCATATAGGAGAAAAGAGAGTGAAACCTAAAAATTAAAACTGTTACTGCAAACGAACACTTCAACCTAGAAGAACGAAATTTGGTGAGCCAAGTGGGATTGGGGTACTGATCATTACCTGAAAGTGTCATCAAGATTGGTTGAAAAAATGTGTGCTGAGATTTCAGGAAACTCGTAGTTTTTTGGAAGCTTGGCAACCCCTTTCTGTGAAAGTGATTTGTGCCAGTCTCTGCTTAGGGCTACATCAATAGGAAACAAACCATAGAGATAGAACTTGGAACTACTTTATGGTGTCAAGTTTCAAAGAGCTAGCACAAACCTTGTTTGATATAGAGTTCCAAATACATGTATTAATATAGGAGAAAACAGAGTGAAAACTAAAAATTAAAACTGTTACTGCCAATGAAAGGTTTAACCTAGAAGAACGAAATTTGGTGAGCCAAGTGGGATTGGGGTACTGATCATTACCTGAATGTGTCATCAAGATTGGGTGAAAAAATGTGTGCTGAGATTTCAGGAAACTCGTAATTTTTTGGAAGCTTGGCAACCCTTTCCATCAAAGAGTTTGTGCCAGTCTCTGCTTATGGCTACATAAATAGGAAACAAACCGTAGAGATAGAACTTAGAACTACTTTATTGTGTCAAGTTTCAAAGAGCTAGCACGAACCGTGTTTGATAGAGAGTTCCAAATACATGTATCCATATAGGAGAAAACAGAGTGAAACCTAAAAATTTAAACTGTTACTGCCAACGAACGGTTTAACCTAGAAGAACGAAATTTGATGAGCCAAGTGGGATTGGGGTACTGATCATTACATGAAAGTGTCATCAAGATTGGGTGATAAAAAGTGTGCTGAGATTTCAGGAAACTCGTAGTTTTTTGGAACCTTGGCAACCCCTTTCCATCAAAGTGATTGCGCCAGTCTCTGCTTAGAGCTACATCAATAGGAAACAAACCATAGAGATAGAACTTGGAACTACTTTTTTCTATCTCTATGTTATGATTCCTCTTGATGTAGCCACAAGTAGTGACTGGCGAGAAACATTTTCATGGAAAGGGGTTGCCAAGCATCAAAAAATTACTAGTCTCCAGAAATCTCAGCAAATATTTTTTCACCCACACTGGATGATACTTTCAGGTAATCATCAGGACACTAAGACCACTTGGTTCCCCAAATTTCATTCTTCTATGTTGAAGCGTTCGTTTCCAGTAACAGTTTGAATTTTCGCGTTTCACACTGTTTTCTCCTATATTGATAGATGTATTTGGAACTTTAAACCAACACAGTTTGTGCTAGCTTCTTGAAACTTGACAAAAAAAAGTACTTTCATGTTCTATCTCTATGTTTTGTTTCCTCTTGATGTAGCCCTAAGTAGTGAGCGGCAACAAACACTTTCATTGAAAGGGGTAGCCAAGCTTCCAAAAATTACGAATCTCCAGAAATCTCAGCAAATATTTTTTGAACCAAACTGGATGATACTTTCAGGAAATGATTGGTACACTAAGCCCACTTGGTTCCCCAAGTTTCGTTCTTCTATGTTGAAGCATTTGTTTCCAGTAACAGTTTGAATTTTGGCGTTTCATACTGTTTTCTCCTATATTGATAGATGTATTTGGAACTCTAAATCAAACACAGTTTGTGCTAGCTTCTTGAAACTTGACCCAATAAAGTAGTTCCAAGTTCTTTCTCTATGTTTGGTTTCCTCTTGATGTAGCCCCAAGCAGTGACTGGCGAGAAACACTTTCATGGAAAGGGGTTGCCAAGCTTCCAAAAATTACGAATCTCCAGAAATCTCAGCAAATATTTCTTCACTCAAACTGGATGATACTTTCAGGTAATTATCAGTACACTAAGCTGACTAGGTTCCCCAAATTCCGTTCTATTTTGAAGCATTCATTTCCAGTAACAGTTTGAATTTTTAGGTTTCACACAGTTTTCTCCTATATTGATAGATGTATTTGGAACTCTAAATCCAACACGGTTTGGGCTAGCATCTTGTAACTTGACACAATAAAGTAGTTTCACGTTCTATCTCTATGTTTTGTTTCCTTTTGATGTAGCCCTAAGCAGTGACTGGCGAGAAACACTTTCATGGAAAGGGGTTGCCAAGCTTCCAAAAATTATGAATCTCCAGAAATCTCAGCAAATATTTTTTCACCCAAACTGGATGATACTTTCAGGTAATGATCAGTACATTAAGCCGACTTGAATCCCCAAATTTCGTTCTTCTATGTTGAAGCGTTCATTTCCAGGAACAGTTTGAATTTTTAGGTTTCACTCTGTTTTCTCCTATATTGATAGATGTATTTGGAACTCTAAATACAACGCGGTTTGTGCTACCTTCTTGAAACTAGACACAATAAAGTAGTTTCACGTGCTATTTCTATGTTTTGTTTCCTCTTGATGTAGCCCTAAGCAGTGTCTGGCGAGAAACACTTTCATTGAAAGGGGTTGCCAAGCTTCCAAAAATTACGAAACTCCAGAAATCTCAGCAAATATTTTTTCACCCAAACTGGTGGATACTTTCAGGTAATGATCAGTACACTAATCCCACTTGGTTCACCAAATTTCATTCTTCTAGGTTGACGCGTTCGATTCCAGTAACAGTTTGAATTTTGGAGTTTCACACTGTTTTCTCCTATATTGATAGATGTATATGGAACTCTAAATCAAACACGGTTTGTGCTAGCTTCTTGAAACTTGACACAATAAATAAGTATCACGTTCTACCTCTATGTTTCGTTTCCTATTGATATAGCCCTAAGTAGTTACTGGCGAGAAACACTTTCATTGTAAGGGGTTGCAAAGCTTCCAAAAATTACGAGTCTCCTGAAATCTCAGTAAATACTTTTTCACACAAACTGGATGATACTTTCAGGTAATGATCAGTACACTAAGCCGACTTGGTTCCCCAAATTTCGTTCTTCTATGTTGAAGCGTTCATTTCCAGTAACAGTTTGAATTTTCAGGTTTCACTCTGTTTTCTCCTATATGGATAGATGTATTTGGAATTCTAAATCAAACGGTTTTGTGCTAGCTTCTTGAAACTTCACAAAATAATGCAGTTTCACGTTCTATCTCTATGTTTTGTTTCCTCTTGATGTAGCCCTAAGCAGTGACTGGCGAGAAACACGTTCATGGAAAGGGGTTGCCAAGCTTCCAAAAATTACGAATCTCCAGAAATCTCAGCAAATATTTTTTCACACAAACTGGATGATACTTTCAGGTAATGATCAGTACACTAAGCCCACTTGGTTCCCCAAATTTCGTTCTTCTAGGTTGAAGCGTTCGTTTCCAGTAACAGTAAATTTTTGGCGTTTCACACTGTTTTCTCCTATGTTGATAGATGTATTTGGAACTCTAAATCCAACACGGTTTGTGCTAGCTTCTTGAAACTTGACACAATACAGTAGTTTTACGTTCTATCTCTATGTTTTGTTTCCTCTTCATGTAGCCCTAAGCAGTGACTGGCGAGAAACACTTTCATGGAAAGGGGTTGCCAAGCTTTCAAAAATTACGAATCTCCAGAAATATCAGCAAATATTTTTTCACCGAAACTGGATGATGCTTTCAGGTAATGATCAGTACACTAAGCCCAATGGGTTCCCCAAATTTCGTTCTTCTAGGTTGAAGCGTTCATTTCCAGTAACAGTTTGAATTATGGTGTTTCACACTGTTTTCTTCTATATTGATAGATGTATTTGGAACTTTAAATACAACACGGTTTGTGCTACCTTCTTGTAATTTGACACAATAAAGTAGTTTCACGTTCTATTTCTATGTTTTGTTTCCTCTTGATGTAGCCCTAAGCAGTGACTGGCGAGAGTCACTTTCATTGAAAGGGGTTGCCAAGCATCCAAAAATTACGAATCTCCTGAAATCTCAGCAAATATTTTTTCACCCAAACTGGATGATACTTTCAGGTAATGATCTGTACACTAAGCCGACTTGGTTACCCAAATTACGTTCTTCTATGTTGAAGCGTTCATTTCCAGTAACAGTTTGAATTTTGGCGTTTCACACTGTCTTCTCCTATATTGATAGATGTATTTGGAACTCTAAATCAAACACGGTTTGTGCTAGCTTCTTGAAACCTGACACAATAAAGCAGTTTCACGTTCTAACTATATGTTTTGTTTCCTCTTGATGTAGCCCTAAGCAGTGACTGGCGAGAAACACTTTCATGGAAAGGGGTTGCCAAGCTTCCAAAAATTACGAATCTCCAGAAATCTCAGCAAATATTTTTTCACCCAAACTGGATGATACTTTCAGGTAATGATCAGTACACTAAGCCCACTTGGTTCCCCAAATTTCGATCTTCTATGTTGAAGTGTTCGTTTTCAGTAACAGTTTGAATTTGTAGCTTTCACTCTGTTTTCTCATATATTGATAGATATATTTGGAACTCTAAATCCAACAAGGTTTTTGCTAGCTTCTTGAAACTTGACACAATAAAGTAGTTTCACGTTCTATCTCTATGTTTTCTTTCCTCTTGATGTAGCCCTAAGCAGTGACTGGCGAGAAACACTTTCATGGAAAGGGGTAGCCAAGCTTCCAAAAATTACGAATCTCAAGAAATCTCAGGAAATATTTTTTCACCCAAACTGGATGATACTTTCTGGTAATGATCAGTACACAAAGCCAACGTGGTTCCTCAAATTTCGTTCTTCTATGTTGAAGTGTTTGTTTCCAGTAAAGTTTGAATTTTAGCGTTTCACACTGTTTTCTCCCATATTGATATATATATATATTTGGAACTCTAAAACCAACACGGTTTGTGGTAGCTTCTTGAAACTTGACACAATAAAGTACTTTCATGTTCTATCTCTGTTTTGTTTCCTCTTGATGTAGCCTTAAGTAGTGACTGGCGAGAAACACTTTCATTGAAAGGGGTTGCCAAGCTTCCAAAAATTACGAGTCTACAGAAATCTCAGCAAATATTTTTTCAACCAAACTGGATGATACATTCAGGTAATGATCAGTACACTAAGCCCACTTGGTTCCCCAAGTTTCGTTCTCCTATGTTGAAGCATTTGTTTCCAATAACAGTTTGAATTTTGGCGTTTCATACTGTTTTCTCCTATATTGATAGATGTATTCGGAACACTAAATCCAACATGGTTTGTGCTAGCTTCTTGAAACTTGACAAAATAAAGGAGTTTCATGTTCTGTCTCTATGTTATGTTTCCTCTTGATGTAGCCCCAAGCAGTGACAGGCGAGAAACACTTTCATGGAAAGGGGTTGCCAAGCTTCCAAAAATTACGAATCTCCAGAAATATCAGCAAATACTTTTTCACCCAAACTGGATGATACATTCAGGTAATGATCAGTACACTAAGCTGACTAGGTTCCCCAAATTCCGTTCTATTTTGAAGCATTCATTTCCAGTAACAGTTTGAATTTTTAGGTTTCACACTGTTTTCTCCTATATTGATAGATGTATTTGGAACTCTAAATCCAACACGGTTTGGGCTAGCATCTTGTAACTTGACACAATAAAGTAGTTTCACGTTCTATCTCTATGTTTTGTTTCCTTTTGATGTAGCCCTAAGCAGTGACTGGCGAGAAACACTTTCATGGAAAGGGGTTGCCAAGCTTCCAAAAATTATGAATCTCCAGAAATCTCAGCAAATATTTTTTCACCCAAACTGGATGATACTTTCAGGTAATGATCAGTACATTAAGCCGACTTGGATCCCCAAATTTCGTTCTTCTATGTTGAAGCGTTCATTTCCAGGAACAGTTTGAATTTTTAGGTTTCACTCTGTTTTCTCCTATATTGATAGATGTATTTGGAATTCTAAATACAACGCGGTTTGGGCTACCTTCTTGAAACTAGACACAATAAAGTAGTTTCACGTGCTATTTCTATGTTTTGTTTCCTCTTGATGTAGCCCTAAGCAGTGTCTGGCGAGAAACACTTTCATTGAAAGGGGTTGCCAAGCTTCCAAAAATTACGAAACTCCAGAAATCTCAGCAAATATTTTTTCACCCAAACTGGTTGATACTTTCAGGTAATGATCAGTACACTAATCCCACTTGGTTCACCAAATTTCATTCTTCTAGGTTGAAGCGTTCGATTCCAGTAACAGTTTGAATTTTGGAGTTTCACACTGTTTTCTCCTATATTGATAGATGTATATGGAACTCTAAATCAAACACGGTTTGTGCTAGCTTCTTGAAACTTGACACAATAAATAAGTATCACGTTCTACCTCTATGTTTCGTTTCCTATTGATATAGCCCTAAGTAGTTACAGGCGAGAAACATTTTCATTGTAAGGGGTTGCAAAGCTTCCAAAAATTACGAATCTCCAGAAATCTCAGCAAATATTTTTTCACCCAAACTGGATGATACTTTCAGGTAATGATCAGTACACTAAGGCGACTTGGTTCCCCAAATTTTGCTCTTCTATGTTGAAGCGTTCATTTCCAGTAACAGTTTGAATTTTTAGGTTTCACTCTGTTTTCTCCTGTATTGATAGATGTATTTGGAACTCTAAATCCAACACGGTTTGTGGTAGCTTCTTGAACCTTGACACAATAAAGTAGTTTCACGTTCTATCTCGATGTTTTGTTTCCTCTTGATGTAGCCCTAAGCAGTGACTGGCGAGAAACACTTTCATTGAAAGGGGTTGCCAAGCTTCCAAAAATTACGAATCTCCAGAAATCTCAGCAAATATTTTTTCACCCAAACTGGATGATACTTCCAGGTAATGATCAGTACACTAAGCCGACTTGGTTCCCCAAATTTCGTTCTTCTATGTTGAAGCGTTCATTTCCAGTAACAGTTTGAATTTTTAGGTTTAACTCTGTTTTCTCCTGTATTGATAGATGTATTTGGAACTCTAAATCCAACACGGTTTGTGGTAGCTTCTTGAAACTTGACACAATAAAGTAGTTTCACGTTCTATCTCTATGTTTTGTTTCCTCTTGATGTAGCCCTAAGCAGTGACTGGCGAGAAACACTTTCATGGAAAGGGGTTGCCAAGCTTCCTAAAATTACGAATCTCCAGAAATATCAGCAAATATTTTTTCACCGAATCTGGATGATGCTTTCAGGTAATGATCAGTACACTAAGCCCAATGGGTTCCCCACATTTTGTTCCTCTATGTTGAAGCGTTCATTTCCAGTAACAGTTTGAATTTTTAGGTTTCACTCTGTTTTCTCCTATATAGATAGATGTATTTGGAACTCTAAATCCAACACCCTTTGTGCTAGCTTCTTGAAACTTGACACAATAAAGTAGTATCACGTTCTATCTCTAAGTTTTGTTTCCTAATGATATAGCCCTAAGTAGTTACTGGCGAGAAACACTTTCATTGTAAGGGGTTGCAAAGCTTCCAAAAATTAGGAGTCTCCTGAAATCTCAGTAAATATTTTTTCACACAAACTGGATGATACATTCAGGTAATGATCAGTACACTAAGCCGACTTGGTTCCCCAAATTTCGTTCTTCTATGTTGAAGCGTTCGTTTCGAGTAACACTTTGAATTTTGGCGTTTCACACTGTCTTCTCCTATATTGATAGATGTATTTGGAACTCTAAATCAAACACGGTTTGTGCTAGCTTCTTGAAACTTGACACAATAAAGCAGTTTCTCGTTCTATCTCTATGTTGTGTTTCCTCTTGATGTAGCCCTCAGCAGTGACTGGCGAAAAACACTTTCATGGAAAGGGGTTGCCAAGCTTCCAAAAATTACGAATCTCCAAAAATCTCAGCAAATATTTTTTCACGCAAACTTGATGATACTTTCAGGTAATGATCAGTACACTAAGGCAACTTGGATCACCAAATGTCGTTCTTCTATGTTGAAGCGTTCACTTCCAGTAACAGTTTGAATTTTTAGGTTTCACTCTGTTTTCTCCTATATTGATAGATGTATTTGGAACTCTAAATCCAACGCGGTTTGTGCTAGCTTCTTGAAACTTGACACAATAAAGTAGTTTCACGTTCTATCTCTATGTTTTGTTTCCTCTTGATGTAGCCCTAAGCAGTGATTGGCGAGAAACTCTTTCATTGAAAGGGGTTGCCAAGCTTCCAAAAATTACGAATCTCCAGAAATCTCAGCAAATATTTTTTCACCCAAACTGGATGATACTTTCAGGTAATGATCAGTACACTAATCCTAATTGGTTCACCAAATTTCATTCTTCTAAGTTGAAGCGTTCGATTCCAGTAACAGTTTGAATTTTGGAGTTTCACACTGTTTTCTCCTATATTGATAGATGTATATGGAACTTTAAATCAAACACGGTTTGCGCTAGCTTCTTGAAACTTGTCACAATAAAGTAGTATCACGTTCTATCTCTATGTTTTCTTTCCTATTGATATAGCTCTAAGTAGTTACTGGCGAGAAACACTTTCATTGTAAGGGTTCCAATTCTTCCAAAAATTACGAGTCTCCTGAAATCTCAGTAAATATTTTTTCACCCAAACTGGATGATACTTTCAGGTAATGATCAGTACATTAAGCCGACTTGGATCCCCAAATTTCGTTCTTCTATGTTGAAGCGTTCATTTCCAGGAACAGTTTGAATTTTTAGGTTTCACTCTGTTTTCTCCTATATTGATAGATGTATTTGGAATTCTAAATACAACGCGGTTTGTGCTACCTTCTTGAAACTAGACACAATAAAGTAGTTTCACGTGCTATTTCTATGTTTTGTTTCCTCTTGATGTAGCCCTAAGCAGTGTCTGGCGAGAAACACTTTCATTGAAAGGGGTTGCCAAGCTTCCAAAAATTACGAAACTCCAGAAATCTCAGCAAATATTTTTTCACCCAAACTGGTTGATACTTTCAGGTAATGATCAGTACACTAATCCCACTTGGTTCACCAAATTTCATTCTTCTAGGTTGAAGCGTTCGATTCCAGTAACAGTTTGAATTTTGGAGTTTCACACTGTTTTCTCCTATATTGATAGATGTATATGGAACTCTAAATCAAACACGGTTTGTGCTAGCTTCTTGAAACTTGACACAATAAATAAGTATCACGTTCTACCTCTATGTTTCGTTTCCTATTGATATAGCCCTAAGTAGTTACAGGCGAGAAACATTTTCATTGTAAGGGGTTGCAAAGCTTCCAAAAATTACGAATCTCCAGAAATCTCAGCAAATATTTTTTCACCCAAACTGGATGATACTTTCAGGTAATGATCAGTACACTAAGGCGACTTGGTTCCCCAAATTTTGTTCTTCTATGTTGAAGCGTTCATTTCCAGTAACAGTTTGAATTTTTAGGTTTCACTCTGTTTTCTCCTGTATTGATAGATGTATTTGGAACTCTAAATCCAACACGGTTTGTGGTAGCTTCTTGAACCTTGACACAATAAAGTAGTTTCACGTTCTATCTCGATGTTTTGTTTCCTCTTGATGTAGCCCTAAGCAGTGACTGGCGAGAAACACTTTCATTGAAAGGGGTTGCCAAGCTTCCAAAAATTACGAATCTCCAGAAATCTCAGCAAATATTTTTTCACCCAAACTGGATGATACTTCCAGGTAATGATCAGTACACTAAGCCGACTTGGTTCCCCAAATTTCGTTCTTCTATGTTGAAGCGTTCATTTCCAGTAACAGTTTGAATTTTTAGGTTTCACTCTGTTTTCTCCTGTATTGATAGATGTATTTGGAACTCTAAATCCAACACGGTTTGTGGTAGCTTCTTGAAACTTGACACAATAAAGTAGTTTCACGTTCTATCTCTATGTTTTGTTTCCTCTTGATGTAGCCCTAAGCAGTGACTGGCGAGAAACACTTTCATGGAAAGGGGTTGCCAAGCTTCCTAAAATTACGAATCTCCAGAAATATCAGCAAATATTTTTTCACCGAATCTGGATGATGCTTTCAGGTAATGATCAGTACACTAAGCCCACTGGGTTCCCCACATTTTGTTCCTCTATGTTGAAGCGTTCATTTCCAGTAACAGTTTGAATTTTTAGGTTTCACTCTGTTTTCTCCTATATAGATAGATGTATTTGGAACTCTAAATCCAACACCCTTTGTGCTAGCTTCTTGAAACTTGACACAATAAAGTAGTATCACGTTCTATCTCTAAGTTTTGTTTCCTAATGATATATCCCTAAGTAGTTACTGGCGAGAAACACTTTCATTGTAAGGGGTTGCAAAGCTTCCAAAAATTAGGAGTCTCCTGAAATCTCACTAAATATTTTTTCACACAAACTGGATGATACATTCAGGTAATGATCAGTACACTAAGCCGACTTGGTTCCCCAAATTTCGTTCTTCTATGTTGAAGCGTTCGTTTCGAGTAACACTTTGAATTTTGGCGTTTCACACTGTCTTCTCCTATATTGATAGATGTATTTGGAACTCTAAATCAAACACGGTTTGTGCTAGCTTCTTGAAACTTGACACAATAAAGCAGTTTCTCGTTCTATCTCTATGTTGTGTTTCCTCTTGATGTAGCCCTCAGCAGTGACTGGCGAAAAACACTTTCATGGAAAGGGGTTGCCAAGCTTCCAAAAATTACGAATCTCCAGAAATCTCAGCAAATATTTTTTCACGCAAACTTGATGATACTTTCAGGTAATGATCAGTACACTAAGGCAACTTGGATCACCAAATGTCGTTCTTCTATGTTGAAGCGTTCACTTCCAGTAACAGTTTGAATATTTAGGTTTCACTCTGTTTTCTCCTATATTGATAGATGTATTTGGAACTCTAAATCCAACGCGGTTTGTGCTAGCTTCTTGAAACTTGACACAATAAAGTAGTTTCACGTTCTATCTCTATGTTTTGTTTCCTCTTGATGTAGCCCTAAGCAGTGATTGGCGAGAAACTCTTTCATTGAAAGGGGTTGCCAAGCTTCCAAAAATTACGAATCTCCAGAAATCTCAGCAAATATTTTTTCACCCAAACTGGATGATACTTTCAGGTAATGATCAGTACACTAATCCTAATTGGTTCACCAAATTTCATTCTTCTAAGTTGAAGCGTTCGATTCCAGTAACAGTTTGAATTTTGGAGTTTCACACTGTTTTCTCCTATATTGATAGATGTATATGGAACTTTAAATCAAACACGGTTTGCGCTAGCTTCTTGAAACTTGTCACAATAAAGTAGTATCACGTTCTATCTCTATGTTTTCTTTCCTATTGATATAGCTCTAAGTAGTTACTGGCGAGAAACACTTTCATTGTAAGGGTTCCAATTCTTCCAAAAATTACGAGTCTCCTGAAATCTCAGTAAATATTTTTTCACACAAACTGGATGATACTTTCAGGTAATGATCAGTACACTAAGCCGACTTGGTTCCCCAAATTTCGTTCTTCTATGTTGAAGCATTCGTTTCGAGTAACACTTTGAATTTTGGCGTTTCACACTGTCTTCTCCTATATTGATAGAGGTATTTGGAACTCTAAATCAAACACGGTTTGTGCTAGCTTCTTGAAACTTGACACAATAAAGCAGTTTCACGTTCTATCTCTATGTTTTGTTTCCTCTTGATGTAGCCCTAAGCAGTGACTGGCGAGAAACACTTTCATGGAAAGGGGTTGCCAAGCTTCCAAAAATTACGAATCTCCAGAAATCTCAGCAAATATTTTTTCACCGAATCTGGATGATGCTTTCAGGTAATGATCAGTACACTAAGCCCACTGAGTTCCTCACATTTTGTTCTTCTATGTTGAAGCGTTCATTTCCAGTAACAGTTTGAATTTTTAGGTTTAACTCTGTTTTCTCCTATATTGATAGATGTATTTGGAACTCTAAATGCAACGCGGTTTGTGCTACCTTCTTGAAATTTGACACAATAAAGTAGTTTCACGTTCTATTTCTATGTTTTGTTTCCTCTTGATGTAGCCCTAAGCAGTGACTGGCGAGAAACACTTTCATTGAAAGGGGTTGTCAAGCTTCCAAAAATTACGAATCTCCAGAAATCTCACCAAAATTTTTCACCCAAATTGGATGATACTTTCAGGTAATGATCAGTACACTAAGCCGACTTGGTACCCCATATTTCGTTCTTCTATGTTGAAGCGTTCATTTCCATTATCAGTTTGAATTTTTAGGTTTCACTCTGTTTTCTCCTATATGGATAGATGTATTTGGAATTCTAAATCAAACACGGTTTTGTGCTAGCTTCTTGAAACTTGACAACAATAAAGCAGTTTCATGTTCTATCTCTATGTTTTGTTTCCTCTTGATGTAGCCCTAAGCAGTGACTGGCGAGAAACACTTTCATGGAAAGGGGTTGCCAAGCTTCCAAAAATTACGAATCTCCAGAAATCTCAGCAAATATTTTTTCACCCAAACGGGATGATGCTTTCAGGTAATGATCAGTAATCTAAGCCCACTGGGTTCCCCATATTTCGTTCTTATATGTTGAAGCATTCATTTCCAGTAACAGTTTGAATTTTTAGGTTTCACTCTATTTTCTCCTATATGGATAGATGTATTTGGAACTCTAAATCCAACACGGTTTGTGGTAGCTTCTTGAACCTTGACACAATAAAGTAGTTTCACGTTCTATCTCGATGTTTTGTTTCCTCTTGATGTAGCCCTAAGCAGTGACTGGCGAAAAACACTTTCATTGAAAGGGATTGCCAAGCTTCCAAAAATTACGAATCTCCAGAAATCTCAGCAAATATTTTTTCACCCAAACTGGATGATACTTTCAGGTAATGATCAGTACACTAAGGCGACTTGGATCACCAAATGTCGTTCTTCTATGTTGAAGCGTTCATTTCAAGTAACAGTTTGAATTTTTAGGTTTCACTCTGTTTTCTCCTATATAGATAGATGTATTTGGAACTCTAAATCCAACGCGGTTTGTGCTAGCTTCTTGAAACTTGACACAATAAAGTAGTTTCAAGTTCTATCTCTATGTTTTGTTTCCTCTGATGTAGCCCTAAGCAGTGACTGGCGAGAAACACTTTCATGGAAAGGGGTTGCCAAGCTTCCTAAAATTACGAATCTCCAGAAATCTCAGCAAATATTTTTTCACCCAAACTGGATGATACTTTCAGGTAATGATCAGTACACTAAGCCGACTTGGTTCCCCAAATTTAGTTCTTCTCTGTTGAAGCGTTCGTTTCCAGTAACAGTTTGAATTTTGGCGTTTCACACTGTTTTCTCCTATATTGATAGATGTATTTGGAACTCTAAATCCAACACGGTTTGTGCTAGCTTCTTGAAACTTGACACAATAAAGTAGTATCACGTTCTATCTCTATGTTTTGTTTCCTATTGATATAGCCCTAAGTAGTTACTGGCGAGAAACACCTTCATTGTAAGGGGTTGCAAAGCTTCCAAAAATTACGAGTCTCCTGAAATCTCAGTAAATGTTTTTTCACACAAACTGGATGATACTTTCAGGTAATGATCAGTACACTAAGCCGACTTGGTTCCCCAAATTTCGTTCTTCTACGTTGAAGCGTTCGTTTCGAGTAACACTTTGAATTTTGCCGTTTCACACTGTCTTCTCCTATATTGATAGATGTATTTCGAATTCTAAATCAAACACGGTTTTGTGCTAGCTTCTTGAAACTTGACACAATAAAGTAGTATCACGTTCTCTCTCTATGTTTTGTTTCCTAATGAAATAGCCCTAAGTAGTTACTGGTTAGAAACACTTTCATTGTAAGGGGTTGCAAAGCTTCCAAAAATTACGAGTCTCCTGAAATCTCAGTAAATATTTTTTCACACAAACTGGATGATACATTCAGGTTATGATCAGTACACTAAGCCGACTTGGTTCCCCAAATTTCGTTCTTCTATGTTGAAGCGTTCGTTTCGAGTAACACTTTGAATTTTGCCGTTTCACACTGTCTTCTCCTATATTGATAGATGTACTTGGAACTCTAAATCAAACACGGTTTGTGCTAGCTTCTTGAAACTTGACACAATAAAGCAGTTTCACGTTCTATCTCTATGTTTTGTTTCCTCTTGATGTAGCCCTAAGCAGTGACTGGCGAGAAACACTTTCATGGAAAGGGGTTGCCAAGCTTCCAAAAATTACGAATCTCCAGAAATCTCAGCAAATACTTTTTCACCCAAACTGGATGATATTTTCAGGTAATGATCAGTACACTAAAGCGACTTGGTTTCCCAAATTTCGTTCTTCTATGTTGAAGCGTTCGTTTCCAGTAACAGTTTAAATTTTAGGTTTCACTCTGTTTACTCCTATATTGATAGATGTATTTGAACTCTAAATCCAACACGGTTTGTGTTAGCTTCTTGAAAGTTGACACAATAAATTAGTTTCACGTTCTATCTCTATGTTTTGTTTCCTCTTGATGTAGCCCTAAGCAGTGACTGGCGAGAAACACTTTCATTGAAAGGGGTTGCCAAGCTTCCAAAATTACGAATCTCCAGAAATCTCAGCAAATACTTTTTCACCCAAACTGGATGATACTTTCAGGTAATGATCAGTACACTAAGGCGACTTGGTTTCCCAAATTTCGTTCTTCTATGTTGAAGCGTTCGTTTCCAGTAACAGTTTGAATTTTTAGGTTTCACTCTGTTTTCTCCTATATTGATAGATGTATTTGGAACTCTAAATCCAACACGGTTTGTGCTAGCTTCTTGAATCTTGACACAGTACAGTAGTTTCACGTTCCATCTCTATGTTTTGTTTCCTCTTGATGTAGCCCTATGCAGTGACTGGCGAGAAACACTTTCATGGAAAGGGGTTGCCAAGCTTCCAAAAATTACGAATCTCCAGAAATCTCAGCAAATACTTTTTCACCCAAACTGGATGATACTTTCAGGTAATGATCAGTACACTAAGGCAACTTGGTTCCCCAAATTTCGTTCTTCTATGTTGAAGCGTTCGTTTCCAGTAACAGTTTGAATTTTTCGGTTTCACTCTGTTTTCTCCTATATTGATAGATGTATTTGAAACTCTAAATCCAACACGGTTTGTGCTAGCTTCTTGAAGCTTGACACAATAAAGTAGCGTTCTACCTCTATGTTTTGTTTCCTCTTGATGTAGCCCTAAGCAGTGACTGGCGAGAAACACTTTCATTGAAAGGGGTTGCCAAGCTTCCAAAATTACGAATCTCCAGAAATCTCAGCAAATACTTTTTCTCCCAAACTGGATGATACTTTCAGGTAATGATCAGTACACTAAGGCGACTTGGTTTCCCAAATTTCGTTCTTCTATGTTGAAGCGTTCGTTTCCAGTAACAGTTTGAATTTTTAGGTTTCACTCTGTTTTCTCCTATATTGATAGATGTATTTGGAACTCTAAATCCAACACGGTTTGTGCTAGCTTCTTGAATCTTGACACAGTACAGAAGTTTCACGTTCCATCTCTATGTTTTGTTTCCTCTTGATGTAGCCCTATGCAGTGACTGGCGAGAAACACTTTCATGGAAAGGGGTTGCCAAGCTTCCTAAAATTACGAATCTCCAGAAATCTCAGCAAATACTTTTTCACCCAAACTGGATGATACTTTCAGGTAATGATCAGAACGCTAAGGCAACTTGGTTCCCCAAATTTCGTTCTTCTATGTTGAAGCGTTCGTTTCCAGTAACAATTTGAAATTATAGGTTTCACTCTGTTTACTCCTATATTGATAGATGTATTTGGACTCTAAAACCAACACGGTTTGTGCTAGCTTCTTGAAACTTGACACAATAAATTAGTTTCACGTTCTATCACTATCTTTTGTTTCCTCTTGATGTAGCCCTAAGCAGTGACTGGCGAGAAACACTTTCATGGAAAGGGGTTGCCAAGCTTCCAAAAATTACGAATCTCCAGAAATCTCAGCAAATATTTTTTCACCCAAACTGGATGATACTTTCAGGTAATGATCAGTACACTAAGGCGACTTGGTTCCCCAAATTTAGTTCTTCTATGTTGAAGAATTCGTTTCCAGTAACAGTTTGAATTTTTAGGTTTCACTCTGTTTTCTCCTATATTGATAGATGTATTTGGAACTCTAATTCCAACACGGTTTCTGCTAGCTTCTTGAAACTTGACACAATAAAGTAGTTTTACGTTCTATCTCTATTTTTTGTTTCCTCTTCATGTAGCCCTAAACAGTGACTGGCGAGAAACACTTTCATGGAAAGGGGTTGCCAAGCATCTAAAAATTACGAATCTCCAGAAATCACAGCAAATATTTTTTCACCCAAACTGGATGATACTTTCAGGTAATGATCAGTACACTAAGACGACTTGTTTCCCCAAATTTCGTTCTTCTATGTTGAAGCGTTCATTTCCAGTAACAGTTTGAATTTTTAGGTTTCACTGTTTACTCCTATATTGATAGATGTATTTGGTAGTCTAAATCCAACACGGTTTGAGCTAGCTTCTTGAAACTTACACAATAAAGTAGTTTCACGTTCTATCTCTATGTTTTGTTTCCTCTTGATGTAGCCCTAAGCAGTGACTGGCGAGAAACACTTTCATGGAAAGGGGTTGCCAAGCTTCCAAAAATTACGAATCTCCAGAAATCACAGCAAATATTTTTTCACCCAAACTGGATGATACTTTCAGGTAATGATCAGTACACTAAGACGACTTGGTTCCCCAAATTTTGTTCTTCTATGTTGAAGCGTTCATTTCCAGTAACAGTTTGAATTTTTAGGTTTCACTGTTTACTCCTATATTGATAGATGTATTTGGAACTCTAAATCCAACACGGTTTGAGCTAGCTTCTTGAAACTTGACACAATAAAGTAGTTTCACGTTCTATCTCTATGTTTTGTTTCCTCTTGATGTAGCCCTAAGCAGTGACTGGCGAGAAACACTTTCATGGAAAGGGGTTGCCAAGCTTGCAAAAATTACGAATCTCCAGAAATCTCAGCAAATACTTTTTCACCCAAACTGGATGATACTTTCAGGTAATGATCAGTACACTAAGCCCACTTGCTTCACCAAATTTCGTTCTTCTACGGTGAAGCATTTGTTTCCAGTAACAGTTTGAATTTTTAGGTTTCTCTCTGTTTACTCCTATATTGATAGATGTATTTGGAACTCTAAATCCAACACGGTTTGTGCTAGCTTCTTGAAACTTGACACAATAAATTAGTTTCACGTTCTATCTCTACGTTTTGTTTCCTCTTGATGTAGCCCTAAGCAGTGACTGGCGAGAAACACTTTCATGGAAAGGGGTTGCAAAGCTTCCAAAAATTACGAATCTCCAGAAATCTCAGCAAATATTTTTTCAGCCAAACCGGATGATACTTTCAGGTAATGATCAGTACACTAAGGCGACTTGGTTCCCCAAATTTAGTTCTTCTATGTTGAAGCATTCGTTTCCAGTAACAGTTTGAATTTTTAGGTTTCACTCTGTTTTCTCCTATATTGATAGATGTATTTGGAACTCTAAATCCAACACGGTTTGTGCTAGCTTCTTGAAACTTGACACAATAAAGTAGTTTCACGTTCTATCTCTATGTATTGTTTCCTCTTGATGTAGCCCTAAACAGTGACTGGCGAGAAACACTTTCATGGAAAGGGGTTGCCAAGCTTCCAAAAATTACGAATCTCCAGAAATCATAGCAAATATTTTTTCACCCAAACTGGATGATACTTTCTGGTAATGATCAGTACACTAAGACGACTTGGTTCCCCAAATTTTGTTCTTCTATGTTGAAGCGTTCATTTCCAGTAACAGTTTGAATTTTTAGGTTTCACTGTTTACTCCTATATTGATAGATGTATTTGGAACTCTAAATCCAACACGGTTTGAGCTAGCTTCTTGAAACTTGACACAATAAAGTAGTTTCACGTTCTATCTCTATGTTTTCTTTCCTCTTGATGTAGCCCTAAGCAGTGACTGGCGAGAAACACTTTCATGGAAAGGGGTTGCCAAGCTTCCAAATATTACGAATCTCCAGAAATATCAGCAAATACTTTTTCACCCAAACTGGATGATACATTCAGGTAATGATCAGTACACTAAGGCGACTTGGTTTCCCAAATTTCGTTCTTCTATGTTGAAGCGTTCGTTTCCAGTAACAGTTTGAATTTTTAGGTTTCACTCTGTTTACTCCTATATTGATAGATGTATTTGGAACTCTAAATCCAACACGGTTTGTGCTAGCTTCTTGAAACTTGACACAATAAATTAGTTTCACGTTCTATCCCTATCTTTTGTTTCCTCTTGTTGTAGCCCTAAGCAGTGACTGGCGAGAAACACTTTCATGGAAAGGGGTTGCCAGCTTCTAAAAATTACGAATCTCCAGAAATCACAGCAAATATTTTTTCACCCAAACTGGATGATACTTTCAGATAATGATCAGTACACTAAGACGACTTGTTTCCCCAAATTTCGTTCTTCTATGTTGAAGCGTTCATTGCCAGTAACAGTTTGAATTTTTAGGTTTCAATGTTTACTCCTATATTGATAGATGTATTTGGTAGTCTAAATCCAACACGGTTTGTGCTAGCTTCTTGAAACTTGACACAATAAAGTAGCGTTCTACCTCTATGTTTTGTTTCCTCTTGATGTAGCCCTAAGCAGTGACTGGCGAGAAACACTTTCATTGAAAGGGGTTGCCAAGCTTCCAAAATTACGAATCTCCAGAAATCTCAGCAAATACTTTTTCACCCAAACTGGATGATACTTTCAGGTAATGATCAGTACACTAAGGCGACTTGGTTTCCCAAATTTCGTTCTTCTATGTTGAAGCGTTCGTTTCCAGTAACAGTTTGAATTTTTAGGTTTCACTCTGTTTTCTCCTATATTGATAGATGTATTTGGAACTCTAAATCCAACACGGTTTGTGCTAGC
Organism: Spermophilus citellus; assembly: GCF_964194105.1. Classification (NCBI taxonomy): domain Eukaryota; kingdom Metazoa; phylum Chordata; class Mammalia; order Rodentia; family Sciuridae; genus Spermophilus; species Spermophilus citellus. The sequence goes on from NC_138189.1 coordinate 82,716,127, forward strand.
TTCTTGAATCTTGACACAGTACAGTAGTTTCACGTTCCATCTCTATGTTTTGTTTCCTCTTGATGTAGCCCTAAGCAGTGACTGGCGAGAAACACTTTCATGGAAAGGGGTTGCCAAGCTTCCAAAAATTACGAATCTCCAGAAATCTCAGCAAATACTTTTTCACCCAAACTGGATGATACTTTCAGGTAATGATCAGTACACTAAGGCAACTTGGTTCCCCAAATTTCGTTCTTCTATGTTGAAGCGTTCGTTTCCAGTAACAGTTTGAATTTTTCGGTTTCACTCTGTTTTCTCCTATATTGATAGATGTATTTGAAACTCTAAATCCAACACGGTTTGTGCTAGCTTCTTGAAGCTTGACACAATAAAGTAGCGTTCTACCTCTATGTTTTGTTTCCTCTTGATGTAGCCCTAAGCAGTGACTGGCGAGAAACACTTTCATTGAAAGGGGTTGCCAAGCTTCCAAAATTACGAATCTCCAGAAATCTCAGCAAATACTTTTTCTCCCAAACTGGATGATACTTTCAGGTAATGATCAGTACACTAAGGCGACTTGGTTTCCCAAATTTCGTTCTTCTATGTTGAAGCGTTCGTTTCCAGTAACAGTTTGAATTTTTAGGTTTCACTCTGTTTTCTCCTATATTGATAGATGTATTTGGAACTCTAAATCCAACACGGTTTGTGCTAGCTTCTTGAATCTTGACACAGTACAGTAGTTTCACGTTCCATCTCTATGTTTTGTTTCCTCTTGATGTAGCCCTATGCAGTGACTGGCGAGAAACACTTTCATGGAAAGGGGTTGCCAAGCTTCCAAAAATTACGAATCTCCAGAAATCTCAGCAAATACTTTTTCACCCAAACTGGATGATACTTTCAGGTAATGATCAGTACACTAAGGCAACTTGGTTCCCCAAATTTCGTTCTTCTATGTTGAAGCGTTCGTTTCCAGTAACAGTTTGAAATTATAGGTTTCACTCTGTTTACTCCTATATTGATAGATGTATTTGGACTCTAAAACCAACACGGTTTGTGCTAGCTTCTTGAAACTTGACACAATAAATTAGTTTCACGTTCTATCACTATCTTTTGTTTCCTCTTGATGTAGCCCTAAGCAGTGACTGGCGAGAAACACTTTCATGGAAAGGGGTTGCCAAGCTTCCAAAAATTACGAATCTCCAGAAATCTCAGCAAATATTTTTTCACCCAAACTGGATGATACTTTCAGGTAATGATCAGTACACTAAGGCGACTTGGTTCCCCAAATTTAGTTCTTCTATGTTGAAGAATTCGTTTCCAGTAACAGTTTGAATTTTTAGGTTTCACTCTGTTTTCTCCTATATTGATAGATGTATTTGGAACTCTAATTCCAACACGGTTTCTGCTAGCTTCTTGAAACTTGACAAAATAAAGTAGTTTTACGTTCTATCTCTATTTTTTGTTTCCTCTTCATGTAGCCCTAAACAGTGACTGGCGAGAAACACTTTCATGGAAAGGGGTTGCCAAGCATCTAAAAATTACGAATCTCCAGAAATCACAGCAAATATTTTTTCACCCAAACTGGATGATACTTTCAGGTAATGATCAGTACACTAAGGCGACTTGGTTCCCCAAATTTCGTTCTTCTATGTTGAAGCGTTCGTTTCCAGTCACAGTTTGAATTTTTAGGTTTCACTCTGTTTTCTTTTATATTGATAGTTGTATTTGGAACTCTAAATCCAACACGGTTTGTGCTAGCTTCTTGAAACTTCACACAATAAAGTAGTTTCACGTTCTATCTCTATGTTTTGTTTCCTCTTGATGTAGCCCTAAGCAGTGACTGGCGAGAAACACTTTCATGGAAAGGGGTTGCCAAGCTTCCAAAAATTACGAATCTCCAGAAATCTCAGCAAATATTTTTTCACCCAAACTGGATGATACTTTCAGGTAATGATCAGTACACAAAGGCGACTTGGTTCCCCAAATTTCGTTCTTCTATGTTGAAGCGTTCGTTTCCAGTAACAGTTTGAATTTTTCGGTTTCACTCTGTTTTCTCCTATATAGATAGATGTATTTGGAACTCTAAATCCAACACGGTTTGTGCTAGCTTCTTGAAACTTGACACAATAAAGAAGCGTTCTACCTCTATGTTTTGTTTCCTCTTGATATAGCCCTAAGCAGTGACTGGCGAGAAACACTTTCATTGAAAGGGGTTGCCAAGCTTCCAAAATTACGAATCTCCAGAAATCTCATCAAATACTTTTTCACCCAAACTGGATGATACTTTCAGGTAATGATCAGTACACTAAGGCGACTTGGTTTCCCAAATTTTGTTCTTCTATGTTGAAGCGTTCGTTTCCAGTAACAGTTTGAATTTTTAGGTTTCAATCTGTTTTCTCCTATATTGATAGATGTATTTGGAACTCTAAATCCAACACGGTTTGTGCTAGCTTCTTGAATCTTGACACAGTACAGTAGTTTCAGGTTCCATCTCTATGTTTTGTTTCCTCTTGATGTAGCCCTATGCAGTGACTGGCGAGAAACACTTTCATGGAAAGGGGTTGCCAAGCTTCCAAAAATTACGAATCTCCAGAAATCTCAGCAAATACTTTTTCACCCAAACTGGATGATACTTTCAGGTATTGATCAGTACACTAAGGCAACTTGGTTCCCCAAATTTCGTTCTTCTATGTTGAAGCGTTCGTTTCCAGTAACAGTTTCAAATTTTAGGTTTCACTCTGTTTACTCCTATATTGATAGATGTATTTGGAACTCTAAATCCAACACGGTTTGTGCTAGCTTCTTGAAACTTGACACAATAAATTAGTTTCACGTTCTATCTCTATGTTTTGTTTCCTCTTGATGTAGCCCTAAGCAGTGACTGGCGAGAAACACTTTCATGGAAAGGGGTTGCCAAGCTTGCAAAAATTACGAATCTCCAGAAATCTCAGCAAATACTTTTTCACCCAAACTGGATGATACTTTCAGGTAATGATCAGTACACTAAGCCCACTTGCTTCACCAAATTTCGTTCTTCTACGGTGAAGCATTTGTTTCCAGTAACAGTTTGAATTTTTAGGTTTCACTCTGTTTAGTCCTATATTGATAGATGTATTTGGAACTCTAAATCCAACACGGTTTGTGCTAGCTTCTTGAAACTTGACACAATAAATTAGTTTCACGTTCTATCCCTATCTTTTGTTTCCTCTTGATGTAGCCCTAAGCAGTGACTGGCGAGAAACACTTTCATGGAAAGGGGTTGCCAGCTTCTAAAAATTACGAATCTCCAGAAATCACAGCAAATATTTTTTCACCCAAACTGGATGATACTTTCAGATAATGATCAGTACACTAAGACGACTTGTTTCCCCAAATTTCGTTCTTCTATGTTGAAGCGTTCATTTCCAGTAACAGTTTGAATTTTTAGGTTTCAATGTTTACTCCTATATTGATAGATGTATTTGGTAGTCTAAATCCAACACGGTTTGTGCTAGCTTCTTGAAACTTGACACAATAAAGTAGCGTTCTACCTCTATGTTTTGTTTCCTCTTGATGTAGCCCTAAGCAGTGACTGGCGAGAAACACTTTCATTGAAAGGGGTTGCCAAGCTTCCAAAATTACGAATCTCCAGAAATCTCAGCAAATACTTTTTCACCCAAACTGGATGATACTTTCAGGTAATGATCAGTACACTAAGGCGACTTGGTTTCCCAAATTTCGTTCTTCTATGTTGAAGCGTTCGTTTCCAGTAACAGTTTGAATTTTTAGGTTTCACTCTGTTTTCTCCTATATTGATAGATGTAATTGGAACTCTAAATCCAACACGGTTTGTGCTAGCTTCTTGAATCTTGACACAGTACAGTAGTTTCACGTTCCATCTCTATGTTTTGTTTCCTCTTGATGTAGCCCTATGCAGTGACTGGCGAGAAACACTTTCATGGAAAGGGGTTGCCAAGCTTCCAAAAATTACGAATCTCCAGAAATCTCAGCAAATACTTTTTCACCCAAACTGGATGATACTTTCAGGTAATGATCAGTACACTAAGGCAACTTGGTTCCCCAAATTTCGTTCTTCTATGTTGAAGCGTTCGTTTCCAGTAACAGTTTGAATTTTTCGGTTTCACTCTGTTTTCTCCTATATTGATAGATGTATTTGAAACTCTAAATCCAACACGGTTTGTGCTAGCTTCTTGAAGCTTGACACAATAAAGTAGCGTTCTACCTCTATGTTTTGTTTCCTCTTGATGTAGCCCTAAGCAGTGACTGGCGAGAAACACTTTCATTGAAAGGGGTTGCCAAGCTTCCAAAATTAAGAATCTCCAGAAATCTCAGCAAATACTTTTTCTCCCAAACTGGATGATACTTTCAGGTAATGATCAGTACACTAAGGCGACTTGGTTTCCCAAATTTCGTTCTTCTATGTTGAAGCGTTCGTTTCCAGTAACAGTTTGAATTTTTAGGTTTCAATGTTTACTCCTATATTGATAGATGTATTTGGTAGTCTAAATCCAACACGGTTTGTGCTAGCTTCTTGAAACTTGACACAATAAAGTAGCGTTCTACCTCTATGTTTTGTTTCCTCTTGATGTAGCCCTAAGCAGTGACTGGCGAGAAACACTTTCATTGAAAGGGGTTGCCAAGCTTCCAAAATTACGAATCTCCAGAAATCTCAGCAAATACTTTTTCACCCAAACTGGATGATACTTTCAGGTAATGATCAGTACACTAAGGCGACTTGGTTTCCCAAATTTCGTTCTTCTATGTTGAAGCGTTCGTTTCCAGTAACAGTTTGAATTTTTAGGTTTCACTCTGTTTTCTCCTATATTGATAGATGTAATTGGAACTCTAAATCCAACACGGTTTGTGCTAGCTTCTTGAATCTTGACACAGTACAGTAGTTTCACGTTCCATCTCTATGTTTTGTTTCCTCTTGATGTAGCCCTATGCAGTGACTGGCGAGAAACACTTTCATGGAAAGGGGTTGCCAAGCTTCCAAAAATTACGAATCTCCAGAAATCTCAGCAAATACTTTTTCACCCAAACTGGATGATACTTTCAGGTAATGATCAGTACACTAAGGCAACTTGGTTCCCCAAATTTCGTTCTTCTATGTTGAAGCGTTCGTTTCCAGTAACAGTTTGAATTTTTCGGTTTCACTCTGTTTTCTCCTATATTGATAGATGTATTTGAAACTCTAAATCCAACACGGTTTGTGCTAGCTTCTTGAAGCTTGACACAATAAAGTAGCGTTCTACCTCTATGTTTTGTTTCCTCTTGATGTAGCCCTAAGCAGTGACTGGCGAGAAACACTTTCATTGAAAGGGGTTGCCAAGCTTCCAAAATTAAGAATCTCCAGAAATCTCAGCAAATACTTTTTCTCCCAAACTGGATGATACTTTCAGGTAATGATCAGTACACTAAGGCGACTTGGTTTCCCAAATTTCGTTCTTCTATGTTGAAGCGTTCGTTTCCAGTAACAGTTTGAATTTTTAGGTTTCACTCTGTTTTCTCCTATATTGATAGATGTATTTGGAACTCTAAATCCAACACGGTTTGTGCTAGCTTCTTGAATCTTGACACAGTACAGTAGTTTCACGTTCCATCTCTATGTTTTGTTTCCTCTTGATGTAGCCCTATGCAGTGACTGGCGAGAAACACTTTCATGGAAAGGGGTTGCCAAGCTTCCAAAAATTACGAATCTCCAGAAATCTCAGCAAATACTTTTTCACCCAAACTGGATGATACTTTCAGGTAATGATCAGTACACTAAGGCAACTTGGTTCCCCAAATTTCGTTCTTCTATGTTGAAGCGTTCGTTTCCAGTAACAGTTTGAAATTATAGGTTTCACTCTGTTTACTCCTATATTGATAGATGTATTTGGACTCTAAAACCAACACGGTTTGTGCTAGCTTCTTGAAACTTGACACAATAAATTAGTTTCACGTTCTATCACTATCTTTTGTTTCCTCTTGATGTACCCCTAAGCAGTGACTGGCGAGAAACACTTTCATGGAAAGGGGTTGCCAAGCTTCCAAAAATTACGAATCTCCAGAAATCTCAGCAAATATTTTTTCACCCAAACTGGATGATACTTTCAGGTAATGATCAGTACACTAAGGCGACTTGGTTCCCCAAATTTAGTTCTTCTATGTTGAAGAATTCTTTTCCAGTAACAGTTTGAATTTTTAGGTTTCACTCTGTTTTCTCCTATATTGATAGATGTATTTGGAACTCTAATTCCAACACGGTTTCTGCTAGCTTCTTGAAACTTGACACAATAAAGTAGTTTTACGTTCTATCTCTATTTTTTGTTTCCTCTTCATGTAGCCCTAAACAGTGACTGGCGAGAAACACTTTCATGGAAAGGGGTTGCCAAGCATCTAAAAATTACGAATCTCCAGAAATCACAGCAAATATTTTTTCACCCAAACTGGATGATACTTTCAGGTAATGATCAGTACACTAAGACGACTTGTTTCCCCAAATTTCGTTCTTCTATGTTGAAGCGTTCATTTCCAATAACAGTTTGAATTTTTAGGTTTCACTGTTTACTCCTATATTGATAGATGTATTTGGTAGTCTAAATCCAACACGGTTTGTGCTAGCTTCTTGAAACTTGTCACAATAAAGTAGTTTCACGTTCTATCTCTACGTTTTGTTTCCTCTTGATGTAGCCCTAAGCAGTGACTGGCGAGATACACTTTCATGGAAAGGGGTTGCCAAGCTTCCAAATATTACGAATCTCCAGAAATATCAGCAAATACTTTTTCACCCAAACTGGATGATACATTCAGGTAATGATCAGTACACTAAGGCGACTTGGTTTCCCAAATTTCGTTCTTCTATTTTGAAGCGTTCGTTTCCAGTAACAGTTTGAATTTTTAGGTTTCACTCTGTTTGCTCCTATATTGATAGATGTATTTGGAACTCTAAATCCAACACGGTTTGTGCTAGCTTCTTGAAACTTGACACAATAAATTAGTTTCACGTTCTATCTCTATGTTTTGTTTCCTCTTGATGTAGCCCTAAGCAGTGACTGGCGAGAAACACTTTCATGGAAAGGGGTTGCCAAGCTTGCAAAAATTACGAATCTCCAGAAATCTCAGCAAATACTTTTTCACCCAAACTGGATGATACTTTCAGGTAATGATCAGTACACTAAGCCCACTTGCTTCACCAAATTTCGTTCTTCTACGTTGAAGCATTTGTTTCCAGTAACAGTTTGAATTTTTAGGTTTCACTCTGTTTACTCCTATATTGATAGATGTATTTGGAACTCTAAATCCAACACGGTTTGAGCTAGCTTCTTGAAACTTGACACAATAAAGTAGTTTCACGTTCTATCTCTATGTTTTGTTTCCTCTTGATGTAGCCCTAAGCAGTGACTGGCGAGAAACACTTTCATGGAAAGGGGTTGCCAAGCTTCCAAATATTACGAATCTCCAGAAATATCAGCAAATACTTTTTCACCCAAACTGGATGATACATTCAGGTAATGATCAGTACACTAAGGCGACTTGGTTTCCCAAATTTCGTTCTTCTATGTTGAAGCGTTCGTTTCCAGTAACAGTTTGAATTTTTAGGTTTCACTCTGTTTACTCCTATATTGATAGATGTATTTGGAACTCTAAATCCAACACGGTTTGTGCTAGCTTCTTGAAACTTGACACAATAAATTAGTTTCACGTTCTATCTCTATGTTTTGTTTCCTCTTGATGTAGCCCTAAGCAGTGACTGGCGAGAAACACTTTCATGGAAAGGGGTTGCCAAGCTTGCAAAAATTACGAATCTCCAGAAATCTCAGCAAATACTTTTTCACCCAAACTGGATGATACTTTCAGGTAATGATCAGTACACTAAGCCCACTTGCTTCACCAAATTTCGTTCTTCTACGTTGAAGCATTTGTTTCCAGTAACAGTTTGAATTTTTAGGTTTCACTCTGTTTACTCCTATATTGATAGATGTATTTGGAACTCTAAATCCAACACGGTTTGTGCTAGCTTCTTGAAACTTGACACAATAAATTAGTTTCACGTTCTATCCCTATCTTTTGTTTCCTCTTGATGTAGCCCTAAGCAGTGACTGGCGAGAAACACTTTCATGGAAAGGGGTTGCCAGCTTCTAAAAATTACGAATCTCCAGAAATCACAGCAAATATTTTTTCACCCAAACTGGATGATACTTTCAGATAATGATCAGTACACTAAGACGACTTGTTTCCCCAAATTTCGTTCTTCTATGTTGAAGCGTTCATTTCCAGTAACAGTTTGAATTTTTAGGTTTCAATGTTTACTCCTATATTGATAGATGTATTTGGTAGTCTAAATCCAACACGGTTTGTGCTAGCTTCTTGAAACTTGACACAATAAAGTAGCGTTCTACCTCTATGTTTTGTTTCCTCTTGATGTAGCCCTAAGCAGTGACTGGCGAGAAACACTTTCATTGAAAGGGGTTGCCAAGCTTCCAAAATTACGAATCTCCAGAAATCTCAGCAAATACTTTTTCACCCAAACTGGATGATACTTTCAGGTAATGATCAGTACACTAAGGCGACTTGGTTTCCCAAATTTCGTTCTTCTATGTTGAAGCGTTCGTTTCCAGTAACAGTTTGAATTTTTAGGTTTCACTCTGTTTTCTCCTATATTGATAGATGTAATTGGAACTCTAAATCCAACACGGTTTGTGCTAGCTTCTTGAATCTTGACACAGTACAGTAGTTTCACGTTCCATCTCTATGTTTTGTTTCCTCTTGATGTAGCCCTATGCAGTGACTGGCGAGAAACACTTTCATGGAAAGGGGTTGCCAAGCTTCCAAAAATTACGAATCTCCAGAAATCTCAGCAAATACTTTTTCACCCAAACTGGATGATACTTTCAGGTAATGATCAGTACACTAAGGCAACTTGGTTCCCCAAATTTCGTTCTTCTATGTTGAAGCGTTCGTTTCCAGTAACAGTTTGAATTTTTCGGTTTCACTCTGTTTTCTCCTATATTGATAGATGTATTTGAAACTCTAAATCCAACACGGTTTGTGCTAGCTTCTTGAAGCTTGACACAATAAAGTAGCGTTCTACCTCTATGTTTTGTTTCCTCTTGATGTAGCCCTAAGCAGTGACTGGCGAGAAACACTTTCATTGAAAGGGGTTGCCAAGCTTCCAAAATTAAGAATCTCCAGAAATCTCAGCAAATACTTTTTCTCCCAAACTGGATGATACTTTCAGGTAATGATCAGTACACTAAGGCGACTTGGTTTCCCAAATTTCGTTCTTCTATGTTGAAGCGTTCGTTTCCAGTAACAGTTTGAATTTTTAGGTTTCAATGTTTACTCCTATATTGATAGATGTATTTGGTAGTCTAAATCCAACACGGTTTGTGCTAGCTTCTTGAAACTTGACACAATAAAGTAGCGTTCTACCTCTATGTTTTGTTTCCTCTTGATGTAGCCCTAAGCAGTGACTGGCGAGAAACACTTTCATTGAAAGGGGTTGCCAAGCTTCCAAAATTACGAATCTCCAGAAATCTCAGCAAATACTTTTTCACCCAAACTGGATGATACTTTCAGGTAATGATCAGTACACTAAGGCGACTTGGTTTCCCAAATTTCGTTCTTCTATGTTGAAGCGTTCGTTTCCAGTAACAGTTTGAATTTTTAGGTTTCACTCTGTTTTCTCCTATATTGATAGATGTAATTGGAACTCTAAATCCAACACGGTTTGTGCTAGCTTCTTGAATCTTGACACAGTACAGTAGTTTCACGTTCCATCTCTATGTTTTGTTTCCTCTTGATGTAGCCCTATGCAGTGACTGGCGAGAAACACTTTCATGGAAAGGGGTTGCCAAGCTTCCAAAAATTACGAATCTCCAGAAATCTCAGCAAATACTTTTTCACCCAAACTGGATGATACTTTCAGGTAATGATCAGTACACTAAGGCAACTTGGTTCCCCAAATTTCGTTCTTCTATGTTGAAGCGTTCGTTTCCAGTAACAGTTTGAATTTTTCGGTTTCACTCTGTTTTCTCCTATATTGATAGATGTATTTGAAACTCTAAATCCAACACGGTTTGTGCTAGCTTCTTGAAGCTTGACACAATAAAGTAGCGTTCTACCTCTATGTTTTGTTTCCTCTTGATGTAGCCCTAAGCAGTGACTGGCGAGAAACACTTTCATTGAAAGGGGTTGCCAAGCTTCCAAAATTAAGAATCTCCAGAAATCTCAGCAAATACTTTTTCTCCCAAACTGGATGATACTTTCAGGTAATGATCAGTACACTAAGGCGACTTGGTTTCCCAAATTTCGTTCTTCTATGTTGAAGCGTTCGTTTCCAGTAACAGTTTGAATTTTTAGGTTTCACTCTGTTTTCTCCTATATTGATAGATGTATTTGGAACTCTAAATCCAACACGGTTTGTGCTAGCTTCTTGAATCTTGACACAGTACAGTAGTTTCACGTTCCATCTCTATGTTTTGTTTCCTCTTGATGTAGCCCTATGCAGTGACTGGCGAGAAACACTTTCATGGAAAGGGGTTGCCAAGCTTCCAAAAATTACGAATCTCCAGAAATCTCAGCAAATACTTTTTCACCCAAACTGGATGATACTTTCAGGTAATGATCAGTACACTAAGGCAACTTGGTTCCCCAAATTTCGTTCTTCTATGTTGAAGCGTTCGTTTCCAGTAACAGTTTGAAATTATAGGTTTCACTCTGTTTACTCCTATATTGATAGATGTATTTGGACTCTAAAACCAACACGGTTTGTGCTAGCTTCTTGAAACTTGACACAATAAATTAGTTTCACGTTCTATCACTATCTTTTGTTTCCTCTTGATGTACCCCTAAGCAGTGACTGGCGAGAAACACTTTCATGGAAAGGGGTTGCCAAGCTTCCAAAAATTACGAATCTCCAGAAATCTCAGCAAATATTTTTTCACCCAAACTGGATGATACTTTCAGGTAATGATCAGTACACTAAGGCGACTTGGTTCCCCAAATTTAGTTCTTCTATGTTGAAGAATTCTTTTCCAGTAACAGTTTGAATTTTTAGGTTTCACTCTGTTTTCTCCTATATTGATAGATGTATTTGGAACTCTAATTCCAACACGGTTTCTGCTAGCTTCTTGAAACTTGACACAATAAAGTAGTTTTACGTTCTATCTCTATTTTTTGTTTCCTCTTCATGTAGCCCTAAACAGTGACTGGCGAGAAACACTTTCATGGAAAGGGGTTGCCAAGCATCTAAAAATTACGAATCTCCAGAAATCACAGCAAATATTTTTTCACCCAAACTGGATGATACTTTCAGGTAATGATCAGTACACTAAGACGACTTGTTTCCCCAAATTTCGTTCTTCTATGTTGAAGCGTTCATTTCCAATAACAGTTTGAATTTTTAGGTTTCACTGTTTACTCCTATATTGATAGATGTATTTGGTAGTCTAAATCCAACACGGTTTGTGCTAGCTTCTTGAAACTTGTCACAATAAAGTAGTTTCACGTTCTATCTCTACGTTTTGTTTCCTCTTGATGTAGCCCTAAGCAGTGACTGGCGAGATACACTTTCATGGAAAGGGGTTGCCAAGCTTCCAAATATTACGAATCTCCAGAAATATCAGCAAATACTTTTTCACCCAAACTGGATGATACATTCAGGTAATGATCAGTACACTAAGGCGACTTGGTTTCCCAAATTTCGTTCTTCTATTTTGAAGCGTTCGTTTCCAGTAACAGTTTGAATTTTTAGGTTTCACTCTGTTTGCTCCTATATTGATAGATGTATTTGGAACTCTAAATCCAACACGGTTTGTGCTAGCTTCTTGAAACTTGACACAATAAATTAGTTTCACGTTCTATCTCTATGTTTTGTTTCCTCTTGATGTAGCCCTAAGCAGTGACTGGCGAGAAACACTTTCATGGAAAGGGGTTGCCAAGCTTGCAAAAATTACGAATCTCCAGAAATCTCAGCAAATACTTTTTCACCCAAACTGGATGATACTTTCAGGTAATGATCAGTACACTAAGCCCACTTGCTTCACCAAATTTCGTTCTTCTACGTTGAAGCATTTGTTTCCAGTAACAGTTTGAATTTTTAGGTTTCACTCTGTTTACTCCTATATTGATAGATGTATTTGGAACTCTAAATCCAACACGGTTTGAGCTAGCTTCTTGAAACTTGACACAATAAAGTAGTTTCACGTTCTATCTCTATGTTTTGTTTCCTCTTGATGTAGCCCTAAGCAGTGACTGGCGAGAAACACTTTCATGGAAAGGGGTTGCCAAGCTTCCAAATATTACGAATCTCCAGAAATATCAGCAAATACTTTTTCACCCAAACTGGATGATACATTCAGGTAATGATCAGTACACTAAGGCGACTTGGTTTCCCAAATTTCGTTCTTCTATGTTGAAGCGTTCGTTTCCAGTAACAGTTTGAATTTTTAGGTTTCACTCTGTTTACTCCTATATTGATAGATGTATTTGGAACTCTAAATCCAACACGGTTTGTGCTAGCTTCTTGAAACTTGACACAATAAATTAGTTTCACGTTCTATCTCTATGTTTTGTTTCCTCTTGATGTAGCCCTAAGCAGTGACTGGCGAGAAACACTTTCATGGAAAGGGGTTGCCAAGCTTGCAAAAATTACGAATCTCCAGAAATCTCAGCAAATACTTTTTCACCCAAACTGGATGATACTTTCAGGTAATGATCAGTACACTAAGCCCACTTGCTTCACCAAATTTCGTTCTTCTACGTTGAAGCATTTGTTTCCAGTAACAGTTTGAATTTTTAGGTTTCACTCTGTTTACTCCTATATTGATAGATGTATTTGGAACTCTAAATCCAACACGGTTTGTGCTAGCTTCTTGAAACTTGACACAATAAATTAGTTTCACGTTCTATCTCTACGTTTTGTTTCCTCTTGATGTAGCCCTAAGCAGTGACTGGCGAGAAACACTTTCATGGAAAGGGGTTGCCAAGCTTCAAAAATTAAGAATCTCCAGAAATCTCAGCAAATATTTTTTCAGCCAAACCGGATGATACTTTCAGGTAATGATCAGTACACTAAGGCGACTTGGTTCCCCAAATTTAGTTCTTCTATGTTGAAGCATTCGTTTCCAGTAACAGTTTGAATTTTTAGGTTTCACTCTGTTTTCTCCTATATTGATAGATGTATTTGGAACTCTAAATCCAACACGGTTTGTGCTAGCTTCTTGAAACTTGACACAATAAAGTAGTTTCACGTTCTATCTCTATGTATTGTTTCCTCTTGATGTAGCCCTAAACAGTGACTGGCGAGAAACACTTTCATGGAAAGGGGTTGCCAAGCTTCCAAAAATTACGAATCTCCAGAAATCACAGCAAATATTTTTTCACCCAAACTAGATGATACTTTCAGGTAATGATCAGTACACTAAGACGACTTGGTTCCCCAAATTTTGTTCTTCTATGTTGAAGCGTTCATTTCCAGTAACAGTTTGAATTTTTAGGTTTCACTGTTTACTCCTATATTGATAGATGTATTTGGAACTCTAAATCCAACACGGTTTGAGCTAGCTTCTTGAAACTTGACACAATAAAGTAGTTTCACGTTCTATCTCTATGTTTTGTTTCCTCTTGATGTAGCCCTAAGCAGTGACTGGCGAGAAACACTTTCATGGAAAGGGGTTGCCAAGCTTCCAAAAATTACGAATCTCCAGAAATCTCAGCAAATACTTTTTCACCCAAACTGGATGATACTTTCAGGTAATGATCAGTACACTAAGGCAACTTGGTTCCCCAAATTTCGTTCTTCTATGTTGAAGCGTTCGTTTCCAGTAACAGTTTGAAATTATAGGTTTCACTCTGTTTACTCCTATATTGATAGATGTATTTGGACTCTAAAACCAACACGGTTTGTGCTAGCTTCTTGAAACTTGACACAATAAATTAGTTTCACGTTCTATCACTATCTTTTGTTTCCTCTTGATGTACCCCTAAGCAGTGACTGGCGAGAAACACTTTCATGGAAAGGGGTTGCCAAGCTTCCAAAAATTACGAATCTCCAGAAATCTCAGCAAATATTTTTTCACCCAAACTGGATGATACTTTCAGGTAATGATCAGTACACTAAGGCGACTTGGTTCCCCAAATTTAGTTCTTCTATGTTGAAGAATTCTTTTCCAGTAACAGTTTGAATTTTTAGGTTTCACTCTGTTTTCTCCTATATTGATAGATGTATTTGGAACTCTAATTCCAACACGGTTTCTGCTAGCTTCTTGAAACTTGACACAATAAAGTAGTTTTACGTTCTATCTCTATTTTTTGTTTCCTCTTCATGTAGCCCTAAACAGTGACTGGCGAGAAACACTTTCATGGAAAGGGGTTGCCAAGCATCTAAAAATTACGAATCTCCAGAAATCACAGCAAATATTTTTTCACCCAAACTGGATGATACTTTCAGGTAATGATCAGTACACTAAGACGACTTGTTTCCCCAAATTTCGTTCTTCTATGTTGAAGCGTTCATTTCCAATAACAGTTTGAATTTTTAGGTTTCACTGTTTACTCCTATATTGATAGATGTATTTGGTAGTCTAAATCCAACACGGTTTGTGCTAGCTTCTTGAAACTTGTCACAATAAAGTAGTTTCACGTTCTATCTCTACGTTTTGTTTCCTCTTGATGTAGCCCTAAGCAGTGACTGGCGAGATACACTTTCATGGAAAGGGGTTGCCAAGCTTCCAAATATTACGAATCTCCAGAAATATCAGCAAATACTTTTTCACCCAAACTGGATGATACATTCAGGTAATGATCAGTACACTAAGGCGACTTGGTTTCCCAAATTTCGTTCTTCTATTTTGAAGCGTTCGTTTCCAGTAACAGTTTGAATTTTTAGGTTTCACTCTGTTTGCTCCTATATTGATAGATGTATTTGGAACTCTAAATCCAACACGGTTTGTGCTAGCTTCTTGAAACTTGACACAATAAATTAGTTTCACGTTCTATCTCTATGTTTTGTTTCCTCTTGATGTAGCCCTAAGCAGTGACTGGCGAGAAACACTTTCATGGAAAGGGGTTGCCAAGCTTGCAAAAATTACGAATCTCCAGAAATCTCAGCAAATACTTTTTCACCCAAACTGGATGATACTTTCAGGTAATGATCAGTACACTAAGCCCACTTGCTTCACCAAATTTCGTTCTTCTACGTTGAAGCATTTGTTTCCAGTAACAGTTTGAATTTTTAGGTTTCACTCTGTTTACTCCTATATTGATAGATGTATTTGGAACTCTAAATCCAACACGGTTTGAGCTAGCTTCTTGAAACTTGACACAATAAAGTAGTTTCACGTTCTATCTCTATGTTTTGTTTCCTCTTGATGTAGCCCTAAGCAGTGACTGGCGAGAAACACTTTCATGGAAAGGGGTTGCCAAGCTTCCAAATATTACGAATCTCCAGAAATATCAGCAAATACTTTTTCACCCAAACTGGATGATACATTCAGGTAATGATCAGTACACTAAGGCGACTTGGTTTCCCAAATTTCGTTCTTCTATGTTGAAGCGTTCGTTTCCAGTAACAGTTTGAATTTTTAGGTTTCACTCTGTTTACTCCTATATTGATAGATGTATTTGGAACTCTAAATCCAACACGGTTTGTGCTAGCTTCTTGAAACTTGACACAATAAATTAGTTTCACGTTCTATCTCTATGTTTTGTTTCCTCTTGATGTAGCCCTAAGCAGTGACTGGCGAGAAACACTTTCATGGAAAGGGGTTGCCAAGCTTGCAAAAATTACGAATCTCCAGAAATCTCAGCAAATACTTTTTCACCCAAACTGGATGATACTTTCAGGTAATGATCAGTACACTAAGCCCACTTGCTTCACCAAATTTCGTTCTTCTACGTTGAAGCATTTGTTTCCAGTAACAGTTTGAATTTTTAGGTTTCACTCTGTTTACTCCTATATTGATAGATGTATTTGGAACTCTAAATCCAACACGGTTTGTGCTAGCTTCTTGAAACTTGACACAATAAATTAGTTTCACGTTCTATCTCTACGTTTTGTTTCCTCTTGATGTAGCCCTAAGCAGTGACTGGCGAGAAACACTTTCATGGAAAGGGGTTGCCAAGCTTCAAAAATTAAGAATCTCCAGAAATCTCAGCAAATATTTTTTCAGCCAAACCGGATGATACTTTCAGGTAATGATCAGTACACTAAGGCGACTTGGTTCCCCAAATTTAGTTCTTCTATGTTGAAGCATTCGTTTCCAGTAACAGTTTGAATTTTTAGGTTTCACTCTGTTTTCTCCTATATTGATAGATGTATTTGGAACTCTAAATCCAACACGGTTTGTGCTAGCTTCTTGAAACTTGACACAATAAAGTAGTTTCACGTTCTATCTCTATGTATTGTTTCCTCTTGATGTAGCCCTAAACAGTGACTGGCGAGAAACACTTTCATGGAAAGGGGTTGCCAAGCTTCCAAAAATTACGAATCTCCAGAAATCACAGCAAATATTTTTTCACCCAAACTAGATGATACTTTCAGGTAATGATCAGTACACTAAGACGACTTGGTTCCCCAAATTTTGTTCTTCTATGTTGAAGCGTTCATTTCCAGTAACAGTTTGAATTTTTAGGTTTCACTGTTTACTCCTATATTGATAGATGTATTTGGAACTCTAAATCCAACACGGTTTGAGCTAGCTTCTTGAAACTTGACACAATAAAGTAGTTTCACGTTCTATCTCTATGTTTTGTTTCCTCTTGATGTAGCCCTAAGCAGTGACTGGCGAGAAACACTTTCATGGAAAGGGGTTGCCAAGCTTCCAAAAATTACGAATCTCCAGAAATCTCAGCAAATACTTTTTCACCCAAACTGGATGATACTTTCAGGTAATGATCAGTACACTAAGGCGACTTGGTTCCCCAAATTTCGTTTTTCTATGTTGAAGCGTTCATTTCCAGTAACAGTTTGAATTTTAGGTTTCACTCTGTTTGCTCCTATATTGATAGATGTATTTGGAACTCTAAATCCAACACGGTTTGTGCTAGCTTCTTGAAACTTGACACAATAAATTAGTTTCACGTTCTATCTCTATGTTTTGTTTCCTCTTGATGTAGCCCTAAGCAGTGACTGGCGAGAAACACTTTCATGGAAAGGGGTTGCCAAGCTTGCAAAAATTACGAATCTCCAGAAATCTCAGCAAATACTTTTTCACCCAAACTGGATGATACTTTCAGGTAATGATCAGTACACTAAGCCCACTTGCTTCACCAAATTTCGTTCTTCTACGGTGAAGCATTTGTTTCCAGTAACAGTTTGAATTTTTAGGATTCACTCTGTTTAGTCCTATATTGATAGATGTATTTGGAACTCTAAATCCAACACGGTTTGTGCTAGCTTCTTGAAACTTGACACAATAAATTAGTTTCACGTTCTATCTCTACGTTTTGTTTCCTCTTGATGTAGCCCTAAGCAGTGACTGGCGAGAAACACTTTCATGGAAAGGGGTTGCCAAGCTTCCAAAAATTACGAATCTCCAGAAATCACAGCAAATATTTTTTCACCCAAACTGGATGATACTTTCAGGTAATGATCAGTACACTAAGGCGACTTGGTTCCCCAAATTTAGTTCTTCTATGTTGAAGCATTCGTTTCCAGTAACAGTTTGAATTTTTAGGTTTCACTCTGTTTTCTCCTATATTGATAGATGTATTTGGAACTCTAAATCCAACACGGTTTGTGCTAGCTTCTTGAAACTTGACACAATAAAGTAGTTTCACGTTCTATCTCTATGTATTGTTTCCTCTTGATGTAGCCCTAAACAGTGACTGGCGAGAAACACTTTCATGGAAAGGGGTTGCCAAGCTTCCAAAAATTAT
Source organism: Spermophilus citellus (assembly GCF_964194105.1). Classification (NCBI taxonomy): domain Eukaryota; kingdom Metazoa; phylum Chordata; class Mammalia; order Rodentia; family Sciuridae; genus Spermophilus; species Spermophilus citellus. Next base: position 82,733,971 of record NC_138189.1, read on the forward strand.
GAATCTCCAGAAATCATAGCAAATATTTTTTCACCCAAACTGGATGATACTTTCTGGTAATGATCAGTACACTAAGACGACTTGGTTCCCCAAATTTTGTTCTTCTATGTTGAAGCGTTCATTTCCAGTAACAGTTTGAATTTTTAGGTTTCACTGTTTACTCCTATATTGATAGATGTATTTGGAACTCTAAATCCAACACGGTTTGAGCTAGCTTCTTGAAACTTGACACAATAAAGTAGTTTCACGTTCTATCTCTACGTTTTGTTTCCTCTTGATGTAGCCCTAAGCAGTGACTGGCGAGAAACACTTTCATGGAAAGGGGTTGCCAAGCTTGCAAAAATTACGAATCTCCAGAAATCTCAGCAAATACTTTTTCACCCAAACCGGATGATACTTTCAGGTAATGATCAGTACACTAAGCCCACTTGCTTCACCAAATTTCGTTCTTCTACGGTGAAGCATTCGTTTCCAGTAACAGTTTGAATTTTTAGGTTTCACTCTGTTTTCTCCTATATTGATAGATGTATTTGGAACTCTAAATCCAACACGGTTTGTGCTAGCTTCTTGAAACTTGACACAATAAAGTAGTTTCACGTTCTATCTCTATGTATTGTTTCCTCTTGATGTAGCCCTAAACAGTGACTGGCGAGAAACACTTTCATGGAAAGGGGTTGCCAAGCTTCCAAAAATTACGAATCTCCAGAAATCATAGCAAATATTTTTTCACCCAAACTGGATGATACTTTCTGGTAATGATCAGTACACTAAGACGACTTGGTTCCCCAAATTTTGTTCTTCTATGTTGAAGCGTTCATTTCCAGTAACAGTTTGAATTTTTAGGTTTCACTGTTTACTCCTATATTGATAGATGTATTTGGAACTCTAAATCCAACACGGTTTGAGCTAGCTTCTTGAAACTTGACACAATAAAGTAGTTTCACGTTCTATCTCTATGTTTTATTTCCTCTTGATGTAGCCCTAAGCAGTGACTGGCGAGAAACACTTTCATGGAAAGGGGTTGCCAAGCTTCCAAATATTACGAATCTCCAGAAATATCAGCAAATACTTTTTCACCCAAACTGGATGATACATTCAGGTAATGATCAGTACACTAAGGCGACTTGGTTTCCCAAATTTCGTTCTTCTATGTTGAAGCGTTCGTTTCCAGTAACAGTTTGAATTTTTAGGTTTCACTCTGTTTAGTCCTATATTGATAGATGTATTTGGAACTCTAAATCCAACACGGTTTGTGCTAGCTTCTTGAAACTTGACACAATAAATTAGTTTCACGTTCTATCCCTATCTTTTGTTTCCTCTTGATGTAGCCCTAAGCAGTGACTGGCGAGAAACACTTTCATGGAAAGGGGTTGCCAGCTTCTAAAAATTACGAATCTCCAGAAATCACAGCAAATATTTTTTCACCCAAACTGGATGATACTTTCAGATAATGATCAGTACACTAAGACGACTTGTTTCCCCAAATTTCGTTCTTCTATGTTGAAGCGTTCATTGCCAGTAACAGTTTGAATTTTTAGGTTTCAATGTTTACTCCTATATTGATAGATGTATTTGGTAGTCTAAATCCAACACGGTTTGTGCTAGCTTCTTGAAACTTGACACAATAAAGTAGCGTTCTACCTCTATGTTTTGTTTCCTCTTGATGTAGCCCTAAGCAGTGACTGGCGAGAAACACTTTCATTGAAAGGGGTTGCCAAGCTTCCAAAATTACGAATCTCCAGAAATCTCAGCAAATACTTTTTCACCCAAACTGGATGATACTTTCAGGTAATGATCAGTACACTAAGGCGACTTGGTTTCCCAAATTTCGTTCTTCTATGTTGAAGCGTTCGTTTCCAGTAACAGTTTGAATTTTTAGGTTTCACTCTGTTTTCTCCTATATTGATAGATGTATTTGGAACTCTAAATCCAACACGGTTTGTGCTAGCTTCTTGAATCTTGACACAGTACAGTAGTTTCACGTTCCATCTCTATGTTTTGTTTCCTCTTGATGTAGCCCTATGCAGTGACTGGCGAGAAACACTTTCATGGAAAGGGGTTGCCAAGCTTCCAAAAATTACGAATCTCCAGAAATCTCAGCAAATACTTTTTCACCCAAACTGGATGATACTTTCAGGTAATGATCAGTACACTAAGGCAACTTGGTTCCCCAAATTTCGTTCTTCTATGTTGAAGCGTTCGTTTCCAGTAACAGTTTGAATTTTTCGGTTTCACTCTGTTTTCTCCTATATTGATAGATGTATTTGAAACTCTAAATCCAACACGGTTTGTGCTAGCTTCTTGAAGCTTGACACAATAAAGTAGCGTTCTACCTCTATGTTTTGTTTCCTCTTGATGTAGCCCTAAGCAGTGACTGGCGAGAAACACTTTCATTGAAAGGGGTTGCCAAGCTTCCAAAATTACGAATCTCCAGAAATCTCAGCAAATACTTTTTCACCCAAACTGGATGATACTTTCAGGTAATGATCAGTACACTAAGGCGACTTGGTTTCCCAAATTTCGTTCTTCTATGTTGAAGCGTTCGTTTCCAGTAACAGTTTGAATTTTTAGGTTTCACTCTGTTTTCTCCTATATTGATAGATGTATTTGGAACTCTAAATCCAACACGGTTTGTGCTAGCTTCTTGAATCTTGACACAGTACAGTAGTTTCACGTTCCATCTCTATGTTTTGTTTCCTCTTGATGTAGCCCTATGCAGTGACTGGCGAGAAACACTTTCATGGAAAGGGGTTGCCAAGCTTCCAAAAATTACGAATCTCCAGAAATCTCAGCAAATACTTTTTCACCCAAACTGGATGATACTTTCAGGTAATGATCAGTACACTAAGGTAACTTGGTTCCCCAAATTTCGTTCTTCTATGTTGAAGCGTTCGTTTCCAGTAACAGTTTGAAATTATAGGTTTCACTCTGTTTACTCCTATATTGATAGATGTATTTGGACTCTAAAACCAACACGGTTTGTGCTAGCTTCTTGAAACTTGACACAATAAATTAGTTTCACGTTCTATCACTATCTTTTGTTTCCTCTTGATGTAGCCCTAAGCAGTGACTGGCGAGAAACACTTTCATGGAAAGGGGTTGCCAAGCTTCCAAAAATTACGAATCTCCAGAAATCTCAGCAAATATTTTTTCACCCAAACTGGATGATACTTTCAGGTAATGATCAGTACACTAAGGCGACTTGGTTCCCCAAATTTAGTTCTTCTATGTTGAAGAATTCGTTTCCAGTAACAGTTTGAATTTTTAGGTTTCTCTCTGTTTTCTCCTATATTGATAGATGTATTTGGAACTCTAATTCCAACACGGTTTCTGCTAGCTTCTTGAAACTTGACACAATAAAGTAGTTTTACGTTCTATCTCTATTTTTTGTTTCCTCTTCATGTAGCCCTAAACAGTGACTGGCGAGAAACACTTTCATGGAAAGGGGTTGCCAAGCATCTAAAAATTACGAATCTCCAGAAATCACAGCAAATATTTTTTCACCCAAACTGGATGATACTTTCAGGTAATGATCAGTACACTAAGGCGACTTGGTTCCCCAAATTTCGTTCTTCTATGTTGAAGCGTTCGTTTCCAGTCACAGTTTGAATTTTTAGGTTTCACTCTGTTTTCTTTTATATTGATAGTTGTATTTGGAACTCTAAATCCAACACGGTTTGTGCTAGCTTCTTGAAACTTCACACAATAAAGTAGTTTCACGTTCTATCTCTATGTTTTGTTTCCTCTTGATGTAGCCCTAAGCAGTGACTGGCGAGAAACACTTTCATGGAAAGGGGTTGCGAAGCTTCCAAAAATTACGAATCTCCAGAAATCTCAGCAAATATTTTTTCACCCAAACTGGATGATACTTTCAGGTAATGATCAGTACACAAAGGCGACTTGGTTCCCCAAATTTCGTTCTTCTATGTTGAAGCGTTCGTTTCCAGTAACAGTTTGAATTTTTCGGTTTCACTCTGTTTTCTCCTATATTGATAGATGTATTTGGAACTCTAAATCCAACACGGTTTGTGCTAGCTTCTTGAAACTTGACACAATAAAGAAGCGTTCTACCTCTATGTTTTGTTTCCTCTTGATGTAGCCCTAAGCAGTGACTGGCGAGAAACACTTTCATTGAAAGGGGTTGCCAAGCTTCCAAAATTACGAATCTCCAGAAATCTCATCAAATACTTTTTCACCCAAACTGGATGATACTTTCAGGTAATGATCAGTACACTAAGGCGACTTGGTTTCCCAAATTTCGTTCTTCTATGTTGAAGCGTTCGTTTCCAGTAACAGTTTGAATTTTTAGGTTTCAATCTGTTTTCTCCTATATTGATAGATGTATTTGGAACTCTAAATCCAACACGGTTTGTGCTAGCTTCTTGAATCTTGACACAGTACAGTAGTTTCAGGTTCCATCTCTATGTTTTGTTTCCTCTTGATGTAGCCCTATGCAGTGACTGGCGAGAAACACTTTAATGGAAAGGGGTTGCCAAGCTTCCAAAAATTACGAATCTCCAGAAATCTCAGCAAATACTTTTTCACCCAAACTGGATGATACTTTCAGGTATTGATCAGTACACTAAGGCAACTTGGTTCCCCAAATTTCGTTCTTCTATGTTGAAGCGTTCGTTTCCAGTAACAGTTTCAAATTTTAGGTTTCACTCTGTTTACTCCTATATTGATAGATGTATTTGGAACTCTAAATCCAACACGGTTTGTGCTAGCTTCTTGAAACTTGACACAATAAATTAGTTTCACGTTCTATCTCTATGTTTTGTTTCCTCTTGATGTAGCCCTAAGCAGTGACTTGCGAGAAACACTTTCATGGAAAGGGGTTGCCAAGCTTGCAAAAATTACGAATCTCCAGAAATCTCAGCAAATACTTTTTCACCCAAACTGGATGATACTTTCAGGTAATGATCAGTACACTAAGCCCACTTGCTTCACCAAATTTCGTTCTTCTACGGTGAAGCATTTGTTTCCAGTAACAGTTTGAATTTTTAGGTTTCACTCTGTTTAGTCCTATATTGATAGATGTATTTGGAACTCTAAATCCAACACGGTTTGTGCTAGCTTCTTGAAACTTGACACAATAAATTAGTTTCACGTTCTATCCCTATCTTTTGTTTCCTCTTGATGTAGCCCTAAGCAGTGACTGGCGAGAAACACTTTCATGGAAAGGGGTTGCCAGCTTCTAAAAATTACGAATCTCCAGAAATCACAGCAAATATTTTTTCACCCAAACTGGATGATACTTTCAGATAATGATCAGTACACTAAGACGACTTGTTTCCCCAAATTTCGTTCTTCTATGTTGAAGCGTTCATTTCCAGTAACAGTTTGAATTTTTAGGTTTCACTGTTTACTCCTATATTGATAGATGTATTTGGAACTCTAAATCCAACACGGTTTGAGCTAGCTTCTTGAAACTTGACACAATAAAGTAGTTTCACGTTCTATCTCTATGTTTTGTTTCCTCTTGATGTAGCCCTAAGCAGTGACTGGCGAGAAACACTTTCATGGAAAGGGGTTGCCAAGCTTCCAAAAATTACGAATCTCCAGAAATCTCAGCAAATACTTTTTCACCCAAACTGGATGATACTTTCAGGTAATGATCAGTACACTAAGGCGACTTGGTTCCCCAAATTTCGTTTTTCTATGTTGAAGCGTTCATTTCCAGTAACAGTTTGAATTTTAGGTTTCACTCTGTTTGCTCCTATATTGATAGATGTATTTGGAACTCTAAATCCAACACGGTTTGTGCTAGCTTCTTGAAACTTGACACAATAAATTAGTTTCACGTTCTATCTCTATGTTTTGTTTCCTCTTGATGTAGCCCTAAGCAGTGACTGGCGAGAAACACTTTCATGGAAAGGGGTTGCCAAGCTTGCAAAAATTACGAATCTCCAGAAATCTCAGCAAATACTTTTTGACCCAAACTGGATGATACTTTCAGGTAATGATCAGTACACTAAGCCCACTTGCTTCACCAAATTTCGTTCTTCTACGGTGAAGCATTTGTTTCCAGTAACAGTTTGAATTTTTAGGTTTCACTCTGTTTAGTCCTATATTGATAGATGTATTTGGAACTCTAAATCCAACACGGTTTGTGCTAGCTTCTTGAAACTTGACACAATAAATTAGTTTCACGTTCTATCTCTACGTTTTGTTTCCTCTTGATGTAGCCCTAAGCAGTGACTGGCGAGAAACACTTTCATGGAAAGGGGTTGCCAAGCTTCCAAAAATTACGAATCTCCAGAAATCACAGCAAATATTTTTTCACCCAAACTGGATGATACTTTCAGGTAATGATCAGTACACTAAGGCGACTTGGTTCCCCAAATTTAGTTCTTCTATGTTGAAGCATTCGTTTCCAGTAACAGTTTGAATTTTTAGGTTTCACTCTGTTTTCTCCTATATTGATAGATGTATTTGGAACTCTAAATCCAACACGGTTTGTGCTAGCTTCTTGAAACTTGACACAATAAAGTAGTTTCACGTTCTATCTCTATGTATTGTTTCCTCTTGATGTAGCCCTAAACAGTGACTGGCGAGAAACACTTTCATGGAAAGGGGTTGCCAAGCTTCCAAAAATTACGAATCTCCAGAAATCATAGCAAATATTTTTTCACCCAAACTGGATGATACTTTCTGGTAATGATCAGTACACTAAGACGACTTGGTTCCCCAAATTTTGTTCTTCTATGTTGAAGCGTTCATTTCCAGTAACAGTTTGAATTTTTAGGTTTCACTGTTTACTCCTATATTGATAGATGTATTTGGAACTCTAAATCCAACACGGTTTGAGCTAGCTTCTTGAAACTTGACACAATAAAGTAGTTTCACGTTCTATCTCTACGTTTTGTTTCCTCTTGATGTAGCCCTAAGCAGTGACTGGCGAGAAACACTTTCATGGAAAGGGGTTGCCAAGCTTGCAAAAATTACGAATCTCCAGAAATCTCAGCAAATACTTTTTCACCCAAACCGGATGATACTTTCAGGTAATGATCAGTACACTAAGCCCACTTGCTTCACCAAATTTCGTTCTTCTACGGTGAAGCATTCGTTTCCAGTAACAGTTTGAATTTTTAGGTTTCACTCTGTTTTCTCCTATATTGATAGATGTATTTGGAACTCTAAATCCAACACGGTTTGTGCTAGCTTCTTGAAACTTGACACAATAAAGTAGTTTCACGTTCTATCTCTATGTATTGTTTCCTCTTGATGTAGCCCTAAACAGTGACTGGCGAGAAACACTTTCATGGAAAGGGGTTGCCAAGCTTCCAAAAATTACGAATCTCCAGAAATCATAGCAAATATTTTTTCACCCAAACTGGATGATACTTTCTGGTAATGATCAGTACACTAAGACGACTTGGTTCCCCAAATTTTGTTCTTCTATGTTGAAGCGTTCATTTCCAGTAACAGTTTGAATTTTTAGGTTTCACTGTTTACTCCTATATTGATAGATGTATTTGGAACTCTAAATCCAACACGGTTTGAGCTAGCTTCTTGAAACTTGACACAATAAAGTAGTTTCACGTTCTATCTCTATGTTTTATTTCCTCTTGATGTAGCCCTAAGCAGTGACTGGCGAGAAACACTTTCATGGAAAGGGGTTGCCAAGCTTCCAAATATTACGAATCTCCAGAAATATCAGCAAATACTTTTTCACCCAAACTGGATGATACATTCAGGTAATGATCAGTACACTAAGGCGACTTGGTTTCCCAAATTTCGTTCTTCTATGTTGAAGCGTTCGTTTCCAGTAACAGTTTGAATTTTTAGGTTTCACTCTGTTTAGTCCTATATTGATAGATGTATTTGGAACTCTAAATCCAACACGGTTTGTGCTAGCTTCTTGAAACTTGACACAATAAATTAGTTTCACGTTCTATCCCTATCTTTTGTTTCCTCTTGATGTAGCCCTAAGCAGTGACTGGCGAGAAACACTTTCATGGAAAGGGGTTGCCAGCTTCTAAAAATTACGAATCTCCAGAAATCACAGCAAATATTTTTTCACCCAAACTGGATGATACTTTCAGATAATGATCAGTACACTAAGACGACTTGTTTCCCCAAATTTCGTTCTTCTATGTTGAAGCGTTCATTGCCAGTAACAGTTTGAATTTTTAGGTTTCAATGTTTACTCCTATATTGATAGATGTATTTGGTAGTCTAAATCCAACACGGTTTGTGCTAGCTTCTTGAAACTTGACACAATAAAGTAGCGTTCTACCTCTATGTTTTGTTTCCTCTTGATGTAGCCCTAAGCAGTGACTGGCGAGAAACACTTTCATTGAAAGGGGTTGCCAAGCTTCCAAAATTACGAATCTCCAGAAATCTCAGCAAATACTTTTTCACCCAAACTGGATGATACTTTCAGGTAATGATCAGTACACTAAGGCGACTTGGTTTCCCAAATTTCGTTCTTCTATGTTGAAGCGTTCGTTTCCAGTAACAGTTTGAATTTTTAGGTTTCACTCTGTTTTCTCCTATATTGATAGATGTATTTGGAACTCTAAATCCAACACGGTTTGTGCTAGCTTCTTGAATCTTGACACAGTACAGTAGTTTCACGTTCCATCTCTATGTTTTGTTTCCTCTTGATGTAGCCCTATGCAGTGACTGGCGAGAAACACTTTCATGGAAAGGGGTTGCCAAGCTTCCAAAAATTACGAATCTCCAGAAATCTCAGCAAATACTTTTTCACCCAAACTGGATGATACTTTCAGGTAATGATCAGTACACTAAGGCAACTTGGTTCCCCAAATTTCGTTCTTCTATGTTGAAGCGTTCGTTTCCAGTAACAGTTTGAATTTTTCGGTTTCACTCTGTTTTCTCCTATATTGATAGATGTATTTGAAACTCTAAATCCAACACGGTTTGTGCTAGCTTCTTGAAGCTTGACACAATAAAGTAGCGTTCTACCTCTATGTTTTGTTTCCTCTTGATGTAGCCCTAAGCAGTGACTGGCGAGAAACACTTTCATTGAAAGGGGTTGCCAAGCTTCCAAAATTACGAATCTCCAGAAATCTCAGCAAATACTTTTTCACCCAAACTGGATGATACTTTCAGGTAATGATCAGTACACTAAGGCGACTTGGTTTCCCAAATTTCGTTCTTCTATGTTGAAGCGTTCGTTTCCAGTAACAGTTTGAATTTTTAGGTTTCACTCTGTTTTCTCCTATATTGATAGATGTATTTGGAACTCTAAATCCAACACGGTTTGTGCTAGCTTCTTGAATCTTGACACAGTACAGTAGTTTCACGTTCCATCTCTATGTTTTGTTTCCTCTTGATGTAGCCCTATGCAGTGACTGGCGAGAAACACTTTCATGGAAAGGGGTTGCCAAGCTTCCAAAAATTACGAATCTCCAGAAATCTCAGCAAATACTTTTTCACCCAAACTGGATGATACTTTCAGGTAATGATCAGTACACTAAGGCAACTTGGTTCCCCAAATTTCGTTCTTCTATGTTGAAGCGTTCGTTTCCAGTAACAGTTTGAAATTATAGGTTTCACTCTGTTTACTCCTATATTGATAGATGTATTTGGACTCTAAAACCAACACGGTTTGTGCTAGCTTCTTGAAACTTGACACAATAAATTAGTTTCACGTTCTATCACTATCTTTTGTTTCCTCTTGATGTAGCCCTAAGCAGTGACTGGCGAGAAACACTTTCATGGAAAGGGGTTGCCAAGCTTCCAAAAATTACGAATCTCCAGAAATCTCAGCAAATATTTTTTCACCCAAACTGGATGATACTTTCAGGTAATGATCAGTACACTAAGGCGACTTGGTTCCCCAAATTTAGTTCTTCTATGTTGAAGAATTCGTTTCCAGTAACAGTTTGAATTTTTAGGTTTCTCTCTGTTTTCTCCTATATTGATAGATGTATTTGGAACTCTAATTCCAACACGGTTTCTGCTAGCTTCTTGAAACTTGACACAATAAAGTAGTTTTACGTTCTATCTCTATTTTTTGTTTCCTCTTCATGTAGCCCTAAACAGTGACTGGCGAGAAACACTTTCATGGAAAGGGGTTGCCAAGCATCTAAAAATTACGAATCTCCAGAAATCACAGCAAATATTTTTTCACCCAAACTGGATGATACTTTCAGGTAATGATCAGTACACTAAGGCGACTTGGTTCCCCAAATTTCGTTCTTCTATGTTGAAGCGTTCGTTTCCAGTCACAGTTTGAATTTTTAGGTTTCACTCTGTTTTCTTTTATATTGATAGTTGTATTTGGAACTCTAAATCCAACACGGTTTGTGCTAGCTTCTTGAAACTTCACACAATAAAGTAGTTTCACGTTCTATCTCTATGTTTTGTTTCCTCTTGATGTAGCCCTAAGCAGTGACTGGCGAGAAACACTTTCATGGAAAGGGGTTGCGAAGCTTCCAAAAATTACGAATCTCCAGAAATCTCAGCAAATATTTTTTCACCCAAACTGGATGATACTTTCAGGTAATGATCAGTACACAAAGGCGACTTGGTTCCCCAAATTTCGTTCTTCTATGTTGAAGCGTTCGTTTCCAGTAACAGTTTGAATTTTTCGGTTTCACTCTGTTTTCTCCTATATTGATAGATGTATTTGGAACTCTAAATCCAACACGGTTTGTGCTAGCTTCTTGAAACTTGACACAATAAAGAAGCGTTCTACCTCTATGTTTTGTTTCCTCTTGATGTAGCCCTAAGCAGTGACTGGCGAGAAACACTTTCATTGAAAGGGGTTGCCAAGCTTCCAAAATTACGAATCTCCAGAAATCTCATCAAATACTTTTTCACCCAAACTGGATGATACTTTCAGGTAATGATCAGTACACTAAGGCGACTTGGTTTCCCAAATTTCGTTCTTCTATGTTGAAGCGTTCGTTTCCAGTAACAGTTTGAATTTTTAGGTTTCAATCTGTTTTCTCCTATATTGATAGATGTATTTGGAACTCTAAATCCAACACGGTTTGTGCTAGCTTCTTGAATCTTGACACAGTACAGTAGTTTCAGGTTCCATCTCTATGTTTTGTTTCCTCTTGATGTAGCCCTATGCAGTGACTGGCGAGAAACACTTTAATGGAAAGGGGTTGCCAAGCTTCCAAAAATTACGAATCTCCAGAAATCTCAGCAAATACTTTTTCACCCAAACTGGATGATACTTTCAGGTATTGATCAGTACACTAAGGCAACTTGGTTCCCCAAATTTCGTTCTTCTATGTTGAAGCGTTCGTTTCCAGTAACAGTTTCAAATTTTAGGTTTCACTCTGTTTACTCCTATATTGATAGATGTATTTGGAACTCTAAATCCAACACGGTTTGTGCTAGCTTCTTGAAACTTGACACAATAAATTAGTTTCACGTTCTATCTCTATGTTTTGTTTCCTCTTGATGTAGCCCTAAGCAGTGACTTGCGAGAAACACTTTCATGGAAAGGGGTTGCCAAGCTTGCAAAAATTACGAATCTCCAGAAATCTCAGCAAATACTTTTTCACCCAAACTGGATGATACTTTCAGGTAATGATCAGTACACTAAGCCCACTTGCTTCACCAAATTTCGTTCTTCTACGGTGAAGCATTTGTTTCCAGTAACAGTTTGAATTTTTAGGTTTCACTCTGTTTAGTCCTATATTGATAGATGTATTTGGAACTCTAAATCCAACACGGTTTGTGCTAGCTTCTTGAAACTTGACACAATAAATTAGTTTCACGTTCTATCCCTATCTTTTGTTTCCTCTTGATGTAGCCCTAAGCAGTGACTGGCGAGAAACACTTTCATGGAAAGGGGTTGCCAGCTTCTAAAAATTACGAATCTCCAGAAATCACAGCAAATATTTTTTCACCCAAACTGGATGATACTTTCAGATAATGATCAGTACACTAAGACGACTTGTTTCCCCAAATTTCGTTCTTCTATGTTGAAGCGTTCATTTCCAGTAACAGTTTGAATTTTTAGGTTTCAATGTTTACTCCTATATTGATAGATGTATTTGGTAGTCTAAATCCAACACGGTTTGTGCTAGCTTCTTGAAACTTGACACAATAAAGTAGCGTTCTACCTCTATGTTTTGTTTCCTCTTGATGTAGTCCTAAGCAGTGACTGGCGAGAAACACTTTCATTGAAAGGGGTTGCCAAGCTTCCAAAATTACGAATCTCCAGAAATCTCAGCAAATACTTTTTCACCCAAACTGGATGATACTTTCAGGTAATGATCAGTACACTAAGGCGACTTGGTTTCCCAAATTTCGTTCTTCTATGTTGAAGCGTTCGTTTCCAGTAACAGTTTGAATTTTTAGGTTTCACTCTGTTTTCTCCTATATTGATAGATGTATTTGGAACTCTAAATCCAACACGGTTTGTGCTAGCTTCTTGAATCTTGACACAGTACAGTAGTTTCACGTTCCATCTCTATGTTTTGTTTCCTCTTGATGTAGCCCTATGCAGTGACTGGCGAGAAACACTTTCATGGAAAGGGGTTGCCAAGCTTCCAAAAATTACGAATCTCCAGAAATCTCAGCAAATACTTTTTCACCCAAACTGGATGATACTTTCAGGTAATGATCAGTACACTAAGGCGACTTGGTTTCCCAAATTTCGTTCTTCTATGTTGAAGCGTTCGTTTCCAGTAACAGTTTGAATTTTTAGGTTTCACTCTGTTTTCTCCTATATTGATAGATGTATTTGGAACTCTAAATCCAACACGGTTTGTGCTAGCTTCTTGAATCTTGACACAGTACAGTAGTTTCACGTTCCATCTCTATGTTTTGTTTCCTCTTGATGTAGCCCTATGCAGTGACTGGCGAGAAACACTTTCATGGAAAGGGGTTGCCAAGCTTCCAAAAATTACGAATCTCCAGAAATCTCAGCAAATACTTTTTCACCCAAACTGGATGATACTTTCAGGTAATGATCAGTACACTAAGGCAACTTGGTTCCCCAAATTTCGTTCTTCTATGTTGAAGCGTTCGTTTCCAGTAACAGTTTGAATTTTTCGGTTTCACTCTGTTTTCTCCTATATTGATAGATGTATTTGAAACTCTAAATCCAACACGTTTTGTGCTAGCTTCTTGAAGCTTGACACAATAAAGTAGCGTTCTACCTCTATGTTTTGTTTCCTCTTGATGTAGCCCTAAGCAGTGACTGGCGAGAAACACTTTCATTGAAAGGGGTTGCCAAGCTTCCAAAATTACGAATCTCCAGAAATCTCAGCAAATACTTTTTCTCCCAAACTGGATGATACTTTCAGGTAATGATCAGTACACTAAGGCGACTTGGTTTCCCAAATTTCGTTCTTCTATGTTGAAGCGTTCGTTTCCAGTAACAGTTTGAATTTTTAGGTTTCACTCTGTTTTCTCCTATATTGATAGATGTATTTGGAACTCTAAATCCAACACGGTTTGTGCTAGCTTCTTGAATCTTGACACAGTACAGTAGTTTCACGTTCCATCTCTATGTTTTGTTTCCTCTTGATGTAGCCCTATGCAGTGACTGGCGAGAAACACTTTCATGGAAAGGGGTTGCCAAGCTTCCAAAAATTACGAATCTCCAGAAATCTCAGCAAATACTTTTTCACCCAAACTGGATGATACTTTCAGGTAATGATCAGTACACTAAGGCAACTTGGTTCCCCAAATTTCGTTCTTCTATGTTGAAGCGTTCGTTTCCAGTAACAGTTTGAAATTATAGGTTTCACTCTGTTTACTCCTATATTGATAGATGTATTTGGACTCTAAAACCAACACGGTTTGTGCTAGCTTCTTGAAACTTGACACAATAAATTAGTTTCACGTTCTATCCCTATGTTTTGTTTCCTCTTGATGTAGCCCTAAGCAGTGACTGGCGAGAAACACTTTCATGGAAAGGGGTTGCCAAGCTTCCAAAAATTACAAATCTCCAGAAATCTCAGCAAATACTTTTTCACCCAAACTGGATGATACTTTCAGGTAATGATCAGTACACTAAGCCCACTTGCTTTACCAAATTTCGTTCTTCTACGTTGAAGCGTTCGTTTCCAGTAACAGTTTGAATTTTTAGGTTTCACTCTGTTTTCTCCTATATTGATAGATGTATTTGGAACTCTAAATCCAACACGGTTTGTGCTAGCTTCTTGAAACTTGACACAATAAAGTAGCGTTCTACCTCTATGTTTTGTTTCCTCTTGATGTAGCCCTAAGCAGTGACTGGCGAGAAACACTTTCATTGAAAGGGGTTGCCAAGCTTCCAAAAATTACGAATCTCCAGAAATCTCAGCAAATACTTTTTCACCCAAACTGGATGATACTTTCAGGTAATGATCAGTACACTAAGGCGACTTGGTTCCCCAAATTTAGTTCTTCTATGTTGAAGCATTCGTTTCCAGTAACAGTTTGAATTTTTAGGTTTCACTCTGTTTACGCCTATATTGATAGATGTATTTGGAACTCTAAATCCAACACGGTTTTTGCTAGCTTCTTGAAACTTGACAAAATAAATTAGTTTCACGTTCTCTCTCTATGTTTTGTTTCCTCGTGATGTAGCCCTAAGCAGTGACTGGCGAGAAACACTTTCATTGAAAGGGGTTGACAAGCTTCCAAAAATTACGAGTCTCCAGAAATCTCAGCAAATACTTTTTCACCCAAACTGGATGATACTTTCAGGTAATGATCAGTACACTAAGCCCACTTGCTTCACCAAATTTCGTTCTTCTACTTTGAAGCGTTCGTTTCCAGTAACACTTCGAATTTTTAGGTTTCACTCTGTTTACTCCTATATTGATAGATGTATTTGGAACTCTAAATACAACACGGTTTGTGCTAGCTTTTTGAAACTTGACACAATAAATTAGTTTCACGTTCTATCTCTATGTTTTGTTTCCTCTTGATGTAGCCCTAAGCAGTGACTGGCGAGAAACACTTTCATGGAAAGGGGTTGCCAAGCTTCCAAAAATTACGAATCTCCAGAAATCACAGCAAATATTTTTTCAACCAAACTGGATGATACTTTCCGGTAAAGATCAGTACACAAAGGCGACTTGGTTCCCGAAATTTCGTTCTTCTATGTTGAAGCGTTCGTTTGCAGTAACAGTTTGAATTTTTAGGTTTCACTCTGTTTTCTCATATATAGATAGATGTATTTGGAACTCTAAATCCAACACGGTTTGTGCTAACTTCTTGAAACTTGACACAATAAAGTAGTTTCACGTTCTCTCTCTATGTTTTGTTTCCTCGTGATGTAGCCCTAAGCACTGACTGGCGAGAAACACTTTCATGGAAAGGGGTTGCCAAGCTTCCAAAAATTACGAGTCTCCAGAAATCTCAGCAAATACTTTTTCACCCAAACTTGATGATACTTTCAGGTAATGATCAGTACACTAAGCCCACTTGCTTCACCAAATTTCGTTCTTCCACTTTGAAGCGTTCGTTTCCAGTAACAGTTCGAATTTTTAGGTTTCACTCTGTTTACTCCTATATTGATAGATGTATTTGGAACTCTAAATCCAACACGGTTTCTGCTAGCTTTTTGAAACTTGACACAATAAATTAGTTTCACGTTCTATCTCTATGTTTTGTTTCCTCTTGATGTAGCCCTAAGCACTCACTGGCGACAAACACTTTCATGGAAAGGGGTTGACAAGCTTCCAAAAATTACTAATCTATAGAAATCTCAGTAAAATATTTTTTCACCCAAACTGGGTGATACTTTCAGGTAATGATCAGTACACTAAGGCGACTTGGTTCCCCAAATTTTGTTCTTTTAAGTTGAAGCGTTCGTTTCCAGTAACAGTTTGAATTTTTAGGTTTCACTCTGTTTTCTCCTATATTTATAGATGTATTTGGAACTCTAAATCCAACACGGTTTGTGCTAGCTTCTTGAAACTTGACACAATAAAGTAGTTTCACGTTCTATCTCTATGTTTTGTTTCCTCTTGATGTAGCCCTAAGCAGTGACTGGCGAGAAACACTTTCATGGAAAGGGGTTGCCAAGCTTCCAAAAATTACAAATCTCCAGAAATCTCAGCAAATATTTTTTCACCCAAACTGGATGATACTTTCAGGTAATGATCAGTACACAAAGGCGACTTGGTTCCCGAAATTTCGTTCTTCTATATTGAAGCGTTCGTTTGCAGTAACAGTTTGAATTTTTAGGTTTCACTCTGTTTTCTCATATATAGATAGATGTATTTGGAACTCTAAATCCAACACGGTTTGTGCTAGCTTCTTGAAACTTGACACAATAAAGTAGTTTCACTTTCTATCTCTATGTTTTGTTTCCTCTTGATGTAGCCCTAAGCAGTGACTGGCGAGAAACACTTTCATGGAAAGGGGTTGCCAAGCTTCCAAAAATTACGAATCTCCAGAAATCTCAGCAAATACTTTTTCACCCAAACTGGATGATACTTTCAGGTAATGATCAGTACATAAGGCGACTTGGTTTCCCAAATTTCGTTCTTCTATGTTGAAGCGTTCGTTTCCAGTAACAGTTTGAAATTTTAGGTTTCACTCTGTTTTCTCCTATATTGATAGATGTATTTGGAACTCTAAATCCAACACGGTTTGTGCTAACTTCATGAAACTTGACACAATAAAGTAGTTTCATGTTCTCTCTCTATGTTTTGTTTCCTCGTGATGTAGCCCTAAGCACTGACTGGCGAGAAACACTTTCATGGAAAGGGGTTGCCAAGCTTCCAAAAATTACGAGGCTCCAGAAATCTCAGCAAATACTTTTTCACCCAAACTTGATGATACTTTCAGGTAATGATCAGTACACTAAGCCCACTTGCTTCACCAAATTTCGTTCTTCCACTTTGAAGCGTTCGTTTCCAGTAACAGTTCGAATTTTTAGGTTTCACTCTGTTTACTCCTATATTGATAGATGTATTTGGAACTCTAAATCCAACACGGTTTCTGCTAGCTTTTTGAAACTTGACACAATAAATTAGTTTCACGTTCTATCTCTATGTTTTGTTTCCTCTTGATGTAGCCCTAAGCACTGACTGGCGAGAAACACTTTCATGGAAAGGGGTTGACAAGCTTCCAAAAATTACTAATCTCCAGAAATCTCAGTAAAATATTTTTTCACCCAAACTGGGTGATACTTTCCGGTAATGATCAGTACACAAAGGCGACTTGGTTCCTGAAATTTCGTTCTTCTATGTTGAAGCGTTCGTTTGCAGTAACAGTTTGAATTTTTAGGTTTCACTCTGTTTTCTCATATATAGATAGATGTATTTGGAACTCTAAATCCAACACGGTTTGTGCTAGCTTCTTGAAACTTGACACAATAAAGTAGTTTCACTTTCTATCTCTATGTTTTGTTTCCTCTTGATGTAGCCCTAAGCAGTGACTGGCGAGAAACACTTTCATGTAAAGGGGTTGCCAAGTTTCCAAAAATTACGAATCTCCAGAAATCTCAGCAAATATTTTTTCACCCAAACTGGATGATACTTTCAGGTAATGATCAGTACACTAAGGCGACGTGGTTCCCCAAATTTCGTTCTTCTATGTTGAAGCGTTCGTTTCCAGTAACAGTTTGAATTTTTAGGTTTTACTCCGTTTACTCCTATATTGATAGATGTATTTGGAACTCTAAATCCAACACGGTTTGTGCTAGCTTCTTGAAACTTGACACAATAAAGTAGTTTCACGTTCTATCTCTATGTTTTGTTTCCTCTTGATGTAGCCCTAAGCAGTGACTGGCGAGAAACACTTTCATGGAAAGGGGTTGCCAAGCTTCCAAAAATTACAAATCTCCAGAAATCTCAGCAAATACTTTTTCACCCAAACTGGATGATACTTTCAGGTAATGATCAGTACACTAAGCCCACTTGCTTTACCAAATTTCGTTCTTCTACGTTGAAGCGTTCGTTTCCAGTAACAGTTTGAATTTTTAGGTTTCACTCTGTTTTCTCCTATATTGATAGATGTATTTGGAACTCTAAATCCAACACGGTTTGTGCTAGCTTCTTGAAACTTGACACAATAAAGTAGCGTTCTACCTCTATGTTTTGTTTCCTCTTGATGTAGCCCTAAGCAGTGACTGGCGAGAAACACTTTCATTGAAAGGGGTTGCCAAGCTTCCAAAAATTACGAATCTCCAGAAATCTCAGCAAATACTTTTTCACCCAAACTGGATGATACTTTCAGGTAATGATCAGTACACTAAGGCGACTTGGATTCCCAAATTTCGTTCTTCTATGTTGAAGCGTTCGTTTCCAGTAACAGTTTGAATTTTTAGGTTTCACTCTGTTTTCTCCTATATTGATAGATGTATTTGGAACTCTAAATCCAACACGGTTTGTGCTAGCTTCTTGAAACTTGACAAAGTACAGTAGTTTCACGTTCTATCTCTATGTTTTGTTTCCTCTTGATGTAGCCCTAAGCAGTGACTGCCGAGAAACACTTTCATGGAAAGGGGTTGCCAAGCTTCCAAAAATTACGAATCTCCATAAATCTCAGCAAATATTTTTTCACCCAAACTGGATGATACTTTCAGGTAATGATCAGTACACTAAGGCGACTTGGTTCCCCAAATTTAGTTCTTCTATGTTGAAGCATTCGTTTCCAGTAACAGTTTGAATTTTTAGGTTTCACTCTGTTTACGCCTGTATTGATAGATGTATTTGGAACTCTAAATCCAACACGGTTTGTGCTAGCTTCTTGAAACTTGACAAAATAAATTAGTTTCACGTTCTCTCTCTATGTTTTGTTTCCTCGTGATGTAGCCCTAAGCAGTGACTGGCGAGAAACACTTTCATTGAAAGGGGTTGACAAGCTTCCAAAAATTACGAGTCTCCAGAAATCTCAGCAAATACTTTTTCACCCAAACTGGATGATACTTTCAGGTAATGATCAGTACACTAAGCCCACTTGCTTCACCAAATTTCGTTCTTCTACTTTGAAGCGTTCGTTTCCAGTAACACTTCGAATTTTTAGGTTTCACTCTGTTTACTCCTATATTGATAGATGTATTTGGAACTCTAAATACAACACGGTTTGTGCTAGCTTTTTGAAACTTGACACAAAAAATTAGTTTCACGTTCTATCTCTATGTTTTGTTTCCTCTTGATGTAGCCCTAAGCAGTGACTGGCGAGAAACACTTTCATGGAAAGGGGTTGCCAAGCTTCCAAAAATTACGAATGTCCAAAAATCTCAGCAAATACTTTTTCACCCAAACTGGATGATACTTTCAGGTAATGATCAGTACACTAAGGCAACTTGGTTCCCCAAATTTCGTTCTTCTATGTTGAAGCATTCGTTTCCAGTAACAGTTTGAAATTTTAGGTTTCACTCTGTTTTCTCCTATATTGATAGATGTATTTGGAACTCTAAATCCAACACGGTTTGTGCTAGCTTCTTGAAACTTGACAAAATAAATTAGTTTCAGGTTCTCTCTCTATGTTTTGTTTCCTCTTGATGTAGCCCTAAGCAGTGACTGGCGAGAAACACTTTCATGGAAAGGGGTTGCCAAGCTTCCAAAAATTACGAGTCTCCAGAAATCTCAGCAAATACTTTTTCACCCAAACTGGATGATACTTTCAGGTAATGATCAGTACACTAAGCCCACTTGCTTCACCAAATTTCGTTCTTCTACGTTGAAGCGTTCGTTTCCAGTAACAGTTTGAATTTTTAGGTTTCACTCTTTTTACTCCTACATTGATAGATGTATTTGGAACTCTAAATACAACACGGTTTGTGCTAGCTTTTTGAAACTTGACACAATAAATTAGTTTCACGTTCTATCTCTATGTTTTGTTTCCTCTTGATGTAGCCCTAAGCAGTGACTGGCGAGAAATACTTTCATGGAAAGGGGTTGCCAAGCTTCCAAAAATTACGAAACTCCAGAAATCTCAGTAAAATATTTTTTCACCCAAACTGGATGATACATTCAGGTAATGATCAGTACACTAAGCCCACTTGCTTCACCAAATTTCGTTCTTCTACGTTGAAGCGTTCGTTTCCAGTAACAGTTTGAATTTTTAGGTTTCACTCTGTTTTCTCCTATATTGATAGATGTATTTGGAACTCTAAATCCAACACGATTTGTGCTAGCTTCTTGAAACTTGACACAAAAAAGTAGCGTTCTACCTCTATGTTTTGTTTCCTCTTGATGTAGCCCTAAGCAGTGACTGGCGAGAAACACTTTCATGGAAAGTGGTTGCCAAGCTTCCAAAAATTACGAATCTCCAGAAATCTCACCAAATACTTTTTTCACCCAAACTGGATGATACTTTCAGGTAATGGTCAGTACACTAAGGCGACTTGGTTTCCCAAATTTCGTTCTTCTATGTTGAAGCGTTCGTTTCCAGTAACAGTTTGAATTTTTAGGTTTCACTCTGTTTTCTCCTATATTGATAGATGTATTTGGAACTCTAAATCCAACACGGTTTGTGCTAGCTTCTTAAAACTTGACACAGTGCAGTAGTTTCACGTTCTATCTCTATGTTTTGTTTCCTCTTGATGTAGCCCTATGCAGTGACTGGCGAGAAACACTTTCATGGAAAGGGGTTGCCAAGCTTCCAAAAATTACGAATCTCCAGAAATCTCAGCAAATACTTTTTCACCCAAACTGGATGATACTTTCAGGTAATGATCAGTACATTAAGGCAACTTGGTTCCCCAAATTTCGTTCTTCTATGTTGAAGCGTTCGTTTCCAGTAACAGTTTGAAATTTTAGGTTTCACTCTGTTTACTCCTATATTGATAGATGTATTTGGAACTCTAAATCCAACACGGTTTGTGCTAGCTTCTTGAAACTTGACAAAATAAATTAGTTTCACGTTCTCTCTCTATGTTTTGTTTCCTCTTGATGTAGCCCTAAGCAGTGACTGGCGAGAAACACTTTCATGGAAAGGGGTTGCCAAGCTTCCAAAAATTATGAGTCTCCAGAAATCTCAGCAAATACTTTTTCACCCAAACTGGATGATACTTTCAGGTAATGATCAGTACACTAAGCCCACTTGCTTCACCAAATTTCGTTCTTCTACTTTGAAGCGTTCGTTTCCATTAACAGTTTGAATTTTTAGGTTTCACTCTGTTTACTCCTATATTGATAGATGTATTTGGAACTCTAAATCCAACACGGTTTGTTCTAGCTTCTTGAAACTTGACACAGTACAGTAGTTTCACGTTCCATCTCTATGTTTTGTTTCCTCTTGATGTAGCCCTAAGCAGTGACTGGCGAGAAACACTTTCATGGAAAGGGGTTGCCAAGCTTCCAAAAATTACAAATCTCCAGAAATCTCAGCAAATATTTTTTCACCCAAACTGGATGATACTTTCAGGTAATGATCAGTACACTAAGGCGACTTGGTTCCCCAAATTTCGTTCTTCTATGTTGAAGCGTTCGTTTCCAGTAACAGTTTGAAATTTTAGGTTTCACTCTGTTTACTCCTATATTGATAGATGTATTTGGAAGTCTAAATCCAACACGGTTTGTGCTAGCTTCTTGAACCTTGACAAAATAAATTATTTTCAGGTTCTCTCTCTATGTTTTGTTTCCTCTTGATGTAGCCCTAAGCAGTGACTGGCGAGAAACACTTTCATGGAAAGGGGTTGCCAAGCTTCCAAAAATTACGAGTCTCCAGAAATCTCAGCAAATACTTTTTCACCCAAACTATATGATACTTTCAGGTAATGATCAGTACACTAAGCCCACTTGCTTCACCAAATTTCGTTCTTCTACTTTGAAGCGTTCGTTTCCAGTAACAGTTTGAATTTTTAGGTTTCACTCTGTTTACTCCTATATTGATAGATGTATTTGTAACTCTAAATCCAACACGGTTTGTGATAGCTTTTTGAAACTTGACACAATAAATTAGTTTCACGTTCTACCTCTATGTTTTGTTTCCTCTTGATGTAGCCCTAAGCAGTGACTGGTGAGAAATACTTTCATGGAAAGGGGTTGCCAAGCTTCCAAAAATTACGAAACTCCAGAAATCTCAGTAAAATATTTTTTCACCCAAACTGGATGATACTTTCAGGTAATGATCAGTACACTAAGCCCACTTGCTTCACCAAATTTCGTTCTTCTACGTTGAAGCGTTCGTTTCCAGTAACAGTTTGAATTTTTAGGTTTCACTCTGTTTTCTCCTATATTGATAGATGTATTTGGAACTCTAAATCCAACACGGTTTGTGCCTGCTTCTTGAAACTTGACACAAAAAAGTAGCGTTCTACCTCTATGTTTTGTTTCCTCTTGATGTAGCCCTAAGCAGTGACTGGCGAGAAACACTTTCATTGAAAGGTGTTGCCAAGCTTCCAAAAATTACGAATCTCCAGAAATCTCAGCAAATACTTTTTCACCCAAACTGGATGATACTTTCAGGTAATGGTCAGTACACTAAGGCGACTTGGTTTCCCAAATTTCGTTCTTCTATGTTGAAGCGTTCGTTTCCAGTAACAGTTTGAATTTTTAGGTTTCACTCTGTTTTCTCCTATATTGATAGATGTATTTGGAACTCTAAATCCAACACGGTTTGTGCTAGCTTCTTAAAACTTGACACAGTGCAGTAGTTTCACGTTCTATCTCTATGTTTTGTTTCCTCTTGATGTAGCCCTATGCAGTGACTGGCGAGAAACACTTTCATGGAAAGGGGTTGCCAAGCTTCCAAAAATTACGAATCTCCAGAAATCTCAGCAAATACTTTTTCACCCAAACTGGATGATACTTTCAGGTAATGATCAGTACATTAAGGCAACTTGGTTCCCCAAATTTCGTTCTTCTATGTTGAAGCGTTCGTTTCCAGTAACAGTTTGAAATTTTAGGTTTCACTCTGTTTACTCCTATATTGATAGATGTATTTGGAACTCTAAATCCAACACGGTTTGTGCTAGCTTCTTGAAACTTGACAAAATAAATTAGTTTCACGTTCTCTCTCTATGTTTTGTTTCCTCTTGATGTAGCCCTAAGCAGTGACTGGCGAGAAACACTTTCATGGAAAGGGGTTGCCAAGCTTCCAAAAATTATGAGTCTCCAGAAATCTCAGCAAATACTTTTTCACCCAAACTGGATGATACTTTCAGGTAATGATCAGTACACTAAGCCCACTTGCTTCACCAAATTTCGTTCTTCTACTTTGAAGCGTTCGTTTCCATTAACAGTTTGAATTTTTAGGTTTCACTCTGTTTACTCCTATATTGATAGATGTATTTGGAACTCTAAATCCAACACGGTTTGTGCTAGCTTCTTGAAACTTGACACAATAAAGTAGTTTCACGTTCTATCTCTATGTTTTGTTTCCTCTTGATGTAGCCCTAAGCAGTGACTGGCGAGAAACACTTTCATGGAAAGGGGTTGCCAAGCTTCCAAAAATTACAAATCTCCAGAAATCTCAGCAAATATTTTTTCACCCAAACTGGATGATACTTTCAGGTAATGATCAGTACACTAAGCCCACTTGCTTCACCAAATTTCGTTCTTCTATGTTGAAGCATTCGTTTCCAGTAACAGTTTGAATTTTTAGGTTTCACTCTGTTTTCTCCTATATTGATAGATGTATTTGGAACTCTAAATCCAACACGGTTTGTGCTAGCTTCTTGAAACTTGACACAATAAAGTAGTTTCACGTTCTATCTTTATGTTTTGTTTCCTCTTGATGTAGCCCTAAGCAGTGACTGGCGAGAAACACTTTCATGGAAAGGGGTTGCCAAGCTTCCAAAAATTACGAATCTCTAGAAATCTCAGCAAATACTTTTTCACCCAAACTGGATGATACTTTCAGGTAATGATCAGTACACTAAGGCGACTTGGTTTCCCAAATTTCGTTCTTCTATGTTGAAGCGTTCGTCTCCAGTAAGAGTTTGAAATTTTAGGTTTCACTCTGTTTTCTCCTATATTGATAGATGTATTTGGAACTCTAAATCCAACACGGTTTGTGCTAGCTTCTTGAAACTTGACACAGTACAGTAGTTTCACGTTCTATCTCTATGTTTTGTTTTCTCTTGATGTAGCCCTATGCAGTGACTGGCGAGAAACACTTTCATGGAAAGGGGTTGCCAAGCTTCCAAAAATTTCGAATCTCCAGAAATCTCAGCAAATACTTTTTGACCCAAACTGGATGATACTTTCAGGTAATGATCAGTACACTAAGGCGACTTGGTTCCCCAAATTTCGTTCTTCTATGTTGAAGCGTGCGTTTCCAGTAACAGTTTGAATTTTTAGGTTTCACTCTGTTTTCTCCTATATTGATAGATGTATTTGGAACTCTAAATCCAACACGGTTTGTGCTAGCTTCTTGAAACTTGACACAATAAAGTAGTTTCACGTTCTATCTCTATGTTTTGTTTCCTCTTGATGTAGCCCTAAGCACTCACTGGCGACAAACACTTTCATGGAAAGGGGTTGACAAGCTTCCAAAAATTATGAATCTCTAGAAATCTCAGCAAATACTTTTTCACCCAACCTGGATGATACTTTCAGGTAATGATCAGTACACTAAGGCTACTTGGTTTCCCAAATTTCGTTCTTCTATGTTGAAGCGTTCGTCTCCAGTAACAGTTTGAAATTTTAGGTTTCACTCAGTTTTCTCCTATATTGATAGATGTATTTGGAACTCTAAATCCAACACGGTTTGTGCTAGCTTCTTGAAACTTGACACAGTACAGTAGTTTCACGTTCTCTCTCTATGTTTTGTTTCCTCTTGATGTAGCCCTATGCAGTGACTGGCGAGAAACACTTTCATGGAGAGGGGTTGCCAAGCTTCCAAAAATTACGAATCTCCAGAAATCTCAGCAAATACTTTTTCACCCAAACTGGATGATACTTTCAGGTAATGATCAGTACACTAAGGCAACTTGGTTCCCCAAATTTCGTTCTTCTATGTCGAAGCGTTCGTTTCCAATAACAGTTTGAAATTTTAGATTTCACTCTGTTTACTCCTATATTGATAGATGTATTTGGAACTCTAAATCCAACACGGTTTGTGCTAGCTTCTTGAAACTTGACAAAATAAATTAGTTTCACGTTCTCTCTCTATGTTTTGTTTCCTCGTGATGTAGCCCTAAGCAGTGACTGGCGAGAAACACTTTCATTGAAAGGGGTTGCCAAGCTTCCAAAAATTACGAGTCTCCAGAAATATCAGCAAATACTTTTTCACCCAAACTGGATGATACTTTCAGGTAATGATCAGTACACTAAGCCCACTTGCTTCACCAAATTTCGTTCTTCTACTTTGAAGCGTTCGTTTCCAGTAACAGTTCCAATTTTTAGGTTTCACTCTGTTTACTCTTATATTGATAGATGTATTTGGAACTCTAAATCCAACACGGTTTGTGCTAGCTTCTTGAAAGTTGACACAATAAAGTAGTTTCACGTTCTATCTCTATGTTTTGTTTCCTCTTGATGTAGCCCTAAGCAGTGACTGGCGAGAAATACTTTCATGGAAAGGGGTTGCCAAGCTTCCAAAAATTACGAAACTCCAGAAATCTCAGTAAAATATTTTTTCACCCAAACTGGATGATACATTCAGGTAATGATCAGTACACTAAGCCCACTTGCTTCACCAAATTTCGTTCTTCTACGTTGAAGCGTTCGTTTCCAGTAACAGTTTGAATTTTTAGGTTTCACTCTGTTTTCTCCTATATTGATAGATGTATTTGGAACTCTAAATCCAACACGGTTTGTGCCTGCTTCTTGAAACTTGACACAAAAAAGTAGCGTTCTACCTCTATGTTTTGTTTCCTCTTGATGTAGCCCTAAGCAGTGACTGGCGAGAAACACTTTCATTGAAAGGGGTTGCCAAGCTTCCAAAAATTACGAATCTCCAGAAATCTCAGCAAATACTTTTTCACCCAAACTGGATTATACTTTCAGGTAATGGTCAGTACACTAAGGCGACTTGGTTTCCCAAATTTCGTTCTTCTATGTTGAAGCGTTCGTTTCCAGTAACAGTTTGAATTTTTAGGTTTCACTCTGTTTTCTCCTATATTGATAGATGTATTTGGAACTCTAAATCCAACACGGTTTGTGCTAGCTTCTTAAAACTTGACACAGTGCAGTAGTTTCACGTTCTATCTCTATGTTTTGTTTCCTCTTGATGTAGCCCTATGCAGTGACTGGCGAGAAACACTTTCATGGAAAGGGGTCGCCAAGCTTCCAAAAATTACGAATCTCCAGAAATCTCAGCAAATACTTTTTCACCCAAACTGGATGATACTTTCAGGTAATGATCAGTACATTAAGGCAACTTGGTTCCCCAAATTTCGTTCTTCTATGTTGAAGCGTTCGTTTCCAGTAACAGTTTGAAATTTTAGGTTTCACTCTGTTTACTCCTATATTGATAGATGTATTTGGAACTCTAAATCCAACACGGTTTGTGCTAGATTCTTGAAACTTGACAAAATAAATTAGTTTCACGTTCTCTCTCTATGTTTTGTTTCCTCTTGATGTAGCCCTAAGCAGTGACTGGCGAGAAACACTTTCATGGAAAGGGGTTGCCAAGCTTCCAAAAATTATGAGTCTCCAGAAATCTCAGCAAATACTTTTTCACCCAAACTGGATGATACTTTCAGGTAATGATCAGTACACTAAGCCCACTTGCTTCACCAAATTTCGTTCTTCTACTTTGAAGCGTTCGTTTCCATTAACAGTTTGAATTTTTAGGTTTCACTCTGTTTACTCCTATATTGATAGATGTATTTGGAACTCTAAATCCAACACGGTTTGTGCTAGCTTCTTGAAACTTGACACAATAAAGTAGTTTCACGTTCTATCTCTATGTTTTGTTTCCTCTTGATGTAGCCCTAAGCAGTGACTGGCGAGAAACACTTTCATGGAAAGGGGTTGCCAAGCTTCCAAAAATTACAAATCTCCAGAAATCTCAGCAAATATTTTTTCACCCAAACTGGATGATACTTTCAGGTAATGATCAGTACACAAAGGCGACTTGGTTCCCCAAATTTCGTTCTTCTATGTTGAAGCATTCGTTTCCAGTAACAGTTTGAATTTTTAGGTTTCACTCTGTTTTCTCCTATATTGATAGATGTATTTGGAACTCTAAATCCAACACGGTTTGTGCTAGCTTCTTGAAACTTGACACAATAAAGTAGTTTCACGTTCTATCTCTATGTTTTGTTTCCTCTTGATGTAGCCCTAAGCAGTGACTGGCGAGAAACACTTTCATGGAAAGGGGTTGCCAAGCTTCCAAAAATTACGAATCTCCAGAAATCTCAGCAAATACTTTTTGACCCAAACTGGATGATACTTTCAGGTAATGATCAGTACACTAAGGCGACTTGGTTCCCCAAATTTCGTTCTTCTATGTTGAAGCGTGCGTTTCCAGTAACAGTTTGAATTTTTAGGTTTCACTCTGTTTTCTCCTATATTGATAGATGTATTTGGAACTCTAAATCCAACACGGTTTGTGCTAGCTTCTTGAAACTTGACACAATAAAGTAGTTTCACGTTCTATCTCTATGTTTTGTTTCCTCTTGATGTAGCCCTAAGCAGTGACTGGCGAGAAACACTTTCATTGAAAGGGGTTGCCAAGCTTCCAAAAATTACGAATCTCCAGAAATCTCAGCAAATACTTTTTCACCCAAACTGGATGAAACTTTCAGGTAATGATCAGTACACTAAGGCTACTTGGTTTCCCAAATTTCGTTCTTCTATGTTGAAGCGTTCGTCTCCAGTAACAGTTTGAAATTTTAGGTTTCACTCAGTTTTCTCCTATATTGATAGATGTATTTGGAACTCTAAATCCAACACGGTTTGTGCTAGCTTCTTGAAACTTGACACAGTACAGTAGTTTCACGTTCTCTCTCTATGTTTTGTTTCCTCTTGATGTAGCCCTATGCAGTGACTGGCGAGAAACACTTTCATGGAAAGGGGTTGCCAAGCTTCCAAAAATTACGAATCTCCAGAAATCTCAGCAAATACTTTTTCACCCAAACTGGATGATACTTTCAGGTAATGATCAGTACACTAAGGCAACTTGGTTCCCCAAATTTCATTCTTCTATGTCGAAGCGTTTGTTTCCAATAACAGTTTGAAATTTTAGATTTCACTCTGTTTACTCCTATATTGATAGATGTATTTGGAACTCTAAATCCAACACGGTTTGTGCTAGCTTCTTGAAACTTGACAAAATAAATTAGTTTCACGTTCTCTCTCTATGTTTTGTTTCCTCGTGATGTAGCCCTAAGCAGTGACTGGCGAGAAACACTTTCATTGAAAGGGGTTGCCAAGCTTCCAAAAATTACGAGTCTCCAGAAATATCAGCAAATACTTTTTCACCCAAACTGGATGATACTTTCAGGTAATGATCAGTACACTAAGCCCACTTGCTTCACCAAATTTCGTTCTTCTACTTTGAAGCGTTCGTTTCCAGTAACAGTTCGAATTTTTAGGTTTCACTCTGTTTACTCCTATATTGATAGATGTATTTGGAACTCTAAATCCAACACGGTTTGTGCTAGCTTCTTGAAAGTTGACACAATAAAGTAGTTTCACGTTCTATCTCTATGTTTTGTTTCCTCTTGATGTAGCCCTAAGCAGTGACTGGCGAGAAATACTTTCATGGAAAGGGGTTGCCAAGCTTCCAAAAATTACGAAACTCCAGAAATCTCAGTAAAATATTTTTTCACCCAAACTGGATGATACTTTCAGGTAATGATCAGTACACTAAGCCCACTTGCTTCACCAAATTTCGTTCTTCTACGTTGAAGCGTTCGTTTCCAGTAACAGTTTGAATTTTTAGGTTTCACTCTGTTTTCTCCTATATTGATAGATGTATTTGGAACTCTAAATCCAACACGGTTTGTGCCTGCTTCTTGAAACTTGACACAAAAAAGTAGCGTTCTACCTCTATGTTTTGTTTCCTCTTGATGTAGCCCTAAGCAGTGACTGGCGAGAAACACTTTCATTGAAAGGGGTTGCCAAGCTTCCAAAAATTACGAATCTCCAGAAATCTCAGCAAATACTTTTTCACCCAAACTGGATGATACTTTCACGTAATGGTCAGTATACTAAGGCGACTTGGTTTCCCAAATTTCGTTCTTCTATGTTGACGCGTTCGTTTCCAGTAACAGTTTGAATTTTTAGGTTTCACTCTGTTTTCTCCTATATTGATAGATGTATTTGGAACTCTAAATCCAACACGGTTTGTGCTAGCTTCTTAAAACTTGACACAGTGCAGTAGTTTCACGTTCTATCTCTATGTTTTGTTTCCTCTTGATGTAGCCCTATGCAGTGACTGGCGAGAAACACTTTCATGGAAAGGGGTTGCCAAGCTTCCAAAAATTACGAATCTCCAGAAATCTCAGCAAATACTTTTTCACCCAAACTGGATGATACTTTCATGTAATGATCAGTACATTAAGGCAACTTGGTTCCCCAAATTTCGTTCTTCTATGTTGAAGCGTTCGTTTCCAGTAACAGTTTGAAATTTTAGGTTTCACTCTGTTTACTCCTATATTGATAGATGTATTTGGAACTCTAAATCCAACACGGTTTGTGCTAGATTCTTGAAACTTGACAAAATAAATTAGTTTCACGTTCTCTCTCTATGTTTTGTTTCCTCTTGATGTAGCCCTAAGCAGTGACTGGCGAGAAACACTTTCATGGAAAGGGGTTGCCAAGCTTCCAAAAATTATGAGTCTCCAGAAATCTCAGCAAATACTTTTTCAACAAACTGGATGATACTTTCAGGTAATGATCAGTACACTAAGCCCACTTGCTTCACCAAATTTCGTTCTTCTACTTTGAAGCGTTCGTTTCCATTAACAGTTTGAATTTTTAGGTTTCACTCTGTTTACTCCTATATTGATAGATGTATTTGGAACTCTAAATCCAACACGGTTTGTGCTAGCTTCTTGAAACTTGACACAATAAAGTAGTTTCACGTTCTATCTCTATGTTTTGTTTCCTCTTGATGTAGCCCTAAGCAGTGACTAGCGAGAAACACTTTCATGGAAAGGGGTTGCCAAGCTTCCAAAAATTACAAATCTCCAGAAATCTCAGCAAATATTTTTTCACCCAAACTGGATGATACTTTCAGGTAATGATCAGTACACAAAGGCGACTTGGTTCCCCAAATTTCGTTCTTCTATGTTGAAGCATTCGTTTCCAGTAACAGTTTGAATTTTTAGGTTTCACTCTGTTTTCTCCTATATTGATAGATGTATTTGGAACTCTAAATCCAACACGGTTTGTGCTAGCTTCTTGAAACTTGACACAGTACAGTAGTTTCACGTTCTATCTCTATGTTTTGTTTTCTCTTGATGTAGCCCTATGCAGTGACTGGCGAGAAACACTTTCATGGAAAGGGGTTGCCAAGCTTTCAAAAATTTCGAATCTCCAGAAATCTCAGCAAATACTTTTTGACCCAAACTGGATGATACTTTCAGGTAATGATCAGTACACTAAGGCGACTTGGTTCCCCAAATTTCGTTCTTCTATGTTGAAGCGTGCGTTTCCAGTAACAGTTTGAATTTTTAGGTTTCACTCTGTTTTCTCCTATATTGATAGATGTATTTGGAACTCTAAATCCAACACGGTTTGTGCTAGCTTCTTGAAACTTGACACAATAAAGTAGTTTCACGTTCTATCTCTATGTTTTGTTTCCTCTTGATGTAGCCCTAAGCAGTGACTGGCGAGAAACACTTTCATTGAAAGGGGTTGCCAAGCTTCCAAAAATTACGAATCTCCAGAAATCTCAGCAAATACTTTTTCACCCAAACTGGATGATACTTTCAGGTAATGATTAGTACACTAAGGCTACTTGGTTTCCCAAATTTCGTTCTTCTATGTTGAAGCGTTCGTCTCCAGTAACAGTTTGAAATTTTAGGTTTCACTCTGTTTTCTCCTATATTGATAGATGTATTTGGAACTCTAAATCCAACACGGTTTGTGCTAGCTTCTTGAAACTTGACACAGTACAGTAGTTTCACGTTCTCTCTCTATGTTTTGTTTCCTCTTGATGTAGCTATATGCAGTGACTGGCGAGAAACACTTTCATGGAAAGGGGTTGCCAAGCTTCCAAAAATTACGAATCTCCAGAAATCTCAGCAAATACTTTTTCACCCAAACTGGATGATACTTTCAGGTAATGATCAGTACACTAAGGCAACTTGGTTCCCCAAATTTCGTTCTTCTATGTCGAAGCGTTCGTTTCCAATAACAGTTTGAAATTTTAGATTTCACTCTGTTTACTCCTATATTGATAGATGTATTTGGAACTCTAAATCCAACACGGTTTGTGCTAGCTTCTTGAAAATGACAAAATAAATTAGTTTCACGTTTACTCTATGTTTTGTTTCCTCGTGTTGTAGCCCTAAGCAGTGACTGGCGAGAAACACTTTCATTGAAAGGGGTTGCCAAGCTTCCAAAAATTACGAGTCTCCAGAAATATCAGCAAATACTTTTACACCCAAACTGGATGATACTTTCAGGTAATGATCAGTACACTAAGCCCACTTGCTTCACCAAATTTCGTTCTTCTACTTTGAAGCGTTCGTTTCCAGTAACAGTTCGAATTTTTAGGTTTCACTCTGTTTACTCCTATATTGATAGATGTATTTGGAACTCTAAATCCAACACGGTTTGTGCTAGCTTCTTGAAAGTTGACACAATAAAGTAGTTTCACGTTCTATCTCTATGTTTTGTTTCCTCTTGATGTAGCCCTAAGCAGTGACTGGCGAGAAACACTTTCATGGAAAGGGGTTGCCAAGCTTCCAAAAATTACAAATCTCCAGAAATCTCAGCAAATATTTTTTCACCCAAACTGGATGATACTTTCAGGTAATGATCAGTACACTAAGGCGACTTGGTTCCCCAAATTTCGTTCTTCTATGTTGAAGCGTTCGTTTCCAGTAACAGTTTGAATTTTTAGGTTTTACTCCGTTTACTCCTATATTGATAGATGTATTTGGAACTCTAAATCCAACACGGTTTGTGCTAGCTTCTTGAAACTTGACACAATAAAGTAGTTTCACGTTCTATCTCTATGTTTTGTTTCCTCTTGATGTAGCCCTAAGCAGTGACTGGCGAGAAACACTTTCATGGAAAGGGGTTGCCAAGCTTCCAAAAATTACGAATCTCCAGAAATCTCAGCAAATACTTTTTCACCCAAACTGGATGATACTTTCAGGTAATGATCAGTACACTAAGGCGACTTGGTTTCCCAAATTTCGTTCTTCTATGTTGAAGCGTTCGTCTCCAGTAAGAGTTTGAAATTTTAGGTTTCACTCTGTTTTCTCCTATATTGATAGATGTATTTGGAACTCTAAATCCAACACGGTTTGTGCTAGCTTCTTGAAACTTGACACAGTACAGTAGTTTCACGTTCTATCTCTATGTTTTGTTTTCTCTTGATGTAGCCCTATGCAGTGACTGGCGAGAAACACTTTCATGGAAAGGGGTTGCCAAGCTTCCAAAAATTTCGAATCTCCAGAAATCTCAGCAAATACTTTTTGACCCAAACTGGATGATACTTTCAGGTAATGATCAGTACACTAAGGCGACTTGGTTCCCCAAATTTCGTTCTTCTATGTTGAAGCGTGCGTTTCCAGTAACAGTTTGAATTTTTAGGTTTCACTCTGTTTTCTCCTATATTGATAGATGTATTTGGAACTCTAAATCCAACACGGTTTGTGCTAGCTTCTTGAAACTTGACACAATAAAGTAGTTTCACGTTCTATCTCTATGTTTTGTTTCCTCTTGATGTAGCCCTAAGCAGTGACTGGCGAGAAACACTTTCATTGAAAGGGGTTGCAAAGCTTCCAAAAATTACGAATCTCCAGAAATCTCAGCAAATACTTTTTCACCCAAACTGGATGATACTTTCAGGTAATGATCAGTACACTAAGGCTACTTGGTTTCCCAAATTTCGTTCTTCTATGTTGAAGCGTTCGTCTCCAGTAACAGTTTGAAATTTTAGGTTTCACTCTGTTTTCTCCTATATTGATAGATGTATTTGGAACTCTAAATCCAACACGGTTTGTGCTAGCTTCTTGAAACTTGACACAGTACAGTAGTTTCACGTTCTCTCTCTATGTTTTGTTTCCTCTTGATGTAGCCCTAAGCAGTGACTGGCGATAAACACTTTCATGGAAAGGGGTTGCCAAGCTTCCAAAAATTACGAATCTCCAGAAATCTCAGCAAATACTTTTTCACCCAAACTGGATGATACTTTCAGGTAATGATCAGTACACTAAGGCAACTTGGTTCCCCAAATTTCGTTCTTCTATGTCGAAGCGTTCGTTTCCAATAACAGTTTGAAATTTTAGATTTCACTCTGTTTACTCCTATATTGATAGATGTATTTGGAACTCTAAATCCAACACGGTTTGTGCTAGCTTCTTGAAACTTGACAAAATAAATTAGTTTCACGTTCTCTCTCTATGTTTTGTTTCCTCTTGATGTAGCCCTAAGCAGTGACTGGCGAGAAACACTTTCATTGAAAGGGGTTGCCAAGCTTCCAAAAATTACGAGTCTCCAGAAATATCAGCAAATACTTTTTCACCCAAACTGGATGATACTTTCAGGTAATGATCAGTACACTAAGCCCACTTGCTTCACCAAATTTCGTTCTTCTACTTTGAAGCGTTCGTTTCCAGTAACAGTTCGAATTTTTAGGTTTCACTCTGTTTACTCCTATATTGATAGATGTATTTGGAACTCTAAATCCAACACGGTTTGTGCTAGCTTCTTGAAAGTTGACACAATAAAGTAGTTTCACGTTCTATCTCTATGTTTTGTTTCCTCTTGATGTAGCCCTAAGCAGTGACTGGCGAGAAATACTTTCATGGAAAGGGGTTGCCAAGCTTCCAAAAATTACGAAACTCCAGAAATCTCAGTAAAATATTTTTTCACCCAAAATGGATGATACTTTCAGGTAATGATCAGTACACTAAGCCCACTTGCTTCACCAAATTTCGTTCTTCTACGTTGAAGCGTTCGTTTCCAGTAACAGTTTGAATTTTTAGGTTTCACTCTGTTTTCTCCTATATTGATAGATGTATTTGGAACTCTAAATCCAACACGGTTTGTGCCTGCTTCTTGAAACTTGACACAAAAAAGTAGCGTTCTACCTCTATGTTTTGTTTCCTCTTGATGTAGCCCTAAGCAGTGACTGGCGAGAAACACTTTCATTGAAAGGGGTTGCCAAGCTTCCAAAAATTACGAGTCTCCAGAAATATCAGCAAATACTTTTTCACCCAAACTGGATGATACTTTCAGGTAATGATCAGTACACTAAGCCCACTTGCTTCACCAAATTTCGTTCTTCTATGTTGAAGCGTTCGTTTCCAGTAACAGTTTGAATTTTTAGGTTTCACTCTGTTTTCTCCTATATTGATAGATGTATTTGGAACTCTAAATCCAACACGGTTTGTGCTAGCTTCTTAAAACTTGACACAGTGCAGTAGTTTCACGTTCTATCTCTATGTTTTGTTTCCTCTTGATGTAGCCCTATGCAGTGACTGGCGAGAAACACTTTCATGGAAAGGGGTTGCCAAGCTTCCAAAAATTATGAATCTCCAGAAATCTCAGCAAATACTTTTTCACCCAAACTGGATGATACTTTCAGGTAATGATCAGTACACTAAGGCAACTTGGTTCCCCAAATTTCGTTCTTCTATGTCGAAGCGTTCGTTTCCAATAACAGTTTGAAATTTTAGATTTCACTCTGTTTACTCCTATATTGATAGATGTATTTGGAACTCTAAATCCAACACGGTTTGTGCTAGCTTCTTGAAACTTGACAAAATAAATTAGTTTCACGTTTACTCTATGTTTTGTTTCCTCGTGATGTAGCCCTAAGCAGTGACTGGCGAGAAACACTTTCATTGAAAGGGGTTGCCAAGCTTCCAAAAATTACGAGTCTCCAGAAATATCAGCAAATACTTTTTCACCCAAACTGGATGATACTTTCAGGTAATGATCAGTACACTAAGCACACTTGCTTCACCAAATTTCGTTCTTCTACTTTGAAGCGTTCGTTTCCAGTAACAGTTCGAATTTTTAGGTTTCACTCTGTTTACTCCTATATTGATAGATGTATTTGGAACTCTAAATCCAACACGGTTTGTGCTAGCTTCTTGAAAGTTGACACAATAAAGTAGTTTCACGTTCTATCTCTATGTTTTGTTTCCTCTTGATGTAGCCCTAAGCAGTGACTGGCGAGAAACACTTTCATGGAAAGGGGTTGCCAAGCTTCCAAAAATTACAAATCTCCAGAAATCTCAGCAAATATTTTTTCACCCAAACTGGATGATACTTTCAGGTAATGATCAGTACATAAAGGCGACTTGGTTCCCCAAATTTCGTTCTTCTATTTTGAAGCGTTCGTTTCCAGTAACAGTTTGAATTTTTAGGTTTCACTCTGTTTTCTCCTATATTGATAGATGTATTTGGAACTCTAAATCCAACACGTTTTGTGCTAGCTTCTTGAAACTTGACAGAATAAAGTAGTTTCACGTTCTATCTCTATGTTTTGTTTCCTCTTGATGTAGCCCTAAGCAGTGACTGGCGAGAAACACTTTCATGGAAAGGGGTTGCCAAGCTTCCAAAAATTACGAATCTCCAGAAATCTCAGCAAATACTTTTTCACCCAAACTGGATGATACTTTCAGGTAATGATCAGTACACTAAGGCTACTTGGTTTCCCAAATTTCGTTCTTCTATGTTGAAGCGTTCGTCTCCAGTAACAGTTTGAAATTTTAGGTTTCACTCTGTTTTCTCCTATATTGATAGATGTATTTGGAACTCTAAATCCAACACGGTTTGTGCTAGCTTCTTGAAACTTGACACAGTACAGTAGTTTCACGTTCTCTCTCTATGTTTTGTTTCCTCTTGATGTAGCCCTAAGCAGTGACTGGCGAGAAACACTTTCATGGAAAGGGGTTGCCAAGCTTCCAAAAATTACGAATCTCCAGAAATCTCAGCAAATACTTTTTCACCCAAACTGGATGATACTTTCAGGTAATGATCAGTACACTAAGGCAACTTGGTTCCCCAAATTTCGTTCTTCTATGTCGAAGCGTTCGTTTCCAATAACAGTTTGAAATTTTAGATTTCACTCTGTTTACTCCTATATTGATAGATGTATTTGGAACTCTAAATCCAACACGGTTTGTGCTAGCTTCTTGAAACTTGACAAAATAAATTAGTTTCACGTTCTCTCTCTATGTTTTGTTTCCTCTTGATGTAGCCCTAAGCAGTGACTGGCGAGAAACACTTTCATTGAAAGGGGTTGCCAAGCTTCCAAAAATTACGAGTCTCCAGAAATATCAGCAAATACTTTTTCACCCAAACTGGATGATACTTTCAGGTAATGATCAGTACACTAAGCCCACTTGCTTCACCAAATTTCGTTCTTCTACTTTGAAGCGTTCGTTTCCAGTAACAGTTCAAATTTTTAGGTTTCACTCTGTTTACTCCTATATTGATAGATGTATTTGGAACCCTAAATCCAACACGGTTTGTGCTAGCTTCTTGAAAGTTGACACAATAAAGTAGTTTCACGTTCTATCTCTATGTTTTGTTTCCTCTTGATGTAGCCCTAAGCAGTGACTGGCGAGAAACACTTTCATGGAAAGGGGTTGCCAAGCTTCCAAAAATTACAAATCTCCAGAAATCTCAGCAAATATTTTTTCACACAAACTGGATGATACTTTCAGGTAATGATCAGTACATAAAGGCGACTTGGTTCCCCAAATTTCGTTCTTCTATTTTGAAGCGTTCGTTTCCAGTAACAGTTTGAATTTTTAGGTTTCACTCTGTTTTCTCCTATATTGATAGATGTATTTGGAACTCTAAATCCAACACGTTTTGTGCTAGCTTCTTGAAACTTGACACAATAAAGTAGTTTCACGTTCTATCTCTATGTTTTGTTTCCTCTTGATGTAGCCCTAAGCAGTGACTGGCGAGAAACACTTTCATGGAAAGGGGTTGCCAAGCTTCCAAAAATTACAAATCTCCAGAAATCTCAGCAAATATTTTTTCACCCAAACTGGATGATACTTTCAGGTAATGATCAGTACACAAAGGCGACTTGGTTCCCGAAATTTCGTTCTTCTATGTTGAAGCGTTCGTTTGCAGTAACAGTTTGAATTTTTAGGTTTCACTCTGTTTTCTCATATATAGATAGATGTATTTGGAACTCTAAATCCAACACGGTTTGTGCTAGCTTCTTGAAAGTTGATACAATAAAGTAGTTTCACGTTCTCTCTCTATGTTTTGTTTCCTCGTGATGTAGCCCTAAGCACTGACTGGCGAGAAACACTTTCATGGAAAGGGGTTGCCAAGCTTCCAAAAATTACGAGTCTCCAGAAATCTCAGCAAATACTTTTTCACCCAAACTGGATGATACTTTCAGGTAATGATCAGTACTCTAAGCCCACTTGCTTCACCAAATTTCGTTCTTCTACGTTGAAGCGTTCGTTTCCAGTAACAGTTTGAATTTTTAGGTTTCACTCTGTTTTCTCCTATATTGATAGATGTATTTGGAACTCTAAATCCAACACGGTTTGTGCCTGCTTCTTGAAACTTGACACAAAAAAGTAGCGTTCTACCTCTATGTTTTGTTTCCTCTTGATGTAGCCCTAAGCAGTGACTGGCGAGAAACACTTTCATTGAAAGGGGTTGCCAAGCTTCCAAAAATTACGAGTCTCCAGAAATATCAGCAAATACTTTTTCACCCAAACTGGATGATACTTTCAGGTAATGATCAGTACACTAAGCCCACTTGCTTCACCAAATTTCGTTCTTCTATGTTGAAGCGTTCGTTTCCAGTAACAGTTTGAATTTTTAGGTTTCACTCTGTTTTCTCCTATATTGATAGATGTATTTGGAACTCTAAATCCAACACGGTTTGTGCTAGCTTCTTAAAACTTGACACAGTGCAGTAGTTTCACGTTCTATCTCTATGTTTTGTTTCCTCTTGATGTAGCCCTATGCAGTGACTGGCGAGAAACACTTTCATGGAAAGGGGTTGCCAAGCTTCCAAAAATTATGAATCTCCAGAAATCTCAGCAAATACTTTTTCACCCAAACTGGATGATACTTTCAGGTAATGATCAGTACACTAAGGCAACTTGGTTCCCCAAATTTCGTTCTTCTATGTCGAAGCGTTCGTTTCCAATAACAGTTTGAAATTTTAGATTTCACTCTGTTTACTCCTATATTGATAGATGTATTTGGAACTCTAAATCCAACACGGTTTGTGCTAGCTTCTTGAAACTTGACAAAATAAATTAGTTTCACGTTTACTCTATGTTTTGTTTCCTCGTGATGTAGCCCTAAGCAGTGACTGGCGAGAAACACTTTCATTGAAAGGGGTTGCCAAGCTTCCAAAAATTACGAGTCTCCAGAAATATCAGCAAATACTTTTTCACCCAAACTGGATGATACTTTCAGGTAATGATCAGTACACTAAGCACACTTGCTTCACCAAATTTCGTTCTTCTACTTTGAAGCGTTCGTTTCCAGTAACAGTTCGAATTTTTAGGTTTCACTCTGTTTACTCCTATATTGATAGATGTATTTGGAACTCTAAATCCAACACGGTTTGTGCTAGCTTCTTGAAAGTTGACACAATAAAGTAGTTTCACGTTCTATCTCTATGTTTTGTTTCCTCTTGATGTAGCCCTAAGCAGTGACTGGCGAGAAACACTTTCATGGAAAGGGGTTGCCAAGCTTCCAAAAATTACAAATCTCCAGAAATCTCAGCAAATATTTTTTCACCCAAACTGGATGATACTTTCAGGTAATGATCAGTACATAAAGGCGACTTGGTTCCCCAAATTTCGTTCTTCTATTTTGAAGCGTTCGTTTCCAGTAACAGTTTGAATTTTTAGGTTTCACTCTGTTTTCTCCTATATTGATAGATGTATTTGGAACTCTAAATCCAACACGTTTTGTGCTAGCTTCTTGAAACTTGACAGAATAAAGTAGTTTCACGTTCTATCTCTATGTTTTGTTTCCTCTTGATGTAGCCCTAAGCAGTGACTGGCGAGAAACACTTTCATGGAAAGGGGTTGCCAAGCTTCCAAAAATTACGAATCTCCAGAAATCTCAGCAAATACTTTTTCACCCAAACTGGATGATACTTTCAGGTAATGATCAGTACACTAAGGCTACTTGGTTTCCCAAATTTCGTTCTTCTATGTTGAAGCGTTCGTCTCCAGTAACAGTTTGAAATTTTAGGTTTCACTCTGTTTTCTCCTATATTGATAGATGTATTTGGAACTCTAAATCCAACACGGTTTGTGCTAGCTTCTTGAAACTTGACACAGTACAGTAGTTTCACGTTCTCTCTCTATGTTTTGTTTCCTCTTGATGTAGCCCTAAGCAGTGACTGGCGAGAAACACTTTCATGGAAAGGGGTTGCCAAGCTTCCAAAAATTACGAATCTCCAGAAATCTCAGCAAATACTTTTTCACCCAAACTGGATGATACTTTCAGGTAATGATCAGTACACTAAGGCAACTTGGTTCCCCAAATTTCGTTCTTCTATGTCGAAGCGTTCGTTTCCAATAACAGTTTGAAATTTTAGATTTCACTCTGTTTACTCCTATATTGATAGATGTATTTGGAACTCTAAATCCAACACGGTTTGTGCTAGCTTCTTGAAACTTGACAAAATAAATTAGTTTCACGTTCTCTCTCTATGTTTTGTTTCCTCTTGATGTAGCCCTAAGCAGTGACTGGCGAGAAACACTTTCATTGAAAGGGGTTGCCAAGCTTCCAAAAATTACGAGTCTCCAGAAATATCAGCAAATACTTTTTCACCCAAACTGGATGATACTTTCAGGTAATGATCAGTACACTAAGCCCACTTGCTTCACCAAATTTCGTTCTTCTACTTTGAAGCGTTCGTTTCCAGTAACAGTTCAAATTTTTAGGTTTCACTCTGTTTACTCCTATATTGATAGATGTATTTGGAACCCTAAATCCAACACGGTTTGTGCTAGCTTCTTGAAAGTTGACACAATAAAGTAGTTTCACGTTCTATCTCTATGTTTTGTTTCCTCTTGATGTAGCCCTAAGCAGTGACTGGCGAGAAACACTTTCATGGAAAGGGGTTG
Source organism: Spermophilus citellus (assembly GCF_964194105.1). Lineage (NCBI taxonomy): Eukaryota > Metazoa > Chordata > Mammalia > Rodentia > Sciuridae > Spermophilus > Spermophilus citellus. Next base: position 82,773,974 of record NC_138189.1, read on the forward strand.
CCAAGCTTCCAAAAATTACAAATCTCCAGAAATCTCAGCAAATATTTTTTCACACAAACTGGATGATACTTTCAGGTAATGATCAGTACATAAAGGCGACTTGGTTCCCCAAATTTCGTTCTTCTATTTTGAAGCGTTCGTTTCCAGTAACAGTTTGAATTTTTAGGTTTCACTCTGTTTTCTCCTATATTGATAGATGTATTTGGAACTCTAAATCCAACACGTTTTGTGCTAGCTTCTTGAAACTTGACACAATAAAGTAGTTTCACGTTCTATCTCTATGTTTTGTTTCCTCTTGATGTAGCCCTAAGCAGTGACTGGCGAGAAACACTTTCATGGAAAGGGGTTGCCAAGCTTCCAAAAATTACAAATCTCCAGAAATCTCAGCAAATATTTTTTCACCCAAACTGGATGATACTTTCAGGTAATGATCAGTACACAAAGGCGACTTGGTTCCCGAAATTTCGTTCTTCTATGTTGAAGCGTTCGTTTGCAGTAACAGTTTGAATTTTTAGGTTTCACTCTGTTTTCTCATATATAGATAGATGTATTTGGAACTCTAAATCCAACACGGTTTGTGCTAGCTTCTTGAAAGTTGATACAATAAAGTAGTTTCACGTTCTCTCTCTATGTTTTGTTTCCTCGTGATGTAGCCCTAAGCACTGACTGGCGAGAAACACTTTCATGGAAAGGGGTTGCCAAGCTTCCAAAAATTACGAGTCTCCAGAAATCTCAGCAAATACTTTTTCACCCAAACTGGATGATACTTTCAGGTAATGATCAGTACTCTAAGCCCACTTGCTTCACCAAATTTCGTTCTTCCACTTTGAAGCGTTCGTTTCCAGTAACAGTTCGAATTTTTAGGTTTCAGTCTGTTTACTCCTATATTGATAGATGTATTTGGAACTCTAAATCCAACACGGTTTGTGCTATCTTCTTGAAACTTGACACAACAAAGTAGTTTCACGTTCTCTCTCTATGTTTTGTTTCCTCTTGATGTAGCCCTATGCAGTGACTGGCGAGAAACACTTTCATGGAAAGGGGTTGCGAAGCTTCCAAAAATTACAAATCTCCAGAAATCTCAGCAAATATTTTTTCACCCAAACTGGATGATACTTTCAGGTAATGATCAGTACACTAAGGCGACTTGGTTCCCCAAATTTCGTTCTTCTATGTTGAAGCGTTCGTTTCCAGTAACAGTTTGAATTTTTAGGTTTTACTCCGTTTACTCCTATATTGATAGATGTATTTGGAACTCTAAATCCAACACGGTTTGTGCTAGCTTCTTGAAACTTGACACAATAAAGTAGTTTCACGTTCTATCTCTATGTTTTGTTTCCTCTTGATGTAGCCCTAAGCAGTGACTGGCGAGAAACACTTTCATGGAAAGGGGTTGCCAAGCTTCCAAAAATTACAAATCTCCAGAAATCTCAGCAAATACTTTTTCACCCAAACTGGATGATACTTTCAGGTAATGATCAGTACACTAAGCCCACTTGCTTTACCAAATTTCGTTCTTCTACGTTGAAGCGTTCGTTTCCAGTAACAGTTTGAATTTTTAGGTTTCACTCTGTTTTCTCCTATATTGATAGATGTATTTGGAACTCTAAATCCAACACGGTTTGTGCTAGCTTCTTGAAACTTGACAAAGTACAGTAGTTTCACGTTCTATCTCTATGTTTTGTTTCCTCTTGATGTAGCCCTAAGCAGTGACTGCCGAGAAACACTTTCATGGAAAGGGGTTGCCAAGCTTCCAAAAATTACGAATCTCCATAAATCTCAGCAAATATTTTTTCACCCAAACTGGATGATACTTTCAGGTAATGATCAGTACACTAAGGCGACTTGGTTCCCCAAATTTAGTTCTTCTATGTTGAAGCATTCGTTTCCAGTAACAGTTTGAATTTTTAGGTTTCACTCTGTTTACGCCTATATTGATAGATGTATTTGGAACTCTAAATCCAACACGGTTTTTGCTAGCTTCTTGAAACTTGACACAATGAATTAGTTTCACGTTCTCTCTCTATGTTTTGTTTCCTCGTGATATAGCCCTAAGCACTGACTGGCGAGAAACACTTTCATGGAGAGGGGTTGCCAAGCTTCCAAAAATTACGAGTCTCCAGAAATCTCAGCAAATACTTTTTCACCCAAACTGGATGATACTTTCAGGTAATGATCAGTACACTAAGCCCACTTGCTTCACCAAATTTCGTTCTTCCACTTTGAAGCGTTCGTTTCCAGTAACAGTTCGAATTTTTAGGTTTCACTCTGTTTACTCCTATATTGATAGATGTATTTGGAACTCTAAATCCAACACGGTTTCTGCTAGATTTTTGAAACTTGACACAATAAATTAGTTTCACGTTCTATCTCTATGTTTTGTTTCCTCTTGATGTAGCCCTAAGCACTGACTGGCGAGAAACACTTTCATGGAAAGGGGTTGACAAGCTTCCAAAAATTACTAATCTCCAGAAATCTCAGTAAAATATTTTTTCACCCAAACTGGGTGATACTTTCAGGTAATGATCAGTACACTAAGGCGACTTGGTTCCCCAAATTTTGTTCTTTTAAGTTGAAGCGTTCGTTTCCAGTAACAGTTTGAATTTTTAGGTTTCACTCTGTTTTCTCCTATATTTATAGATGTATTTGGAACTCTAAATCCAACACGGTTTGTGCTAGCTTCTTGAAACTTGACACAATAAAGTAGTTTCACGTTCTATCTCTATGTTTTGTTTCCTCTTGATGTAGCCCTAAGCAGTGACTGGCGAGAAACACTTTCATGGAAAGGGGTTGCCAAGCTTCCAAAAATTACAAATCTCCAGAAATCTCAGCAAATATTTTTTCACCCAAACTGGATGATACTTTCAGGTAATGATCAGTACACAAAGGCGACTTGGTTCCCGAAATTTCGTTCTTCTATGTTGAAGCGTTCGTTTGCAGTAACAGTTTGAATTTTTAGGTTTCACTCTGTTTTCTCATATATAGATAGATGTATTTGGAACTCTAAATCCAACACGGTTTGTGCTAGCTTCTTGAAACTTGACACAATAAAGTAGTTTCACTTTCTATCTCTATGTTTTGTTTCCTCTTGATGTAGCCCTAAGCAGTGACTGGCGAGAAACACTTTCATGGAAAGGGGTTGCCAAGCTTCCAAAAATTACGAATCTCCAGAAATCTCAGCAAATACTTTTTCACCCAAACTGGATGATACTTTCAGGTAATGATCAGTACACTAAGGCGACTTGGTTCCCCAAATTTCATTCTTCTATGTTGAAGCGTTCATTTCCAGTAACAGTTTGAATTTTTAGGTTTCACTGTTTACTCCTATATTGATAGATGTATTTGGAACTCTAAATCCAACACGGTTTGTGCCAGCTTCTTGAATCTTGACACAATAAAGTAGTTTCATGTTCTATCTCTATGTTTTGTTTCCTCTTGATGTTGCCCTAAACAGTTACTGGCGAGAAACACTTTCATGGAAAGGGGTTGCCAAGCTTCCAAAAATTACGAATCTCCAGAAATCTCAGCAAATACTTTTTCACCCAAACTGGATGATACTTTCAGGTAATGATCAGTACACTAAGGCGACTTGGTTTCCCAAATTTCGTTCTTCTACGTTGAAGCGTTCGTTTCCAGTAACAGTTTGAATTTTTAGGTTTCACTCTGTTTTCTCCTATATTGATAGATGTATTTGGAACTCTAAATTCCACACGGTTTGTGCTAGCTTCTTGAAACTTGACACAGTACAGTAGTTTCACGTTCTATCACTATGTTTTGTTTCCTCTTGATGTAGCCCTATGCAGTGACTGGCGAGAAACACTTTCATGGAAAGGGGTTGCCAAGCTTCCAAAAATTAGGAATCTCCAGAAATCTCAGTAAAATATTTTTTCACCCAAACTGGATGAAACTTTCAGGTAATGATCAGTACTCTAAGGCGACTTGGTTCCCCAAATTTAGTTCTTCTATGTTGAAGCATTCGTTTCCAGTAACAGTTTGAATTTTTAGGTTTCACTCTGTTTTCTCCTATATTGATAGATGTATTTGGAACTCTAAATCCAACACGGTTTGTGCTAGCTTCTTGAAACTTGACAAAGTACAGTAGTTTCACGTTCTATCTCTATGTTTTGTTTCCTCTTGATGTAGCCCTAAGCAGTGACTGCCGAGAAACACTTTCATGGAAAGGGGTTGCCAAGCTTCCAAAAATTACGAATCTCCATAAATCTCAGCAAATATTTTTTCACCCAAACTGGATGATACTTTCAGGTAATGATCAGTACACTAAGGCGACTTGGTTCCCCAAATTTAGTTCTTCTATGTTGAAGCATTCGTTTCCAGTAACAGTTTGAATTTTTAGGTTTCACTCTGTTTACGCCTATATTGATAGATGTATTTGGAACTCTAAATCCAACACGGTTTTTGCTAGCTTCTTGAAACTTGACAAAATAAATTAGTTTCACGTTTACTCTATGTTTTGTTTCCTCGTGATGTAGCCCTAAGCAGTGACTGGCGAGAAACACTTTCATTGAAAGGGGTTGCCAAGCTTCCAAAAATTACGAGTCTCCAGAAATATCAGCAAATACTTTTTCACCCAAACTGGATGATACTTTCAGGTAATGATCAGTACACTAAGCCCACTTGCTTCACCAAATTTCGTTCTTCTACTTTGAAGCGTTCGTTTCCAGTAACAGTTCGAATTTTTAGGTTTCACTCTGTTTACTCCTATATTGATAGATGTATTTGGAACTCTAAATCCAACACGGTTTGTGCTAGCTTCTTGAAAGTTGACACAATAAAGTAGTTTCACGTTCTATCTCTATGTTTTGTTTCCTCTTGATGTAGCCCTAAGCAGTGACTGGCGAGAAACACTTTCATGGAAAGGGGTTGCCAAGCTTCCAAAAATTACAAATCTCCAGAAATCTCAGCAAATATTTTTTCACCCAAACTGGATGATACTTTCAGGTAATGATCAGTACATAAAGGCGACTTGGTTCCCCAAATTTCGTTCTTCTATTTTGAAGCGTTCGTTTCCAGTAACAGTTTGAATTTTTAGGTTTCACTCTGTTTTCTCCTATATTGATAGATGTATTTGGAACTCTAAATCCAACACGGTTTGTGCTAGCTTCTTGAAACTTGACACAATAAAGTAGTTTCACGTTCTATCTCTATGTTTTGTTTCCTCTTGATGTAGCCCTAAGCAGTGACTGGCGAGAAACACTTTCATTGAAAGGGGTTGCCAAGCTTCCAAAAATTACGAATCTCCAGAAATCTCAGCAAATACTTTTTCACCCAAACTGGATGATACTTTCAGGTAATGATCAGTACACTAAGGCTACTTGGTTTCCCAAATTTCGTTCTTCTATGTTGAAGCGTTCGTCTCCAGTAACAGTTTGAAATTTTAGGTTTCACTCTGTTTTCTCCTATATTGATAGATGTATTTGGAACTCTAAATCCAACACGTTTTGTGCTAGCTTCTTGAAACTTGACACAGTACAGTAGTTTCACGTTCTCTCTCTATGTTTTGTTTCCTCTTGATGTAGCCCTAAGCAGTGACTGGCGAGAAACACTTTCATGGAAAGGGGTTGCCAAGCTTCCAAAAATTACGAATCTCCAGAAATCTCAGCAAATACTTTTTCACCCAAACTGGATGATACTTTCAGGTAATGATCAGTACACTAAGGCAACTTGGTTCCCCAAATTTCGTTCTTCTATGTCGAAGCGTTCGTTTCCAATAACAGTTTGAAATTTTAGATTTCACTCTGTTTACTCCTATATTGATAGATGTATTTGGAACTCTAAATCCAACACGGTTTGTGCTAGCTTCTTGAAACTTGACAAAATAAATTAGTTTCACGTTCTCTCTCTATGTTTTGTTTCCTCGTGATGTAGCCCTAAGCAGTGACTGGCGAGAAACACTTTCATTGAAAGGGGTTGCCAAGCTTCCAAAAATTACGAGTCTCCAGAAATCTCAGCAAATACTTTTTCACCCAAACTGGATGATACTTTCAGGTAATGATCAGTACACTAAGCCCACTTGCTTCACCAAATTTCGTTCTTCTACTTTGAAGCGTTCGTTTCCAGTAACAGTTCAAATTTTTAGGTTTCACTCTGTTTACTCCTATATTGATAGATGTATTTGGAACTCTAAATCCAACACGGTTTGTGCTAGCTTCTTGAAAGTTGACACAATAAAGTAGTTTCACGTTCTATCTCTATGTTTTGTTTCCTCTTGATGTAGCCCTAAGCAGTGACTGGCGAGAAACACTTTCATGGAAAGGGGTTGCCAAGCTTCCAAAAATTACAAATCTCCAGAAATCTCAGCAAATATTTTTTCACACAAACTGGATGATACTTTCAGGTAATGATCAGTACATAAAGGCGACTTGGTTCCCCAAATTTCGTTCTTCTATTTTGAAGCGTTCGTTTCCAGTAACAGTTTGAATTTTTAGGTTTCACTCTGTTTTCTCCTATATTGATAGATGTATTTGGAACTCTAAATCCAACACGTTTTGTGCTAGCTTCTTGAAACTTGACACAATAAAGTAGTTTCACGTTCTATCTCTATGTTTTGTTTCCTCTTGATGTAGCCCTAAGCAGTGACTGGCGAGAAACACTTTCATGGAAAGGGGTTGCCAAGCTTCCAAAAATTACAAATCTCCAGAAATCTCAGCAAATATTTTTTCACCCAAACTGGATGATACTTTCAGGTAATGATCAGTACACAAAGGCGACTTGGTTCCCGAAATTTCGTTCTTCTATGTTGAAGCGTTCGTTTGCAGTAACAGTTTGAATTTTTAGGTTTCACTCTGTTTTCTCATATATAGATAGATGTATTTGGAACTCTAAATCCAACACGGTTTGTGCTAGCTTCTTGAAAGTTGACACAATAAAGTAGTTTCACGTTCTCTCTCTATGTTTTGTTTCCTCGTGATGTAGCCCTAAGCACTGACTGGCGAGAAACACTTTCATGGAAAGGGGTTGCCAAGCTTCCAAAAATTACGAGTCTCCAGAAATCTCAGCAAATACTTTTTCACCCAAACTGGATGATACTTTCAGGTAATGATCAGTACTCTAAGCCCACTTGCTTCACCAAATTTCGTTCTTCCACTTTGAAGCGTTCGTTTCCAGTAACAGTTCGAATTTTTAGGTTTCAGTCTGTTTACTCCTATATTGATAGATGTATTTGGAACTCTAAATCCAACACGGTTTGTGCTAGCTTCTTGAAACTTGACACAACAAAGTAGTTTCACGTTCTCTCTCTATGTTTTGTTTCCTCTTGATGTAGCCCTATGCAGTGACTGGCGAGAAACACTTTCATGGAAAGGGGTTGCCAAGCTTCCAAAAATTACAAATCTCCAGAAATCTCAGCAAATATTTTTTCACCCAAACTGGATGATACTTTCAGGTAATGATCAGTACACTAAGGCGACTTGGTTCCCCAAATTTCGTTCTTCTATGTTGAAGCGTTCGTTTCCAGTAACAGTTTGAATTTTTAGGTTTTACTCCGTTTACTCCTATATTGATAGATGTATTTGGAACTCTAAATCCAACACGGTTTGTGCTAGCTTCTTGAAACTTGACACAATAAAGTAGTTTCACGTTCTATCTCTATGTTTTGTTTCCTCTTGATGTAGCCCTAAGCAGTGACTGGCGAGAAACACTTTCATGGAAAGGGGTTGCCAAGCTTCCAAAAATTACAAATCTCCAGAAATCTCAGCAAATACTTTTTCACCCAAACTGGATGATACTTTCAGGTAATGATCAGTACACTAAGCCCACTTGCTTTACCAAATTTCGTTCTTCTACGTTGAAGCGTTCGTTTCCAGTAACAGTTTGAATTTTTAGGTTTCACTCTGTTTTCTCCTATATTGATAGATGTATTTGGAACTCTAAATCCAACACGGTTTGTGCTAGCTTCTTGAAACTTGACACAATAAAGTAGCGTTCTACCTCTATGTTTTGTTTCCTCTTGATGTAGCCCTAAGCAGTGACTGGCGAGAAACACTTTCATTGAAAGGGGTTGCCAAGCTTCCAAAAATTACGAATCTCCAGAAATCTCAGCAAATACTTTTTCACCCAAACTGGATGATACTTTCAGGTAATGATCAGTACACTAAGGCGACTTGGTTTCCCAAATTTTGTTCTTCTATGTTGAAGCGTTCGTTTCCAGTAACAGTTTGAATTTTTAGGTTTCACTCTGTTTTCTCCTATATTGATAGATGTATTTGGAACTCTAAATCCAACACGGTTTGTGCTAGCTTCTTGAAACTTGACAAAGTACAGTAGTTTCACGTTCTATCTCTATGTTTTGTTTCCTCTTGATGTAGCCCTAAGCAGTGACTGCCGAGAAACACTTTCATGGAAAGGGGTTGCCAAGCTTCCAAAAATTACGAATCTCCATAAATCTCAGCAAATATTTTTTCACCCAAACTGGATGATACTTTCAGGTAATGATCAGTACACTAAGGCGACTTGGTTCCCCAAATTTAGTTCTTCTATGTTGAAGCATTCGTTTCCAGTAACAGTTTGAATTTTTAGGTTTCACTCTGTTTACGCCTATATTGATAGATGTATTTGGAACTCTAAATCCAACACGGTTTTTGCTAGCTTCTTGAAACTTGACACAATGAATTAGTTTCACGTTCTCTCTCTATGTTTTGTTTCCTCGTGATGTAGCCCTAAGCACTGACTGGCGAGAAACACTTTCATGGAAAGGGGTTGCCAAGCTTCCAAAAATTACGAGTCTCCAGAAATCTCAGCAAATACTTTTTCACCCAAACTGGATGATACTTTCAGGTAATGATCAGTACACTAAGCCCACTTGCTTCACCAAATTTCGTTCTTCCACTTTGAAGCGTTCGTTTCCAGTAACAGTTCGAATTTTTAGGTTTCACTCTGTTTACTCCTATATTGAGAGATGTATTTGGAACTCTAAATCCAACACGGTTTCTGCTAGCTTTTTGAAACTTGACACAATAAATTAGTTTCACGTTCTATCTCTATGTTTTGTTTCCTCTTGATGTAGCCCTAAGCACTGACTGGCGAGAAACACTTTCATGGAAAGGGGTTGACAAGCTTCCAAAAATTACTAATCTCCAGAAATCTCAGTAAAATATTTTTTCACCCAAACTGGGTGATACTTTCAGGTAATGATCAGTACACTAAGGCGACTTGGTTCCCCAAATTTTGTTCTTTTAAGTTGAAGCGTTCGTTTCCAGTAACAGTTTGAATTTTTAGGTTTCACTCTGTTTTCTCCTATATTTATAGATGTATTTGGAACTCTAAATCCAACACGGTTTGTGCTAGCTTCTTGAAACTTGACACAATAAAGTAGTTTCACGTTCTATCTCTATGTTTTGTTTCCTCTTGATGTAGCCCTAAGCAGTGACTGGCGAGAAACACTTTCATGGAAAGGGGTTGCCAAGCTTCCAAAAATTACAAATCTCCAGAAATCTCAGCAAATACTTTTTCACCCAAACTGGATGATACTTTCAGGTAATGATCAGTACACTAAGCCCACTTGCTTTACCAAATTTCGTTCTTCTACGTTGAAGCGTTCGTTTCCAGTAACAGTTTGAATTTTTAGGTTTCACTCTGTTTTCTCCTATATTGATAGATGTATTTGGAACTCTAAATCCAACACGGTTTGTGCTAGCTTCTTGAAACTTGACACAATAAAGTAGCGTTCTACCTCTATGTTTTGTTTCCTCTTGATGTAGCCCTAAGCAGTGACTGGCGAGAAACACTTTCATTGAAAGGGGTTGCCAAGCTTCCAAAAATTACGAATCTCCAGAAATCTCAGCAAATACTTTTTCACCCAAACTGGATGATACTTTCAGGTAATGATCAGTACACTAAGGCGACTTGGTTTCCCAAATTTTGTTCTTCTATGTTGAAGCGTTCGTTTCCAGTAACAGTTTGAATTTTTAGGTTTCACTCTGTTTTCTCCTATATTGATAGATGTATTTGGAACTCTAAATCCAACACGGTTTGTGCTAGCTTCTTGAAACTTGACAAAGTACAGTAGTTTCACGTTCTATCTCTATGTTTTGTTTCCTCTTGATGTAGCCCTAAGCAGTGACTGCCGAGAAACACTTTCATGGAAAGGGGTTGCCAAGCTTCCAAAAATTACGAATCTCCATAAATCTCAGCAAATATTTTTTCACCCAAACTGGATGATACTTTCAGGTAATGATCAGTACACTAAGGCGACTTGGTTCCCCAAATTTAGTTCTTCTATGTTGAAGCATTCGTTTCCAGTAACAGTTTGAATTTTTAGGTTTCACTCTGTTTACGCCTATATTGATAGATGTATTTGGAACTCTAAATCCAACACGGTTTTTGCTAGCTTCTTGAAACTTGACACAATGAATTAGTTTCACGTTCTCTCTCTATGTTTTGTTTCCTCGTGATGTAGCCCTAAGCACTGACTGGCGAGAAACACTTTCATGGAAAGGGGTTGCCAAGCTTCCAAAAATTACGAGTCTCCAGAAATCTCAGCAAATACTTTTTCACCCAAACTGGATGATACTTTCAGGTAATGATCAGTACACTAAGCCCACTTGCTTCACCAAATTTCGTTCTTCCACTTTGAAGCGTTCGTTTCCAGTAACAGTTCGAATTTTTAGGTTTCACTCTGTTTACTCCTATATTGATAGATGTATTTGGAACTCTAAATCCAACACGGTTTCTGCTAGCTTTTTGAAACTTGACACAATAAATTAGTTTCACGTTCTATCTCTATGTTTTGTTTCCTCTTGATGTAGCCCTAAGCACTGACTGGCGAGAAACACTTTCATGGAAAGGGGTTGACAAGCTTCCAAAAATTACTAATCTCCAGAAATCTCAGTAAAATATTTTTTCACCCAAACTGGGTGATACTTTCAGGTAATGATCAGTACACTAAGGCGACTTGGTTCCCCAAATTTTGTTCTTTTAAGTTGAAGCGTTCGTTTCCAGTAACAGTTTGAATTTTTAGGTTTCACTCTGTTTTCTCCTATATTTATAGATGTATTTGGAACTCTAAATCCAACACGGTTTGTGCTAGCTTCTTGAAACTTGACACAATAAAGTAGTTTCACGTTCTATCTCTATGTTTTGTTTCCTCTTGATGTAGCCCTAAGCAGTGACTGGCGAGAAACACTTTCATGGAAAGGGGTTGCCAAGCTTCCAAAAATTACAAATCTCCAGAAATCTCAGCAAATATTTTTTCACCCAAACTGGATGATACTTTCAGGTAATGATCAGTACACAAAGGCGACTTGGTTCCCGAAATTTCGTTCTTCTATGTTGAAGCGTTCGTTTGCAGTAACAGTTTGAATTTTTAGGTTTCACTCTGTTTTCTCATATATAGATAGATGTATTTGGAACTCTAAATCCAACACGGTTTGTGCTAGCTTCTTGAAACTTGACACAATAAAGTAGTTTCACTTTCTATCTCTATGTTTTGTTTCCTCTTGATGTAGCCCTAAGCAGTGACTGGCGAGAAACACTTTCATGGAAAGGGGTTGCCAAGCTTCCAAAAATTACGAATCTCCAGAAATCTCAGCAAATACTTTTTCACCCAAACTGGATGATACTTTCAGGTAATGATCAGTACACTAAGGCGACTTGGTTCCCCAAATTTCATTCTTCTATGTTGAAGCGTTCATTTCCAGTAACAGTTTGAATTTTTAGGTTTCACTGTTTACTCCTATATTGATAGATGTATTTGGAACTCTAAATCCAACACGGTTTGTGCCAGCTTCTTGAATCTTGACACAATAAAGTAGTTTCATGTTCTATCTCTATGTTTTGTTTCCTCTTGATGTTGCCCTAAACAGTTACTGGCGAGAAACACTTTCATGGAAAGGGGTTGCCAAGCTTCCAAAAATTACGAATCTCCAGAAATCTCAGCAAATACTTTTTCACCCAAACTGGATGATACTTTCAGGTAATGATCAGTACACTAAGGCGACTTGGTTTCCCAAATTTCGTTCTTCTACGTTGAAGCGTTCGTTTCCAGTAACAGTTTGAATTTTTAGGTTTCACTCTGTTTTCTCCTATATTGATAGATGTATTTGGAACTCTAAATCCCACACGGTTTGTGCTAGCTTCTTGAAACTTGACACAGTACAGTAGTTTCACGTTCTATCACTATGTTTTGTTTCCTCTTGATGTAGCCCTATGCAGTGACTGGCGAGAAACACTTTCATGGAAAGGGGTTGCCAAGCTTCCAAAAATTACGAATCTCCAGAAATCTCTGCAAATACTTTTTCACCCAAACTGGATGATACTTTCAGGTAATGATCAGTACACTAAGGCGACTTGGTTCCCCAAATTTAGTTCTTCTATGTTGAAGCATTCGTTTCCAGTAACAGTTTGAATTTTTAGGTTTCACTCTGTTTACGCCTATATTGATAGATGTATTTGGAACTCTAAATCCAACACGGTTTTTGCTAGCTTCTTGAAACTTGACAAAATAAATTAGTTTCACGTTCTCTCTCTATGTTTTGTTTCCTCGTGATGTAGCCCTAAGCAGTGACTGGCGAGAAACACTTTCATTGAAAGTGGTTGACAAGCTTCCAAAAATTACGAGTCTCCAGAAATCTCAGCAAATACTTTTTCACCCAAACTGGATGATACTTTCAGGTAATGATCAGTACACTAAGCCCACTTGCTTCACCAAATTTCGTTCTTCTACTTTGAAGCGTTCGTTTCCAGTAACAGTTCGAATTTTTAGGTTTCACTCTGTTTACTCCTATATTGATAGATGTATTTGGAACTCTAAATACAACACGGTTTGTGCTAGCTTTTTGAAACTTGACACAATAAATTAGTTTCACGTTCTATCTCTATGTTTTGTTTCCTCTTGATGTAGCCCTAAGCAGTGACTGGCGAGAAACACTTTCATGGAAAGGGGTTGCCAAGCTTCCAAAAATTACGAATCTCCAGAAATCACAGCAAATATTTTTTCACCCAAACTGGATGATACTTTCCGGTAATGATCAGTACACAAAGGCGACTTGGTTCCCGAAATTTCGTTCTTCTATGTTGAAGCGTTCGTTTGCAGTAACAGTTTGAATTTTTAGGTTTCACTCTGTTTTCATATATATAGATAGATGTATTTGGAACTCTAAATCCAACACGGTTTGTGCTAGCTTCTTGAAACTTGACACAATAAAGTAGTTTCACGTTCTCTCTCTATGTTTTGTTTCCTCGTGATGTAGCCCTAAGCACTGACTGGCGAGAAACACTTTCATGGAAAGGGGTTGCCAAGCTTCCAAAAATTACGAGTCTCCAGAAATCTCAGCAAATACTTTTTCACCCAAACTGGATGATACTTTCAGGTAATGATCAGTACACTAAGCCCACTTGCTTCACCAAATTTCGTTCTTCCACTTTGAAGCGTTCGTTTCCAGTAACAGTTCGAATTTTTAGGTTTCACTCTGTTTACTCCTATATTGATAGATGTATTTGGAACTCTAAATCCAACACGGTTTCTGCTAGCTTTTTGAAACTTGACACAATAAATTAGTTTCACGTTCTATCTCTATGTTTTGTTTCCTCTTGATGTAGCCCTAAGCACTGACTGGCGAGAAACACTTTCATGGAAAGGGGTTGACAAGCTTCCAAAAATTACTAATCTCCAGAAATCTCAGTAAAATATTTTTTCACCCAAACTGGGTGATACTTTCAGGTAATGATCAGTACACTAAGGCGACTTGGTTCCCCAAATTTTGTTCTTTTAAGTTGAAGCGTTCGTTTCCAGTAACAGTTTGAATTTTTAGGTTTCACTCTGTTTTCTCCTATATTTATAGATGTATTTGGAACTCTAAATCCAACACGGTTTGTGCTAGCTTCTTGAAACTTGACACAATAAAGTAGTTTCACGTTCTATCTCTATGTTTTGTTTCCTCTTGATGTAGCCCTAAGCAGTGACTGGCGAGAATCACTTTCATGGAAAGGGGTTGCCAAGCTTCCAAAAATTACAAATCTCCAGAAATCTCAGCAAATATTTTTTCACCCAAACTGGATGATACTTTCAGGTAATGATCAGTACACAAAGGCGACTTGGTTCCCGAAATTTCGTTCTTCTATGTTGAAGCGTTCGTTTGCAGTAACAGTTTGAATTTTTAGGTTTCACTCTGTTTTCTCATATATAGATAGATGTATTTGGAACTCTAAATCCAACACGGTTTGTGCTAGCTTCTTGAAACTTGACACAATAAAGTAGTTTCACTTTCTATCTCTATGTTTTGTTTCCTCTTGATGTAGCCCTAAGCAGTGACTGCCGAGAAACACTTTCATGGAAAGGGGTTGCCAAGCTTCCAAAAATTACGAATCTCCAGAAATCTCAGCAAATACTTTTTCACCCAAACTGGATGATACTTTCAGGTAATGATCAGTACACTAAGGCGACTTGGTTCCCCAAATTTCATTCTTCTATGTTGAAGCGTTCATTTCCAGTAACAGTTTGAATTTTTAGGTTTCACTGTTTACTCCTATATTGATAGATGTATTTGGAACTCTAAATCCAACACGGTTTGTGCCAGCTTCTTAAATCTTGACACAATAAAGTAGTTTCATGTTCTATCTCTATGTTTTGTTTCCTCTTGATGTTGCCCTAAACAGTGACTGGCGAGAAACACTTTCATGGAAAGGGGTTGCCAAGCTTCCAAAAATTACGAATCTCCAGAAATCTCAGCAAATACTTTTTCACCCAAACTGGATGATACTTTCAGGTAATGATCAGTACACTAAGGCGACTTGGTTTCCCAAATTTCGTTCTTCTACGTTGAAGCGTTCGTTTCCAGTAACAGTTTGAATTTTTAGGTTTCACTCTGTTTTCTCCTATATTGATAGATGTATTTGGAACTCTAAATCCCACACGGTTTGTGCTAGCTTCTTGAAACTTGACACAGTACAGTAGTTTCACGTTCTATCACTATGTTTTGTTTCCTCTTGATGTAGCCCTATGCAGTGACTGGCGAGAAACACTTTCATGGAAAGGGGTTGCCAAGCTTCCAAAAATTAGGAATCTCCAGAAATCTCAGTAAAATATTTTTTCACCCAAACTGGATGAAACTTTCAGGTAATGATCAGTACTCTAAGGCGACTTGTTTCCCCAAATTTAGTTCTTCTATGTTGAAGCATTCGTTTCCAGTAACAGTTTGAATTTTTAGGTTTCTCTCTGTTTTCTCCTATATTGATAGATGTATTTGGAACTCTAAATCCAACACGGTTTGTGCTAGCTTCTTGAAACTTGACACAATAAAGTAGTTTCACGTTCTATTTCTATGTTTTGTTTCCTCTTGATGTAGCCCTAAGCAGTGACTGGCGAGAAACACTTTCATGGAAAGGGGTTGCCAAGCTTCCAAAAATTACAAATCTCCAGAAATCTCAGCAAATATTTTTTCACCCAAACTGGATGATACTTTCAGGTAATGATCAGTACACAAAGGCGACTTGGTTCCCCAAATTTCGTTCTTCTATATTGAAGCGTGCGTTATCAGTAACAGTTTGAATTTTTAGGTTTCACTCTGTTTTCTCCTATATTGATAGATGTATTTGGAACTCTAAATCCAACACGGTTTGTGCTAGCTTCTTGAAACTTGACACAGTACAGTAGTTTCACGTTCTGTCTCTATGTTTTGTTTCCTCTTGATGTAGCCCTATGCAGTGACTGGCGAAAAACACTTTCATGGAAAGGGGTTGCCAAGCTTACAAAAATTACGAATCTCCAGAAATCTCTGCAAATACTTTTTCACCCAAACTGGATGATACTTTCAGGTAATGATCAGTACACTAAGGCAACTTGGTTCCCCAAATTTCGTTCTTCTATGTTGAAGCGTTCGTTTCCAATAACAGTTTGAAATTTTAGGTTTCACTCTGTTTACGCCTATATTGATAGATGTATTTGGAACTCTAAATCCAACACGGTTTGTGCTAGCTTCTTGAAACTTGACACAATAAAGTAGTTTCACGTTCTATCTCTATGTTTCGTTTCCTCTTGATGTAGCCCTAAGCAGTGACTGGCGAGAAACACTTTCATGGAAAGGGGTTGCCAAGCTTACAAAAATTACGAATCTCCAGAAATATCAGCAAATACTTTTTCACCCAAACTGGATGATACTTTCAGGTAATGATCAGTACACTAAGGTGACTTGGTTTCCCAAATTTCGTTCTTCTATGTTGAAGCGTTCGTCTCCAGTAACAGTTTGAAATTTTAGGTTTCACTCTGTTTTCTCCTATATTGATAGATGTATTTGGAACTCTAAATCCAACACGGTTTGTGCTAGCTTCTTGAAACTTGACACAGTACAGTAGTTTCACGTTCTATCTCTATGTTTTGTTGCCTCTTGATGTAGCCCTAAGCAGTGACTGTCGAGAAACACTTTCATGGAAAGGGGTTGCCAATCTTCCAAAAATTACGAATCTCCAGAAATCTCAGCAAATACTTTTTCACCCAAACTGGATGATACTTTCAGGTAATGATCAGTACACTAAGGCAACTTGGTTCCCCAAATTTCGTTCTTCTATGTTGAAGCGTTCGTTTCCAATAACAGTTTGGAATTTTAGGTTTCACTCTGTTTACTCCTATATTGATAGATGTATTTGGAACTCTAAATCCAACACGGTTTGTGCTAGCTTCTTGAAACTTGACACAGTACAGTAGTTTCACGTTCTATCTCTATGTTTTGTTTCCTCTTGATGTAGCCCTATGCAGTGACTGGCGAGAAACACTTTCATGGAAAGGGGTTGCCAAGCTTCCAAAAATTACGAGTCTCCAGAAATCTCAGCAAATACTTTTTCACCCAAACTGGATGATACTTTCAGGTAATGATCAGTACACTAAGCCCACTTGCTTCACCAAATTTCGTTCTTCTACTTTGAAGCGTTCGTTTCCAGTAACAGTTCGAATTTTTAGGTTTCACTCTGTTTACTCCTATATTGATAGATGTATTTGGAACTCTAAATCCAACACGGTTTGTGCTAGCTTTTTGAAACTTGACACAATAAATTAGTTTCACGTTATATCTCTATGTTTTGTTTCCTCTTCATGTAGCCCTAAGCAGTGACTGGCGAGAAACACTTTCATGGAAAAGGGTTGACAAGCTTCCAAAAATTACGAATCTCCAGAAATCTCAGTAAAATATTTTTTCACCCAAACTGGATGATACTTTCAGGTAATGATCAGTACACTAAGGCGACTTGGTTCCCCAAATTTCGTTCTTTTAAGTTGAAGCGTTCGTTTCCAGTAACAGTTTGAATTTTTAGGTTTCACTCTGTTTTCTCCTATATTGATAGATGTATTTGGAACTCTAAATCCAACACGGTTTGTGCTAGCTTCTTGAAACTTGACACAATAAAGAAGTTTCACGTTCTATCTCTATGTTTTGTTTCCTCTTGATGTAGCCCTAAGCAGTGACTGGCGAGAAACACTTTCATGGAAAGGGGTTGCCAAGCTTCCAAAAATTACAAATCTCCAGAAATCTCAGCAAATATTTTTTCACCCAAACTGGATGATACTTTCACGTAATGATCAGTACACAAAGGCGACTTGGTTCCCGAAATTTCGTTCTTCTATGTTGAAGCGTTCGTTTGCAGTAACAGTTTGAAATTTTAGGTTTCACTCTGTTTTCTCCTATATTGATAGATGTATTTGGAACTCTAAATCCAACACGGTTTGTGCTAGCTTCTTGAAACTTGACACAATAAAGTAGTTTCACGTTCTCTCTCTATGTTTTGTTTCCTCTTGATGTAGCCCTATGCAGTGACTGGCGAGAAACACTTTCATGGAAAGGGGTTGCCAAGCTTCCAAAAATTACGAATCTCCAGAAATCACAGCAAATATCTTTTCACCCAAACTGGATGATACTTTCCGGTAATGATCAGTACACTAAGGCGACTTGGTTCCCCAAAGTTAGTTCTTCTATATTGAACCATTCGTTTCCAGTAACAGTTTGCATTTTTATGTTTCACTCTGCTTTCTCCTATATTGATAGATGTATTTGGAACTCTAAATCCAACACGGTTTGTGCTAGCTTCTTGAAACTTGACACAGTACAGTAGTTTCACATTCTATCACTATGTTTTGTTTCCTCTTGATGTAGCCCTATGCAGTGACTGGCGAGAAACACTTTCATGGAAAGTGGTTGCCAAGCTTCCAAAAATTACGAATCTCCAGATCTCAGTAAAATATTTTTTCACCCAAACTGGATGAAACTTTCAGGTAATGATCAGTACTCTAAGGCGACTTGGTTCCCCAAATTTAGTTCTTCTATGTTGAAGCATTCGTTTCCAGTAACAGTTTGAATTTTTAGGTTTCTCTCTGTTTTCTCCTATATTGATAGATGTATTTGGAACTCTAAATCCAACACGGTTTGTGCTAGCTTCTTGAAACTTGACACAATAAAGTAGTTTCACGTTCTATTTCTATGTTTTGTTTCCTCTTGATGTAGCCCTAAGCAGTGACTGGCGAGAAACACTTTCATGGAAAGGGGTTGCCAAGCTTCCAAAAATTACAAATCTCCAGAAATCTCAGCAAATATTTTTTCACCCAAACTGGATGATACTTTCAGGTAATGATCAGTACACAAAGGCGACTTGGTTCCCCAAATTTCGTTCTTCTATATTGAAGCGTGCGTTATCAGTAACAGTTTGAATTTTTAGGTTTCACTCTGTTTTCTCCTATATTGATAGATGTATTTGGAACTCTAAATCCAACACGGTTTGTGCTAGCTTCTTGAAACTTGACACAGTACAGTAGTTTCACGTTCTGTCTCTATGTTTTGTTTCCTCTTGATGTAGCCCTATGCAGTGACTGGCGAGAAACACTTTCATGGAAAGGGGTTGCCAAGCTTCCAAAAATTACGAATCTCCAGAAATCTCTGCAAATACTTTTTCACCCAAACTGGATGATACTTTCAGGTAATGATCAGTACACTAAGGCAACTTGGTTCCCCAAATTTCGTTCTTCTATGTTGAAGCGTTCGTTTCCAATAACAGTTTGAAATTTTAGGTTTCACTCTGTTTACGCCTATATTGATAGATGTATTTGGAACTCTAAATCCAACACGGTTTGTGCTAGCTTCTTGAAACTTGACACAATAAAGTAGTTTCACGTTCTATCTCTATGTTTTGTTTCCTCTTGATGTAGCCCTAAGCAGTGACTGGCGAGAAACACTTTCATGGAAAGGGGTTGCCAAGCTTACAAAAATTACGAATCTCCAGAAATCTCAGCAAATACTTTTTCACCCAAACTGGATGATACTTTCAGGTAATGATCAGTACACTAAGGCGACTTGGTTTCCCAAATTTCGTTCTTCTATGTTGAAGCGTTCGTCTCCAGTAACAGTTTGAAATTTTAGGTTTCAGTCTGTTTTCTCCTATATTGATAGATGTATTTGGAACTCTAAATCCAACACGGTTTGTGCTAGCTTCTTGAAACTTGACACAGTACAGTAGTTTCACGTTCTATCTCTATGTTTTGTTGCCTCTTGATGTAGCCCTATGCAGTGACTGGCGAGAAACACTTTCATGGAAAGGGGTTGCCAATCTTCCAAAAATTACGAATCTCCAGAAATCTCAGCAAATACTTTTTCACCCAAACTGGATGATACTTTCAGGTAATGATCAGTACACTAAGGCAACTTGGTTCCCCAAATTTCGTTCTTCTATGTTGAAGCGTTCGTTTCCAATAACAGTTTGGAATTTTAGGTTTCACTCTGTTTACTCCTATATTGATAGATGTATTTGGAACTCTAAATCCAACACGGTTTGTGCTAGCTTCTTGAAACTTTACAAAATAAATTAGTTTCACGTTCTCTCTCTATGTTTTGTTTCCTCGTGATGTAGCCCTAAGCACTGACTGGCGAGAAACACTTTCATGGAAAGGGGTTGCCAAGCTTCCAAAAATTACGAGTCTCCAGAAATCTCAGCAAATACTTTTTCACCCAAACTGGATGATACTTTCAGGTAATGATCAGTACACTAAGCCCACTTGCTTCACCAAATTTCGTTGTTCTACTTTGAAGCGTTCGTTTCCAGTAACAGTTCGAATTTTTAGGTTTCACTCTGTTTACTCCTATATTGATAGATGTATTTGGAACTCTAAATACAACACGGTTTGTGCTAGCTTTTTGAAACTTGACACAATAAATTAGTTTCACGTTCTATCTCTATGTTTTGTTTCCTCTTGATGTAGCCCTAAGCAGTGACTGGCGAGAAACAGTTTCATGGAAAGGGGTTGACAAGCTTCCAAAAATTACGAATCTCCAGAAATCTCAGTAAAATATTTTTTCACCAAAACTGGATGATACTTTCAGGTAATGATCAGTACACTAAGCCCACTTGCTTCACCAAATTTCGTTCTTTTAAGTTGAAGCGTTCGTTTCCAGTAACAGTTTGAATTTTTAGGTTTCACTCTGTTTTCTCCTATATTGATAGATGTATTTGGAACTCTAAATCCAACACGGTTTGTGCTAGCTTCTTGAAACTTGACACAATAAAGTAGTTTCACGTTCTATCTCTATGTTTTGTTTCTTCTTGATGTAGCCCTAAGCAGTGACTGGCGAGAAACACTTTCATGGAAAGGGGTTGCCAAGCTTCCAAAAATGACGAATCTCCAGAAATCTCAGCAAATATTTTTTCACCCAAACTGGATGATACTTTCAGTTAATGATCAGTACACTAAGGCGACTTGGTTTCCCAAATTTCGTTCTTCTACGTTGAAGCGTTCGTTTCCAGTAACAGTTTGAATTTTTAGGTTTCACTCTGTTTTCTCCTATATTGATAGATGTATTTGGAACTCTAAATCCAACACGGTTTGTGCTAGCTTCTTGAAACTTGACACAGTACAGTAGTTTCACGTTCTATCACTATGTCTTGTTTCCTCTTGAGGTAGCCCTATGCAGTGACTGGCGAGAAACACTTTCATTGAAAGGGGTTGCCAAGCTTCCAAAAATTACGAATCTCCAGAAATCTCAGCAAATACTTTTTCACCCAAACTGGATGATACTTTCAGGTAATGATCAGTACACTAAGGCAACTTGGTTCCCCAAATTTCGTTCTTCTATGTTGAAGCGTTCGTTTCCAATAACAGTTTGAAATTTTAGGTTTCACTCCGTTTACGCTTATATTGATAGATGTATTTGGAACTCTAAATCCAACATGGTTTGTGCTAGCTTCTTGAAACTTGACACAATAAAGTAGTTTCACGTTCTATCTCTATGTTTTGTTTCCTCGTGATGTAGCCCTAAGCAGTGACTGGCGAGAAACACTTTCATTGAAAGGGGTTGCCAAGCTTCCAAAAATTACGAATCTCCAGAAATCACAGTAAAATATTTTTTCACCCAAACTGGATGATACTTTCAGTAATGATCAGTACACTAAGGCGACTTGGTTCCCCAAATTTAGTTCTTCTATGATGAAGCGTTCGTTTCCAGTAACAGTTTGAATTTTTAGGTTTCACTCTGTTTTCTCCTATATTGATAGATGTATTTGGAACTCTAAATCCAACACGGTTTGTGCTAGCTTCTTGAAACTTGACACAATAAAGTAGTTTCACGTTCTATCTCTATGTTTTGTTTCCTCTTGATGTAGCCCTAAGCAGTGACTGGCGAGAAACACTTTCATGGAAAGGGGTTGCCAAGCTTCCAAAAATGACGAATCTCCAGAAATCTCAGCAAATATTTTTTCACCCAAACTGGATGATACTTTCAGGTAATGATCAGTAAACAAAGGCGACTTGGTTCCCCAAATTTCGTTCTTCTATGTTGAAGCGTGCGTTTCCAGTAACAGTTTGAATTTTTTGGTTTCACTCTGTTTTCTCCTATATTGATAGATGTATTTGGAACTCTAAATCCAACACGGTTTGTGCTAGCTTCTTGAAACTTGACACAGTACACTAGTTTCACGTTCTATCTATATGCTTTGTTTCCTCTTGATGTATCCCTATGCAGTTACTGGCGAGAAACACTTTCATGGAAAGGGGTTGCCAAGCTTCCAAAAATTACGAGTCTCCAGAAATCTCAGCAAATACTTTTTCACCCAAACTGGATGATACTTTCAGGTAATGATCAGTACACTAAGCCCACTTGCTTCACCAAATTTCGTTCTTCTACTTTGAAGCGTTCGTTTCCAGTAACAGTTCGAATTTTTAGGTTTCACTCTGTTTACTCCTATATTGATAGATGTATTTGGAACTCTAAATCCAACACGGTTTGTGCTAGCTTTTTGAAACTTGTCACAATAAATTAGTTTCACGTTCTATCTCTATGTTTTGTTTCCTCTTGATGAAGCCCTAAGCAGTGACTGGCGAGAAACACTTTCATGGAAAAGGGTTGACAAGCTTCCAAAAATTACGAATCTCCAGAAATCTCAGTAAAATATTTTTTCACCCAAACTGGATGATACTTTCAGGTAATGATCAGTACACTAAGGCGACTTGGTTCCCCAAATTTCGTTCTTTTAAGTTGAAGCGTTTGTTTTCAGTAACAGTTTGAATCTTTAGGTTTCACTCTGTTTTCTCCTATATTGATAGATGTATTTGGAACTCTAAATCCAACACGGTTTGTGCTAGCTTCTTGAAACTTGACACAATAAAGAAGTTTCACGTTCTATCTCTGTGTTTTGTTTGCTCTTGATGTAGCCCTAAGCAGTGACTGGAGAGAAACACTTTCATGGAAAGGGGTTGCCAAGCTTCCAAAAATTACAAATCTCCAGAAATCTCAGCAAATATTTTTTCACCCAAACTGGATGATACTTTCACGTAATGATCAGTACACAAAGGCGACTTGGTTCCCGAAATTTCGTTCTTCTATGTTGAAGCATTCGTTTGCAGTAACAGTTTGAATTTTTAGGTTTCACTCTGTTTTCTCATATATTGATAGATGTATTTGGAACTCTAAATCCAACACGGTTTGTGCTAGCTTCTTGAAACTTGACACAATAAAGTAGTTTCACGTTCTATCTCTATGTTTTGTTTCCTCTTGATGTAGCCCTAAGCAGTGACTGGCGAGAAACACTTTCATGGAAAGGGGTTGCCAAGCTTCCAAAAATTACGAATCTCCAGAAATCTCAGCAAATACTTTTTCACCCAAACTGGATGATACTTTCAGGTAATGATCAGTACACTAAGGCAACTTGGTTTCCCAAATTTCGTTCTTCTATGTTGCAGCGTTCGTTTCCAGTAACAGTTTGAAATTTTAGGTTTCACTCTGTTTTCTCCTATATTGATAGATGTATTTGGAACTCTAAATCCAACACGGTTTGTGCTAGCTTCTTGAAACTTGACACAATAAAGTAGTTTCACGTTCTCTCTCTATGTTTTGTTTCCTCTTGATGTAGCCCTATGCAGTGACTGGCGAGAAACACTTTCATGGAAAGGAGTTGCCAAGCTTCCAAAAATTACGAATCTCCAGAAATCTCAGCAAATATTTTTTCACCCAAACTGGATGATACTTTCCGGTAATGATCAGTACACTAAGGCGAATTGTTTCCCCAAAGTTAGTTCTTCTATGTTGAACCATTCGTTTCCAGTAACAGTTTGCATTTTTAGGTTTCACTCTGCTTTCTCCTATACTGATAGATGTATTTGGAACTCTAAATCCAACACGGTTTGTGCTAGCTTCTTGAAACTTGACACAATAAAGTAGTTTTACGTTCTATCTCTATGTTTTGTCTCCTCTTGATGTAGCCCTAAACAGTGACTGGCAAGAAACACTTTCATGGAAAGGGGTTGCCAAGCTTCTAAAAATTACGAATCTCCAGAAATCTCAGCAAATATTTTTTCACCCAAACTGGATGATACTTTCAGGTAATGATCAGTACACTAAGGCGACTTGGTTCCCCAAATTTCTTTCTTCTATGTTGAAGCGTTCGTTTCCAGTAACAGTTTGAATTTTTAGGTTTTACTCAGTTTACTGCTATATTGATAGATGTATTTGGAACTCTAAATCCAACACGGTTTGTGCTAGCTTCTTGAAACTTGACACAATAAAGTAGTTTCACGTTCTATCTCTATGTTTTGTTTCCTCTTGATGTAGCCCTAAGCAGTGACTGGCGAGAAACACTTTCATGGAAAGGGGTTGCCAAGCTTCCAAAAATTACAAATCTCCAGAAATCTCAGCAAATACTTTTTCACCCAAACTGGATGATACTTTCAGGTAATGATCAGTACACTAAGCCCACTTGCTTTACCAAATTTCGTTCTTCTACGTTGAAGCGTTCGTTTCCAGTAACAGTTTGAATTTTTAGGTTTCACTCTGTTTTCTCCTATATTGATAGATGTATTTGGAACTCTAAATCCAACACGGTTTGTGCTAGCTTCTTGAAACTTGACACAATAAAGTAGCTTTCTACCTCTATGTTTTGTTTCCTCTTGATGTAGCCCTAAGCAGTGATTGGCGAGAAACACTTTCATTGAAAGGGGTTGCCAAGCTTCCAAAAATTACGAATCTCCAGAAATCTCAGCAAATACTTTTTCACCCAAACTGGATGATACTTTCAGGTAATGATCAGTACACTAAGGCGACTTGGTTCCCCAAATTTCGTTCTTCTATGTTGAAGCGTTCGTTTCCAGTAACAGTTTGAATTTTTAGGTTTCACTCTGTTTTCTCCTATATTGATAGATGTATTTGGAACTCTAAATCCAACACGGTTTGTGCTAGCTTCTTGAAACTTGACACAGTACAGTAGTTTCACGTTCTATCTCTATGTTTTGTTTCCTCTTGATGTAGCCCTAAGCAGTGACTGGCGAGAAACACTTTCATGGAAAGGGGTTGCCAAGCTTCCAAAAATTACAAATCTCCAGAAATCTCAGCAAATACTTTTTCACCCAAACTGGAAGATACTTTCAGGTAATGATCAGTACACTAAGCCCACTTGCTTTACCAAATTTAGTTCTTCTACGTTGAAGCGTTCGTTTCCAGTAACAGTTTGAATTTTTAGGTTTCACTCTGTTTTCTCCTATATTGATAGATGTATTTGGAACTCTAAATCCAACACGGTTTGTGCTAGCTTCTTGAAACTTGACACAATAAAGTAGCGTTCTACCACTATGTTTTGTTTCCTCTTGATGTAGCCCTAAGCAGTGACTGGCGAAAAACACTTTCATTGAAAGGGGTTGCCAAGCTTCCAAAAATTACGAATCTCCAGAAATCTCAGCAAATACTTTTTCACCCAAACTGGATGATACTTTCAGGTAATGATCAGTACACTAAGGCGACTTGGTTTCAAATATTTCGTTCTTCTATATTGAAGCGTTCGTCTCCAGTAACAGTTTGAAATTTTAGGTTTCACTCTGTTTTCTCCTATATTGATAGATGTATTTGGAACTCTAAATCCAACACGGTTTGTGCTAGCTTCTTGAAACTTGACACAGTACAGTAGTTTCACGTTCTATCTCTATGTTTTGTTTCCTCTTGATGTATCCCTATGCAGTGACTGGCGAGAAACACTTTCATGGAAAGGGGTTGCCAATCTTCCAAAAATTACGAGTCTCCAGAAATCTCAGCAAATACTTTTTCACCCAAACTGGATGATACTTTCAGGTAATGATCAGTACACTAAGCCCACTTGCTTCACCAAATTTCGTTCTTGTACTTTGAAGCGTTCGTTTCCAGTAACAGTTCGAATTTTTAGGTTTCACTCTGTTTACTCCTATATTGATAGATGTATTTGGAACTCTAAATCCAACACGGTTTGTGCTAGCTTTTTGAAACTTGACACAATAAATTAGTTTCACGTTCTATCTCTATGTTTTGTTTCCTCTTGATGTAGCCCTAAGCAGTGACTGGCGAGAAACACTTTCATGGAAAAGGGTTGACAAGCTTCCAAAAATTACGAATCTCCAGAAATCTCAGTAAAATATTTTTTCACCCAAACTGGATGATACTTTCAGGTAATGATCAGTACACTAAGGCGACTTGGTTCCCCAAATTTCGTTCTTTTAAGTTGAAGCGTTCGTTTCCAGTAACAGTTTGAATTTTTAGGTTTCACTCTGTTTTCTCCTATATTGATAGATGTATTTGGAACTCTAAATCCAACACGGTTTGTGCTAGCTTCTTGAAACTTGACACAATAAAGTAGTTTCACGTTCTCTCTCTATGTTTTGTTTCCTCTTGATGTAGCCCTATGCAGTGACTGGCGAGAAACACTTTCATGGAAAGGGGTTGCCAAGCTTCCAAAAATTACGAATCTCCAGAAATCACAGCAAATATCTTTTCACCCAAACTGGATGATACTTTCCGGTAATGATCAGTACACTAAGGCGACTTGGTTCCCCAAAGTTAGTTCTTCTATATTGAACCATTCGTTTCCAGTAACAGTTTGCATTTTTAGGTTTCACTCTGCTTTCTCCTATACTGATAGATGTATTTGGAACTCTAAATCCAACACGGTTTGTGCTAGCTTTTTGAAACTTGACACAATAAATTAGTTTCACGTTCTCTCTCTATGTTTTGTTTCCTCTTGATGTAGCCCTAAACAGTGACTGGCAAGAAACACTTTCATGGAAAGGGGTTGCCAAGCTTCTAAAAATTACGAATCTCCAGAAATCTCAGCAAATATTTTTTTCACCCAAACTGGATGATACTTTCAGGTAATGATCAGTACACTAAGGCGACTTGGTTCCCCAAATTTCGTTCTTCTATGTTGAAGCGTTCGTTTCCAGTAACAGTTTGAATTTTTAGGTTTTACTCCGTTTACTGCTATATTGATAGATGTATTTGGAACTCTAAATCCAACACGGTTTGTGCTAGCTTCTTGAAACTTGACACAATAAATTAGTTTCACGTTCTATCTCTATGTTTTGTTTCCTCTTGATGTAGCCCTAAGCAGTGACTGGCGAGAAACACTTTCATGGAAAGGGGTTGCCAAGCTTCCAAAAATTACAAATCTCCAGAAATCTCAGCAAATACTTTTTCACCCAAACTGGATGATACTTTCAGGTAATGATCAGTACACTAAGCCCACTTGCTTTACCAAATTTCGTTCTTCTACGTTGAAGCGTTCGTTTCCAGTAACAGTTTGAATTTTTAGGTTTCACTCTGTTTTCTCCTATATTGATAGATGTATTTGGAACTCTAAATCCAACACGGTTTGTGCTAGCTTCTTGAAACTTGACACAATAAAGTAGCGTTCTACCTCTATGTTTTGTTTCCTCTTGATGTAGCCCTAAGCAGTGACTGGCGAGAAACACTTTCATTGAAAGGGGTTGCCAAGCTTCCAAAAATTACGAATCTCCAGAAATCTCAGCAAATACTTTTTCACCCAAACTGGATGATACTTTCAGGTAATGATCAGTACACTAAGGCGACTTGGTTCCCCAAATTTCGTTCTTCTATGTTGAAGCGTTCGTTTCCAGTAACAGTTTGAATTTTTAGGTTTCACTCTGTTTTCTCCTATATTGATAGATGTATTTGGAACTCTAAATCCAACACGGTTTGTGCTAGCTTCTTGAAACTTGACACAGTACAGTAGTTTCACGTTCTGTCTCTATGTTTTGTTTCCTCTTGATGTATCCCTATGCAGTGACTGGCGAGAAACACTTTCATGGAAAGGGGTTGCCAAGCTTCCAAAAATTACGAGTCTCCAGAAATCTCAGCAAATACTTTTTCACCCAAACTGGATGATACTTTCAGGTAATGATCAGTACACTAAGCCCACTTGCTTCACCAAATTTCGTTCTTCTACTTTGAAGCGTTCGTTTCCAGTAACAGTTCGAATTTTTAGGTTTCACTCTGTTTACTCCTATATTGATAGATGTATTTGGAACTCTAAATCCAACACGGTTTGTGCTAGCTTTTCGAAACTTGACACAATAAATTAGTTTCACGTTCTATCTCTATGTTTTGTTTCCTCTTGATGTATCCCTATGCAGTGACTGGCGAGAAACACTTTCATGGAAAGGGGTTGCCAAGCTTCCAAAAATTACGAGTCTCCAGAAATCTCAGCAAATAGTTTTTCACCCAAACTGGATGATACTTTCAGGTAATGATCAGTACACTAAGCCCACTTGCTTCACCAAATTTCGTTCTTCTACTTTGAAGCGTTCGTTTCCAGTAACAGTTCGAATTTTTAGGTTTCACTCTGTTTACTCCTATATTGATAGATGTATTTGGAACTCTAAATCCAACACGGTTTGTGCTAGCTTTTTGAAACTTGACACAATATATTAGTTTCAGGTTCTATCTCTATGTTTTGTTTCCTCTTGATGTAGCCCTAAGCAGTGACTGGCGAGAAACACTTTCATGGAAAAGGGTTGACAAGCTTCCAAAAATTACGAATCTCCAGAAATCTCAGTAAAATATTTTTTCACCCAAACTGGATGATACTTTCAGGTAATGATCAGTACACTAAGGCGACTTGGTTCCCCAAATTTCGTTCTTTTAAGTTGAAGCGTTCGTTTCCAGTAACAGTTTGAATTTTTAGGTTTCACTCTGCTTTCTCCTATATTGATAGATGTATTTGGAACTCTAAATCCAACACGGTTTGTGCTAGCTTCTTGAAACTTGACACAATAAAGAAGTTTCACGTTCTATCTCTATGTTTTGTTTCCTCTTGATGTAGCCCTAAGCAGTGACTGGCGAGAAACACTTTCATGGAAAGGGGTTGCCAAGCTTCCAAAAATTACAAATCTCCAGAAATCTCAGCAAATATTTTTTCACCCAAACTGGATGATACTTTCACGGAATGATCAGTACACAAAGGCAACTTGGTTCCCGAATTTTCGTTCTTCTATGTTGAAGCGTTCGTTTGCAGTAACAGTTTGAAATTTTAGGTTTCACTCTGTTTTCTCCTATATTGATAGATGTATTTGGAACTCTAAATCCAACACGGTTTGTGCTAGCTTCTTGAAACTTCACACAATAAAGTAGTTTCACGTTCTCTCTCTATGTTTTGTTTCCTCTTGATGTAGCCCTATGCAGTGACTGTCGAGAAACACTTTCAAGGAAAGGGGTTGCCAAGCTTCCAAAAATTACGAATCTCCAGAAATCACAGCAAATATCTTTTCACCCAAACTGGATGATACTTTCCGGTAATGATCAGTACACTAAGGCGACTTGGTTCCCCAAAGTTAGTTCTTCTATGTTGAACCATTCGTTTCCAGTAACAGTTTGCATTTTTAGGTTTCACTCTGCTTTCTCCTATACTGATAGATGTATTTGGAACTCTAAATCCAACACGGTTTGTGCTAGCTTCTTGAAACTTGACACAATAAAGTAGTTTTACGTTCTATCTCTATGTTTTGTTTCCTCTTGATGTAGCCCTATACAGTGACTCGCAAGAAACACTTTCATGGAAAGGGGTTGCCAAGCTTCTAAAAATTACGAATCTCCAGAAATCTCAGCAAATATTTTTTCACCCAAACTGGATGATACTTTCAGGTAATGATCAGTACACTAAGGCGACTTGGTTCCCCAAATTTCGTTCTTCTATGTTGAAGCGTTCGTTTCCAGTAACAGTTTGAATTTTTAGGTTTTACTCCGTTTACTCCTATATTGATAGATGTATTTGGAACTCTAAATCCAACACGGTTTGTGCTAGCTTCTTGAAACTTGACACAATAAAGTAGTTTCAAGTTCTATCTCTATGTTTTGTTTCCTCTTGATGTAGCCCTAAGCGGTGACTGGCGAGAAACACTTTCATGGAAAGGGGTTGCCAAGCTTCCAAAAATTACAAATCTCCAGAAATCTCAGCAAATACTTTTTCACCCAAACTGGATGATAGTTTCAGGTAATGATCAGTACACTAAGCCCACTTGCTTTACCAAATTTCGTTCTTCTACGTTGAAGCGTTCGTTTCCAGTAACAGTTTGAATTTTTAGGTTTCACTCTGTTTTCTCCTATATTGATAGATGTATTTGGAACTCTAAATCCAACACGGTTTGTGCTAGCTTCTTGAAACTTAACACAATAAAGTAGCGTTCTACCTCTATGTTTTGTTTCCTCTTGATGTAGCCCTAAGCAGTGAAGTGACTGGCGAGAAACACTTTCATTGAAAGGGGTTGCCAAGCTTCCAAAAATTACGAATCTCCAGAAATCTCAGCAAATACTTTTTCACCCAAACTGGATGATACTTTCAGGTAATGATCAGTACACTAAGGCGACTTGGTTTCCCAAATTTCGTTCTTCTATGTTGAAGCGTTCGTTTCCAGTAACAGTTTGAATTTTTAGGTTTCACTCTGTTTTCTCCTATATTGACAGATGTATTTGGAACTCTAAATCCAACACGGTTTGTGCTAGCTTCTTGAAACTTGACAAAGTACACTAGTTTCACGTTCTATCTCTATGTTTTGTTTCCTCTTGATGTAGCCCTATGCAGGAAATGGCGAGAAACGCTTTCATGGAAAGGGGTTGCAAAGCTTCCAAAAATTACGAATCTCCAGAAATCTCAGCAAATACTTTTTCACCCAAACTGGATGATACTTTCAGGTAATGATCAGTACACTAAGGCAACTTGGTTTCCCAAATTTCGTTCTTCTACTTTGAAGCGTTCGTTTCCAGTAACAGTTCGAATTTTTAGGTTTCACTCTGTTTACTCCTATATTGATAGATGTATTTGGAACTCTAAATCCAACACGGTTTGTGCTAGCTTCTTGAAACTTGACACAATAAATTAGTTTCACGTTCTATCTCTATGTTTTGTTTCCTCTTGATGTAGCCCTAAGCAGTGACTGGCGAGAAACACTTTCATGGAAAAGGGTTGACAAGCTTCCAAAAATTACGAATCTCCAGAAATCTCAGTAAAATATTTTTTCACCCAAACTGGATGATACTTTCAGGTAATGATCAGTATACTAAGGCGACTTGGTTCCCCAAATTTCGTTCTTTTAAGTTGAAGCGTTCGTTTCCAGTAACAGTTTGAATTTTTAGGTTTCACTCTGCTTTCTCCTATATTGATAGATGTATTTGGAACTCTAAATCCAACACGGTTTGTGCTAGCTTCTTGAAACTTGACACAATAAAGAAGTTTCACGTTCTATCTCTAGGTTTTGTTTCCTCTTGATGTAGCCCTAAGCAGTGACTGGCGAGAAACACTTTCATGGAAAGGGGTTGCCAAGCTTCCAAAAATTACAAATCTCCAGAAATCTCAGCAAATACTTTTTCACCCAAACTGGATGATAGTTTCAGGTAATGATCAGTACACTAAGCCCACTTGCTTTACCAAATTTCGTTCTTCTACGTTGAAGCGTTCGTTTCCAGTAACAGTTTGAATTTTTAGGTTTCACTCTGTTTTCTCCTATATTGATAGATGTATTTGGAACTCTAAATCCAACACGGTTTGTGCTAGCTTCTTGAAACTTAACACAATAAAGTAGCGTTCTACCTCTATGTTTTGTTTCCTCTTGATGTAGCCCTAAGCAGTGAAGTGACTGGCGAGAAACACTTTCATTGAAAGGGGTTGCCAAGCTTCCAAAAATTACGAATCTCCAGAAATCTCAGCAAATACTTTTTCACCCAAACTGGATGATACTTTCAGGTAATGATCAGTACACTAAGGCGACTTGGTTTCCCAAATTTCGTTCTTCTATGTTGAAGCGTTCGTTTCCAGTAACAGTTTGAATTTTTAGGTTTCACTCTGTTTTCTCCCATATTGACAGATGTATTTGGAACTCTAAATCCAACACGGTTTGTGCTAGCTTCTTGAAACTTGACAAAGTACACTAGTTTCACGTTCTATCTCTATGTTTTGTTTCCTCTTGATGTAGCCCTATGCAGGAAATGGCGAGAAACGCTTTCATGGAAAGGGGTTGCAAAGCTTCCAAAAATTACGAATCTCCAGAAATCTCAGCAAATACTTTTTCACCCAAACTGGATGATACTTTCAGGTAATGATCAGTACACTAAGGCAACTTGGTTTCCCAAATTTCGTTCTTCTATGTTGAAGCGCTCGTTTCCAGTAACAGTTTGAAATTTTAGGTTTCACTCTGTTTTCTCCTATATTGATAGATGTATTTGGAACTCTAAATCCAACACGGTTTGTGCTAGCTTCTTGAAACTTGACACAATAAAGTAGTTTCACGTTCTCTCTGTATGTTTTGTTTCCTCTTGATGTAGCCCTATGCAGTGACTGGCGAGAAACACTTTCATGGAAAGGGGTTGCCAAGCTTCTAAAAATTACGAATCTCCAGAAATCTCAGCAAATATTTTTTCACCCAAACTGGATGATACTTTCAGGTAATGATCAGTACACTAAGGCGACTTGGTTCCCCAAATTTCGTTCTTCTATGTTGAAGCATTCGTTTCCAGTAACAGTTTGAATTTTTAGGTTTTACTCCGTTTACTCCTATATTGATAGATGTATTTGGAACTCTAAATCCAACACGGTTTGTGCTAGCTTCTTGAAACTTGACACAATAAAGTAGTTTCACGTTCTATCTCTATGTTTTGTTTCCTCTTGATGTAGCCCTAAGCAGTGACTGGCGAGAAACACTTTCATGGAAAGGGGTTGCCAAGCTTCCAAAAATTACAAATCTCCAGAAATCTCAGCAAATATTTTTTCACCCAAACTGGATGATACTTTCAGGTAATGATCAGTACACAAAGGCGACTTGGTTCCCCAAATTTCGTTCTTCTATGTTGAAGCGTTCGTTTCCAGTAACAGTTTGAATTTTTCGGTTTCACTCTGTTTTCTCCTATATTGATAGATGTATTTGGAACTCTAAATCCAACACGGTTTGTGCTAGCTTCTTGAAACTTGACACAATAAAGTAGCGTTCTACCTCTATGTTTTGTTTCCTCTTGATGTAGCCCTAAGCAATGACTGGCGAGAAACACTTTCATTGAAAGGGGTTGCCAAGATTCCAAAAATTACGAATCTCCAGAAATCTCAGCAAATACTTTTTCACCCAAACTGGATGATACTTTCAGGTAATGATCAGTACACTAAGGCGACTTGGTTTCCCAAATTTCGTTCTTCTATGTTGAAGCGTTCGTTTCCAGTAACAGTTTGAATTTTTAGGTTTCACTCTGTTTTCTCCTATATTGATAGATGTATTTGGAACTCTAAATCCAACACGGATTGTGCTAGCTTCTTGAAACTTGACAAAGTACAGTAGTTTCATGTTCTATCTCTATGTTTTGTTTCCTCTTGATGTAGCCCTATGCAGGAACTGGCGAGAAACGCTTTCATGGAAAGGGGTTGCAAAGCTTCCAAAAATTATGAATCTCCAGAAATCTCAGCAAATACTTTTTCACCCAAACTGGATGATACTTTCAGGTAATGATCAGTACACTAAGGCAACTTGGTTTCCCAAATTTCGTTCTTCTATGTTGAAGCGTTCGTTTCCAGTAACAGTTTGAAATTTTAGGTTTCACTCTGTTTTCTCCTATATTGATAGATGTATTTGGAACTCTAAATCCAACACGGTTTGTGCTAGCTTCTTGAAACTTGACACAATAAAGTAGCGTTCTACCTCTATGTTTTGTTTCCTCTTGATGTAGCCCTAAGCAGTGACTGGCGAGAAACACTTTCATGGAAAGGGGTTGCCAAGGTTCCAAAAATTACGAATCTCCAGAAATCACAGCAAATATTTTTTCACCCAAACTGGATGATACTTTCAGGTAATGATCAGTACACTAAGGCGACTTGGTTCCCCAAAGTTAGTTCTTTTATGTTGAACCATTCGTTTCCAGTAACAGTTTGCATTTTTAGGTTTCACTCTGCTTTCTCCTATACTGATAGATGTATTTGGAACTCTAAATCCAACACGGTTTGTCCTAGCTTCTTGAAACTTGACACAATAAAGTAGTTTTATGTTCTATATCTATGTTTTGTTTCCTCTTGATGTAGCCCTAAACAGTGACTGGCAAGAAACACTTTCATGGAAAGGGGTTGCCAAGCTTCCAAAAATTACGAATCTCCAGAAATCTCAGCAAATATTTTTTCACCCAAACTGGATAATACTTTCAGGTAATGATCTGTACACTAAGGCGACTTGGTTCCCCAAATTTCGTTCTTCTATGTTGAAGCGTTCGTTTCCAGTAACAGTTTGAATTTTTAGGTTTTACCCGTTTACTCCTATATTGATAGATGTATTTGGAACTCTAAATCCAGCACGGTTTGTGCTAGCTTCTTGAAACTTGACACAATAAAGTAGTTTCACGTCTATCTCTATGTTTTGTTTCCTCTTGATGTAGCCCTAAGCAGTGACTGGTGAGAAACACTTTCATGGAAAGGGGTTGCCAAGCTTCCAAAAATTACAAATCTCCAGAAATCTCAGCAAATACTTTTTCACCCAAACTGGATGATACTTTCAGGTAATGATCAGTACACTAAGCCCACTTGCTTCACCAAATTTCGTTCTTCTACGTTGAAGCGTTCGTTTCCAGTAACAGTTTGAATTTTTAGGTTTCACTCTGTTTTCTCCTATATTGATAGATGTATTTGGAACTCTAAATCCAACACGGTTTGTGCTAGCTTCTTGAAACTGTACACAATAAAGTAGCGTTCTACCTCTATGTTTTGTTTCCTCTTGATGTAGCCCTAAGCAATGACTGGCGAGAAACACTTTCATTGAAAGGGGTTGCCAAGATTCCAAAAATTACGAATCTCCAGAAATCTCAGCAAATACTTTTTCACCCAAACTGGATGATACTTTCAGGTAATGATCAGTACACTAAGGCGACTTGGTTTCCCAAATTTCGTTCTTCTATGTTGAAGCGTTCGTTTCCAGTAACAGTTTGAATTTTTAGGTTTCACTCTGTTTTCTCCTATATTGATAGATGTATTTGGAACTCTAAATCCAACACGGATTGTGCTAGCTTCTTGAAACTTGACAAAGTACAGTAGTTTCATGTTCTATCTCTATGTTTTGTTTCCTCTTGATGTAGCCCTATGCAGGAACTGGCGAGAAACGCTTTCATGGAAAGGGGTTGCAAAGCTTCCAAAAATTATGAATCTCCAGAAATCTCAGCAAATACTTTTTCACCCAAACTGGATGATACTTTCAGGTAATGATCAGTACACTAAGGCAACTTGGTTTCCCAAATTTCGTTCTTCTATGTTGAAGCGTTCGTTTCCAGTAACAGTTTGAAATTTTAGGTTTCACTCTGTTTTCTCCTATATTGATAGATGTATTTGGAACTCTAAATCCAACACGGTTTGTGCTAGCTTCTTGAAACTTGACACAATAAAGTAGCGTTCTACCTCTATGTTTTGTTTCCTCTTGATGTAGCCCTAAGCAGTGACTGGCGAGAAACACTTTCATGGAAAGGGGTTGCCAAGCTTCCAAAAATTACGAATCTCCAGAAATCACAGCAAATATTTTTTCACCCAAACTGGATGATACTTTCAGGTAATGATCAGTACACTAAGGCGACTTGGTTCCCCAAAGTTAGTTCTTTTATGTTGAACCATTCGTTTCCAGTAACAGTTTGCATTTTTAGGTTTCACTCTGCTTTCTCCTATACTGATAGATGTATTTGGAACTCTAAATCCAACACGGTTTGTCCTAGCTTCTTGAAACTTGACACAATAAAGTAGTTTTATGTTCTATATCTATGTTTTGTTTCCTCTTGATGTAGCCCTAAACAGTGACTGGCAAGAAACACTTTCATGGAAAGGGGTTGCCAAGCTTCCAAAAATTACGAATCTCCAGAAATCTCAGCAAATATTTTTTCACCCAAACTGGATGATACTTTCAGGTAATGATCTGTACACTAAGGCGACTTGGTTCCCCAAATTTCGTTCTTCTATGTTGAAGCGTTCGTTTCCAGTAACAGTTTGAATTTTTAGGTTTTACCCGTTTACTCCTATATTGATAGATGTATTTGGAACTCTAAATCCAACACGGTTTGTGCTAGCTTCTTGAAACTTGACACAATAAAGTAGTTTCACGTCTATCTCTATGTTTTGTTTCCTCTTGATGTAGCCCTAAGCAGTGACTGGTGAGAAACACTTTCATGGAAAGGGGTTGCCAAGCTTCCAAAAATTACAAATCTCCAGAAATCTCAGCAAATACTTTTTCACCCAAACTGGATGATACTTTCAGGTAATGATCAGTACACTAAGCCCACTTGCTTCACCAAATTTCGTTCTTCTACGTTGAAGCGTTCGTTTCCAGTAACAGTTTGAATTTTTAGGTTTCACTCTGTTTTCTCCTATATTGATAGATGTATTTGGAACTCTAAATCCAACACGGTTTGTGCTAGCTTCTTGAAACTTGACACAATAAAGTAGCGTTCTACCTCTATGTTTTGTTTCCTCTTGATGTAGCCCTAAGCAGTGACTGGCGAGAAACACTTTCATTGAAAGGGGTTGCCAAGCTTCCAAAAATTACGAATCTCCAGAAATCTCAGCAAATACTTTTTCACCCAAAGTGGATGATACTTTCAGGTAATGATCAGTACACTAAGGCGACTTGGTTTCCCAAATTTCGTTCTTCTATGTTGAAGCGTTCGTTTCCAGTAACAGTTTGAATTTTTAGGTTTCACTCTGTTTTCTCCTATATTGATAGATGTATTTGGAACTCTAAATCCAACACGGTTTGTGCTAGCTTCTTGAAACTTGACAAAGTACAGTAGTTTCACGTTCTATCTCTATGTTTTGTTTCCTCTTGATGTAGCCCTATGCCGGAACTGGCGAGAAACGCTTTCATGGAAAGGGGTTGCAAAGCTTCCAAAAATTACGAATCTCCAGAAATCTCAGCAAATACTTTTTCACCCAAACTGGATGATACTTTCAGGTAATGATCAGTACACTAAGGCAACTTGGTTCCCCAAATTTCGTTCTTCTATGTTGAAGCGTTCGTTTCCAGTAACAGTTTGAAATTTTAGGTTTCACTCTGTTTACTCCTATATTGATAGATGTATTTGGAACTCTAAATCCAACACGGTTTGTACTAGCTTCTTGAAACTTGACAAAATAAATAAGTTTCAAGTTCTCTCTCCATGTTTTGTTTCCTCTTGATGTAGCCCTAAGCAGTGACCGCCGAGAAACACTTTCATGGAAAGGGGTTGCCAAGCTTCCAAAAATTACGAGTCTCCAGAAATCTCAGCAAATACTTTTTCACCCAAACTGGATGATACTTTCAGGTAATGATCAGTACACTAAGCCCACTTGCTTCACCAAATTTCGTTCTTCTACTTTGAAGCGTTCAATTCCAGTAACAGTTTGAATTTTTAGGTTTCACTCTGTTTACTCCTATATTGATAGATGTATTTGGAACTCTAAATCCAACACGGTTTGTGCTAGCTTCTTGAAACTTGACACAATAAAGTAGTTTCACGTTCTATCTCTATGTTTTGTTTCCTCTTGATGTAGCCCTAAGCAGTGACTGGCGAGAAACACTTTCATGGAAAGGGGTTGCCAAGCTTCCAAAAATTACGAATCTCCAGAAATCTCAGCAAATATTTTTTCACCCAAACTGGATGATACTTTCAGGTAATGATCAGTACACTAAGGCGACTTGGTTCCCCAAATTTAGTTCTTCTATGTTGAAGCATTCGTTTCCACTAACAGTTTGAATTTTTAGGTTTCACTCTGTTTTCTCCTATATTGATAGATGTATTTGGAACTCTAATTCCAACACGGTTTCTGCTAGCTTCTTAAAACTTGACACAATAAAGTAGTTTTACGTTCTATCTCTATGTTTTGTTTCCTCTTGATGTAGCCCTAAACAGTGACTGTCGAGAAACACTTTCATGGAAAGGGATTGCCAAGCTTCTAAAAATTACGAATCTCCAGATATCACAGCAAATATTTTTTCACCCAAACTGGATGATACTTTCAGGTAATGATCACTACACTAAGGCGACTTGGTTCCCCAAATTTCGTTCTTCTATGTTGAAGCGTTCATTTCCAGTAACAGTTTGAATTTTTAGGTTTCACTGTTTACTCCTACATTGATAGATGTATTTGGAACTCTAAATCCAACACGGTTTGTGCTAGCTTCTTGAAACTTGACACAATAAATTAGTTTCACGTTCTATCTCTATGTTTTGTTTCCTCTTGATGTAGCCCTAAGCAGTGACTGGCGAGAAACACTTTCATGGAAAGGGGTTGCCAAGCTTCCAAAAATTACGAATCTCCAGAAATCTCAGTAAAATATTTTTTCACCCAAACTGGATGATACTTTCAGGTAATGATCAGTACACTAAGCAGTTTGAATTTTTAGGTTTCACTCTGTTTTCTCCTATATTGATAGATGTATTTGGAACTCTAAATCCAACACGGTTTGTGCTAGCTTCTTGAAACTTGACACAATAAAGTAGCGTTCTACCTCTATGTTTTGTTTCCTCTTGATGTAGCCCTAAGCAGTGACTGGCGAGAAACACTTTCATTGAAAGGGGTTGCCAAGCTTCCAAAAATTACGAATCTCCAGAAATCTCAGCAAATACTTTTTCACCCAAACTGGATGATACTTTCAGGTAATGATCAGTACACTAAGGCGACTTGGTTTCCCAAATTTCGTTCTTCTATGTTGAAGCGTTCGTTTCCAGTAACAGTTTGAATTTTTAGGTTTCACTCTGTTTTCTCCTATATTGATAGATGTATTTGGAACTCTAAATCCAACACGGTTTGTGCTAGCTTCTTGAAACTTGACAAAGTACAGTAGTTTCACGTTCTATCTCTATGTTTTGTTTCCTCTTGATGTAGCCCTATGCCGGAACTGGCGAGAAACGCTTTCATGGAAAGGGGTTGCAAAGCTTCCAAAAATTACGAATCTCCAGAAATCTCAGCAAATACTTTTTCACCCAAACTGGATGATACTTTCAGGTAATGATCAGTACACTAAGGCAACTTGGTTCCCCAAATTTCGTTCTTCTATGTTGAAGCGTTCGTTTCCAGTAACAGTTTGAAATTTTAGGTTTCACTCTGTTTACTCCTATATTGATAGATGTATTTGGAACTCTAAATCCAACACGGTTTGTGCTAGCTTCTTGAAACTTGAAACAATAAAGTAGCGTTCTACCTCTATATTTTGTTTCCTCTTGATGTAGCCCTAAGCAGTGACTGGCGAGAAACACTTTCATGGAAAGGGGTTGCCAAGCTTCCAAAAATTACGAATCTCCAGAAATCTCAGTAAAATATTTTTTCACCCAAACTGGATGATACTTTCAGGTAATGATCAGTACACTAAGCAGTTTGAATTTTTAGGTTTCACTCTGTTTTCTCCTATATTGATAGATGTATTTGGAACTCTAAATCCAACACGGTTTGTGCTAGCTTCTTGAAACTTGAAACAATAAAGTAGCGTTCTACCTCTATATTTTGTTTCCTCTTGATGTAGCCCTAAGCAGTGACTGGCGAGAAACACTTTCATTGAAAGGGGTTGCCAAGCTTCCAAAAATTACGAATCTCCAGAAATCTCAGTAAAATATTTTTTCACCCAAACTGGATGATACTTTCAGTTAATGATCAGTACACTAAGCAGTTTGAATTTTTAGGTTTCACTCTGTTTTCTCCTATATTGATAGATGTATTTGGAACTCTAAATCCAACACGGTTTGTGCTAGCTTCTTGAAACTTGACACAATAAAGTAGTTTCACGTTCTATCTCTATGTTTTGTTTCCTCTTGATGTAGCCCTAAGCAGTGACTGGCGAGAAACACTTTCATGGAAAGGGGTTGCCAAGCTTCCAAAAATTACGAATCTCCAGAAATCTCAGCAAATACTTTTTCACCCAAACTGGATGATACTTTCAGGTACTGATCAGTACACTAAGGCGACTTGGTTTCCCAAATTTCGTTCTTCTATGTTGAAGCGTTCGTTTCCAGTAACAGTTTGAAATTTTAGGTTTCACTCTGTTTTCTCCTATATTGATAGATGTATTTGGAACTCTAAATCCAACACGGTTTGTGCTAGGTTCTTGAAACTTGACACAATAAAGTAGTTTCACGTTCTCTCTCTATGTTTTGTTTCCTCTTGATGTAGCCCTATGCAGTGACTGGCGAGAAACACTTTCATGGAAAGGGGTTGCCAAGCTTCCAAAAATTACGAGTCTCCAGAAATCTCAGCAAATACTTTTTCACCCAAACTGGATGATACTTTCAGGTAATGATCAGTACACTAAGCCCACTTGCTTCACCAAATTTCGTTCTTCTACGTTGAAGCGTTCGATTCCACTAACAGTTTGAATTTTTAGGTTTCACTCTGTTTACTCCTATATTGATAGATGTATTTGGAACTCTAAAT
Source organism: Spermophilus citellus (assembly GCF_964194105.1). NCBI lineage: Eukaryota > Metazoa > Chordata > Mammalia > Rodentia > Sciuridae > Spermophilus > Spermophilus citellus. Next base: position 82,814,096 of record NC_138189.1, read on the forward strand.
CCAACACGGTTTGTGCTAGCTTCTTGAAACTTGACACAATAAAGTAGTTTCACGTTCTATCTCTATGTTTTGTTTCCTCTTGATGTAGCCCTAAGCAGTGACTGGCGAGAAACACTTTCATGGAAAGGGGTTGCCAAGCTTCCAAAAATTACGAATCTCCAGAAATCTCAGCAAATATTTTTTCACCCAAACTGGATGATACTTTCAGGTAATGATCAGTACACTAAGGCGACTTGGTTCCCCAAATTTAGTTCTTCTATGTTGAAGCATTCGTTTCCAGTAACAGTTTGAATTTTTAGGTTTCACTCTGTTTTCTCCTATATTGATAGATGTATTTGGAACTCTAATTCCAACACGGTTTCTGCTAGCTTCTTAAAACTTGACACAATAAAGTAGTTTTACGTTCTATCTCTATGTTTTGTTTCCTCTTGATGTAGCCCTAAACAGTGACTGTCGAGAAACACTTTCATGGAAAGGGATTGCCAAGCTTCTAAAAATTACGAATCTCCAGAAATCACAGCAAATATTTTTTCACCCAAACTGGATGATACTTTCAGGTAATGATCAGTACACTAAGGCGACTTGGTTCCCCAAATTTCGTTCTTCTATGTTGAAGCGTTCATTTCCAGTAACAGTTTGAATTTTTAGGTTTCACTGTTTACTCCTATATTGATAGATGTATTTGGAACTCTAAATCCAACACGGTTTGTGCTAGCTTCTTGAAACTTGACACAATAAAGTAGTTTCACGTTCTATCTCTATGTTTTATTTCCTCTTGATGTAGCCCTAAGCAGTGACTGGCGAGAAACACTTTCCTGGAAAGGGGTTACCAAGCTTCCAAAAATTACGAATCTCCAGAAATCTCAGTAAAATATTTTTTCACCCAAACTGGATGATACTTTCAGGTAATGATCAGTACACTAGGCAGTTTGAATTTTTAGGTTTCACTCTGTTTTCTCCTATATTGATAGATGTATTTGGAACTCTAAATCCAACACGGTTTGTGCTAGCTTCTTGAAACTTGACACAATAAAGTACTTTCACGTTCTATCTCTATGTTTTGTTTCCTCTTGATGTAGCCCTAAGCAGTGACTGGCGAGAAACACTTTCATTGAAAGGGGTTGCCAAGCTTCCAAAAATTACGAATCTCCAGAAATCTCAGCAAATACTTTTTCAGCCAAACTGGATGATACTTTCAGGTAATGATCAGTACACTAAGGCGACTTGGTTTCCCAAATTTCGTTCTTCTATGTTGAAGCGTTCGTTTCCAGTAACAGTTTGAATTTTTAGGTTTCACTCTGTTTTCTCCTATATGGATAGATGTATTTGGAACTCTAAATCCAACACGGTTTGTGCTAGCTTCTTGAAACTTGACACAATAAAGTAGTTTCACGTTCTATCTCTATGTTTTGTTTCCTCTTGATGTAGCCCTAAGCAGTGACTGGCAAGAAACACTTTCATGGAAAGCGGTTGCCAAGCTTCCAAAAATTACGAATCTCCAGAAATCTCAGCAAATACTTTTTCACCCAAACTGGATGATACTTTCAGGTAATGATCAGTACACTAAGCCCACGTGCTTCACCAAATTTCGTTCTTCTACGTTGAAGCCTTCGATTCCAGTAACAGTTTGAATTTTTAGGTTTCACTCTGTTTACTCCTATATTGATAGATGTATTTGGAACTGTAATTCCAACACGGTTTGTGCTAGCTTCTTGAAACTTGACACAATAAAGTAGTTTCACGTTCTATCTCTATGTTTTGTTTCCTCTTGATGTAGCCCTATGCAGGAACTGGCGAGAAACGTTTTCATGGAAAGGGGTTGCCAAGCTTCCAAAAATTACGAATCTCCAGAAATCTCAGCAAATACTTTTTCACCCAAACTGGATGATACTTTCAGGTAATGATCAGTACACTAAGGCAACTTGGTTCCCCAAATTTCGTTCTTCTATGTTGAAGCGTTCGTTGCCAGTAACAGTTTGAAATTTTAGGTTTCACTCTGTTTACTCCTATATTGATAGATGTATTTGGAACTCTAAATCCAACACGGTTTGTGCTAGCTTCTTGAAACTTGACAAAATAAATTAGTTTCACGTTCTCTCTCTATATTTTGTTTCCTCTTGATGTAGCCCTAAGCAGTGACTGGCGAGAAACACTTTCATGGAAAGGGGTTGCCAAGCTTCCAAAAATTACGAGTCTCCAGAAATCTCAGCAAATACTTTTTCACCCAAACTGGATGATACTTTCAGGTAATGATCAGTACCCTAAGCCCACTTGCTTCACCAAATTTCGTTCTTCTACTTTGTAGCGTTCGATTCCAGTAACAGTTTGAATTTTTAGGTTTCACTCTGTTTTCTCCTATATTGATAGATGTATTTGGAACTCTAAATCCAACACGGTTTGTGCTAGCTTCTTGAAACTTGACAAAATAAAGTAGTTTCACGTTCTATCTCTATGTTTTGTTTCCTCTTGATGTAGCCCTAAGCAGTGACTGGCGAGAAACACTTTAATGGAAAGGGGTTGCCAAGCTTCCAAAAATTACGAATCTCCAGAAATCTCAGTAAAATATTTTTTCACCCAAACTGGATGATACTTTCAGGTAATGATCAGTACACTAAGGCGACTTGGTTCCCCAAATTTCGTTCTTCTATGTTGAAGCGTACATTTCCAGTAACAGTTTGAATTTTTAGTTTTCACTGTTTACTCCTATATTGATAGATGTATTTGGAACTCTAAATCCAACACGGTTTGTGCTAGCTTCTTGAAACTTGACACAATAAAGTAGTTTCACGTTCTATCTCTATGTTTTGTTTCCTCTTGATGTAGCCCTAAGCAGTGACTGGCGAGAAACACTTTCATGGAAAGGGGTTGCCCAGCTTCCAAAAATTACGAATCTCCAGAAATCTCAGCAAATACTTTTTCACCCAAACTGGATGATACTTTCAGGTAATGATCAGTACACTAAGCCCACTTGCTTCACCAAATTTCGTTCTTCTACTTGGAAGCGTTCGTTTCCAGTAACAGTTTGAATTTTTAGGTTTCACTCTGTTTTCTCCTATATTGATAGATGTATTTGGAACTCTAAATCCAACACGGTTTGTGCTAGCTTCTTGAAACTTGACACAATAAAGTAGTTTCACGTTCTATCTCTATGTTTTGTTTCCTCTTGATGTAGCCCTAAGCAGTGACTGGTGAGAAACACTTTCATTCAAAGGGGTTGCCAAGCATCCAAAAATTACGAATCTTCAGAAATCTCAGCAAATACTTTTTCACCCAAACTGGATGATACTTTCAGGTAATGATCAGTACACTAAGTCCACTTGCTTCACCAAATTTCGTTCTTCTACGTTGAAGCGTTCGTTTCCAGTAACAGTTTGAATTTTTAGGTTTCACTCTGTTTTCTCCTATATTGATAGATGTATTTGGAACTCTAAATCCAACACGGTTTGTGCTAGCTTCTTGAAACTTGACACAATAAAGTAGCGTTCTACCTCTATGTTTTGTTTCCTCTTGATGTAGCCCTAAGCAGTGACTGGCGAGAAACACTTTCATTGAAAGGGGTTGCCAAGCTTCCAAAAATTACGAATCTCCAGAAATCTCAGCAAATACTTTTTCACCCAAACTGGATGATACTTTCAGGTAATGATCAGTACACTAAGGCGACTTGGTTTCCCAAATTTCGTTCTTCTATGTTGAAGCGTTCGTTTCCAGTAACAGTTTGAATTATTAGGTTTCACTCTGTTTTCTCCTATATTGATAGACGTATTTGGAACTCTAAATCCAACACGGTTTGTGCTAGCTTCTTGAAACTTGACAAAGTACAGTAGTTTCACGTTCTATCTCTATGTTTTGTTTCCTCTTGATGTAGCCCTATGCAGGAACTGGCGAGAAATGCTTTCATGGAAAGGGGTTGCAAAGCTTCCAAAAATTACGAATCTCCAGAAATCTCAGCAAATACTTTTTCACCCAAACTGGATGATACTTTCAGGTAATGATCAGTACACTAAGGCAACTTGGTTCCCCAAATTTCGTTCTTCTATGTTGAAGCGTTCGTTTCCAGTAACAGTTTGAAATTTTAGGTTTCACTCTGTTTTCTCCTATATTGATAGATGTATTTGGAACTCTAAATCCAACACGGTTTGTGCTAGCTTCTTGAAACTTGACGAAATAAATTAGTTTCACGTTCTCTCTCTATGTTTTCTTTCCTCTTGATGTAGCCCTAAGCAGTGATTGGCGAGAAACACTTTCATGGAAAGGGGTTGCCAAGCTTCCAAAAATTACGAGTCTCCAGAAATCTCAGCAAATACTTTTTCACCCAAACTGGATGATACTTTCAGGTAATGATCAGTACACTAAGCCCACTTGCTTCACCAAATTTCGTTCTTCTACTTTGTAGCGTTCGTTTCCAGTAACAGTTTGAATTTTTAGGTTTCACTCTGTTTACTCCTATATTGATAGATGTATTTGGAACTCTAAATCCAACACGGTTCGTGCTAGCTTCTTGAAACTTGACACAATAAAGTAGTTTCACGTTCTATCTCTATGTTTTGTTTCCTCTTGATGTAGCCCTAAGCAGTGACTGGCGAGAAACACTTTCATGGAAAAAGGTTGCCAAGCTTCCAATAATTACGAATCTCCAGAAATCTCAGCAAATACTTTTTCACCCAAACTGGATGATACTTTCAGGTAATGATCAGTACACTAAGGCGACTTGGTTTCCCAAATTTCGTTCTTCTATGTTGAAGCATTCGTTTCCAGTAACAGTTTGAATTTTTAGGTTTCACTCTGTTTTCTCCTATATTGATAGATGTATTTGGAACTCTAAATCCAACACGGTTTGTGCTACCTTCTTGAAACTTGACAAAGTACAGTAGTTTCACGTTCTATCTCTATGTTTTGTTTCCTCTTATGTAGCCCTATGCAGGAACTGGCGAGAAACGCTTTCATGGAAAGGGGTTGCCAAGCTTCCAAAAATTACTAATCTCCAGAAATCTCAGCAAATACTTTTTCACCCAAACTGGATGATACTTTCAGGTAATGATCAGTACACTAAGCCCACTTGCTTCACCAAATTTCGTTCTTCTACTTTGTAGCATTCGTTTCCAGTAACAGTTTGAATTTTTAGGTTTCACTCTGTTTACTCCTATATTGATAGATGTATTTGGAACTCTAAATCCAACACGGTTCGTGCTAGCTTCTTGAAACTTGACACAATAAAGTAGTTTCACGTTCTATCTCTATGTTTTGTTTCCTCTTGATGTAGCCCTAAGCAGTGACTGGCGAGAAACACTTTCATGGAAAGGGGTTGCCAAGCTTCCAAAAATTACGAGTCTCCAGAAATCTCAGCAAATACTTTTTCACCCAAACTGGATGATACTTTCAGGTAATGATCAGTACACTAAGCCCACTTGCTTCACCAAATTTCGTTCTTCTACTTTGTAGCGTTCGTTTCCAGTAACAGTTTGAATTTTTAGGTTTCACTCTGTTTTCTCCTATATTGATAGATGTATTTGGAACTCTAAATCCAACACGGTTTGTGCTAGCTTCTTGAAACTTGACAAAATAAAGTAGTTTCACGTTCTATCTCTATGTTTTGTTTCCTCTTGATGTAGCCCTAAGCAGTGACTGGCGAGAAACACTTTCATGGAAAGGGGTTGCCAAGCTTCCAAAAATTACGAATCTCCAGAAATCTCAGTAAAATATTTTTTCACCCAAACTGTATGATACTTTCAGGTAATGATCAGTACACTAAGGCGACTTGATTCCCCAAATTTCGTTCCTTTAAGTTGAAGCGTTCGTTTCCTTAACAGTTTGAATTTTTAGGTTTCACTCTGTTTTCTCCTATATTGATAGATGTATTTGGAACTCTAAATCCAACACGGTTTGTGCTAGCTTCTTGAAACTTGACACAATAACGTAGTTTCACGTTCTATCTCTATTTTGTTTCCTCTTGATGTACCCCTAAGCAGTGACTGGCGAGAAACACTTTCATGGAAAGGGGTTGCCAAGCTTCCAAAAATTACGAATCTCCAGAAATCTCAGCAAATACTTTTTCACCCAAACTGGATGATACTTTCAGGTAATGATCAGTACACTATGCCCACTTGCTTCACCAAATTTCGTTCTTCTACGTTGAAGCGTTCGATTCCAGTAACAGTTTGAATTTTTAGGTTTCACTCTGTTTACTCCTATATTGATAGATGTATTTGGAACTCTAATTCCAACACGGTTTGTGCTAGCTTCTTGAAACTTGACACAATAAAGTAGTTTCACGTTCTATCTCTATCTTTTGTTTCCTCTTGATGTAGCCCTAAGCAGTGACTGGCGAGAAACACTTTCATGGAAAGGGGTTGCCAAGCTTCCAAAAATTACGAATCTCCAGAAATCTCAGCAAATATTTTTTCACCCAAACTGGATGATACTTTCAGGTAATGATCAGTACACTAAGGCGACTTGGTTCCCCAAATTTAGTTCTTCTATGTTGAAGCATTCGTTTCCACTAACAGTTTGAATTTTTAGGTTTCACTCTGTTTTCTCCTATATTGATAGATGTATTTGGAACTCTAATTCCAACACGGTTTCTGCTAGCTTCTTAAAACTTGACACAATAAAGTAGTTTTACGTTCTATCTCTATGTTTTGTTTCCTGTTGATGTAGCCCTAAACAGTGACTGTCGAGAAACACTATCATGGAAAGGGATTGCCAAGCTTCTAAAAATTACGAATCTCCAGAAATCACAGCAAATATTTTTTCACCCAAACTGGATGATACTTTCAGGTAAGGATCAGTACACTAAGGCGACTTGGTTCCCCAAATTTCGTTCTTCTATGTTGAAGCGTTCATTTCCAGTAACAGTTTGAATTTTTAGGTTTCACTGTTTACTCCTATATTGATAGATGTATTTGGAACTCTAAATCCAACACGGTTTGTGCTAGCTTCTTGAATCTTGACACAATAAAGTAGTTTCACGTTCTATCTCTATGTTTTGTTTCCTCTTGATGTAGCCCTAAGCAGTGACTGGCGAGAAACACTTTCATGGAAAGGGGTTGCCAAGCTTCCAAAAATTACGAATCTCCAGAAATCTCAGCAAATACTTTTTCACCCAAACTGGATGATACTTTCAGGTAATGATCAGTACACTAAGCCCACTTGCTTCACCAAATTTCGTTCTTCTACGTTGAAGCGTTCGTTTCCAGTAACAGTTTGAATTTTTAGGTTTCACTCTGTTTTCTCCTATATTGATAGATGTATTTGGAACTCTAAATCCAACACGGTTTGTGCTAGCTTCTTGAAACTTGACACAATAAAGTAGCGTTCTACCTCTATGTTTTGTTTCCTCTTGATGTAGCCCTAAGCAGTGACTGGCGAGAAACACTTTCATTGACAGGGGTTGCCAAGCTTCCAAAAATTACGAATCTCCAGAAATCTCAGCAAATACTTTTAAACCCAAACTGGATGATACTTTCAGGTAATGATCAGTACACTAAGCCCACTTGCTTCACCAAATTTCGTTCTTCTACTTTGTAGCGTTCATTTCCAGTAACAGTTTGAAATTTTAGGTTTCACTCTGTTTACTCCTATATTGATAGATGTATTTGGAACTCTAAATCCAACACGGTTCGTGCTAGCTTCTTGAAACTTGACACAATAAAGTAGTTTCACGTTCTATTCTCTATGTTTTGTTTCCTCTTGATGTAGCCCTAAGTAGTGACTGGCGAGAAACACTTTCATGGAAAGAGGTTGCCAAGCTTCCAAAAATTACGAATCTCCAGAAATCTCAGCAAATACTTTTTCACCCAAACTGGATGATACTTTCAGGTAATGATCAGTACACTAAGGCGACTTGGTTTCCCAAATTTCGTTCTTCTATGTTGAAGCGTTCGTTTCCAGTAACAGTTTGAATTTTTAGGTTTCACTCTGTTTTCTCCTATATTGATAGATGTATTTGGAACTCTAAATCCAACACGGTTTGTGCTAGCTTCTTGAATCTTGACACAATAAAGTAGCGTTCTACCTCTATGTTTTGTTTCCTCTTGATGTAGCCCTAAGCAGTGACTGACGAGAAACACTTTCATTGAAAGGGGTTGCCAAGCTTCCAAAAATTACGAATCTCCAGAAATCTCAGCAAATACTTTTTCACCCAAACTGGATGATACTTTCAGGTAATGATCAGTACACTAAGGCGACTTGGTTTCCCAAATTTCGTTCTTCTATGTTGAAGCGTTCGTTTCCAGTAACAGTTTGAATTATTAGGTTTCACTCTGTTTTCTCCTATATTGATAGATGTATTTGGAACTCTAAATCCAACACGGTTTGTGCTAGCTTCTTGAAACTTGACAAAGTACAGTAGTTTCACGTTCTATCTGTATGTTTTGTTTCCTCTTGATGTAGCCCTATGCAGGAACTGGCGAGAAACGCTTTCATGGAAAGGGGTTGCAAAGCTTCCAAAAATTACTAATCTCCAGAAATCTCAGCTAATACTTTTTCACCCAAACTGGATGATACTTTCAGGTAATGATCAGTACACTAAGGCAACTTGGTTCCCCAAATTTCGTTCTTCTATGTTGAAGCGTTCGTTGCCAGTAACAGTTTGAAATTTTAGGTTTCACTCTGTTTACTCCTATATTGATAGATGTATTTGGAACTCTAAATCCAACACGGTTTGTGCTAGCTTCTTGAAACTTGACAAAATAAATTAGTTTCACGTTCTCTCTCTATGTTTTGTTTCCTCTTGATGTAGCCCTAAGCAGTGACTGGCGAGAAACACTTTCATGGAAAGGGGTTGCCAAGCTTCCAAAAATTACGAGTCTCCAGAAATCTCAGCAAATACTTTTTCACCCAAACTGGATGTTACATTCAGGTAATGATCAGTACCCTAAGCCCACTTGCTTCACCAAATTTCGTTCTTCTACTTTGTAGCGTTCGATTCCAGTAACAGTTTGAATTTTTAGGTTTCACTCTGTTTTCTCCTATATTGATAGATGTATTTGGAACTCTAAATCCAACACGGTTTGTGCTAGCTTCTTGAAACTTGACAAAATAAAGTAGTTTCACGTTCTATCCCTATGTTTTGTTTCCTCTTGATGTAGCCCTAAGCAGTGACTGGCGAGAAACACTTTCATAGAAAGGGGTTGCCAAGCTTCCAAAAATTACGAATCTCCAGAAATCTCAGTAAAATATTTTTTCACCCAAACTGGATGATACTTTCAGGTAATGATCAGTACACTAAGGCGACTTGATTCCCCAAATTTCGTTCTTTTAAGTTGAAGCGTTCGTTTCCAGTAACAGTTTGAATTTTTAGGTTTCACTCTGTTTTCTCCTATATTGATAGATGTATTTGGAACTCTAAATCCAACACGGTTTGTGCTAGCTTCTTGAAACTTGACACAATAAAGTAGTTTCACGTTCTATCTCTATGTTTTGTTTCCTCTTGATGTAGCCCTAAGCAGTGACTGGCGAGAAACACTTTCATGGAAAGGGGTTGCCAAGCTTCCAAAAATTACGAATCTCCAGAAATCTCAGCAAATATTTTTTCACCCAAACTGGATGATACTTTCAGGTAATGATCAGTACACTAAGGCGACTTGGTTCCCCAAATTTAGTTCTTCTATGTTGAAGCATTCGTTTCCAGTAACAGTTTGAATTTTTAGGTTTCACTCTGTTTTCTCCTATATTGATAGATGTATTTGGAACTCTAATTCCAACACGGTTTCTGCTAGCTTCTTAAAACTTGACACAATAAAGTAGTTTTACGTTCTATCTCTATGTTTTGTTTCCTCTTGATGTAGACCTAAACAGTGACTGTCGAGAAACACTTTCATGGAAAGGGATTGCCAAGCTTCTAAAAATTACGAATCTCCAGAAATCACAGCAAATATTTTTTCACCCAAACTGGATGATACTTTCAGGTAATGATCAGTACACTAAGGCGACTTGGTTCCCCAAATTTCGTTCTTCTATGTTGAAGCGTTCATTTCCAGTAACAGTTTGAATTTTTAGGTTTCACTGTTTACTCCTATATTGATAGATGTATTTGGAACTCTAAATCCAACACGGTTTGTGCTAGCTTCTTGAAACTTGACACAATAAAGTAGTTTCACGTTCTATCTCTATGTTTTGTTTCCTCTTGATGTAGCCCTAAGCAGTGACTGGCGAGAAACACTTTCATGGAAAGGGGTTGCCAAGCTTCCAAAAATTACGAATCTCCAGAAATCTCAGTAAAATATTTTTTCACCCAAACTGGATGATACTTTCAGGTAATGATCAGTACACTAAGCAGTTTGAATTTTTAGGTTTCACTCTGTTTTCTCCTATATTGATAGATGTATTTGGAACTCTAAATCCAACACGGTTTGTGCTAGCTTCTTGAAACTTGAAACAATAAAGTAGCGTTCTACCTCTATATTTTGTTTCCTCTTGATGTAGCCCTAAGCAGTGACTGGCGAGAAACACTTTCATTGAAAGGGGTTGCCAAGCTTCCAAAAATTACGAATCTCCAGAAATCTCAGTAAAATATTTTTTCACCCAAACTGGATGATACTTTCAGTTAATGATCAGTACACTAAGCAGTTTGAATTTTTAGGTTTCACTCTGTTTTCTCCTATATTGATAGATGTATTTGGAACTCTAAATCCAACACGGTTTGTGCTAGCTTCTTGAAACTTGACACAATAAAGTAGTTTCACGTTCTATCTCTATGTTTTGTTTCCTCTTGATGTAGCCCTAAGCAGTGACTGGCGAGAAACACTTTCATGGAAAGGGGTTGCCAAGCTTCCAAAAATTACGAATCTCCAGAAATCTCAGCAAATACTTTTTCACCCAAACTGGATGATACTTTCAGGTACTGATCAGTACACTAAGGCGACTTGGTTTCCCAAATTTCGTTCTTCTATGTTGAAGCGTTCGTTTCCAGTAACAGTTTGAAATTTTAGGTTTCACTCTGTTTTCTCCTATATTGATAGATGTATTTGGAACTCTAAATCCAACACGGTTTGTGCTAGGTTCTTGAAACTTGACACAATAAAGTAGTTTCACGTTCTCTCTCTATGTTTTGTTTCCTCTTGATGTAGCCCTATGCAGTGACTGGCGAGAAACACTTTCATGGAAAGGGGTTGCCAAGCTTCCAAAAATTACGAGTCTCCAGAAATCTCAGCAAATACTTTTTCACCCAAACTGGATGATACTTTCAGGTAATGATCAGTACACTAAGCCCACTTGCTTCACCAAATTTCGTTCTTCTACGTTGAAGCGTTCGATTCCACTAACAGTTTGAATTTTTAGGTTTCACTCTGTTTACTCCTATATTGATAGATGTATTTGGAACTCTAAATCCAACACGGTTTGTGCTAGCTTCTTGAAACTTGACACAATAAAGTAGTTTCACGTTCTATCTCTATGTTTTGTTTCCTCTTGATGTAGCCCTAAGCAGTGACTGGCGAGAAACACTTTCATGGAAAGGGGTTGCCAAGCTTCCAAAAATTACGAATCTCCAGAAATCTCAGCAAATATTTTTTCACCCAAACTGGATGATACTTTCAGGTAATGATCAGTACACTAAGGCGACTTGGTTCCCCAAATTTAGTTCTTCTATGTTGAAGCATTCGTTTCCAGTAACAGTTTGAATTTTTAGGTTTCACTCTGTTTTCTCCTATATTGATAGATGTATTTGGAACTCTAATTCCAACACGGTTTCTGCTAGCTTCTTAAAACTTGACACAATAAAGTAGTTTTACGTTCTATCTCTATGTTTTGTTTCCTCTTGATGTAGCCCTAAACAGTGACTGTCGAGAAACACTTTCATGGAAAGGGATTGCCAAGCTTCTAAAAATTACGAATCTCCAGAAATCACAGCAAATATTTTTTCACCCAAACTGGATGATACTTTCAGGTAATGATCAGTACACTAAGGCGACTTGGTTCCCCAAATTTCGTTCTTCTATGTTGAAGCGTTCATTTCCAGTAACAGTTTGAATTTTTAGGTTTCACTGTTTACTCCTATATTGATAGATGTATTTGGAACTCTAAATCCAACACGGTTTGTGCTAGCTTCTTGAAACTTGACACAATAAAGTAGTTTCACGTTCTATCTCTATGTTTTATTTCCTCTTGATGTAGCCCTAAGCAGTGACTGGCGAGAAACACTTTCCTGGAAAGGGGTTACCAAGCTTCCAAAAATTACGAATCTCCAGAAATCTCAGTAAAATATTTTTTCACCCAAACTGGATGATACTTTCAGGTAATGATCAGTACACTAGGCAGTTTGAATTTTTAGGTTTCACTCTGTTTACTCCTATATTGATCGATGTATTTGGAACTCTAAATCCAACACGGTTTGTGCTAGCTTCTTGAAACTTGACACAATAAAGTACTTTCACGTTCTATCTCTATGTTTTGTTTCCTCTTGATGTAGCCCTAAGCAGTGACTGGCGAGAAACACTTTCATTGAAAGGGGTTGCCAAGCTTCCAAAAATTACGAATCTCCAGAAATCTCAGCAAATACTTTTTCAGCCAAACTGGATGATACTTTCAGGTAATGATCAGTACACTAAGGCGACTTGGTTTCCCAAATTTCATTCTTCTATGTTGAAGCGTTCGTTTCCAGTAACAGTTTGAATTTTTAGGTTTCACTCTGTTTTCTCCTATATGGATAGATGTATTTGGAACTCTAAATCCAACACGGTTTGTGCTAGCTTCTTGAAACTTGACACAATAAAGTAGTTTCACGTTCTATCTCTATGTTTTGTTTCCTCTTGATGTAGCCCTAAGCAGTGACTGGCAAGAAACACTTTCATGGAAAGCGGTTGCCAAGCTTCCAAAAATTACGAATCTCCAGAAATCTCAGCAAATACTTTTTCACCCAAACTGGATGATACTTTCAGGTAATGATCAGTACACTAAGCCCACGTGCTTCACCAAATTTCGTTCTTCTACGTTGAAGCCTTCGATTCCAGTAACAGTTTGAATTTTTAGGTTTCACTCTGTTTACTCCTATATTGATAGATGTATTTGGAACTGTAATTCCAACACGGTTTGTGCTAGCTTCTTGAAACTTGACACAATAAAGTAGTTTCACGTTCTATCTCTATGTTTTGTTTCCTCTTGATGTAGCCCTATGCAGGAACTGGCGAGAAACGTTTTCATGGAAAGGGGTTGCCAAGCTTCCAAAAATTACGAATCTCCAGAAATCTCAGCAAATACTTTTTCACCCAAACTGGATGATACTTTCAGGTAATGATCAGTACACTAAGGCAACTTGGTTCCCCAAATTTCGTTCTTCTATGTTGAAGCGTTCGTTGCCAGTAACAGTTTGAAATTTTAGGTTTCACTCTGTTTACTCCTATATTGATAGATGTATTTGGAACTCTAAATCCAACACGGTTTGTGCTAGCTTCTTGAAACTTGACAAAATAAATTAGTTTCACGTTCTCTCTCTATGTTTTGTTTCCTCTTGATGTAGCCCTAAGCAGTGACTGGCGAGAAACACTTTCATGGAAAGGGGTTGCCAAGCTTCCAAAAATTACGAGTCTCCAGAAATCTCAGCAAATACTTTTTCACCCAAACTGGATGATACTTTCAGGTAATGATCAGTACCCTAAGCCCACTTGCTTCACCAAATTTCGTTCTTCTACTTTGTAGCGTTCGATTCCAGTAACAGTTTGAATTTTTAGGTTTCACTCTGTTTTCTCCTATATTGATAGATGTATTTGGAACTCTAAATCCAACACGGTTTGTGCTAGCTTCTTGAAACTTGACACAATAAATTAGTTTCACGTTCTATCTCTATGTTTTGTTTCCTCTTGATGTAGCCCTAAGCAGTGACTGGCGAGAAACACTTTCATGGAAAGGGGTTGCCAAGCTTGCAAAAATTACGAATCTCCAGAAATCTCAGCAAATACTTTTTCACCCAAACTGGATGATACTTTCAGGTAATGATCAGTACACTAAGGCAACTTGGTTCCCCAAATTTCGTTCTTCTATGTTGAAGCGTTCGTTGCCAGTAACAGTTTGAAATTTTAGGTTTCACTCTGTTTACTCCTATATTGATAGATGTATTTGGAACTCTAAATCCAACACGGTTTGTGCTAGCTTCTTGAAACTTGACAAAATAAATTAGTTTCACGTTCTCTCTCTATGTTTTGTTTCCTCTTGATGTAGCCCTAAGCAGTGACTGGCGAGAAACACTTTCATGGAAAGGGGTTGCCAAGCTTCCAAAAATTACGAGTCTCCAGAAATCTCAGCAAATACTTTTTCACCCAAACTGGATGATACTTTCAGGTAATGATCAGTACCCTAAGCCCACTTGCTTCACCAAATTTCGTTCTTCTACTTTGTAGCGTTCGATTCCAGTAACAGTTTGAATTTTTAGGTTTCACTCTGTTTTCTCCTATATTGATAGATGTATTTGGAACTCTAAATCCAACACGGTTTGTGCTAGCTTCTTGAAACTTGACACAATAAAGTAGTTTCACGTTCTATCTCTATGTTTTGTTTCCTCTTGATGTAGCCCTAAGCAGTGACTGGCGAGAAACACTTTCATGGAAAGGGGTTGCCCAGCTTCCAAAAATTACGAATCTCCAGAAATCTCAGCAAATACTTTTTCACCCAAACTGGATGATACTTTCAGGTAATGATCAGTACACTAAGCCCACTTGCTTCACCAAATTTCGTTCTTCTACTTGGAAGCGTTCGTTTCCAGTAACAGTTTGAATTTTTAGGTTTCACTCTGTTTTCTCCTATATTGATAGATGTATTTGGAACTCTAAATCCAACACGGTTTGTGCTAGCTTCTTGAAACTTGACACAATAAAGTAGTTTCACGTTCTATCTCTATGTTTTGTTTCCTCTTGATGTAGCCCTAAGCAGTGACTGGCGAGAAACACTTTCATTCAAAGGGGTTGCCAAGCTTCCAAAAATTACGAATCTTCAGAAATCTCAGCAAATACTTTTTCACCCAAACTGGATGATACTTTCAGGTAATGATCAGTACACTAAGTCCACTTGCTTCACCAAATTTCGTTCTTCTACGTTGAAGCGTTCGTTTCCAGTAACAGTTTGAATTTTTAGGTTTCACTCTGTTTTCTCCTATATTGATAGATGTATTTGGAACTCTAAATCCAACACGGTTTGTGCTAGCTTCTTGAAACTTGACACAATAAAGTAGCGTTCTACCTCTATGTTTTGTTTCCTCTTGATGTAGCCCTAAGCAGTGACTGGCGAGAAACACTTTCATTGAAAGGGGTTGCCAAGCTTCCAAAAATTACGAATCTCCAGAAATCTCAGCAAATACTTTTTCACCCAAACTGGATGATACTTTCAGGTAATGATCAGTACACTAAGGCGACTTGGTTTCCCAAATTTCGTTCTTCTATGTTGAAGCGTTCGTTTCCAGTAACAGTTTGAATTATTAGGTTTCACTCTGTTTTCTCCTATATTGATAGACGTATTTGGAACTCTAAATCCAACACGGTTTGTGCTAGCTTCTTGAAACTTGACAAAGTACAGTAGTTTCACGTTCTATCTCTATGTTTTGTTTCCTCTTGATGTAGCCCTATGCAGGAACTGGCGAGAAATGCTTTCATGGAAAGGGGTTGCAAAGCTTCCAAAAATTACGAATCTCCAGAAATCTCAGCAAATACTTTTTCACCCAAACTGGATGATACTTTCAGGTAATGATCAGTACACTAAGGCAAC
This sequence comes from Spermophilus citellus, assembly GCF_964194105.1. Classification (NCBI taxonomy): domain Eukaryota; kingdom Metazoa; phylum Chordata; class Mammalia; order Rodentia; family Sciuridae; genus Spermophilus; species Spermophilus citellus. The sequence continues at coordinate 82,829,783 of NC_138189.1, forward strand.
TTGGTTCCCCAAATTTCGTTCTTCTATGTTGAAGCGTTCGTTTCCAGTAACAGTTTGAAATTTTAGGTTTCACTCTGTTTTCTCCTATATTGATAGATGTATTTGGAACTCTAAATCCAACACGGTTTGTGCTAGCTTCTTGAAACTTGACGAAATAAATTAGTTTCACGTTCTCTCTCTATGTTTTCTTTCCTCTTGATGTAGCCCTAAGCAGTGACTGGCGAGAAACACTTTCATGGAAAGGGGTTGCCAAGCTTCCAAAAATTACGAGTCTCCAGAAATCTCAGCAAATACTTTTTCACCCAAACTGGATGATACTTTCAGGTAATGATCAGTACACTAAGCCCACTTGCTTCACCAAATTTCGTTCTTCTACTTTGTAGCTTTCGTTTCCAGTAACAGTTTGAATTTTTAGGTTTCACTCTGTTTACTCCTATATTGATAGATGTATTTGGAACTCTAAATCCAACACGGTTCGTGCTAGCTTCTTGAAACTTGACACAATAAAGTAGTTTCACGTTCTATCTCTATGTTTTGTTTCCTCTTGATGTAGCCCTAAGCAGTGACTGGCGAGAAACACTTTCATGGAAAAAGGTTGCCAAGCTTCCAAAAATTACGAATCTCCAGAAATCTCAGCAAATACTTTTTCACCCAAACTGGATGATACTTTCAGGTAATGATCAGTACACTAAGGCGACTTGGTTTCCCAAATTTCGTTCTTCTATGTTGAAGCATTCGTTTCCAGTAACAGTTTGAATTTTTAGGTTTCACTCTGTTTTCTCCTATATTGATAGATGTATTTAGAACTCTAAATCCAACACGGTTTGTGCTACCTTCTTGAAACTTGACAAACTACAGTAGTTTCACGTTCTATCTCTATGTTTTGTTTCCTCTTATGTAGCCCTATGCAGGAACTGGCGAGAAACGCTTTCATGGAAAGGGGTTGCCAAGCTTCCAAAAATTACGAATCTCCAGAAATCTCAGCAAATACTTTTTCACCCAAACTGGATGATACTTTCAGGTAATGATCAGTACACTAAGCCCACTTGCTTCACCAAATTTCGTTCTTCTACTTTGTAGCATTCGTTTCCAGTAACAGTTTGAATTTTTAGGTTTCACTCTGTTTACTCCTATATTGATAGATGTATTTGGAACTCTAAATCCAACACGGTTCGTGCTAGCTTCTTGAAACTTGACACAATAAAGTAGTTTCACGTTCTATCTCTATGTTTTGTTTCCTCTTGATGTAGCCCTAAGCAGTGACTGGCGAGAAACACTTTCATGGAAAGGGGTTGCCAAGCTTCCAAAAATTACGAGTCTCCAGAAATCTCAGCAAATACTTTTTCACCCAAACTGGATGATACTTTCAGGTAATGATCAGTACACTAAGCCCACTTGCTTCACCAAATTTCGTTCTTCTACTTTGTAGCGTTCGTTTCCAGTAACAGTTTGAATTTTTAGGTTTCACTCTGTTTTCTCCTATATTGATAGATGTATTTGGAACTCTAAATCCAACACGGTTTGTGCTAGCTTCTTGAAACTTGACAAAATAAAGTAGTTTCACGTTCTATCTCTATGTTTTGTTTCCTCTTGATGTAGCCCTAAGCAGTGACTGGCGAGAAACACTTTCATGGAAAGGGGTTGCCAAGCTTCCAAAAATTACGAATCTCCAGAAATCTCAGTAAAATATTTTTTCACCCAAACTGTATGATACTTTCAGGTAATGATCAGTACACTAAGGCGACTTGATTCCCCAAATTTCGTTCCTTTAAGTTGAAGCGTTCGTTTCCTTAACAGTTTGAATTTTTAGGTTTCACTCTGTTTTCTCCTATATTGATAGATGTATTTGGAACTCTAAATCCAACACGGTTTGTGCTAGCTTCTTGAAACTTGACACAATAAAGTAGTTTCACGTTCTATCTCTATTTTGTTTCCTCTTGATGTACCCCTAAGCAGTGACTGGCGAGAAACACTTTCATGGAAAGGGGTTGCCAAGTTTCCAAAAATTACGAATCTCCAGAAATCTCAGCAAATACTTTTTCACCCAAACTGGATGATACTTTCAGGTAATGATCAGTACACTATGCCCACTTGCTTCACCAAATTTCGTTCTTCTACGTTGAAGCGTTCGATTCCAGTAACAGTTTGAATTTTTAGGTTTCACTCTGTTTACTCCTATATTGATAGATGTATTTGGAACTCTAATTCCAACACGGTTTGTGCTAGCTTCTTGAAACTTGACACAATAAAGTAGTTTCACGTTCTATCTCTATCTTTTGTTTCCTCTTGATGTAGCCCTAAGCAGTGACTGGCGAGAAACACTTTCATGGAAAGGGGTTGCGAAGCTTCCAAAAATTACGAATCTCCAGAAATCTCAGCAAATATTTTTTCACCCAAACTGGATGATACTTTCAGGTAATGATCAGTACACTAAGGCGACTTGGTTCCCCAAATTTAGTTCTTCTATGTTGAAGCATTCGTTTCCACTAACAGTTTGAATTTTTAGGTTTCACTCTGTTTTCTCCTATATTGATAGATGTATTTGGAACTCTAATTCCAACACGGTTTCTGCTAGCTTCTTAAAACTTGACACAATAAAGTAGTTTTACGTTCTATCTCTATGTTTTGTTTCCTGTTGATGTAGCCCTAAACAGTGACTGTCGAGAAACACTATCATGGAAAGGGATTGCCAAGCTTCTAAAAATTACGAATCTCCAGAAATCACAGCAAATATTTTTTCACCCAAACTGGATGATACTTTCAGGTAAGGATCAGTACACTAAGGCGACTTGGTTCCCCAAATTTCGTTCTTCTATGTTGAAGCGTTCATTTCCAGTAACAGTTTGAATTTTTAGGTTTCACTGTTTACTCCTATATTGATAGATGTATTTGGAACTCTAAATCCAACACGGTTTGTGCTAGCTTCTTGAATCTTGACACAATAAAGTAGTTTCACGTTCTATCTCTATGTGTTGTTTCCTCTTGATGTAGCCCTAAGCAGTGACTGGCGAGAAACACTTTCATGGAAAGGGGTTGCCAAGCTTCCAAAAATTACGAATCTCCAGAAATCTCAGCAAATACTTTTTCACCCAAACTGGATGATACTTTCAGGTAATGATCAGTACACTAAGCCCACTTGCTTCACCAAATTTCGTTCTTCTACGTTGAAGCGTTCGTTTCCAGTAACAGTTTGAATTTTTAGGTTTCACTCTGTTTTCTCCTATATTGATAGATGTATTTGGAACTCTAAATCCAACACGGTTTGTGCTAGCTTCTTGAAACTTGACACAATAAAGTAGCGTTCTACCTCTATGTTTTGTTTCCTCTTGATGTAGCCCTAAGCAGTGACTGGCGAGAAACACTTTCATTGACAGGGGTTGCCAAGCTTCCAAAAATTACGAATCTCCAGAAATCTCAGCAAATACTTTTTCACCCAAACTGGATGATACTTTCAGGTAATGATCAGTACACTAAGCCCACTTGCTTCACCAAATTTCGTTCTTCTACTTTGTAGCGTTCATTTCCAGTAACAGTTTGAAATTTTAGGTTTCACTCTGTTTACTCCTATATTGATAGATGTATTTGGAACTCTAAATCCAACACGGTTCGTGCTAGCTTCTTGAAACTTGACACAATAAAGTAGTTTCACGTTCTATTCTCTATGTTTTGTTTCCTCTTGATGTAGCCCTAAGCAGTGACTGGCGAGAAACACTTTCATGGAAAGGGGTTGCCAAGCTTCCAAAAATTACGAATCTCCAGAAATCTCAGCAAATACTTTTTCACCCAAACTGGATGATACTTTCAGGTAATGATCAGTACACTAAGGCGACTTGGTTTCCCAAATTTCGTTCTTCTATGTTGAAGCGTTCGTTTCCAGTAACAGTTTGAATTTTTAGGTTTCACTCTGTTTTCTCCTATATTGATAGATGTATTTGGAACTCTAAATCCAACACGGTTTGTGCTAGCTTCTTGAATCTTGACACAATAAAGTAGCGTTCTACCTCTATGTTTTGTTTCCTCTTGATGTAGCCCTAAGCAGTGACTGACGAGAAACACTTTCATTGAAAGGGGTTGCCAAGCTTCCAAAAATTACGAATCTCCAGAAATCTCAGCAAATACTTTTTCACCCAAACTGGATGATACTTTCAGGTAATGATCAGTACACTAAGGCGACTTGGTTTCCCAAATTTCGTTCTTCTATGTTGAAGCGTTCGTTTCCAGTAACAGTTTGAATTATTAGGTTTCACTCTGTTTTCTCCTATATTGATAGATGTATTTGGAACTCTAAATCCAACACGGTTTGTGCTAGCTTCTTGAAACTTGACAAAGTACAGTAGTTTCACGTTCTATCTGTATGTTTTGTTTCCTCTTGATGTAGCCCTATGCAGGAACTGGCGAGAAACGCTTTCATGGAAAGGGGTTGCAAAGCTTCCAAAAATTACTAATCTCCAGAAATCTCAGCAAATACTTTTTCACCCAAACTGGATGATACTTTCAGGTAATGATCAGTACACTAAGGCAACTTGGTTCCCCAAATTTCGTTCTTCTATGTTGAAGCGTTCGTTGCCAGTAACAGTTTGAAATTTTAGGTTTCACTCTGTTTACTCCTATATTGATAGATGTATTTGGAACTCTAAATCCAACACGGTTTGTGCTAGCTTCTTGAAACTTGACAAAATAAATTAGTTTCACGTTCTCTCTCTATGTTTTGTTTCCTCTTGATGTAGCGCTAAGCAGTGACTGGCGAGAAACACTTTCATGGAAAGGGGTTGCCAAGCTTCCAAAAATTACGAGTCTCCAGAAATCTCAGCAAATACTTTTTCACCCAAACTGGATGTTACTTTCAGGTAATGATCAGTACCCTAAGCCCTCTTGCTTCACCAAATTTCGTTCTTCTACTTTGTAGCGTTCGATTCCAGTAACAGTTTGAATTTTTAGGTTTCACTCTGTTTTCTCCTATATTGATAGATGTATTTGGAACTCTAAATCCAACACGGTTTGTGCTAGCTTCTTGAAACTTGACAAAATAAAGTAGTTTCACGTTCTATCTCTATGTTTTGTTTCCTCTTGATGTAGCCCTAAGCAGTGACTGGCGAGAAACACTTTCATAGAAAGGGGTTGCCAAGCTTCCAAAAATTACGAATCTCCAGAAATCTCAGTAAAATATTTTTTCACCCAAACTGGATGATACTTTCAGGTAATGATCAGTACACTAAGGCGACTTGATTCCCCAAATTTCGTTCTTTTAAGTTGAAGCGTTCGTTTCCAGTAACAGTTTGAATTTTTAGGTTTCACTCTGTTTTCTCCTATATTGATAGATGTATTTGGAACTCTAAATCCAACATGGTTTGTGCTAGCTTCTTGAAACTTGACACAATAAAGTAGTTTCACGTTCTATCTCTATGTTTTGTTTCCTCTTGATGTAGCCCTAAGCAGTGACTGGCGAGAAACACTTTCATGGAAAGGGGTTGCCAAGTTTCTAAAAATTACGAATCTCCAGAAATATCAGCAAATACTTTTTCACCCAAACTGGATGATACTTTCAGGTAATGATCAGTACACTAAGCCCACTTGCTTCACCATATTTCGTTCTTCTACCTTGAAGCGTTCGATTCCAGTAACAGTTTGAATTTTTAGGTTTCACTCTGTTTACTCCTATATTGATAGATGTATTTGGAACTCTAATTCCAACACGGTTTGTGCTAGCTTCTTGAAACTTGACACAATAAAGTAGTTTCACGTTCTATCTCTATGTTTTGTTTCCTCTTGATGTAGCCCTAAGCAGTGACTGGCGAGAAACACTTTCATGGAAAGGGGTTGCCAAGCTTCCAAAAATTACGAATCTCCAGAAATCTCAGCAAATATTTTTTCACCCAAACTGGATGATACTTTCAGGTAATGATCAGTACACTAAGGCGACTTGGTTCCCCAAATTTAGTTCTTCTATGTTGAAGCATTCGTTTCCAGTAACAGTTTGAATTTTTAGGTTTCACTCTGTTTTCTCCTATATTGATAGATGTATTTGGAACTCTAATTCCAACACGGTTTCTGCTAGCTTCTTAAAACTTGACACAATAAAGTAGTTTTACGTTCTATCTCTATGTTTTGTTTCCTGTTGATGTAGCCCTAAACAGTGACTGTCGAGAAACACTTTCATGGAAAGGGATTGCCAAGCTTCTAAAAATTACGAATCTCCAGAAATCACAGCAAATATTTTTTCACCCAAACTGGATGATACTTTCAGGTAAGGATCAGTACACTAAGGCGACTTGGTTCTCCAAATTTCGTTCTTCTACGTTGAAGCGTTCATTTCCAGTAACAGTTTGAATTTTTAGGTTTCACTGTTTACTCCTATATTGATAGATGTATTTGGAACTCTAAATCCAACACGGTTTGTGCTAGCTTCTTGAATCTTGACACAATAAAGTAGTTTCACGTTCTATCTCTATGTTTTGTTTCCTCTTGATGTAGCCCTAAGCAGTGACTGGCGAGAAACACTTTCATGGAAAGGGGTTGCCCAGCTTCCAAAAATTACGAATCTCCAGAAATCTCAGCAAATACTTTTTCACCCAAACTGGATGATACTTTCAGGTAATGATCAGTACACTAAGCCCACTTGCTTCACCAAATTTCGTTCTTCTACGTTGAAGCGTTCGTTTCCAGTAACAGTTTGAATTTTTAGGTTTCACTCTGTTTTCTCCTATATTGATAGATGTATTTGGAACTCTAAATCCAACACGGTTTGTGCTAGCTTCTTGAAACTTGACACAATAAAGTAGCGTTCTACCTCTATGTTTTGTTTCCTCTTGATGTAGCCCTAAGCAGTGACTGGCGAGAAAGACTTTCATTGACAGGGGTTGCCAAGCTTCCAAAAATTACGAATCTCCAGAAATCTCAGCAAATACTTTTTCACCCAAACTGGATGATACTTTCAGGTAATGATCAGTACACTAAGGCGACTTGGTTTCCCAAATTTCGTTCTTCTATGTTGAAGCGTTCGTTTCCAGTAACAGTTTGAATTATTAGGTTTCACTCTGTTTTCTCCTATATTGAAAGACGTATTTGGAACTCTAAATCCAACACGGTTTGTGCTAGCTTCTTGAAACTTGACAAAGTACAGTAGTTTCACGTTCTATCTCTATGTTTTGTTTCCTCATGATGTAGCCCTATGCAGGAACTGGCGAGAAATGCTTTCATGGAAAGGGGTTGCAAAACTTCCAAAAATTACGAATCTCCAGAAATCTCAGCAAATACTTTTTCACCCAAACTGGATGATACTTTCAGGTAATGATCAGTACACTAAGGCAACTTGGTTCCCCAAATTTCGTTCTTCTATGTTGAAGCGTTCGTTTCCAGTAACAGTTTGAAATTTTAGGTTTCACTCTGTTTACTCCTATATTGATAGATGTATTTGGAACTCTAAATCCAACACGGTTTGTGCTAGCTTCTTGAAACTTGACAAAATAAATTAGTTTCACGTTCTCTCTCTATGTTTTGTTTCCTCTTGATGTAGCCCTAAGCAGTGACTGGCGAGAAACACTTTCATGGAAAGGGGTTGCCAAGCTTCCAAAAATTATGAGTCTCCAGAAATCTCAGCAAATACTTTTTCACCCAAACTGGATGATACTTTCAGGTAATGATCAGTACACTAAGCCCACTTGCTTCACCAAATTTCGTTCTTCTACTTTGTAGCGTTCGTTTCCAGTAACTGTTTGAATTTTTAGGTTTCACTCTGTTTACTCCTATATTGATAGATGTATTTGGAACTCTAAATCCAACACGGTTCGTGCTAGCTTCTTGAAACTTGACACAATAAAGCAGTTTCACGTTCTATCTCTATGTTTTGTTTCCTCTTGATGTAGCCCTAAGCAGTGACTGGCGAGAAACACTTTCATGGAAAGGGGTTGCCAAGCTTCCAAAAATTACGAATCTCCAGAAATCTCAGTAAAATATTTTTTCACCCAAACTGGATGATACTTTCAGGTAATGATCAGTACACTAAGGCGACTTGATTCCCCAAATTTCTTTCTTCTACGTTGAAGCGTTCGTTTCCAGTAACAGTTTGAATTTTTAGGTTTCACTCTGTTTTCTCCTATATTGATAGATGTATTTGGAACTCTAAATCCAACTCGGTTCGTGCTAGCTTCTTGAAACTTGACACAAGAAAGTAGCGTTCTACCTCTATGTTTTGTTTCCTCTTGATGTAGCCCTAAGCAGTGACTGGCGAGAAACACTTTCATTGAAAGGGATTGCCAAGCTTCCAAAAATTACGAATCTCCAGAAATCTCAGCAAATACTTTTTCACCCAAACTGGATGATAATTTCAGGTAATGATCAGTACACTAAGGCGACTTGGTTTCCCAAATTTCGTTCTTCTATGTTGAAGCGTTCGTTTCCAGTAACAGTTTGAATTATTAGGTTTCACTCTGTTTTCTCCTATATTGATAGACGTATTTGGAACTCTAAATCCAACACGGTTTGTGCTAGCTTCTTGAGACTTGACAAAGTACAGTAGTTTCACGTTCTATCTCTATGTTTTGTTTCCTCTTGATGTAGCCCTATGCAGGAACTGGCGAGAAATGCTTTCATGGAAAGGGGTTGCAAAGCTTCCAAAAATTACGAATCTCCAGAAATCTCAGCAAATACTTTTTCACCCAAACTGGATGATACTTTCAGGTAATGATCAGTACACTAAGGCAACTTGGTTCCCCAAATTTCGTTCTTCTATGTTGCAGCGTTCGTTTCCAGTAACAGTTTGAAATTTTAGGTTTCACTCTGTTTACTCCTATATTGATAGATGTATTTGGAACTCTAAATCCAACACGGTTTGTGCTAGCTTCTTGAACCTTGACAAAATAAATTAGTTTCACGTTCTCTCTCTATGTTTTGTTTCCTCTTGATGTAGCCCTAAGCAGTGACTGGCGAGAAACACTTTCATGGAAAGGGGTTGCCAAGCTTCCAAAAATTACGAGTCTCCAGAAATCTCCGCAAATACTTTTTCACCCAAACTGGATGATACTTTCAGGTAATGATCAGTACACTAAGCCCACTTGCTTCACCAAATTTCGTTCTTCTACTTTGTAGCGTTCGTTTCCAGGAACAGTTTGAATTTTTAGGTTTCACTCTGTTTTCTCCTATATTGATAGACGTATTTGGAACTCTAAATCCAACACGGTTCGTGCTAGCTTCTTGAAACTTGACACAATAAAGCAGTTTCACGTTCTATCTCTATGTTTTGTTTCCTCTTGATGTAGCCCTAAGCAGTGACTGGCGAGAAACACTTTCATGGAAAGGGGTTGCCAAGCTTCCAAAAATTACGAATCTCCAGAAATCTCAGCAAATATTTTTTCACCCAAACTGGATGATACTTTCAGGTAATGATCAGTACACTAAGGTGACTTGGTTCCCCAAATTTAGTTCTTCTATGTTGAAGCATTCGTTTCCAGTAACAGTTTGAATTTTTAGGTTTCACTCTGTTTTCTCCTATATTGATAGATGTATTTGGAACTCTAATTCCAACACGGTTTCTGCTAGCTTCTTAAAACTTGACACAATAAAGTAGTTTTACGTTCTATCTCTATGTTTTTTTTCCTCTTGATGTACCCCTAAACAGTGACTGTCGAGAAACACTTTCATGGAAAGGGATTGCCAAGCTTCTAAAAATTACGAATCTCCAGAAATCACAGCAAATATTTTTTCACCCAAACTGGATGATACTTTCAGGTAAGGATCAGTACACTAAGGCGACTTGGTTCCCCAAATTTCGTTCTTCTATGTTGAAGCATTCATTTCCAGTAACAGTTTGAATTTTTAGGTTTCACTGTTTACTCCTATATTGGTAGATGTATTTGGAACTCTAAATCCAACACGGTTTGTGCTAGCTTCTTGAAACTTGACACAATAAAGTAGTTTCACGTTCTATCTCTATGTTTTATTTCCTCTTGATGTAGCCCTAAGCAGTGACTGGCCAGAAACACTTTCATGGAAAGGGGTTGCCAAGCTTCCAAAAATTACGAATCTCCAGAAATCTCATCAAATATTTTTTCACCCAAACTGGATGATACTTTCAGGTAATGATCAATACACTAAGGCGACTTTGTTCCCCAAATTTCCTTCTTCTATGTTGAAGCATTCGTTTCCAGTAACAGTTTGAATTTTTAGGTTTCACTCTGTTTTCTCCTATATTGATAGATGTATTTTCTATTCTAAATCCAACACGGTTTGTGCTAGCTTCTTGAAACTTGACACAATAAAGTAGTTTCACGTTCTATCTCTACGTTTTGTTTCCTTTTGATGTAGCCCTAAGCAGTGACTGGCGAGAAACACTTTCATGGAAAGGGGTTGCCAAGCTTCCAAAAATTACAAATCTCCAGAAATCTCAGCAAATATTTTTCCACCCAAACTGGATGATACTTTTAGGTAATTATCAGTACACAAAGGCGACTTGGTTCCCCAAATTTCGTTCTTCTATGTTGAAGCGTTCGTTTCCAGTAACAGTTTGAATTTTTAGGTTTCACTCTGTTTTCTCCTATATTGATAGATGTTTTTGGAACTCTAAATCCAAAACGGTTTGTGCTAGCTTCTTGAAACTTGACAAAATAAAGTAGTTTCACGTTCTATCTCTATGTTTTGTTTCCTCTTGATGTAGCCCTAAGAAGTGACTGGCGAGAAACACTTTCATGGAAAGGGGTTGCCAAGCTTCCAAAAATTATGAGTCTCCAGAAATCTCAGCAAATACTTTTTCACCCAAACTGGATGATACTTTCAGGTAATGATCAGTACACTAAGCCCACTTGCTTCACGAAATTTCGTTCTTCAACGTTGAAGCGTTCGTTTCCAGTAACAGTTTGAATTTTTAGGTTTCAATCTGTTTACTCCTATATTGATAGATGTATTTGGAACTCTAAATCCAACACGGTTTGTGCTAGCTTCTTGAAACTTGACACAATAAAGTAGTTTCACGTTCTCTCTCTATGTTTTGTTTCCTCTTGATGTAGCCCTAAGCAGTGACTGGCGAGAAACACTTTCATGGAAAGGGGTTGCCAAGCTTCCAAAAATTACGAATCTCCAGAAATCTCAGCAAATACTTTTTCACCCAAACTGGATGATACTTTCAGGTAATGATCAGTACACTAAGGTGACTTGGTTTCCCACATTTCGTTCTTCTATGTTGAAGCGTTCGTTTCCAGTAACAGTTTGAATTTTTAGTTTTCACTCTGTTTACTCCTATATTGATAGATGTATTTGGAACTCTAAATCCAACACGGTTTGTGCTAGCTTCTTGAAACTTGACACAATAAAGCATTGTTCTACCTCTATGTTTTGTTTCCTCATGAGTAGCCCTACGCAGTGACTGGAGAGAAACACTTTCATGGTAAGGGTTTGCCAAGCTTCCAAAAATTACGAATCTCCGGAAATCTCAGGAAATATTTTTTCACCCAAACTGGATGATACTTTCAGGTAATGATCAGTACACAAAGGCGACTTGGTTCCATAAATTTCGTTCTTCTATGTTGAAGCATTCGTTTCCAGTAACAGTTTGAATTTTTAGGTTTCACTCTGTTTTCTCCTATATTGATAGATGTATTTGGAACTCTAAATCCAACACGGTTTATGCTAGCTTCTTGAAACTTGACACAATAAAGTAGAATTCTACCTCTATGTTTTGGTTCCTCTTGATGTAGCCCTAAGCAGTGACTGGCGAGAAACACTTTCATTGAAAAGGGTTGCCAAGCTTCCAAAAATTACGAATCTCCAGAAATCTCAGCAAATACCTTTTCACCCAAACTGGATGATACTTTCAGGTAATGATGAGTACACTAAGGCGACTTGGTTTCCCAAATTTCGTTCTTCTATGTTGAATCGTTCGTTTCCAGTATCAGTTTGAATTTTTAGGTTTCACTCTGTTTACTCCTATATTGATAGATGTATTTGGAACTCAATCCAACACGGTTTGTGCTAGCTTCTTGAAACTTGACACAGCACAGTAGTTTCACGTTCTATCTCTATGTTTTGTTTTCTCTTGATGTAGCCCTAAGCAGTGACTGGCGAGAAACACTTTCATGGAAAGGGGTTGCCAAGCTTCCAAAAATTACGAATCTCCAGAAATCTCAGCAAATATTTTTTCACCCAAACTGGATGATACTTTCAGGTAATGATCAGTACACTAAGGAGACTTGGTTCCCCAAATTTCGTTCTTCTATGTTGAAGCGTTCGTTTCCAGTAACAGTTTGAATTTTTCGGTTTCACTCTGTTTTCTCCTATATTGATAGATGTATTTGGAACTCTAAATCCAACACGGTTTGTGCTAGCTTCTTGAAACTTGACACAATAAAGTAGTTTCACGTTCTCTCTCTATGTTTTTTTTCCTCTTGATGTAGCCCTAAGCAGTGACTGGCGAGAAACACTTTCATTGAAAGGGGTTGCCAAGCTTCCAAAAATTACGAATCTCCAGAAATCTCAGCAAATATTTTTTCACCCAAACTGGATGATACTTTCAGGTAATGATCAGTACACTAAGGCGACTGTTCCCCAAATTTCGTTCTTCTATGTTGAAGCGTTCGTTTCCAGTAACAGTTTGAATTTTTAGGTTTCACTCTGTTTACTCCTATATTGATAGATGTATTTGGTAGTCTAAATCCAACACGGTTTGTGCTAGCTTCTTGAAACTTGACACAATAAAGTAGTTTCACGTTCTCTCTCTATGTTTTGTTTCCTCTTGATGTAGCCCTAAGCAGTGACTGGCGAGAAACACTTTAATGGAAAGGGGTTGCCAAGCTTCCAAAAATTACGAATCTCCAGAAATCTCAGCAAATACTTTTTCACCCAAACTGGATGATACTTTCAGGTAATGATCAGTACACTAAGGCGACTTGGTTTCCCAAATTTCGTTCTTCTATGTTGAAGCGTTCTTTTCCAGTAACAGTTTGAATTTTTAGGTTTCACTCTGTTTACTCCTATATTGATAGATGTATTTGGAACTCTAAATCCAACACGGTTTGTGCTAGCTTCTTGAAACTTGACACAATAAAGCAGCGTTCTACCTCTATGTTTTGTTTCCTCATGAGTAGCCCTACGCAGTGACTGGAGAGAAACACTTTCATGGAAAGGGTTTGCCAAGCTTCCAAAAATTACGAATCTCCAGAAATCTCAGCAAATATTTTTTCACCCAAACTGGATGATACTTTCAGGTAATGATCAGTACACAAAGGCGACTTGGTTCCCCAAATTTCGTTCTTCTATGTTGAAGCGTTCGTTTCCAGTAACAGTTTGAATTTTTAGGTTTCACTCTGTTTTCGCCTATATTGATAGATGTATTTGGAACTCTAAATCCAACACGGTTTATGCTAGCTTCTTGAAACTTGACACAATAAAGTAGTTTCACGTTCTATCTCTGTGTTTTGTTTCCTCTTGATGTAGCCCTAAGCAGTGACTGGCGAGAAACACTTTCATGGAAAGGGGTTGCCAAGCTTCCAAAAATTACGAATCTCCAGAAATCTCAGCAAATACTTTTTCACCCAAACTGGATGATACTTTCAGGTAATGATCAGTACACTAAGGCAACTTGGTTCCCCAAATTTCGTTCTTCTATGTTGCAGCGTTCGTTTCCAGTAACAGTTTGAAATTTTAGGTTTCACTCTGTTTACTCCTATATTGATAGATGTATTTGGAACTCTAAATCCAACACGGTTTGTGCTAGCTTCTTGAACCTTGACAAAATAAATTAGTTTCACGTTCTCTCTCTATGTTTTGTTTCCTCTTGATGTAGCCCTAAGCAGTGACTGGCGAGAAACACTTTCATGGAAAGGGGTTGCCAAGCTTCCAAAAATTACGAGTCTCCAGAAATCTCCGCAAATACTTTTTCACCCAAACTGGATGATACTTTCAGGTAATGATCAGTACACTAAGCCCACTTGCTTCACCAAATTTCGTTCTTCTACTTTGTAGCGTTCGTTTCCAGGAACAGTTTGAATTTTTAGGTTTCACTCTGTTTTCTCCTATATTGATAGACGTATTTGGAACTCTAAATCCAACACGGTTCGTGCTAGCTTCTTGAAACTTGACACAATAAAGCAGTTTCACGTTCTATCTCTATGTTTTGTTTCCTCTTGATGTAGCCCTAAGCAGTGACTGGCGAGAAACACTTTCATGGAAAGGGGTTGCCAAGCTTCCAAAAATTACGAATCTCCAGAAATCTCAGCAAATATTTTTTCACCCAAACTGGATGATACTTTCAGGTAATGATCAGTACACTAAGGTGACTTGGTTCCCCAAATTTAGTTCTTCTATGTTGAAGCATTCGTTTCCAGTAACAGTTTGAATTTTTAGGTTTCACTCTGTTTTCTCCTATATTGATAGATGTATTTGGAACTCTAATTCCAACACGGTTTCTGCTAGCTTCTTAAAACTTGACACAATAAAGTAGTTTTACGTTCTATCTCTATGTTTTGTTTCCTCTTGATGTACCCCTAAACAGTGACTGTCGAGAAACACTTTCATGGAAAGGGATTGCCAAGCTTCTAAAAATTACGAATCTCCAGAAATCACAGCAAATATTTTTTCACCCAAACTGGATGATACTTTCAGGTAAGGATCAGTACACTAAGGCGACTTGGTTCCCCAAATTTCGTTCTTCTATGTTGAAGCGTTCATTTCCAGTAACAGTTTGAATTTTTAGGTTTCACTGTTTACTCCTATATTGATAGATGTATTTGGAACTCTAAATCCAACACGGTTTGTGCTAGCTTCTTGAAACTTGACACAATAAAGTAGTTTCACGTTCTATCTCTATGTTTTATTTCCTCTTGATGTAGCCCTAAGCAGTGACTGGCCAGAAACACTTTCATGGAAAGGGGTTGCCAAGCTTCCAAAAATTACGAATCTCCAGAAATCTCATCAAATATTTTTTCACCCAAACTGGATGATACTTTCAGGTAATGATCAGTACACTAAGGCGACTTTGTTCCCCAAATTTCCTTCTTCTATGTTGAAGCATTCGTTTCCAGTAACAGTTTGAATTTTTAGGTTTCACTCTGTTTTCTCCTATATTGATAGATGTATTTTCTATTCTAAATCCAACACGGTTTGTGCTAGCTTCTTGAAACTTGACACAATAAAGTAGTTTCACGTTCTATCTCTACGTTTTGTTTCCTTTTGATGTAGCCCTAAGCAGTGACTGGCGAGAAACACTTTCATGGAAAGGGGTTGCCAAGCTTCCAAAAATTACAAATCTCCAGAAATCTCAGCAAATATTTTTCCACCCAAACTGGATGATACTTTTAGGTAATTATCAGTACACAAAGGCGACTTGGTTCCCCAAATTTCGTTCTTCTATGTTGAAGCGTTCGTTTCCAGTAACAGTTTGAATTTTTAGGTTTCACTCTGTTTTCTCCTATATTGATAGATGTTTTTGGAACTCTAAATCCAAAACGGTTTGTGCTAGCTTCTTGAAACTTGACAAAATAAAGTAGTTTCACGTTCTATCTCTATGTTTTGTTTCCTCTTGATGTAGCCCTAAGAAGTGACTGGCGAGAAACACTTTCATGGAAAGGGGTTGCCAAGCTTCCAAAAATTACGAGTCTCCAGAAATCTCAGCAAATACTTTTTCACCCAAACTGGATGATACTTTCAGGTAATGATCAGTACACTAAGCCCACTTGCTTCACGAAATTTCGTTCTTCAACGTTGAAGCGTTCGTTTCCAGTAACAGTTTGAATTTTTAGGTTTCAATCTGTTTACTCCTATATTGATAGATGTATTTGGAACTCTAAATCCAACACGGTTTGTGCTAGCTTCTTGAAACTTGACACAATAAAGTAGTTTCACGTTCTCTCTCTATGTTTTGTTTCCTCTTGATGTAGCCCTAAGCAGTGACTGGCGAGAAACACTTTCATGGAAAGGGGTTGCCAAGCTTCCAAAAATTACGAATCTCCAGAAATCTCAGCAAATACTTTTTCACCCAAACTGGATGATACTTTCAGGTAATGATCAGTACACTAAGGTGACTTGGTTTCCCACATTTCGTTCTTCTATGTTGAAGCGTTCGTTTCCAGTAACAGTTTGAATTTTTAGTTTTCACTCTGTTTACTCCTATATTGATAGATGTATTTGGAACTCTAAATCCAACACGGTTTGTGCTAGCTTCTTGAAACTTGACACAATAAAGCATTGTTCTACCTCTATGTTTTGTTTCCTCATGAGTAGCCCTACGCAGTGACTGGAGAGAAACACTTTCATGGTAAGGGTTTGCCAAGCTTCCAAAAATTACGAATCTCCGGAAATCTCAGGAAATATTTTTTCACCCAAACTGGATGATACTTTCAGGTAATGATCAGTACACAAAGGCGACTTGGTTCCATAAATTTCGTTCTTCTATGTTGAAGCATTCGTTTCCAGTAACAGTTTGAATTTTTAGGTTTCACTCTGTTTTCTCCTATATTGATAGATGTATTTGGAACTCTAAATCCAACACGGTTTATGCTAGCTTCTTGAAACTTGACACAATAAAGTAGAATTCTACCTCTATGTTTTGGTTCCTCTTGATGTAGCCCTAAGCAGTGACTGGCGAGAAACACTTTCATTGAAAAGGGTTGCCAAGCTTCCAAAAATTACGAATCTCCAGAAATCTCAGCAAATACCTTTTCACCCAAACTGGATGATACTTTCAGGTAATGATGAGTACACTAAGGCGACTTGGTTTCCCAAATTTCGTTCTTCTATGTTGAATCGTTCGTTTCCAGTATCAGTTTGAATTTTTAGGTTTCACTCTGTTTACTCCTATATTGATAGATGTATTTGGAACTCAATCCAACACGGTTTGTGCTAGCTTCTTGAAACTTGACACAGCACAGTAGTTTCACGTTCTATCTCTATGTTTTGTTTTCTCTTGATGTAGCCCTAAGCAGTGACTGGCGAGAAACACTTTCATGGAAAGGGGTTGCCAAGCTTCCAAAAATTACGAATCTCCAGAAATCTCAGCAAATATTTTTTCACCCAAACTGGATGATACTTTCAGGTAATGATCAGTACACTAAGGAGACTTGGTTCCCCAAATTTCGTTCTTCTATGTTGAAGCGTTCGTTTCCAGTAACAGTTTGAATTTTTCGGTTTCACTCTGTTTTCTCCTATATTGATAGATGTATTTGGAACTCTAAATCCAACACGGTTTGTGCTAGCTTCTTGAAACTTGACACAATAAAGTAGTTTCACGTTCTCTCTCTATGTTTTTTTTCCTCTTGATGTAGCCCTAAGCAGTGACTGGCGAGAAACACTTTCATTGAAAGGGGTTGCCAAGCTTCCAAAAATTACGAATCTCCAGAAATCTCAGCAAATATTTTTTCACCCAAACTGGATGATACTTTCAGGTAATGATCAGTACACTAAGGCGACTGTTCCCCAAATTTCGTTCTTCTATGTTGAAGCGTTCGTTTCCAGTAACAGTTTGAATTTTTAGGTTTCACTCTGTTTACTCCTATATTGATAGATGTATTTGGTAGTCTAAATCCAACACGGTTTGTGCTAGCTTCTTGAAACTTGACACAATAAAGTAGTTTCACGTTCTCTCTCTATGTTTTGTTTCCTCTTGATGTAGCCCTAAGCAGTGACTGGCGAGAAACACTTTCATGGAAAGGGGTTGCCAAGCTTCCAAAAATTACGAATCTCCAGAAATCTCAGCAAATACTTTTTCACCCAAACTGGATGATACTTTCAGGTAATGATCAGTACACTAAGGCGACTTGGTTTCCCAAATTTCGTTCTTCTATGTTGAAGCGTTCGTTTCCAGTAACAGTTTGAATTTTTAGGTTTCACTCTGTTTACTCCTATATTGATAGATGTATTTGGAACTCTAAATCCAACACGGTTTGTGCTAGCTTCTTGAAACTTGACACAATAAAGCAGCGTTCTACCTCTATGTTTTGTTTCCTCATGAGTAGCCCTACGCAGTGACTGGAGAGAAACACTTTCATGGAAAGGGTTTGCCAAGCTTCCAAAAATTACGAATCTCCAGAAATCTCAGCAAATATTTTTTCACCCAAACTGGATGATACTTTCAGGTAATGATCAGTACACAAAGGCGACTTGGTTCCCCAAATTTCGTTCTTCTATGTTGAAGCGTTCGTTTCCAGTAACAGTTTGAATTTTTAGGTTTCACTCTGTTTTCGCCTATATTGATAGATGTATTCGGAACTCTAAATCCAACACGGTTTATGCTAGCTTCTTGAAACTTGACACAATAAAGTAGTTTCACGTTCTATCTCTGTGTTTTGTTTCCTCTTGATGTAGCCCTAAGCAGTGACTGGCGAGAAACACTTTCATGGAAAGGGGTTGCCAAGCTTCCAAAAATTACGAATCTCCAGAAATCTCAGCAAATATTTTTTCACCCAAACGGGATGATACTTTCAGGTAATGATCAGTACACTAAGGCGACTTTGTTCCCCAAATTTCGTTCTTCTATGTTGAAGCGTTCGTTTCCAGTAACAGTTTGAATTTTTAGGTTTCACTCTGTTTTCTCCTATATTGATAGATGTATTTGGAACTCTAAATCCAACACGGTTTGTGCTAGCTTCTTGAAACTTGACACAATAAAGTAGCATTCTACCACTATGTTTTGGTTCCTCTTGATGTAGCCCAAAGCAGTGACTGGCGAGAAACACTTTCATTGAAAGGGGTTGCCAAGCTTCCAAAAATTACGAATCTCCAGAAATCTCAGCAAATACTTTTTCACCCAAACTGGATGATACTTTCAGGTAATGATCAGTACACTAAGGCGACTTGGTTTCCCAAATTTCGTTCTTCTATGTTGAAGCGTTCGTTTCCAGTAACAGTTTGAATTTTTAGGTTTCACTCTGTTTACTCCTATATTGATAGATGTATTTGGAACTCTAAATCCAACACGGTTTGTGCTAGCTTCTTGAAACTTGACACAGTACAGTAGTTTCACGTTCTATCTCTATGTTTTGTTTCCTCTTGATGTAGCCCTATGCAGTGACTGGCGAGAAACACTTTCATGGAAAGGGGTTGCCAAGCTTCCAAAAATTACGAATCTCCAGAAATCTCAGCAAATACTTTTTCACCCAAACTGGATGATACTTTCAGGTAATGATCAGTACACTAAGGCAACATGGTTCCCCAAATTTCGTTCTTCAATGTTGAAGCGTTCGTTTCCAGTAACAGTTTGAAATTTTAGGTTTCACTCTGTTTACTCCTATATTGATAGATGTATTTGGAACTCTAAATCCAACACGGTTTGTGCTAGCTTCTTGAAACTTGACAAAATAAATTAGTTTCACGTTCTATCTCTGTGTTTTGTTTCCTCTTGATGTAGCCCTAAGCAGTGACTGGCGAGAAACACTTTCATGGAAAGGGGTTGCCAAGCTTCCAAAAATTACGAATCTCCAGAAATCTCAGCAAATACTTTTTCACCCAAACTGGATGATACTTTCAGGTAATGATCAGTACACTAAGGCAACATGGTTTCCCAAATTTCGTTCTTCTATGTTGAAGCGTTCGTTTCCAGTAACAGTTTGAATTTTAGGTTTCACTCCGTTTACTCCTATATTGATAGATGTATTTGGAACTCTAAATCCAACACGGTTTGTGCTAGCTCCTTGAAACTTGACACAGTACAGTAGTTTCACGTTCTATCTCTATGTTTTGTTTCCTCTTGATGTAGCCCTAAGCAGTGACTGGCGATAAACACTTTCATGGAAAGGGGTTGCCAAGCTTCCAAAAATTACGAATATCCAGAAATCTCAGCAAATACTTTTTCACCCAAACTGGATGATACTTTCAGGTAATGATCAGTACACTAAGGCGACTTGGTTTCCCAAATTTCGTTCTTCTATGTTGAAGCGTTCGTTTCCAGTAACAGTTTGAATTTTTAGGTTTCACTGTGTTTACTCCTATATTGATAGATGTATTTGGAACTCTAATTCCAACATGGTTTGTGCTAGCTTCTTGAAACTTGACACAATAAATTAGTTTGACGTTCTCTCTCTATGTTTTGTTTCCTCTTGATGTAGCCCTAAGCAGTGACTGGCGAGAAACACTTAATGAAAAGGGGTTGCCAAGCTTCCAAACATTACGAATCTCCAGAAATCACAGCAAATATTTTTTCACCCAAACTGGATGATACACTCCGGTAATGATCAGTACACTAAGGCGACTTGGTTCCCCAAATTTAGTTCTTCTATGTTGAACCATTCGTTTCCAGTAACAGTTTGAAATTTTAGGTTTCACTCTGCTTTCTTCTATACTGATAGATGTATTTGGAACTCTAAATCCAACACGGTTTGTGCTAGCTTCTTGAAACTTGACACAATAAAGTAGTTTTACGATCTATCTCTATGTTTTGTTTCCTCTTGATGTACCCCTAAGCAGTGACTGGCGAGAAACACTTTCATGGAAAGGGGTTGCCAAGCTTCCAAAAATTACGAATCTCCAGAAATCTCAGCAAATACTTTTTCACCCAAACTGGATGATACTTTCAGGTAATGATCAGTACACTAAGGCGACTTGGTTTCCCAAATTTCGTTCTTCTATGTTGAAGCGTTTGTTTCCAGTAACAGTTTGAATTTTTAGATTTCACTCTGTTTACTTCTATATTGATAGATGTATTTGGAACTCTAAATCCAACACGGTTTGTGCTAGCTTCTTGAAACTTGACACAATAAAGTAGTGTTCTACCTCTATGTTTTGTTTCCTCATGAGTAGCCTAAGCCGTGACTGGCGAGAAACACTTTCATGGAGAGGGGTTGCCAAGCTTCCAAAAATTACGAATCTCCAGAAATCTCAGCAAATATTTTTACACCCAAACTGGATGATACTTTCAGGTAATGATCAGTACACTAAGGCAACATGGTTCCCCAAATTTCGTTCTTCTATGTTGAAGCGTTCGTTTCCAGTAACAGTTTGAATTTTTGGGTTTCACTCTGTTTACTCCTATATTGATAGATATATTTGGAACTCTAAATCCAACACGGTTTGTGCTAGCTTCTTGAAACTTGACACAGTAAAGTAGGTTCACGTTCTATCTCTATGTTTTGTTTCCTCTTGATGTAGCCCTAAGCAGTGACTGGCGAGAAACACTTTCATGGAAAGGGGTTGCCAAGCTTCCAAAAATTACGAATCTCCAGAAATCTCAGCAAATACTTTTTCACCCAAACTGGATGATACTTTCAGGTAATGATCAGTACACTAAGGCGACTTGGTTTCCCAAATCTCGTTCTTCTATGTTGAAGCGTTCGTTTCCAGTAACAGTTTGAATTTTTAGGTTTCACTCTGTTTACTCCTATATTGATAGATGTATTTGGAACTCTAAATCCAACACGGTTTGTGCTAGCTTCTTGAAACTTGACAAAATAAAGTAGTTTCACGTTCTCTCCCTATGTTTTGTTTCCTCTTGATGTAGCCCTAAGCAGTGACTGGCGAGAAACACTTTATGAAAAGGGGTTGCCAAGCTTCCAAAAATTACGAATCTCCAGAAATCACAGCAAATATTTTTTCACCCAAACTGGATGATACACTCCGGTAATGATCAGTACACTAAGGCGACTTGGTTCCCCAAATTTAGTTCTTCTATGTTGAACCATTCGTTTCCAGTAACAGTTTGAATTTTTAGGTTTCACTCTGCTTTCTCCTATACTGATAGATGTATTTGGAACTCTAAATCCAACACGGTTTGTGCTATCTTCTTGAAACTTGACACAATAAAGTAGTTTTACGATCTATTTCTATGTTTTGTTTCCTCTTGATGTAGCCCTAAACAGTGACTGGCGAGAAACACTTTCATGGAAAGGGGTTGCCAAGCTTCTAAAAATTACGAATCTCCAGAAATCTCAGCAAATATTTTTTCACCCAAACTGGATGATACTTTCAGGTAATGATCAGTACACTAAGGCGACTTGGTTTCCCAAATTTAGTTCTTCTATGTTGAAGCGTTCGTTTCCAGTAACAGTTTGAATTTTAGGTTTCACTCCATTTACTCCTATATTGATAGATCTATTTGGAACTCTAAATCCAACACGGTTTGTGCTAGCTTCTTGAAACTTGACAAAATAAATTAGTTTCACGTTCTCTCTCTATGTTTTGTTTCCTCTTGATGTAGCCCTAAGCAGTGACTGGCGATAAACACTTTCATGGAAAGGGGTTGCCAAGCTTCCAAAAATTACGAATCTCCAGAAATCTCAGCAAATACTTTTTCACCCAAACTGGATGATACTTTCAGGTAATGATCAGTACACTAAGGCGACTTGGTTTCCCAAATTTCGTTCTTCTATGTTGAAGCGTTCGTTTCCAGTAACAGTTTGAATTTTTAGGTTTCACTGTGTTTACTCCTATATTGATAGATGTATTTGGAACTCTAATTCCAACATGGTTTGTGCTAGCTTCTTGAAACTTGACACAATAAATTAGTTTGACGTTCTCTCTCTATGTTTTGTTTCCTCTTGATGTAGCCCTAAGCAGTGACTGGCGAGAAACACTTAATGAAAAGGGGTTGCCAAGCTTCCAAACATTACGAATCTCCAGAAATCGCAGCAAATATTTTTTCACCCAAACTGGATGATACACTCCGGTAATGATCAGTACACTAAGGCGACTTGGTTCCCCAAATTTAGTTCTTCTATGTTGAACCATTCGTTTCCAGTAACAGTTTGAATTTTTAGGTTTCACTCTGCTTTCTTCTATTCTGATAGATGTATTTGGAACTCTAAATCCAACACGGTTTGTGCTAGCTTCTTGAAACTTGACACAATAAAGTAGTTTTACGATCTATCTCTATGTTTTGTTTCCTCTTGATGTAGCCCTAAGCAGTGACTGGCGAGAAACACTTTCATGGAAAGGGGTTGCCAAGCTTCCAAAAATTACGAATCTCCAGAAATCTCAGCAAATACTTTTTCACCCAAACTGGATGATACTTTCAGGTAATGATCAGTACACTAAGGCGACTTGGTTTCCCAAATTTCGTTCTTCTATGTTGAAGCGTTTGTTTCCAGTAACAGTTTGAATTTTTAGATTTCACTCTGTTTACTTCTATATTGATAGATGTATTTGGAACTCTAAATCCAACACGGTTTGTGCTAGCTTCTTGAAACTTGACACAATAAAGTAGTGTTCTACCTCTATGTTTTGTTTCCTCATGAGTAGCCTAAGCCGTGACTGGCGAGAAACACTTTCATGGAGAGGGGTTGCCAAGCTTCCAAAAATTACGAATCTCCAGAAATCTCAGCAAATATTTTTACACCCAAACTGGATGATACTTTCAGGTAATGATCAGTACACTAAGGCAACATGGTTCCCCAAATTTCGTTCTTCTATGTTGAAGCGTTCGTTTCCAGTAACAGTTTGAATTTTTGGGTTTCACTCTGTTTACTCCTATATTGATAGATATATTTGGAACTCTAAATCCAACACGGTTTGTGCTAGCTTCTTGAAACTTGACACAGTAAAGTAGGTTCACGTTCTATCTCTATGTTTTGTTTCCTCTTGATGTAGCCCTAAGCAGTGACTGGCGAGAAACACTTTCATGGAAAGGGGTTGCCAAGCTTCCAAAAATTACGAATCTCCAGAAATCTCAGCAAATACTTTTTCACCCAAACTGGATGATACTTTCAGGTAATGATCAGTACACTAAGGCGACTTGGTTTCCCAAATCTCGTTCTTCTATGTTGAAGCGTTCGTTTCCAGTAACAGTTTGAATTTTTAGGTTTCACTCTGTTTACTCCTATATTGATAGATGTATTTGGAACTCTAAATCCAACACGGTTTGTGCTAGCTTCTTGAAACTTGACAAAATAAAGTAGTTTCACGTTCTCTCCCTATGTTTTGTTTCCTCTTGATGTAGCCCTAAGCAGTGACTGGCGAGAAACACTTTATGAAAAGGGGTTGCCAAGCTTCCAAAAATTACGAATCTCCAGAAATCACAGCAAATATTTTTTCACCCAAACTGGATGATACACTCCGGTAATGATCAGTACACTAAGGCGACTTGGTTCCCCAAATTTAGTTCTTCTATGTTGAACCATTCGTTTCCAGTAACAGTTTGAATTTTTAGGTTTCACTCTGCTTTCTCCTATACTGATAGATGTATTTGGAACTCTAAATCCAACACGGTTTGTGCTATCTTCTTGAAACTTGACACAATAAAGTAGTTTTACGATCTATTTCTATGTTTTGTTTCCTCTTGATGTAGCCCTAAACAGTGACTGGCGAGAAACACTTTCATGGAAAGGGGTTGCCAAGCTTCCAAAAATTACGAATCTCCAGAAATCTCAGCAAATACTTTTTCACCCAAACTGGATGATACTTTCAGGTAATGATCAGTACACTAAGCCCACTTGCTTCACCAAATTTCGTTCTTCTACTTTGAAGCGTTCGTTTCCAGTAACAGTTTGAATTTTTAGGTTTCACTCTGTTTACTCCTATATTGATAGATGTATTTGGAACTCTAAATCCAACACGGTTTGTGCTAGCTTCTTGAAACTTGACAAAATAAATTAGTTTCACGTTCTATCTCTGTGTTTTGTTTCCTCTTGATGTAGCCCTAAGCAGTGACTGGCGAGAAACACTTTCATGGAAAGGGGTTGCCAAGCTTCCAAAAATTACGAATCTCCAGAAATCTCAGCAAATACTTTTTCACCCAAACTGGATGATACTTTCAGGTAATGATCAGTACACTAAGGCAACATGGTTTCCCAAATTTCGTTCTTCTATGTTGAAGCGTTCGTTTCCAGTAACAGTTTGAATTTTAGGTTTCACTCCGTTTACTCCTATATTGATAGATGTATTTGGAACTCTAAATCCAACACGGTTTGTGCTAGCTCCTTGAAACTTGACACAGTACAGTAGTTTCACGTTCTATCTCTATGTTTTGTTTCCTCTTGATGTAGCCCTAAGCAGTGACTGGCGATAAACACTTTCATGGAAAGGGGTTGCCAAGCTTCCAAAAATTACGAATCTCCAGAAATCTCAGCAAATACTTTTTCACCCAAACTGGATGATACTTTCAGGTAATGATCAGTACACTAAGGCGACTTGGTTTCCCAAATTTCGTTCTTCTATGTTGAAGCGTTCGTTTCCAGTAACAGTTTGAATTTTTAGGTTTCACTGTGTTTACTCCTATATTGATAGATGTATTTGGAACTCTAATTCCAACATGGTTTGTGCTAGCTTCTTGAAACTTGACACAATAAATTAGTTTGACGTTCTCTCTCTATGTTTTGTTTCCTCTTGATGTAGCCCTAAGCAGTGACTGGCGAGAAACACTTAATGAAAAGGGGTTGCCAAGCTTCCAAACATTACGAATCTCCAGAAATCACAGCAAATATTTTTTCACCCAAACTGGATGATACACTCCGGTAATGATCAGTACACTAAGGCGACTTGGTTCCCCAAATTTAGTTCTTCTATGTTGAACCATTCGTTTCCAGTAACAGTTTGAATTTTTAGGTTTCACTCTGCTTTCTTCTATACTGATAGATGTATTTGGAACTCTAAATCCAACACGGTTTGTGCTAGCTTCTTGAAACTTGACACAATAAAGTAGTTTTACGATCTATCTCTATGTTTTGTTTCCTCTTGATGTAGCCCTAAGCAGTGACTGGCGAGAAACACTTTCATGGAAAGGGGTTGCCAAGCTTCCAAAAATTACGAATCTCCAGAAATCTCAGCAAATACTTTTTCACCCAAACTGGATGATACTTTCAGGTAATGATCAGTACACTAAGGCGACTTGGTTTCCCAAATTTCGTTCTTCTATGTTGAAGCGTTTGTTTCCAGTAACAGTTTGAATTTTTAGATTTCACTCTGTTTACTTCTATATTGATAGATGTATTTGGAACTCTAAATCCAACACGGTTTGTGCTAGCTTCTTGAAACTTGACACAATAAAGTAGTGTTCTACCTCTATGTTTTGTTTCCTCATGAGTAGCCTAAGCCGTGACTGGCGAGAAACACTTTCATGGAGAGGGGTTGCCAAGCTTCCAAAAATTACGAATCTCCAGAAATCTCAGCAAATATTTTTACACCCAAACTGGATGATACTTTCAGGTAATGATCAGTACACTAAGGCAACATGGTTCCCCAAATTTCGTTCTTCTATGTTGAAGCGTTCGTTTCCAGTAACAGTTTGAATTTTTGGGTTTCACTCTGTTTACTCCTATATTGATAGATATATTTGGAACTCTAAATCCAACACGGTTTGTGCTAGCTTCTTGAAACTTGACACAGTAAAGTAGGTTCACGTTCTATCTCTATGTTTTGTTTCCTCTTGATGTAGCCCTAAGCAGTGACTGGCGAGAAACACTTTCATGGAAAGGGGTTGCCAAGCTTCCAAAAATTACGAATCTCCAGAAATCTCAGCAAATACTTTTTCACCCAAACTGGATGATACTTTCAGGTAATGATCAGTACACTAAGGCGACTTGGTTTCCCAAATCTCGTTCTTCTATGTTGAAGCGTTCGTTTCCAGTAACAGTTTGAATTTTTAGGTTTCACTCTGTTTACTCCTATATTGATAGATGTATTTGGAACTCTAAATCCAACACGGTTTGTGCTAGCTTCTTGAAACTTGACAAAATAAAGTAGTTTCACGTTCTCTCCCTATGTTTTGTTTCCTCTTGATGTAGCCCTAAGCAGTGACTGGCGAGAAACACTTTATGAAAAGGGGTTGCCAAGCTTCCAAAAATTACGAATCTCCAGAAATCACAGCAAATATTTTTTCACCCAAACTGGATTATACACTCCGGTAATGATCAGTACACTAAGGCGACTTGGTTCCCCAAATTTAGTTCTTCTATGTTGAACCATTCGTTTCCAGTAACAGTTTGAATTTTTAGGTTTCACTCTGCTTTCTCCTATACTGATAGATGTATTTGGAACTCTAAATCCAACACGGTTTGTGCTATCTTCTTGAAACTTGACACAATAAAGTAGTTTTACGATCTATTTCTATGTTTTGTTTCCTCTTGATGTAGCCCTAAACAGTGACTGGCGAGAAACACTTTCATGGAAAGGGGTTGCCAAGCTTCTAAAAATTACGAATCTCCAGAAATCTCAGCAAATATTTTTTCACCCAAACTGGATGATACTTTCAGGTAATGATCAGTACACTAAGGCGACTTGGTTTCCCAAATTTAGTTCTTCTATGTTGAAGCGTTCGTTTCCAGTAACAGTTTGAATTTTAGGTTTCACTCCATTTACTCCTATATTGATAGATCTATTTGGAACTCTAAATCCAACACGGTTTGTGCTAGCTTCTTGAAACTTGACAAAATAAATTAGTTTCACGTTCTCTCTCTATGTTTTGTTTCCTCTTGATGTAGCCCTAAGCAGTGACTGGCGATAAACACTTTCATGGAAAGGGGTTGCCAAGCTTCCAAAAATTACGAATGTCCAGAAATCTCAGCAAATACTTTTTCACCCAAACTGGATGATACTTTCAGGTAATGATCAGTACACTAAGGCGACTTGGTTTCCCAAATTTCGTTCTTCTATGTTGAAGCGTTCGTTTCCAGTAACAGTTTGAATTTTTAGGTTTCACTGTGTTTACTCCTATATTGATAGATGTATTTGGAACTCTAATTCCAACATGGTTTGTGCTAGCTTCTTGAAACTTGACACAATAAATTAGTTTGACGTTCTCTCTCTATGTTTTGTTTCCTCTTGATGTAGCCCTAAGCAGTGACTGGCGAGAAACACTTAATGAAAAGGGGTTGCCAAGCTTCCAAACATTACGAATCTCCAGAAATCACAGCAAATATTTTTTCACCCAAACTGGATGATACACTCCGGTAATGATCAGTACACTAAGGCGACTTGGTTCCCCAAATTTAGTTCTTCTATGTTGAACCATTCGTTTCCAGTAACAGTTTGAATTTTTAGGTTTCACTCTGCTTTCTTCTATACTGATAGATGTATTTGGAACTCTAAATCCAACACGGTTTGTGCTATCTTCTTGAAACTTGACACAATAAAGTAGTTTTACGATCTATCTCTATGTTTCGTTTCCTCTTGATGTAGCCCTAAGCAGTGACTGGCGAGAAACACTTTCATGGAAAGGGGTTGCCAAGCTTCCAAAAATTACGAATCTCCAGAAATCTCAGCAAATACTTTTTCACCCAAACTGGATGATACTTTCAGGTAATGATCAGTACACTAAGGCGACTTGGTTTCCCAAATTTCGTTCTTCTATGTTGAAGCGTTTGTTTCCAGTAACAGTTTGAATTTTTAGATTTCACTCTGTTTACTTCTATATTGATAGATGTATTTGGAACTCTAAATCCAACACGGTTTGTGCTAGCTTCTTGAAACTTGACACAATAAAGTAGTGTTCTACCTCTATGTTTTGTTTCCTCATGAGTAGCCTAAGCCGTGACTGGCGAGAAACACTTTCATGGAGAGGGGTTGCCAAGCTTCCAAAAATTACGAATCTCCAGAAATCTCAGCAAATATTTTTACACCCAAACTGGATGATACTTTCAGGTAATGATCAGTACACTAAGCCCACTTGCTTCACCAAATTTCGTTCTTCTACTTTGAAGCGTTCGTTTCCAGTAACAGTTTGAATTTTTAGGTTTCACTCTGTTTACTCCTATATTGATAGATGTATTTTGAACTCTAAATCCAACACGGTTTGTGCTAGCTTCTTGAAACTTGACACAATAAAGTAGTTTCACGTTCTCTCTCTATGTTTTGTTTCCTCTTGATGTAGCCCTAAGCAGTGACTGGCGAGAAACACTTTCATGGAAAGGGGTTGCCAAGCTTCCAAAAATTATGAATCTCCAGAAATCTCAGCAAATACTTTTTCACCCAAACTGGATGATACTTTCAGGTAATGATCAGTACACTAAGGCGACTTGGTTCCCCAAATTTAGTTCTTCTATGTTGAACCATTCGTTTCCAGTAACAGTTTGAATTTTTAGGTTTCACTCTGCTTTCTCCTATACTGATAGATGTATTTGGAACTCTAAATCCAACACGGTTTGTGCTAGCTTCTTGAAACTTGACACAATAAAGTAGTTTTACGATCTACCTCTATGTTTTGTTTCCTCTTGATGTAGCCCTAAACAGTGACTGGCGAGAAACACTTTCATGGAAAGGGGTTGCCAAGCTTCTAAAAATTACGAATCTCCAGAAATCTCAGCAAATATTTTTTCACCCAAACTGGATGATACTTTCAGGTAATGATCAGTACACTAAGGCGACTTGGTTTCCCAAATTTAGTTCTTCTATGTTGAAGCGTTCGTTTCCAGTAACAGTTTGAATTTTAGGTTTCACTCCATTTACTCCTATATTGATAGATCTATTTGGAACTCTAAATCCAACACGGTTTGTGCTAGCTTCTTGAAACTTGACAAAATAAATTAGTTTCACGTTCTCTCTCTATGTTTTGTTTCCTCTTGATGTAGCCCTAAGCAGTGACTGGCGAGAAACACTTTCATGGAAAGGGGTTGCCAAGCTTCCAAAAATTACGAATCTCCAGAAATCTCAGCAAATACTTTTTCACCCAAACTGGATGATACTTTCAGGTAATGATCAGTACACTAAGCCCACTTGCTTCACCAAATTTCGTTCTTCTACTTTGAAGCGTTCGTTTCCACTAACAGTTTGAATTTTTAGGTTTCACTCTGTTTACTCCTATATTGATAGATGTAATTGGAACTCTAAATCCAACACGGTTTGTGCTAGCTTCTTGAAACTTGACACAATAAATTAGTTTCACGTTCTATCTCTATGTTTTGTTTCCTCTTGATGTAGCCCTAAGCAGTGACTGGCGAGAAACACTTTCATTGAAAGGGGTTGCCAAGCTTCCAAAAATTACGAATCTCCAGAAATCTCAGCAAATACTTTTTCACCCAAACTGGATGATACTTTCAGGTAATGATCAGTACACTAAGGCGACTTGGTTTCCCAAATTTCGTTCATCTATGTTGAAGCGTTCGTTTCCAGTAACAGTTTGAATTTTAGGTTTCACTCCATTTACTCCTATATTGATAGATCTATTTGGAACTCTAAATCCAACACGGTTTGTGCTAGCTTCTTGAAACTTGACACAATAAAGCAGTTTTACGATCTATCTCTATGTTTTGTTTCCTCTTGATGTAGCCCTAAACAGTGACTGGCGAGAAACACTTTCATGGAAAGGGGTTGCCAAGCTTCTAAAAATTACGAATCTCCAGAAATCTCAGCAAATATTTTTTCACCCAAACTGGATGATACTTTCAGGTAATGATCAGTACACTAAGGCGACTTGGTTTCCCAAATTTCGTTCTTCTATGTTGAAGCGTTTGTTTCCAGTAACAGTTTGAATTTTAGGTTTCACTCCGTTTACTCCTATATTGATAGATGTATTTGGAACTCTAAATCCAACACGGTTTGTGCTAGCTTCTTGAAACTTGACACAATAAATTAGTTTCACGTTCTATCTCTATGTTTTGTTTCCTCTTGATGTAGCCCTAAGCAGTGATTGGCGAGAAACAATTTCATGGAAAGGGGTTGCCAAGCTTCCAAAAATTACGAATCTCCAGAAATCTCAGCAAATACTTTTTCACACAAACTGGATGATACTTTCAGGTAATGATCAGTACACTAAGCCCACTTGCTTCACCAAATTTCGTTCTTCTACGTTGAAGCGTTCGTTTCCAGTAACAGTTTGAATTTTTAGGTTTCACTCTGTTTACTCCTATATTGATAGATTTATTTGGAACTCTAAATCCAACACGGTTTGTGCTAGCTTCTTGAAACTTGACACAATAAATTAGTTTCATGTTCTCTCTCTATGTTTTGTTTCCTCTTGATGTAGCCCTAAGCAGTGACTGGCGAGAAACACTTTCATTGAAAGGGGTTGCCAATCTTCCAAAAATTACGAATCTCCAGAAATCTCAGCAAATACTTTTTCACCCAAACTAGATGATACTTTCAGGTAATGATCAGTACACTAAGGCGACTTGGTTTCCCAAATTTCGTTCTTCTATGTTGAAGCGTTCGTTTCCAGTAACAGTTTGAATTTTTAGATTTCACTCTGTTTACTTCTATATTGATAGATGTATTTGGAACTCTAAATCCAACACGGTTTGTGCTAGCTTCTTGAAACTTGACACAATAAAGTAGTGTTCTACCTCTATGTTTTGTTTCCTCATGAGTAGCCTAAGCCGTGACTGGCGAGAAACACTTTCATGGAGAGGGGTTGCCAAGCTTCCAAAAATTACGAATCTCCAGAAATCTCAGCAAATATTTTTACACCCAAACTGGATGATACTTTCAGGTAATGATCAGTACACTAAGGCAACATGGTTCCCCAAATTTCGTTCTTCTATGTTGAAGCGTTCGTTTCCAGTAACAGTTTGAATTTTTGGGTTTCACTCTGTTTACTCCTATATTGATAGATATATTTGGAACTCTAAATCCAACACGGTTTGTGCTAGCTTCTTGAAACTTGACACAGTAAAGTAGGTTCACGTTCTATCTCTATGTTTTGTTTCCTCTTGATGTAGCCCTAAGCAGTGACTGGCGAGAAACACTTTCATGGAAAGGGGTTGCCAAGCTTCCAAAAATTACGAATCTCCAGAAATCTCAGCAAATACTTTTTCACCCAAACTGGATGATACTTTCAGGTAATGATCAGTACACTAAGGCGACTTGGTTTCCCAAATCTCGTTCTTCTATGTTGAAGCGTTCGTTTCCAGTAACAGTTTGAATTTTTAGGTTTCACTCTGTTTACTCCTATATTGATAGATGTATTTGGAACTCTAAATCCAACACGGTTTGTGCTAGCTTCTTGAAACTTGACAAAATAAAGTAGTTTCACGTTCTCTCCCTATGTTTTGTTTCCTCTTGATGTAGCCCTAAGCAGTGACTGGCGAGAAACACTTTATGAAAAGGGGTTGCCAAGCTTCCAAAAATTACGAATCTCCAGAAATCACAGCAAATATTTTTTCACCCAAACTGGATGATACACTCCGGTAATGATCAGTACACTAAGGCGACTTGGTTCCCCAAATTTAGTTCTTCTATGTTGAACCATTCGTTTCCAGTAACAGTTTGAATTTTTAGGTTTCACTCTGCTTTCTCCTATACTGATAGATGTATTTGGAACTCTAAATCCAACACGGTTTGTGCTATCTTCTTGAAACTTGACACAATAAAGTAGTTTTACGATCTATTTCTATGTTTTGTTTCCTCTTGATGTAGCCCTAAACAGTGACTGGCGAGAAACACTTTCATGGAAAGGGGTTGCCAAGCTTCCAAAAATTACGAATCTCCAGAAATCTCAGCAAATACTTTTTCACCCAAACTGGATGATACTTTCAGGTAATGATCAGTACACTAAGCCCACTTGCTTCACCAAATTTCGTTCTTCTACTTTGAAGCGTTCGTTTCCAGTAACAGTTTGAATTTTTAGGTTTCACTCTGTTTACTCCTATATTGATAGATGTATTTGGAACTCTAAATCCAACACGGTTTGTGCTAGCTTCTTGAAACTTGACACAATAAAGTAGTTTCACGTTCTCTCTCTATGTTTTGTTTCCTCTTGATGTAGCCCTAAGCAGTGACTGGCGAGAAACACTTTCATGGAAAGGGGTTGCCAAGCTTCCAAAAATTACGAATCTCCAGAAATCTCAGCAAATACTTTTTCACCCAAACTGGATGATACTTTCAGGTAATGATCAGTACACTAAGGCGACTTGGTTCCCCAAATTTAGTTCTTCTATGTTGAACCATTCGTTTCCAGTAACAGTTTGAATTTTTAGGTTTCACTCTGCTTTCTCCTATACTGATAGATGTATTTGGAACTCTAAATCCAACACGGTTTGTGCTAGCTTCTTGAAACTTGACACAATAAAGTAGTTTTACGATCTACCTCTATGTTTTGTTTCCTCTTGATGTAGCCCTAAACAGTGACTGGCGAGAAACACTTTCATGGAAAGGGGTTGCCAAGCTTCTAAAAATTACGAATCTCCAGAAATCTCAGCAAATATTTTTTCACCCAAACTGGATGATACTTTCAGGTAATGATCAGTACACTAAGGCGACTTGGTTTCCCAAATTTAGTTCTTCTATGTTGAAGCGTTCGTTTCCAGTAACAGTTTGAATTTTAGGTTTCACTCCATTTACTCCTATATTGATAGATCTATTTGGAACTCTAAATCCAACACGGTTTGTGCTAGCTTCTTGAAACTTGACAAAATAAATTAGTTTCACGTTCTCTCTCTATGTTTTGTTTCCTCTTGATGTAGCCCTAAGCAGTGACTGGCGAGAAACACTTTCATGGACAGGGGTTGCCAAGCTTCCAAAAATTACGAATCTCCAGAAATCTCAGCAAATACTTTTTCACCCAAACTGGATGATACTTTCAGGTAATGATCAGTACACTAAGCCCACTTGCTTCACCAAATTTCGTTCTTCTACTTTGAAGCGTTCGTTTCCACTAACAGTTTGAATTTTTAGGTTTCACTCTGTTTACTCCTATATTGATAGATGTAATTGGAACTCTAAATCCAACACGGTTTGTGCTAGCTTCTTGAAACTTGACACAATAAATTAGTTTCACGTTCTATCTCTATGTTTTGTTTCCTCTTGATGTAGCCCTAAGCAGTGACTGGCGAGAAACACTTTCATTGAAAGGGGTTGCCAAGCTTCCAAAAATTACGAATCTCCAGAAATCTCAGCAAATACTTTTTCACCCAAACTGGATGATACTTTCAGGTAATGATCAGTACACTAAGGCGACTTGGTTTCCCAAATTTCGTTCATCTATGTTGAAGCGTTCGTTTCCAGTAACAGTTTGAATTTTAGGTTTCACTCCATTTACTCCTATATTGATAGATCTATTTGGAACTCTAAATCCAACACGGTTTGTGCTAGCTTCTTGAAACTTGACACAATAAAGCAGTTTTATGATCTATCTCTATGTTTTGTTTCCTCTTGATGTAGCCCTAAACAGTGACTGGCGAGAAACACTTTCATGGAAAGGGGTTGCCAAGCTTCTAAAAATTACGAATCTCCAGAAATCTCAGCAAATATTTTTTCACCCAAACTGGATGATACTTTCAGGTAATGATCAGTACACTAAGGCGACTTGGTTTCCCAAATTTCGTTCTTCTATGTTGAAGCGTTCGTTTCCAGTAACAGTTTGAATTTTAGGTTTCACTCCGTTTACTCCTATATTGATAGATGTATTTGGAACTCTAAATCCAACACGGTTTGTGCTAGCTTCTTGAAACTTGACACAATAAATTAGTTTCACGTTCTATCTCTATGTTTTGTTTCCTCTTGATGTAGCCCTAAGCAGTGATTGGCGAGAAACAATTTCATGGAAAGGGGTTGCCAAGCTTCCAAAAATTACGAATCTCCAGAAATCTCAGCAAATACTTTTTCACACAAACTGGATGATACTTTCAGGTAATGATCAGTACACTAAGCCCACTTGCTTCACCAAATTTCGTTCTTCTACGTTGAAGCGTTTGTTTCCAGTAACAGTTTGAATTTTTAGGTTTCACTCTGTTTACTCCTATATTGATAGATTTATTTGGAACTCTAAATCCAACACGGTTTGTGCTAGCTTCTTGAAACTTGACACAATAAATTAGTTTCATGTTCTCTCTCTATGTTTTGTTTCCTCTTGATGTAGCCCTAAGCAGTGACTGGCGAGAAACACTTTCATTGAAAGGGGTTGCCAATCTTCCAAAAATTACGAATCTCCAGAAATCTCAGCAAATACTTTTTCACCCAAACTAGATGATACTTTCAGGTTATGATCAGTACATTAAGGCAACTTGGTTCCCCAAATTTCGTTCTTCTATGTTAAAGCGTTCGTTTCCAGTAACAGTTTGAAATTTTAGGTTTCACTCTGTTTACTCCTATATTGATAGATGTATTTGGAACTCTAAATCCAACACGGTTTGTGCTAGCTTCTTGAAACTTGACAAAATAAATTAGTTTCACGTTCATTCTCTATGTTTTGTTTCCTCTTGATGTAGCCCTAAGCAGTGACTGGCGAGAAACACTTTCATGGAAAGTGGTTGCCATGCTTCCAAAAATTACGAATCTCCAGAAATCTCAGCAAATACGTTTTCACCCAAACTGGATGATAATTTCAGGTAATGATCAGTACACTAAGGTGACTTGGTTTCCCAAATTTCATTCTTCTATGTTGAAGCGTTCATTTCCAGTAACAGTTTGAATTTTTAGGTTTCACTCTGTTTACTCCTATATTGATAGATGTATTTGGAACTCTAAATCCAACACGGTTTGTGCTAGCTTCTTGAAACTTGACACAATAAAGTAGTTTCACGTTCTATCTCTATGTTTTGTTTCCTCTTGATGTAGCCCTAAGCAGTGACTGGCGAGAAACACTTTCATGGAAAGGGGTTGCCAAGCTTCCAAAAATTACGAATCTCCAGAAATCTCAGCAAATATTTTTTCACCCAAACTGGATGATACTTTCAGGTAATGATCAGTACACTAAGGCGACTTGGTTCCCCAAATTTAGTTCTTCTATATTGAAGCATTCGTTTCCAGTAACAGTTTGAATTTTTAGGTTTCACTCTGTTTTCTCCTATATTGATAGATGTATTTGGAACTCTAATTCCAACACGGTTTCTGCTAGCTTCTTGAACCTTGACACAATAAAGTAGTTTTAGGTTCTATCTCTATGTTTTGTTTCCTCTTGATGTTGCCCTAAGCAGTGACTGGCGAGAAACACTTTCATGGAAAGGGGTTGCCAAGCTTCCAAAAATTATGAATCTCCAGAAATCTCAGCAAATATTTTTTCATCCAAACTGGATGATACTTTCAGGTAATAATCAGTACACTAAGGCAACTTAGTTCCCCAAATTTTGTTCTTCTATGTTGAAGCGTTCGTTTCCAGTCACAGTTTGAATTTTTAGGTTTCACTCTGTTTTCTCCTATATTGATAGATGTATTTGGTAGTCTAAATCCAACACGGTTTGTGCTAGCTTCTTGAAACTTGACACAATAAAGTAGTTTTACGATCTATCTCTATGTTTTGTTTCCTCTTGATGTAGCCCTAAGCAGTGACTGGCGAGAAACACTTTCATGGAAAGGGGTTGCCAAGCTTCCAAAAATTACGAATCTCCAGAAATCTCAGCAAATACTTTTTCACCCAAACTGGATGATACTTTCAGGTAATGATCAGTACACTAATCCCACTTGCTTCACCAAATTTCGTTCTTCTACTTTGAAGCGTTCATTTCCAGTAACAGTTTGAATTTTTAGGTTTCACTCTGTTTACTCCTATATTGATAGATGTAATTGGAACTCTAAATCCAACACGGTTTGTGCTAGCTTCTTGAAACTTGACACAATAAATTAGTTTCACGTTCTATCTCTATGTTTTGTTTCCTCTTGATGTAGCCCTAAGCAGTGACTGGCGAGATACACTTTCATTCAAAGGGGTTGCCAAGCTTCCAAAAATTACGTATCTCCAGAAATCTCAGTAAAATATTTTTTCACCCAAACTGGATGATACTTTCAGGTAATGATCAGTACACAAAGGCGACTTGGTTCCCCAAATTTTGTTCTTCTATGTTGAAGCGTTCGTTTCCAGTAACAGTTTGAATTTTTAGGTTTCACTCTGTTTTCTCCTATATTGATAGATGTATTTGGAACTCTAAATCCAACACGGTTTGTGCTAGCTTCTTGAAACTTGACACAATAAAGTAGTTTCACGTTCTCTCTCTATGTTTTGTTTCCTCTTGATGTAGCCCTAAGCAGTGACTGGCGAGAAACACTTTATTAAAAGGGGTTGCCAAGCTTCCAAAAATTACGAATCTCCAGAAATCACAGCAAATATTTTTTCACCCAAACTGGATGATACACTCCGGTAATGATCAGTACACTAAGGCGACTTGGTTCCCCAAATTTAGTTCTTCTATGTTGAACCATTCGTTTCCAGTAACAGTTTGAATTTTTAGGTTTCACTCTGTTTTCTCCTATATTGATAGATGTATTTGGAACTCTAAATCCAACACGGTTTGTGCTAGCTTCTTGAAACTTGACACAATAAAGTAGTTTTACGATCTATCTCTATGTTTTGTTTCCTCTTGATGTAGCCCTAAACAGTGACTGGCGAGAAACACTTTCATGGAAAGGGGTTGCCAAGCTTCTAAAAATTACGAATCTCCAGAAATCTCAGCAAATATTTTTTCACCCAAACTGGATGATACTTTCAGGTAATGATCAGTACACTAAGGCGACTTGGTTTCCCAAATTTCGTTCTTCTATGTTGAAGCGTTCGTTTCCAGTAACAGTTTGAATTTTAGGTTTCACTCCGTTTACTCCTATATTGATAGATGTATTTGGAACTCTAAATCCAACACGGTTTGTGCTAGCTTCTTGAAACTTGACACAATAAATTAGTTTCACGTTCTATCTCTATGTTTTGTTTCCTCTTGATGTAGCCCTAAGCAGTGTTTGGCGAGAAACAATTTCATGGAAAGGGGTTGCCAAGCTTCCAAAAATTACGAATCTCCAGAAATCTCAGCAAATACTTTTTCACACAAACTGGATGATACTTTCAGGTAATGATCAGTACACTAAGCCCACTTGCTTCACCAAATTTCCTTCTTCTACGTTGAAGCGTTCGTTTCCAGTAACAGTTTGAATTTTTAGGTTTCACTCTGTTTACTCCTATATTGATAGATTTATTTGGAACTCTAAATCCAACACGGTTTGTGCTAGCTTCTTGAAACTTGACACAATAAATTAGTTTCATGTTCTCTCTCTATGTTTTGTTTCCTCTTGATGTAGCCCTAAGCAGTGACTGGCGAGAAACACTTTCATTGAAAGGGGTTGCCAATCTTCCAAAAATTACGAATCTCCAGAAATCTCAGCAAATACTTTTTCACCCAAACTAGATGATACTTTCAGGTAATGATCAGTACACTAAGGCGACTTGGTTTCCCAAATTTCGTTCTTCTATGTTGAAGCGTTCGTTTCCAGTAACAGTTTGAATTTTTAGGTTTCACTCTGTTTACTCCTATATTGATAGATGTATTTGGAACTCTAAATTCAACACGGTTTGTGCTAGCTTCTTGAAACTTGACACAGTACAATAGTTTCACGTTCTATCTCTATGTTTTGTTTCCTCTTGATGTAGCCCTAAGCAGTGACTGGCGAGAAACCCTTTCATGGAAAGAAGTTGCCTAGCTTCCAAAAATTACGAATCTCCAGAAATATCAGCAAATATTTTTTCACCCAAACTGGATGATAGTTTCAGGTAATGATCAGTACATTAAGGCAACTTGGTTCCCCAAATTTCGTTCTTCTATGTTAAAGCGTTCGTTTCCAGTAACAGTTTGAAATTTTAGGTTTCACTCTGTTTACTCCTATATTGATAGATGTATTTGGAACTCTAAATTCAACACGGTTTGTGCTAGCTTCTTGAAACTTGACACAGTACAATAGTTTCACGTTCTATCTCTATGTTTTGTTTCCTCTTGATGTAGCCCTAAGCAGTGACTGGCGAGAAACACTTTCATGGAAAGTGGTTGCCATGCTTCCAAAAATTACGAATCTCCAGAAATCTCAGCAAATACGTTTTCACCCAAACAGGATGATACTTTCAGGTAATGATCAGTACACTAAGGTGACTTGGTTTCCCAAATTTCATTCTTCTATGTTGAAGCGTTCATTTCCAGTAACAGTTTGAATTTTTAGGTTTCACTCTGTTTACTCCTATATTGATAGATGTATTTGGAACTCTAAATCCAACACGGTTTGTGCTAGCTTCTTGAAACTTGACACAATAAAGTAGTTTCACGTTCTATCTCTATGTTTTGTTTCCTCTTGATGTAGCCCTAAGCAGTGACTGGCGAGAAACACTTTCATGGAAAGGGGTTGCCAAGCTTCCAAAAATTACGAATCTCCAGAAATCTCAGCAAATATTTTTTCACCCAAACTGGATGATACTTTCAGGTAATGATCAGTACACTAAGGCGACTTGGTTCCCCAAATTTAGTTCTTCTATATTGAAGCTTTCGTTTCCAGTAACAGTTTGAATTTTCAGGTTTCACTCTGTTTTCTCCTATATTGATAGATGTATTTGGAACTCTAATTCCAACACGGTTTCTGCTAGCTTCTTGAACCTTGACACAATAAAGTAGTTTTAGGTTCTATCTCTATGTTTTGTTTCCTCTTGATGTAGCCCTAAGCAGTGACTGGCGAGAAACACTTTCATGGAAAGGGGTTGCCAAGCTTCCAAAAATTATGAATTTCCAGAAATCTCAGCAAATATTTTTTCACCCAAATGGGATGATACTTTCAGGTAATGATCAGTACACTAAGGCGACTTTGTTCCCCAAATTTCGTTCTTCTATGTTGAAGCGTTCGTTTCCACTAACAGTTTGAATTTTTAGGTTTCATTCTGTTTTCTCCTATATTGATAGATGTATTTGGTAGTCTAAATCCAACACGGTTTGTGCTAGCTTCTTGAAACTTGACACAATAAAGTAGTTTCACTTTCTATCTCTATGTTTTGTTTCCTCTTGATGTAGCCCTAAGCAGAGACTGGCGAGATACACTTTCATGGAAAGGGGTTGCCAAGCTTCCAAAAATTACGAATCTCCAGAAATCTCAGCAAATACTTTTTCACCCAAACTGGATGATACTTTCAGGTAATGATCAGTACACTAAGGCGACTTGGTTTTCCAAATTTCTTTCTTCTATGTTAAAGCGTTCGTTTCCAGTAACAGTTTGAATTTTTAGGTTTCACTCTGTTTACTCCTATATTGATAGATGTATTTGGAACTCTAAATTCAACACGGTTTGTGCTAGCTTCTTGAAACTTGACACAGTACAGTAGTTTCACGTTCTATCTCTATGTTTTGTTTCCTCTTGATGTAGCCCTAAGCAGTGACTGGCGAGAAACACTTTCATGGAAAGGGGTTGCCAAGCTTCTAAAAATTACGAATCTCCAGAAATATCAGCAAATACTTTTTCACCCAAACTGGATGATACTTTCAGGTAATGATCAGTACATTAAGGCAACTTGGTTCCCCAAATTTCGTTCTTCTATGTTAAAGCGTTCGTTTCCAGTAACAGTTTGAAATTTTAGGTTTCACTCTGTTTACTCCTATATTGATAGATGTATTTGGAACTCTAAATCCAACAAGGTTTGTGCTAGCTTCTTGAAACTTGACAAAATAAATTAGTTTCACGTTCACTCTCTATGTTTTGTTTCCTCTTGATGTAGCCCTAAGCAGTGACTGGCGAGAAACACTTTCATGGAAAGGGGTTGCCAAGCTTCCAAAAATTACGAGTCTCCAGAAATCTCAGCAAATACTTTTTCACCCCAACTGGATGATACTTTCAGGTAATGATCAGTACACTAAGCCCACTTGCTTCACCAAATTTCGTTCTTCTACTTTGAAGCGTTCGTTTCCAGTAACAGTTTGAATTTTTAGGTTTCACTCTGTTTTCTTCTATATTGATAGATGTATTTGGAACTTTAATTCCAACACGGTTTCTGCTAGCTTCTTGAAACTTGACACAATAAATTAGTTTCAAGTTCTCTCTCTATGTTTTGTTTCCTCTTGATGTAGCCCTAAGCAGTGACTGGCGAGAAACACTTTCATTGAAAGGGGTTGCCAATCTTCCAAAAATTACGAATCTCCAGAAATCTCAGCAAATACTTTTTCACCCAAACTGGATGATATTTTCAGGTAATGATCAGTACACTAAGGCGACTTGGTTTCCCAAATTTCGTTCTTCTATGTTGAAACGTTCGTTTCCAGTAACAGTTTGAATTTTTAGGTTTCACTCTGTTTACTCTTATATTGATAGATGTATTTGGAACTCTAAATCCAACACGGTTTGTGCTAGCTTCTTGAAACTTGACACAATAAAGTAGTTTGACGTTCTATCTCTATGTTTTGTTTCCTCTTGATGTAGCCCTAAGCAGTGACTGGCGAGAAACCCTTTCATGGAAAGAAGTTGCCAAGCTTCCAAAAATTACGAATCTCCAGAAATATCAGCAAATATTTTTTCACCCAAACTGGATGATACTTTCAGGTAATGATCAGTACATTAAGGCAACTTGGTTCCCCAAATTTCGTTCTTCTATGTTAAAGCGTTCGTTTCCAGTAACAGTTTGAAATTTTAGGTTTCACTCTGTTTACTCCTATATTGATAGATGTATTTGGAACTCTAAATCCAACATGGTTTGTGCTAGCTTCTTGAAACTTGACAAAATTAATTAGTTTCACGTTCACTCTCTATGTTTTGTTTCCTCTTTATGTAGCCCTAAGCAGTGACTGGCGAGAAACACTTTCATGGAAAGGGGTTGCCATGCTTCCAAAAATTACGAATCTCCAGAAATCTCAGCAAATACTTTTTCACCCAAACTGGATGATACTTTCAGGTAATGATCAGTACACTAAGGTGACTTGGTTTCCCAAATTTCATTCTTCTATGTTGAAGCGTTCGTTTCCAGTAACAGTTTGAATTTTTAGGTTTCACTCTGTTTACTCCTATATTGATAGATGTATTTGGAACTCTAAATCCAACACGGTTTGTGCTAGTTTCTTGAAACTTGACACAATAAAGTAGTTTCACGTTCTATCTCTATGTTTTGTTTCCTCTTGATGTAGCCCTAAGCAGTGACTGGCGAGAAACACTTTCATGGAAAGGGGTTGCCAAGCTTCCAAAAATTACGAATCTCCAGAAATCTCAGCAAATACTTTTTCACCCAAACTGGATGATACTTTCAGGTAATGATCAGTACACTAAGCCCACTTGCTTCACCAAATTTCGTTCTTCTACATTGAAGCGTTCGTTTCCAGTAACAGTTGAATTTTTAGGTTTCACTCTGTTTACTCCTATATTGATAGATGTATTTGGAACTCTAAATCCAACACAGTTTGTGCTAGCTTCTTGAAACTTGACACAATAAATTAGTTTCACGTTCTATCTCTATGTTTTGTTTCCTCTTGATGTAGCCCTAAGCAGTGACTGGCGTGAAACTCTTTCATGGAAAGGGGTTGCCAAGCTTCCAAAAATTACGAATCTCCAGAAATATCAGCAAATATTTTTTCACCCAAACTGGATGATACTTTCAGGTAATGATCAGTACACTAAGGCGACTTGGTTCCCCAAATTTCGTTCTTCTATGTTGAAGCGTTCGTTTCCAGTAACAGTTTGAATTTTTAGGTTTCACTCTGTTTACTCCTGTATTGATAGATGTATTTGGAACTCTAAATCCAACACGGTTTGTGCTAGCTTCTTGAACTTGACACAATAAAGTAGTTTTACGTTCTATCTCTAAGTTTTGTTTCTTCTTGATGTAGCCCTAAACAGTGACTGGCGAGAAACACTTTCATGGAAAGTGGTTGCCAAGCTTCTAAAAATTACGAATCTCCAGAAATCTCAGCAAATATTTTTTCACCCCAACTGGATGATACTTTCAGGTAATGATCAGTACACTAAGCCCACTTGATTCACCAAATTTCGTTCTTCTACGTTGAAGCGTTCGTTTCCAGTAACAGTTTGAATTTTAAGGTTTCACTCTTTTTACTCCTATATTGATAGATGTATTTGGAACTCTAAATACAACACGGTTTGTGCAAGCTTCTTGAAACTTGACACAATAAATTAGTTTCACGTTGTATCTCTATGTTTTGTTTCCTCTTGATGTAGCCCTAAGCAGTGACTGGCGAGAAACACTTTCATGGAAAGGGGTTGCCAAGCTTCCAAAAATTATGAATATCCAGAAATCTCAGCAAATATTTTTTCACCCAAACTGGATGATACTTTCAGGTAATTGTCAGTACACTAAGGCGACTTGGTTCCCCAAATTTAGTTCTTCTATGTTGAAGCATTCGTTTCCAGTAACAGTTTGAAATTTTAGGTTTCACTCTGTTTTCTTCTATATTGATAGATGTATTTGGAACTTTAATTCCAACACGGTTTCTGCTAGCTTCTTGAAACTTGACACAATAAAGTAGCGTTCTACCTCAATGTTTTGTTTCCTATTGATGTAGCCCTAAGCAGTGACTGGCGAGAAACACTTTCATGGAAAGGGGTTGCCAAGCTTCCAAAAATTACGAATCTCCAGAAATCTCAGCAAATACTTTTTCACCCAAACTGGATTATACTTTCAGGTAATGATCAGTACACTAAGCCCACTTGCTTCACCAAATTTCGTTCTTCTACGTTGAAGCGTTCGTTTCCAGTAACAGTTGAATTTTTAGGTTTCACTCTGTTTACTCCTATATTGATATATGTATTTGGAACTCTAAATCCAACACAGTTTGTGCTAGCTTCTTAAAACTTGACACAATAAATTAGTTTCACGTTCTATCTCTATGTTTGTTTCCTCTTGATGTAGCCCTAAGCAGTGACTGGCGTGAAACTCTTTCATGGAAAGGGGTTGCCAAGCTTCCAAAAATTACGAAACTCCAGAAATCTCAGTAAAATATTTTTTCACCCAAACTGGATGATACTTTCAGGTAATGATCAGTACACTAAGGCGACTTGGTTCCCCAAATTTAGTTCTTCTATATTGAAGCATTCGTTTCCAGTAACAGTTTGAATTTTTAGGTTTCACTCTGTTTTCTCCTATATTGATAGATGTATTTGGAACTCTAAATCCAACACGGTTTGTGCTAGCTTCTTGAAACTTGACACAATAAAGTAGTTTCATGTTCTATCTCTATGTTTTGTTTCCTCTTGATGTAGCCCTAAGCAGTGACTGGCGAGAAACACTTTCATGGAAAGGGGTTGCCATGCTTCCAAAAATTACAAATCTCCAGAAATCTCAGCAAATATTTTTTCACCCAAACTGGATGATACTTTCAGGTAATGTTCAGTACACAAAGGCGACTTGGTTCCCCAAATTTCGTTCTTCTATGTTGAAGCGTTCGTTTGCAGTAACAGTTTGAATTTTTCGGTTTCACTCTGATTTCTCCTATATTGATAGATGTATTTGGAACTCTAAATCCAACACGGTTTGTGCTAGCTTCTTGAAACTTGACACAATAAAGTAGCGTTCTACCTCAATGTTTTGTTTCCTATTGATGTAGCCCTAAGCAGTGACTGGCGAGAAACACTTTCATTGAAAGGGGTTGCCAAGCTTCCAAAAATTACGAATCTCCAGAAATCTCAGTAAAATATTTTTTCACCCAAACTTAATGATACTTTCAGGTAATGATCAGTACACTAAGGCGACTTGGTTTCCCAAATTTCGTTCTTCTATGTTGAAGCGTTCGTTTCCAGTAACAGTTTGAATTTTTAGGTTTCACTCTGTTTACTCCTATATTGATAGATGTATTTGGAACTCTAAATCCAACACGGTTTGTGCTAGCTTCTTGAAAATTGACACAATAAATTAGTTTCACGTTCTATATCTACGTTTTGTTTCCTCTTGATGTAGCCCTAAGCAGTGACTGGCGAGAAACACTTTCATGGAAAGAGGTTGCCAAGCTTCCAAAAATTACGAATCTCCAGAAATATCAGCAAATATTTTTTCACCCAAACTGGATGATACTTTCAGGTAATGATTAGTACACTAAGGCGACTT
This sequence comes from Spermophilus citellus, assembly GCF_964194105.1. Lineage (NCBI taxonomy): Eukaryota > Metazoa > Chordata > Mammalia > Rodentia > Sciuridae > Spermophilus > Spermophilus citellus. The sequence continues at coordinate 82,874,316 of NC_138189.1, forward strand.
GGTCCCCCAAATTTCGTTCTTCTATGTTGAAGCGTTCGTTTCCAGTAACAGTTTGAATTTTTCGGTTTCACTATATTTTCTCCTATATTGATAGATGTATTTGGAACTCTAAATCCAACACGGTTTGTGCTAGCTTCTTGAAACTTGACACAATAAAGTAGCGTCCTACCTCAATGTTTTGTTTTCTCTTGATGTAGCCCTAAGCAGTGACTGGCGAGAAACTCTTTCATTGAAAGGGGTTGCCAAGCTTCCAAAAATTACGAATCTCCAGAAATCTCAGTAAAATATTTTTTCACCTAAACTGGATGATACTTTCAGGTAATGATCAGTACACTAAGGCGACTTGGTTCCCCAAATTTCGTTCTTCTATGTTGAAGCGTTCGTTTCCAGTAACAGTTTGAATTTTTAGGTTTCACTCTGTTTTCTCCTATATTGATAGATGTATTTGGAACTCTAAATCCAACACGGTTTGGGCTAGCTTCTTGAAACTTGACACAGTACAGTAGTTTCACGTTCTATCCCTATGTTTTGTTTCCTCTTGATGTAGCCATATGCAGTGACTGGCGAGAAACACTTTCATGGAAAGGGGTTGCCAAGCTTCCAAAAATTACGAATCTCCAGAAATCTCAGCAAATATTTTTTCACCCAAACTGGATGATACTTTCAGGTAATGATCAGTACACTAAGGCGACTTGGTTTCCCAAATTTCGTTCTTCTATGTTGAAGCGTTCGTTTCCAGTAACAGTTTGAATTTTTAGGTTTCACTCTGTTTACTCCTATATTGATAGATGTATTTGGAACTCTAAATTCAACACGGTTTGTGCTAGCTTCTTGAAACTACACAGTACAGTAGTTTCACGTTCTATCTCTATGTTTTGTTTCCTCTTGATGTAGCCCTAAGCAGTGACTGGCGAGAAACACTTTCATGGAAAGGGGTTGCCAAGCTTCTAAAAATTACGAATCTCCAGAAATATCAGCAAATACTTTTTCACCCAAACTGGATGATACTTTCAGGTAATGATCAGTACATTAAGGCAACTTGGTTCCCCAAATTTCGTTCTTCTATGTTAAAGCGTTCGTTTCCAGTAACAGTTTGAAATTTTAGGTTTCACTCTGTTTACTCCTATATTGATAGATGTATTTGGAAATCTAAATCCAACACAGTTTGTGCTAGCTTCTTGAAACTTGACAAAATAAATTAGTTTCACGTTCACTCTCTATGTTTTGTTTCCTCTTGATGTAGCCCTAAGCAGTGACTGGCGAGAAACACTTTCATGGAAAGGGGTTGCCAAGCTTCCAAAAATTACGAGTCTCCAGAAATCTCAGCAAATACTTTTTCACCCCAACTGGATGATACTTTCAGGTAATGATCAGTACACTAAGCCCACTTGCTTCACCAAATTTCGTTCTTCTACTTTGAAGCGTTCGTTTCCAGTAACAGTTTGAATTTTTAGGTTTCACTCTGTTTTCTTCTATATTGATAGATGTATTTGGAACTTTAATTCCAACACGGTTTCTGCTAGCTTCTTGAAACTTGACACAATAAAGTAGTTTTACGTTCTATCTCTATGTTTTGTTTCCTCTTGATGTAGCCCTAAGCAGTGACTGGCGAGAAACACTTTCATGGAAAGGGGTTGCCAAGCTGCCAAAAATTACGAATCTCCAGAAATCTCAGCAAATACTTTTTCACCCAAACTGGATGATACTTTCAGGTAATGATCAGTACACTAAGGCGACTTGGTTCCCCAAATTTAGTTCTTCTATGTTGAACCGTTCGTTTCCAGTAACAGTTTGAATTTTTAGGTTTCACTCTGTTTTCTTCTATATTGATAGATGTATTTGGAACTTTAATTCCAACACGGTTTCTGCTAGCTTCTTGAAACTTGACACAATAAAGTAGTTTTACGTTCTATCTCTATGTTTTGTTTCCTCTTGATGTAGCCCTAAGCAGTGACTGGCGAGAAACACTTTCATGGAAAGGGGTTGCCAAGATTCGAAAAATTACGAATCTACAGAAATATCAGCAAATATTTTTTCACCCAAACTGGATGATACTTTCAGGTAATGATCAGTACACTAAGGCGACTTGGTTCCCCAAATTTCGTTCTTCTATGTTGAAGCGTTCGTTTCCAGTAACAGTTTGAATTTTTAGGTTTCACTCTGTTTACTCCTATATTGATAGATGTATTTGGAACTCTAAATCCAACAAGGTTTGTGCTAGCTTCTTGAAACTTGACACAATAAAGAAGTTTCACGTTCTATCTCTATGTTTTGTTTCCTCTTGATGTAGCCCTAAGCAGTGACTGGCGAGAAACACTTTCATGGAAAGGGGTTGCCAAGCTTCCAAAAATTACGAATCTCCAGAAATCTCAGCAAATACTTTTTCACCCAAACTGGATGATACTTTCAGGTAATGATCAGTACACTAAGCCCACTTGCTTCACCAAATTTCGTTCTTCTACGTTGAAGCGTTCGTTTCCAGTAACAGTTGAATTTTTAGGTTTCACTCTGTTTACTCCTATATTGATATATGTATTTGGAACTCTAAATCCAACACAGTTAGTGCTAGCTTCTTAAAACTTGACACAATAAATTAGTTTCATGTTCTATCTCTATGTTTTGTTTCCTCTTGATGTAGCCCTAAGCAGTGACTGGCGTGAAACTCTTTCATGGAAAGGGGTTGCCAAGCTTCCAAAAATTACGAATCTCCAGAAATCTCAGTAAAATATTTTTTCACCCAAACTGGATGATACTTTCAGGTAATGATCAGTACACTAAGGCGACTTGGTTGCCCAAATTTAGTTCTTCTATATTGAAGCATTCGTTTCCAGTAACAGTTTGAATTTTTAGGTTTCACTCTGTTTTCTCCTATATTGATAGATGTATTTGGAAATCTAAATCCAACACGGTTTGTGCTAGCTTCTTGAAACTTGACACAATAAAGTAGTTTCATGTTCTATCTCTATGTTTTTTTTCCTCTTGATGTAGCCCTAAGCAGTGACTGGCGAGAAACACTTTCATGGAAAGGGGTTGCCATGCTTCCAAAAATTACAAATCTCCAGAAATCTCAGCAAATATTTTTTCACCCAAACTGGATGATACTTTCAGGTAATGATCAGTACACAAAGGCGACTTGGTTCCCCAAATTTCGTTCTTCTATGTTGAAGCGTTCGTTTCCAGTAACAGTTTGAATTTTTAGGTTTCACTCTGTTTACTGCTATATTGATAGATGTATTTGGAACTCTAAATCCAACACGGTTTGTGCTAGCTTCTTGAAAATTGACACAATAAATTAGTTTCACGTTCTATATCTACGTTTTGTTTCCTCTTGATGTTGCCCTAAGCAGTGACTGGCGAGAAACACTTTCATGGAAAGGGGTTGCCAAGCTTCCAAAAATTACGAATCTCCAGAAATATCAGCAAATATTTTTTCACCCAAACTGGATGATACTTTCAGGTAATGATTAGTACACTAAGGCGACTTGGTTCCCCAAATTTCGTTCTTCTATGTTGAAGCGTTCGTTTCCAGTAACAGTTTGAATTTTTCGGTTTCACTCTGTTTTCTCCTATATTGATAGATGTATTTGGAACTCTAAATCCAACACGGTTTGTGCTAGCTTCTTGAAACTTGACACAGTACAGTAGTTTCACGTTCTATCCCTATGTTTTGTTTCCTCTTGATGTAGCCCTATGCAGTGACTGGCGAGAACACTTTCATGGAAAGGGGTTGCCAAGCTTCCAAAAATTACGAATCTCCAGAAATCTCAGCAAATATTTTTTCACCCAAACTGGATGATACTTTCAGGTAATGATCAGTACACTAAGGCGACTTGGTTCCCCAAATTTCGTTCTTCTATGTTGAAGCGTTCATTTCCAGTAACAGTTTGAATTTTTAGGTTTCACTCCGTTTACTCCTATATTGATAGATGTATTTGGAACTCTAAATCCAACACGGTTTGTGCTAGCTTCTTGAAACTTGACACAATAAAGTAGTTTCACGTTCTATCTCTATGTTTTGTTTCCTCTTGATGTAGCCCTAAGCAGTGACTGGCGAGAAACACTTTCATGGAAAGGGGTTGCCAAGCTTCCAAAAATTACGAATCTCCAGAAATCTCAGCAAATACTTTTTCACCCAAACTGGATGATATTTTCAAGTAATGATCAGTACACTAAGGTGACTTGGTTTCCCAAATTTCGTTCTTCTATGTTGAAGCGTTCGTTTCCAGTAACAGTTTGAATTTTTAGGTTTCACTCTGTTTACTCCTATATTGATAGATGTATTTGGAACTCTAAATCCAACACGGTTTGTGCTAGCTTCTTGAAACTTGACACAATAAATTAGTTTCACGTTCTATCTCTATGTTTTGTTTCCTCTTGATGTAGCCCTAAGCAGTGACTGGCGAGAAACACGTTCATGGAAAGGGGTTTCCAAGCTTCCAAAAATTACGAATCTCCAGAAATCTCAGCAAATACTTTTGCACCCAAACTGGATGATACTTTCAGGTAATGATCAGTACACTAAGCCCACTTGCTTCACCAAATTTCATTCTTCTATGTTGAAGCGTTCGTTTCCAGTAACAGTTTGAATTTTTCGGTTTCACTCTGTTTACTCCTATATTGATAGATGTATTTGGAACTCTAAATCCAACACGGTTTGTGCTAGCTTCTTGAAACTTGACACAATAAAGTAGTTTCACGTTCTATATCTACGTTTTGTTTCCTCTTGATGTAGCCCTAAGCAGTGACTGGCGAGAAACACTTTCATGGAAAGAGGTTGCCAAGCTTCCAAAAATTACGAATCTCCAGAAATCTCAGCAAATATTTTTTCACCCAAACTGGATGATACTTTCAGGTAATGATCACTACACTAAGGTGACTTGGTTCCCCAAATTTCGTTCTTTTATGTTCAAGCGTTCGTTTCCAGTAACAGTTTGAATTTTTCGGTTTCACTCTGTTTTCTCCTAAATTGATAGATGTATTTGGAACTCTAAATCCAACACGGTTTGTGCTAGCTTCTTGAAACTTGGCACAATAAAGTAGCGTTCTACCTCTATGTTTTGTTTCCTCATGAGTAGACCTAAGCAGTGACTGGCGAGAAACACTTTCATGGAAAGGGGTTGCCAAGCTTCCAAAAATTACGAATCTCCAGAAATCTCAGCAAACATTTTTTCACCCAAACGGGATGATACTTTCAGTTAATGATCAGTACACTAAGGCTACTTTGTTCCCCAAATTTCGTTCTTCTATGTTGAAGCGTTCGTTTCCAGTAACAGTTTGAATTTTTAGGTTTCACTCTGTTTTCTCCTATATTGATAGATGTATTTGGTAGTCTAAATCCAACACGGTTTGTGCTAGCTTCTTGAAACTTGACACAATAAAGTAGTTTCACATTCTATCTCTACGTTTTGTTTCCTCTTGATGTAGCCCTAAGCAGTGACTGGCGAGATACACTTTCATGGAAAGGGGTTGCCAAGCTTCCAAAAATTACGAATCTCCAGAAATCTCAGCAAATATTTTTTCACCCAAACTGGATGATACTTTCAGGTAATGATCAGTACACTAAGGCGACTTGGTTCCCCAAATTTCGTTCTTCTATGTTGAAGCGTTCGTTTCCAGTCACAGTTTGAATTTTTAGGTTTCACTTTGTTTTCTCCTATATTGATAGATGTATTTGGAACTCTAAATCCAACACGGTTTGTGCTAGCTTCTTGAAACTTGACACAATAAAGTAGTTTCACGTTCTATCTCTATGTTTTGTATCCTCTTGATGTAGCCCTAAGCAGTGACTGGCGAGAAACACTTTCATGGAAAAGGGTTTCAAAGCTTCCAAATATTACAAATCTCCAGAAATCTCAGCAAATATTTTTTCTCCCAAACTGGATGATACTTTCAGGTAATGATCAGTACACTAAGGCAACTTGGTTCCCCAAAATTCGTTCTTCTATGTTGAAGCGTTCGTTTCTAGTAACAGTTTGAAATTTTAGGTTTCACTCTGTTTACTCCTATATTGATAGATGTATTTGGAACTCGAAATCCAACACGGTTTGTGCTAGCTTCTTGAAACTTGACACAATAAAGTAGCGTTCTACCTCAATGTTTTGTTTCCTCTTGATGTAGCCCTAAGCAGTGACTGGCGAGAAACACTTTCATTGAAAGGGGTTGCCAAGCTTCCAAAAATTACGAATCTCCAGAAATCTCAGTAAAATATTTTTTCACCTAAACTGGATGATACTTTCAGGTAATGATCAGTACACTAAGGCGACTTGGTTCCCCAAATTTCGTTCTTCTATGTTGAAGCGTTTGTTTCCAGTAACAGTTTGAATTTTTAGGTTTCACTCTGTTGTCTCCTATATTGATAGATGTATTTGGAACTCTAAATCCAACACGGTTTGTGCTAGCTTCTTGAAACTTGACACAGTACAGTAGTTTCACGTTCTATCCCTATGTTTTGTTTCCTCTTGATGTAGCCCTATGCAGTGACTGGCGAGAAACACTTTCATGGAAAGGGGTTGCCAAGCTTCCAAAAATTACGAATCTCCAGAAATCTCAGCAAATATTTTTTCACCCAAACGGGATGATATTTTCAGGTAATGATTAGTACACTAAGTCGACTTGCTTCCCCAAATTTCGTTCTTCTATGTTGAAGCGTTCATTTCCAGTAACAGTTTGAATTTTTCGGTTTCACTATATTTTCTCCTATATTGATAGATGTATTTGGAACTCTAAATCCAACACGGTTTGTGCTAGCTTCTTGAAACTTGACACAATAAAGTAGCGTTCTACCTCAATGTTTTGTTTCCTCTTGATGTAGCCCTAAGCAGTGACTGGCGAGAAACTCTTTCATTGAAAGGGGTTGCCAAGCTTCCAAAAATTACGAATCTCCAGAAATCTCAGAAAAATATTTTTTCACCTAAACTGGATGATACTTTCAGGTAATGATCAGTACACTAAGGCGACTTGGTTCCCCAAATTTCGTTCTTCTATGTTGAAGCGTTCGTTTCCAGTCACAGTTTGAATTTTTAGGTTTCATTCTGTTTTCTCCTATATTGATAGATGTATTTGGAACTCTAAATCCAACACGGTTTGTGCTAGCTTCTTGAAACTTGACACAGTACAGTAGTTTCACGTTCTATCCCTATGTTTTGTTTCCTCTTGATGTAGCCCTATGCAGTGACTGGCGAGAAACACTTTCATGGAAAGGGGTTGCCAAGCTTCCAAAAATTACGAATCTCCAGAAATCTCAGCAAATATTTTTTCACCCAAACTGGATGATACTTTCAGGTAATGATCAGTACACTAAGGCGACTTGGTTACCCAAATTTCGTTCTTCTATGTTGAAGCGTTCATTTCCAGTAACAGTTTGAATTTTTAGGTTTCACTCCGTTTACTCCTATATTGATAGATGTATTTGGAACTCTAAATCCAACACGGTTTGTGCTAGCTTCTTGAAACTTGACACAATAAAGTAGTTTCACGTTCTATCTCTATGTTTTGTTTCCTCTTGATGTAGCCCTAAGCAGTGACTGGCGAGAAACACTTTCATGGAAAGGGGTTGCCAAGCTTCCAAAAATTACGAATCTCCAGAAATCTCAGCAAATACTTTTTCACCCAAACTGGATGATACTTTCAGGTAATGATCAGTACACTAAGGTGACTTGGTTTCCCAAATTTCGTTCTTCTATGTTGAAGCGTTCGTTTCCAGTAACAGTATGAATTTTTAGGTTTCACTCTGTTTACTCCTATATTGATAGATGTATTTGGAACTCTAAATCCAACACGGTTTGTGCTAGCTTCTTGAAACTTGACACAATAAATTAGTTTCACGTTCTATCTCTATGTTTTGTTTCCTCTTGATGTAGCCCTAAGCAGTGACTGGCGAGAAACACGTTCATGGAAAGGGGTTGCCAAGCTTCCAAAAATTACGAATCTCCAGAAATCTCAGCAAATACTTTTGCACCCAAACTGCATGATACTTTCAGGTAATGATCAGTACACTAAGGCAACTTGGTTCCCCAAATTTCGTTCTTCTATGTTGAAGCATTCGTTTCCAGTAACAGTTTGAAATTTTAGGTTTCACTCTGTTTACTCCTATATTGATAGATGTATTTGGAACTCGAAATCCAACACGGTTTGTGCTAGCTTCTTGAAACTTGACACAATAAAGTAGCGTTCTACCTCAATGTTTTGTTTCCTCTTGATGTAGCCCTAAGCAGTGACTGGCGAGAAACTCTTTCATTGAAAGGGGTTGCCAAGCTTCCAAAAATTACGAATCTCCAGAAATCTCAGTAAAATATTTTTTCACCTAAACTGGATGATACTTTCAGGTAATGATCAGTACACTAAGGCGACTTGGTTCCCCAAATTTCGTTCTTCTATGTTGAAGCGTTCGTTTCCAGTAACAGTTTGAATTTTTAGGTTTCACTCTGTTTTCTCCTATATTGATAGATGTATTTGGAACTCTAAATCCAACACGGTTTGTGCTAGCTTCTTGAAACTTGACACAATAAAGTAGCGTTCTACCTCTATGTTTTGTTTCCTCTTGATGTAGCCCTAAGCAGTGACTGGCGAGAAACTCTTTCATTGAAAGGGGTTGCCAAGCTTCCAAAAATTACGAATCTCCAGAAATCTCAGTAAAATATTTTTTCACCCAAACTGGATGATACTTTCAGGTAATGATCAGTACACTAAGGCGACTTGGTTCCGCAAATTTCGTTCTTTTAAGTTGAAGCGTTCGTTTCCAGTAACAGTTTGAATTTTTAGGTTTCACTCTGTTTTCTCCTATATTGATAGATGTATTTGGAACTCTAAATCCAACACGGTTTGTGCTAGCTTCTTGAAACTTGACACAATAAAGTAGTTTCACGTTCTATCTCTATGTTTTGTTTCCTCTTGATGTAGACCTAAGCAGTGACTGGCGAGAAACACTTTCATGGAAAGGGGTTGCCAAGCTTCCAAAAATTACAAATCTCCAGAAATCTCAGCAAATATTTTTTCACCCAAACTGGATGATACTTTCAGGTAATGATCAGTACACAAAGGCGACTTGGTTCCCCAAATTTCGTTCTTCTATGTTGAAGCGTTCGTTTCCAGTAACAGTTTGAATTTTTAGGTTTCACTCTGTTTACTCCTATTTTGATAGATGTATTTGGAACTCTAAATCCAACACGGTTTGTGCTAGCTTCTTGAAACTTGACACAGTACAGTAGTTTCACGTTCTATCTCTATGTTTTGTTTCCTCTTGATGTAGCCCTATGCAGTGACTGGCGAGAAACACTTTCATGGAAAGGGGTTGCCAAGCTTCCAAAAATTACGAATCTCCAGAAATCTCAGCAAATACTTTTTCACCCAAACTGGATGATACTTTCAGGTAATAATCAGTACACTAAGGCAACTTGGTTCCCCAAATTTCGTTCTTCTATGTTGAAGCGTTCGTTTCCAGTAACAGTTTGAAATTTTAGGTTTCACTCTGTTTACTCCTATTTTGATAGATGTATTTGGAACTCTAAATCCAACACGGTTTGTGCTAGCTTCTTGAAACTTGACAAAATAAATTAGTTTCACGTTCTCTCTCTATGTTTTGTTTCCTCTTGATGTAGCCCTAAGCAGTGACTGGCGAGAAACACTTTCATGGAAAGGGGTTGCCAAGCTTCAAAAATTACGAATCTCCAGAAATCTCAGCAAATACTTTTTCACCCAAACTGGATGATACTTTCAGGTAATGATCAGTACACTAAGGCGACTTGGTTCCCCAAATTTCGTTCTTCTATGTTGAAGCGTTCGTTTCCAGTAACAGTTTGAATTTTTAGGTTTCACTCTGTTTTCTCCTATATTGATAGATGTATTTGGTAGTCTAAATCCAACACGGTTTGTGCTAGCTTCTTGAAACTTGACACAATAAAGTAGCGTTCTACCTCTATGTTTTGTTTCCTCATGAGTAGCCCTAAGCAGTGACTGGCGAGAAACTCTTTCATGGAAAGAGGTTGCCAAGCTTCCAAAAATTACGAATCTCCAGAAATCTCAGCAAATATTTTTTCACCCAAACGGGATGATACTTTCAGGTAATGATCAGTACACTAAGGCTACTTTGTTCACCAAATTTAGTTCTTCTATGTTGAAGCGTTCATTTCCAGTAACAGTTTGAATTTTTAGGTTTCACTCTGTTTTCTCCTATATTGATAGATGTATTTGGTAGTCTAAATCCAACACGGTTTGTGCTAGCTTCTTGAAACTTGACACAATAAAGTAGTTTCACGTTCTATCTCTACGTTTTGTTTCCTCTTGATTTAGCCCTAAGCAGTGACTGGCGAGATACACTTTCATGGAAAGGGGTTGCCAAGCTTCCAAAAATTACGAATCTCCAGAAATCTGAGCAAATATTTTTTCACCCAAACTGGATGATACTTTCAGGTAATGATCAGTACACTAAGGCGACTTGGTCCCCAAATTTCGTTCTTCTATGTTGAAGCGTTCGTTTCCAGTCACAGTTTGAATTTTTAGGTTTCACTCTGTTTTCTCCTATAATGATAGATGTATTTGGAACTCTAAATCCAACACGGTTTGTGCTAGCTTCTTGAAACTTGACACAATAAAGTAGTTTCACGTTCTATCTCTATGTTTTGTTTACTCTTGATGTAGCCCTAAGCAGTGACTGGCGAGAAACACTTTCATGGAAAGGGGTTGCGAAGCTTCCAAACATTACAAATCTCCAGAAATCTCAGCAAATATTTTTTCACCCAACATGGATGATACTTTCAGGTAATGATCAGTACACAAAGGCGACTTGGTTCCCCAAATTTCGTTCTTCTATGTTGAAGCGTTCGTTTCCAGTAACAGTTTGAATTTTTCGGTTTCACTCTGTTTTCTCCTATATTGATAGATATATTTGGAACTCTAAATCCAACACGGTTTGTGCTAGCTTCTTGAAACTTGACACAATAAAGTAGCGTTCTACCTCTATGTTTTGTTTCCTCTTGATGTTGCACTAAGCAGTGACTGGCGAGAAACACTTTCATTGAAAGGGGTTGCCAAGCTTCCAAAAATTACGAAATCTCCAGAAATCTCAGCAAATACTTTTTCACCCAAACTGGATGATACTTTCAGGTAATGATCAGTACACTAAGGCGACTTTGTTCCCCAAATTTCGTTCTTCTATGTTGAAGCGTTCGTTTCCAGTAACAGTTTGAATTTTTAGGTTTCACTCTGTTTTCTCCTATATTGATAGAAGTATTTGGAACTCTAAATCCAACACGGTTTGTGGTAGCTTCTTGAAACTTGACACAATAAAGTAGTTTCACGTTCTCTCTCTATGTTTTGTTTCCTCTTGATGTAGCCCTAAGCAGTGACTGGCGAGAAACACTTTATGGAAAGGGGTTTCCAAGCTTCCAAAAATTACGAATCTCCAGAAATCACAGCAAATATTTTTTCACCCAAACTGGATGATACTTTCCAGTAATGATCAGTACACTAAGGCGACTTGGTTCCCCAAATTTAGATCTTCTATGTTGAACCATTCGTTTCCAGTAACAGTTTGCATTTTTAGGTTTCACTCTGCTTTCTCTTATACTGATAGATGTATTTGGAACTCTAAATCCAACACGGTTTGTGCTAGCTTCTTGAAACTTGACACAATAAAGTAGTTTTACGTTCTATCTCTATGTTTTGTTTCCTCTTGATGTAGCCCTAAACAGTGACTGGCGAGAAACACTTTCATGGAAAGGAGTTGCCAAGCTTCTAAAAATTACGAATCTCCAGAAATCTCAGCAAATATTTTTTCACCCAAACTGGATGATACATTCAGGTAATGATCAGTACACAAAGGCGACTTGGTTCCCCAAATTTCGTTCTTCTATGTTGAAGCGTTCGTTTCCAGTAACAGTTTGAATTTTTCGGTTTCATTCTGTTTTCTCCTATATTGATAGATGTATTTGGAACTCTAAATCCAACACGGTTTGTGCTAGCTTCTTGAAACTTGACACAATAAAGTAGTTTCACATTCTATCTCTATGTTTTGTTTCCTCTTGATGTAGCCCTAAGCAGTGACTGGCGAGAAACACTTTCATGGAAAGGGGTTGCCAAGCTTCCAAAAATTACGAATCTCCAGAAATCTCAGCAAATACTTTTTAACCCAAACTGGATGATACTTTCAGGTAATGATCAGTACACTAAGGCGACTTGGTTTCCCAAATTTCGTTCTTCTATGTTGAAGCGTTCGTTTCCAGTAACAGTTTGAATTTTTAGGTTTCACTCTGTTTACTCCTATATTGATAGATGTATTTGGAACTCTAAATCCAACACGGTTTGTGCTAGCTTCTTGAAACTTGACACAATAAAGTAGCGTTCTACCTCTATGTTTTGTTTCCTCTTGATGTAGCCCTAAGCAGTGACTGGCGAGAAACACTTTCATTGAAAGGGGTTGCCAAGCTTCCAAAAATTACGAATCTCCAGAAATCTCAGCAAATATTTTTTCACCCAAACTGGATGATACTTTCAGGTAATGATCAGTACACAAAGGCGACTTGGTTCCCCAAATTTCGTTCTTCTATGTCGAAGCGTTCATATCCAGTAACAGTTTGAATTTTTAGTTTTCACTATGTTTTCTCCTATATAGATAGATGTATTTGGAACTCTAAATCCAAAACGGTTTGTGCTAGCTTCTTGAAACTTGACACAATAAAGTAGTTTCACGTTCTATCTCTATGTTTTGTTTCCTCTTGATGTAGCCCTAAGCAGTGACTGGCGAGAAACACTTTCATGGAAAGGGGTTGCCAAGCTTCCAAAAATTACGAATATCCAGAAATCTCAGCAAATACTTTTTCACCAAAACTGGATGATACTTTCAGTTAATGATCAGTGCACTAAGGCGACTTGGTTTCCCAAATTTCGTTCTTCTATGTTGAAGCGTTCGTTTCCAGTAACAGTTTGAATTTTTAGGTTTCACTCTGTTTACTCCTATATTGATAGATGTATTTGGAACTCTAAATCCAACACGGTTTGTGCTAGCTTCTTGAAACTTGACTCAATAAAGTAGCGTTCTACCTCTATATTTTGTTTCCTCATGAGTAGCCCTAAGCAGTGACTGGCGAGAAACACTTTCATGGAAAGGGGTTGCCAAACTTCCAAAAATTACGAATCTCCAGAAATCTCAGCAAATATTTTTTCACCCAAACTGGATGATACTTTCAGGTAATGATCAGTACACAAAGGCGACTAGGTTCCCCAAATTTCGTTCTTCTATGTTGAAGCGTTCGTTTCCAGTAAAAGTTTGAATTTTTCGGTTTCACTCTGTTTTCTCCTATATTGATAGATATATTTGGAACTCTAAATCCAACACGGTTTGTGCTAGCTTCTTGAAACTTGACACAATAAAGTAGCGTTCCCCCTCTATGTTTTGTTTCCTCTTGATGTAGCCCTAAGCAGTGACTGGCGAGAAACACTTTCATGGAAAGGGGTTGCCAAGCTTCCAAAAATTACGAGTCTCCAGAAATCTCAGCAAATACTTTTTCACCCAAACTGGATGATACTTTCAGGTAATGATCAGTACACTAAGCCCACTTGCTTCACCAAATTTCGTTCTTCTACTTTGAAGCGTTCGTTTCCAGTAACAGTTTGAATTTTTAGGTTTCACTCTGTTTTCTCCTATATTGATAGATATATTTGGAACTCTAAATCCAACACGGTTTGTGCTAGCTTCTTGAAACTTGACACAATAAAGTAGTTTCACGTTCTATCTCTATGTTTTGTTTCCTCTTGATGTAGCCCTAAGCAGTGACTGGCGAGAAACACTTTCATGGAAAGGGGTTGCCAAGCTTCCAAAAATTACGAATCTCCAGAAATCTCAGCAAATACTTTTTCACCCAAACTGGATGATACTTTCAGGTAATGATCAGTACACTAAGGCGACTTGGTTTCCCAAATTTCGTTCTTCTATGTTGAAGCGTTCGTTTCCAGTAACAGTTTGAATTTTTAGGTTTCACTCTGTTTACTCCTATATTGATAGATGTATTTGGAACTCTAAATCCAACACGGTTTGTGCTAGCTTCTTGAAACTTGACACAATAAAGTAGCGTTCTACCTCTATGTTTTGTTTCCTCTTGATGTAGCCCTAAGCAGTGACTGGCGAGAAACACTTTCATGGAAAGGGGTTGTCAAGCTTCCAAAAATTACAAATCTCCAGAAATCTCAGCAAATATTTTTTCACCCAAACTGGATGATACTTTCAGGTAATGATCAGTACACAAAGGCGACTTGGTTCCCCAAATTTCGTTCTTCTATGTTGAAGCGTTCGTTTCCAGTAACACTTTGAATTTTTAGGTTTCACTCTGTTTTCTCATATATTGATAGATGTATTTGGAACTCTAAATCCAACACGGTTTGTGCTAGCTTCTTGAAACTTGACACAATAAAGTAGTTTCACGTTCTATCTCTATGTTTGTTTCCTCTTGATGTAGCCCTAAGCAGTGACTGGCGAGAAACACTTTCATGGAAAGGGGTTGCCAAGCTTCCAAAAATTACGAATCTCCAGAAATCTCAGCAAATACTTTTTCACCCAAACTGGATGATACTTTCAGTTAATGATCAGTACACTAAGGCGACTTGGTTTCCCAAATTTCGTTCTTCTATGTTGAAGCGTTCGTTTCCAGTAACAGTTTGAATTTTTAGGTTTCACTCTGTTTACTCCTATATTGATGGATGTATTTGGAACTCTAAATCCAACACGGTTTGTGCTAGCTTCTTGAAACTTGACACAATAAAGTAGCGTTCTACCTCTATATTTTGTTTCCTCATGAGTAGCCCTAAGCAGTGACTGGCGAGAAACACTTTCATGGAAAGGGGTTGCCAAACTTCCAAAAATTACGAATCTCCAGAAATCTCAGCAAATATTTTTTCACCCAAACTGGATGATACTTTCAGGTAATGATCAGTACACAAAGGCGACTTGGTTCTCCAAATTTCGTTCTTCTATGTTGAAGCGTTCGTTTCCAGTAACAGTTTGAATTTTTAGGTTTCACTCTGTTTTCTCCTATATTGATAGATGTATTTGGAACTCTAAATCCAACACGGTTTGTGCTAGCTTCTTGAAACTTGACACAATAAAGTAGTTTCACGTTCTATCTCTATGTTTTGTGTCCTCTTGATGTAGCCCTAAGCAGTGACTGGCGAGAAACACTTTCATGGAAAGGGGTTGCCAAGCTTCCAAAAATTACGAATCTCCAGAAATCTCAGCAAATACTTTTTCACCCAAACTGGATGATACTTTCAGGTAATGATCAGTACACTAAGTCGACTTGGTTTCCCAAATTTCGTTCTTCTATGTTGAAGCGTTCGTTTCCAGTAACAGTTTGAATTTTAGGTTTCACTCTGTTTACTCCTATATTGATAGATGTATTTGGAACTCTAAATCCAACACGGTTTGTGCTAGCTTCTTGAAACTTGACACAATAAAGTAGCGTTCTACCTCTATGTTTTGTTTCCTCTTGATGTAGCCCTAAGCAGTGACTGACGAGAAACACTTTCATGGAAAGGGGTTGTCAAGCTTCCAAAAATTACAAATCTCCAGAAATCTCAGCAAATATTTTTTCACCCAAACTGGATGATACTTTCAGGTAATGATCAGTACACAAAGGCGACTTGGTTCCCCAAATTTCGTTCTTCTATGTTGAAGCGTTCGTTTCCAGTAACACTTTGAATTTTTAGGTTTCACTCTGTTTTCTCATATATTGATAGATGTATTTGGAACTCTAAATCCAACATGGTTTGTGCTAGCTTCTTGAAACTTGACACAATAAAGTAGCGTTCTACCTCTATGTTTTGTTTCCTCTTGATGTAGCCCTAAGCAGTGACTGGCGAGAAACACTTTCATGGAAAGGGGTTGCCAAGCTTCCAAAAAATACGAGTCTCCAGAAATCTCAGCAAATACTTTTTCACCCAAACTGGATGATACTTTCAGGTAATGATCAGTACACTAAGCCCACTTGCTTCACCAAATTTCGTTCTTCTACGTTGAAGCGTTCGTTTCCAGTAACAGTTTGAATTTTTAGGTTTCACTCTGTTTTCTCCTATATTGATAGATGTATTTGGAACTCTAAATCCAACACGGTTTGTGCTAGCTTCTTGAAACTTGACACAATAAAGTAGTTTCACGTTCTATCTCTATGTTTTTTTTCCTCTTGATGTAGCCCTAAGCAGTGACTGGCGAGAAACACTTACATGGAAAGGGGTTGCCAAGCTTCCAAAAATTACGAATCTCCAGAAATCTCAGCAAATACTTTTTCACCCAAACTGGATGATACTTTCAGGTAATGATCAGTACACTAAGGCGACTTGGTTTCCCAAATTTCGTTCTTCTATGTTGAATAGTTCGTTTCCAGTAACAGTTTGAATTTTCAGGTTTCACTCTGTTTACTCTTATATTGATAGATGTATTTGGAACTCTAAATCCAACACGGTTTGTGCTAGCTTCTTGAATCTTGACACAATAAAGTAGTTTCACGTTCTATCTCTATGTTTTGTTTCCTCTTGATGTAGCCCTAAGCAGTGACTGGCGAGAAACACTTTCATGGAAAGGGGTTGCCAAGCTTCCAAAAATTACGAATCTCCAGAAATCTCAGCAAATACTTTTTCACCCAAACTGGATGATACTTTCAGGTAATGATCAGTACACTAAAGTGACTTGGTTTCCCAAATTTCGTTCTTCTATGTTGAAGCGTTCGTTTCCAGTAACAGTTTGAATTTTAGGTTTCACTCTGTTTACTCCTATATTGATAGATGTATTTGAACTCTAAATCCAACACGGTTTGTGTTAGCTTCTTGAAACTTGACACAATAAATTAGTTTCACGTTCTATCTCTATGTTTTGTTTCCTCTTGATGTAGCCCTAAGCAGTGACTGGCGAGAAACACTTTCATGGAAAGGGGTTGCCAAGCTTCCAAAAATTACGAATCTCCAGAAATCTCAGCAAATACTTTTTCACCCAAACTGGATGATACTTTCAGGTAATGATCAGTACACTAAGCCCACTTGCTTCACCAAGTTTCGTTCTTCTACATTGAAGCGTTCGTTTCCAGTAACAGTTTGAATTTTTAGGTTTCACTCTGTTTACTCCTATATTGATAGATGTATTTGGAACTCTAAATCCAACACGGTTTGTGCTAGCTTCTTGAAACTTGACACAATAAATTAGTTTCACGTTCTATCTCTATGTTTTGTTTCCTCTTGATGTAGCGCTAAGCAGTGACTGGCGAGAAACACTTTCATGGAAAGGGGTTGCCAAGCTTCCAAAAATTACGAATCTCCAGAAATCTCAGCAAATACTTTTTCACCCAAACTGCATGATACTTTCAGTTAATGATCAGTACACTAAGGCGACTTGGTTTCCCAAATTTCGTTCTTCTATGTTGAAGCGTTCGTTTCCAGTAACAGTTTGAATTTTTAGGTTTCACTCTGTTTACTCCTATATTGATAGATGTATTTGGAACTCTAAATCCAACACGGTTTGTGCTAGCTTCTTGAAACTTGACACAATAAAGTAGCGTTCTACCTCTATATTTTGTTTCCTCATGAGTAGCCCTAAGCAGTGACTGGCGAGAAACACTTTCATGGAAAGGGGTTGCCAAACTTCCAAAAATTACGAATCTTCAGAAATCTCAGCAAATATTTTTTCACCCAAACTGGATGATACTTTCAGGTAATGATCAGTACACAAAGGCGACTTGGTTCTCCAAATTTCGTTCTTCTACTTTGAAGCGTTCGTTTCCAGTAACAGTTTGAATTTTTAGGTTTCACTCTGTTTTCTCCTATATTGATAGATGTATTTGGAACTCTAAATCCAACACGGTTTGTGCTAGCTTCTTGAAACTTGACACAATAAAGTAGCGTTCTACCTCTATGTTTTGTTTCCTCTTGATGTAGCCCTAAGCAGTGACTGGCGAGAAACACTTTCATGGAAATGGGTTGCCAAGCTTCCAAAAAATACGAGTCTCCAGAAATCTCAGCAAATACTTTTTCACCCAAACTGGATGATACTTTCAGGTAATGATCAGTACACTAAGTCCGCTTGCTTCACCAAATTTCGTTCTTCTACTTTGAAGCGTTCGTTTCCAGTAACAGTTTGAATTTTTAGGTTTCACTCTGTTTTCTCCTATATTGATAGATGTATTTGGAACTCTAAATCCAACACGGTTTGTGCTAGCTTCTTGAAACTTGACACAATAAAGTAGTTTCACGTTCTATCTCTATGTTTTGTTTCCTCTTGATGTAGCCCTAAGCAGTGACTGGCGAGAAACACTTTCATGGAAAGGGGTTGCCAAGCTTCCAAAAATTACGAATCTCCAGAAATCTCAGCAAATACTTTTTCACCCAAACTGGATGATACTTTCAGGTAATGATCAGTACACTAAGTCGACTTGGTTTCCCAAATTTCGTTCTTCTATGTTGAAGCGTTCGTTTCCAGTAACAGTTTGAATTTTAGGTTTCACTCTGTTTACTCCTATATTGATAGATGTATTTGGAACTCTAAATCCAACACGGTTTGTGCTAGCTTCTTGAAACTTGACACAATAAAGTAGCGTTCTACCTCTATGTTTTGTTTCCTCTTGATGTAGCCCTAAGCAGTGACTGACGAGAAACACTTTCATGGAAAGGGGTTGTCAAGCTTCCAAAAATTACAAATCTCCAGAAATCTCAGCAAATATTTTTTCACCCAAACTGGATGATACTTTCAGGTAATGATCAGTACACAAAGGCGACTTGGTTCCCCAAATTTCGTTCTTCTATGTTGAAGCGTTCGTTTCCAGTAACACTTTGAATTTTTAGGTTTCACTCTGTTTTCTCATATATTGATAGATGTATTTGGAACTCTAAATCCAACACGGTTTGTGCTAGCTTCTTGAAACTTGACACAATAAAGTAGCGTTCTACCTCTATGTTTTGTTTCCTCTTGATGTAGCCCTAAGCAGTGACTGGCGAGAAACACTTTCATGGAAAGGGGTTGCCAAGCTTCCAAAAAATACGAGTCTCCAGAAATCTCAGCAAATACTTTTTCACCCAAACTGGATGATACTTTCAGGTAATGATCAGTACACTAAGCCCACTTGCTTCACCAAATTTCGTTCTTCTACGTTGAAGCGTTCGTTTCCAGTAACAGTTTGAATTTTTAGGTTTCACTCTGTTTTCTCCTATATTGATAGATGTATTTGGAACTCTAAATCCAACACGGTTTGTGCTAGCTTCTTGAAACTTGACACAATAAAGTAGTTTCACGTTCTATCTCTATGTTTTTTTTTCCTCTTGATGTAGCCCTAAGCAGTGACTGGCGAGAAACACTTACATGGAAAGGGGTTGCCAAGCTTCCAAAAATTACGAATCTCCAGAAATCTCAGCAAATACTTTTTCACCCAAACTGGATGATACTTTCAGGTAATGATCAGTACACTAAGGCGACTTGGTTTCCCAAATTTCGTTCTTCTATGTTGAAGCGTTCGTTTCCAGTAACAGTTTGAATTTTTAGGTTTCACTCTGTTTACTCCTATATTGATAGATGTATTTGGAACTCTAAATCCAACACGGTTTGTGCTAGCTTCTTGAAACTTGACACAATAAAGTAGCGTTCTACCTCTATGTTTTGTTTCCTCTTGATGTAGCCCTAAGCAGTGACTGGCGAGAAACACTTTCATGGAAAGGGGTTGTCAAGCTTCCAAAAATTACAAATCTCCAGAAATCTCAGCAAATATTTTTTCACCCAAACTGGATGATACTTTCAGGTAATGATCAGTACACAAAGGCGACTTGGTTCCCCAAATTTCGTTCTTCTATGTTGAAGCGTTCGTTTCCAGTAACACTTTGAATTTTTAGGTTTCACTCTGTTTTCTCATATATTGATAGATGTATTTGGAACTCTAAATCCAACACGGTTTGTGCTAGCTTCTTGAAACTTGACACAATAAAGTAGTTTCACGTTCTATCTCTATGTTTGTTTCCTCTTGATGTAGCCCTAAGCAGTGACTGGCGAGAAACACTTTCATGGAAAGGGGTTGCCAAGCTTCCAAAAATTACGAATCTCCAGAAATCTCAGCAAATACTTTTTCACCCAAACTGGATGATACTTTCAGTTAATGATCAGTACACTAAGTCGACTTGGTTTCCCAAATTTCGTTCTTCTATGTTGAAGCGTTCGTTTCCAGTAACAGTTTGAATTTTTAGGTTTCACTCTGTTTACTCCTATATTGATGGATGTATTTGGAACTCTAAATCCAACACGGTTTGTGCTAGCTTCTTGAAACTTGACACAATAAAGTAGCGTTCTACCTCTATATTTTGTTTCCTCATGAGTAGCCCTAAGCAGTGACTGGCGAGAAACACTTTCATGGAAAGGGGTTGCCAAACTTCCAAAAATTACGAATCTCCAGAAATCTCAGCAAATATTTTTTCACCCAAACTGGATGATACTTTCAGGTAATGATCAGTACACAAAGGTGACTTGGTTCTCCAAATTTCGTTCTTCTATGTTGAAGCGTTCGTTTCCAGTAACAGTTTGAATTTTTAGGTTTCACTCTGTTTTCTCCTATATTGATAGATGTATTTGGAACTCTAAATCCAACACGGTTTGTGCTAGCTTCTTGAAACTTGACACAATAAAGTAGCGTTCTACCTCTATGTTTTGTTTCCTCTTGATGTAGCCCTAAGCAGTGACTGGCGAGAAACACTTTCATGGAAATGGGTTGCCAAGCTTCCAAAAAATACGAGTCTCCAGAAATCTCAGCAAATAATTTTTCACCCAAACTGGATGATACTTTCAGGTAATGATCAGTACACTAAGTCCGCTTGCTTCACCAAATTTCGTTCTTCTACTTTGAAGCGTTCGTTTCCAGTAACAGTTTGAATTTTTAGGTTTCACTCTGTTTTCTCCTATATTGATAGATGTATTTGGAACTCTAAATCCAACACGGTTTGTGCTAGCTTCTTGAAACTTGACACAATAAAGTAGTTTCACATTCTATCTCTATGTTTTGTTTCCTCTTGATGTAGCCCTAAGCAGTGACTGGCGAGAAACACTTTCATGGAAAGGGGTTGCCAAGCTTCCAAAAATTACGAATCTCCAGAAATCTCAGCAAATACTTTTTCACCCAAACTGGATGATACTTTCAGGTAATGATCAGTACACTAAGTCGACTTGGTTTCCCAAATTTTGTTCTTCTATGTTGAAGCGTTCGTTTCCAGTAACAGTTTGAATTTTAGGTTTCACTCTGTTTACTCCTATATTGATAGATGTATTTGGAACTCTAAATCCAACACGGTTTGTGCTAGCTTCTTGAAACTTGACACAATAAAGTAGCGTTCTACCTCTATGTTTTGTTTCCTCTTGATGTAGCCCTAAGCAGTGACTGACGAGAAACACTTTCATCGAAAGGGGTTGTCAAGCTTCCAAAAATTACAAATCTCCAGAAATCTCAGCAAATATTTTTTCACCCAAACTGGATGATACTTTCAGGTAATGATCAGTACACAAAGGCGACTTGGTTCCCCAAATTTCGTTCTTCTATGTTGAAGCGTTCGTTTCCAGTAACACTTTGAATTTTTAGGTTTCACTCTGTTTTCTCATATATTGATAGATGTATTTGGAACTCTAAATCCAACACGGTTTGTGCTAGCTTCTTGAAACTTGACACAATAAAGTAGCGTTCTACCTCTATGTTTTGTTTCCTCTTGATGTAGCCCTAAGCAGTGACTGGCGAGAAACACTTTCATGGAAAGGGGTTGCCAAGCTTCCAAAAAATACGAGTCTCCAGAAATCTCAGCAAATACTTTTTCACCCAAACTGGATGATACTTTCAGGTAATGATCAGTACACTAAGCCCACTTGCTTCACCAAATTTCGTTCTTCTACGTTGAAGCGTTCGTTTCCAGTAACACTTTGAATTTTTAGGTTTCACTCTGTTTTCTCATATATTGATAGATGTATTTGGAACTCTAAATCCAACACGGTTTGTGCTAGCTTCTTGAAACTTGACACAATAAAGTAGTTTCACGTTCTATCTCTATGTTTGTTTCCTCTTGATGTAGCCCTAAGCAGTGACTGGCGAGAAACACTTTCATGGAAAGGGGTTGCCAAGCTTCCAAAAATTACGAATCTCCAGAAATCTCAGCAAATACTTTTTCACCCAAACTGGATGATACTTTCAGGTAATGATCAGTACACTAAGTCGACTTGGTTTCCCAAATTTCGTTCTTCTATGTTGAAGCGTTCGTTTCCAGTAACAGTTTGAATTTTTAGGTTTCACTCTGTTTACTCCTATATTGATAGATGTATTTGGAACTCTAAATCCAACACGGTTTGTGCTAGCTTCTTGAAACTTGACACAATAAAGTAGCGTTCTACCTCTATATTTTGTTTCCTCATGAGTAGCCCTAAGCAGTGACTGGCGAGAAACACTTTCATGGAAAGGGGTTGCCAAGCTTCCAAAAATTACGAATCTCCAGAAATCTCAGCAAATATTTTTTCACCCAAACTGGATGATACTTTCAGGTAATGATCAGTACACAAAGGCGACTTGGTTCTCCAAATTTCGTTCTTCTATGTTGAAGCGTTCGTTTCCAGTAACAGTTTGAATTTTTAGGTTTCACTCTGTTTTCTCCTATATTGATAGATGTATTTGGAACTCTAAATCCAACACGGTTTGTGCTAGCTTCTTGAAACTTGACACAATAAAGTAGCGTTCTACCTCTATGTTTTGTTTCCTCTTGATGTAGCCCTAAGCAGTGACTGGCGAGAAACACTTTCATGGAAATGGGTTGCCAAGCTTCCAAAAAATACGAGTCTCCAGAAATCTCAGCAAATACTTTTTCACCCAAACTGGATGATACTTTCAGGTAATGATCAGTACACTAAGTCCGCTTGCTTCACCAAATTTCGTTCTTCTACTTTGAAGCGTTCGTTTCCAGTAACAGTTTGAATTTTTAGGTTTCACTCTGTTTTCTCCTATATTGATAGATGTATTTGGAACTCTAAATCCAACACGGTTTGTGCTAGCTTCTTGAAACTTGACACAATAAAGTAGTTTCACGTTCTATCTCTATGTTTTGTTTCCTCTTGATGTAGCCCTAAGCAGTGACTGGCGAGAAACACTTTCATGGAAAGGGGTTGCCAAGCTTCCAAAAATTACGAATCTCCAGAAATCTCAGCAAATACTTTTTCACCCAAACTGGATGATACTTTCAGGTAATGATCAGTACACTAAGTCGACTTGGTTTCCCAAATTTTGTTCTTCTATGTTGAAGCGTTCGTTTCCAGTAACAGTTTGAATTTTAGGTTTCACTCTGTTTACTCCTATATTGATAGATGTATTTGGAACTCTAAATCCAACACGGTTTGTGCTAGCTTCTTGAAACTTGACACAATAAAGTAGCGTTCTACCTCTATGTTTTGTTTCCTCTTGATGTAGCCCTAAGCAGTGACTGACGAGAAACACTTTCATCGAAAGGGGTTGTCAAGCTTCCAAAAATTACAAATCTCCAGAAATCTCAGCAAATATTTTTTCACCCAAACTGGATGATACTTTCAGGTAATGATCAGTACACAAAGGCGACTTGGTTCCCCAAATTTCGTTCTTCTATGTTGAAGCGTTCGTTTCCAGTAACACTTTGAATTTTTAGGTTTCACTCTGTTTTCTCATATATTGATAGATGTATTTGGAACTCTAAATCCAACACGGTTTGTGCTAGCTTCTTGAAACTTGACACAATAAAGTAGCGTTCTACCTCTATGTTTTGTTTCCTCTTGATGTAGCCCTAAGCAGTGACTGGCGAGAAACACTTTCATGGAAAGGGGTTGCCAAGCTTCCAAAAAATACGAGTCTCCAGAAATCTCAGCAAATACTTTTTCACCCAAACTGGATGATACTTTCAGGTAATGATCAGTACACTAAGCCCACTTGCTTCACCAAATTTCGTTCTTCTACGTTGAAGCGTTCGTTTCCAGTAACACTTTGAATTTTTAGGTTTCACTCTGTTTTCTCATATATTGATAGATGTATTTGGAACTCTAAATCCAACACGGTTTGTGCTAGCTTCTTGAAACTTGACACAATAAAGTAGTTTCACGTTCTATCTCTATGTTTGTTTCCTCTTGATGTAGCCCTAAGCAGTGACTGGCGAGAAACACTTTCATGGAAAGGGGTTGCCAAGCTTCCAAAAATTACGAATCTCCAGAAATCTCAGCAAATACTTTTTCACCCAAACTGGATGATACTTTCAGGTAATGATCAGTACACTAAGTCGACTTGGTTTCCCAAATTTCGTTCTTCTATGTTGAAGCGTTCGTTTCCAGTAACAGTTTGAATTTTTAGGTTTCACTCTGTTTACTCCTATATTGATAGATGTATTTGGAACTCTAAATCCAACACGGTTTGTGCTAGCTTCTTGAAACTTGACACAATAAAGTAGCGTTCTACCTCTATATTTTGTTTCCTCATGAGTAGCCCTAAGCAGTGACTGGCGAGAAACACTTTCATGGAAAGGGGTTGCCAAGCTTCCAAAAATTACGAATCTCCAGAAATCTCAGCAAATATTTTTTCACCCAAACTGGATGATACTTTCAGGTAATGATCAGTACACAAAGGCGACTTGGTTCTCCAAATTTCGTTCTTCTATGTTGAAGCGTTCGTTTCCAGTAACAGTTTGAATTTTTAGGTTTCACTCTGTTTTCTCCTATATTGATAGATGTATTTGGAACTCTAAATCCAACACGGTTTGTGCTAGCTTCTTGAAACTTGACACAATAAAGTAGCGTTCTACCTCTATGTTTTGTTTCCTCTTGATGTAGCCCTAAGCAGTGACTGGCGAGAAACACTTTCATGGAAATGGGTTGCCAAGCTTCCAAAAAATACGAGTCTCCAGAAATCTCAGCAAATACTTTTTCACCCAAACTGGATGATACTTTCAGGTAATGATCAGTACACTAAGTCCGCTTGCTTCACCAAATTTCGTTCTTCTACTTTGAAGCGTTCGTTTCCAGTAACAGTTTGAATTTTTAGGTTTCACTCTGTTTTCTCCTATATTGATAGATGTATTTGGAACTCTAAATCCAACACGGTTTGTGCTAGCTTCTTGAAACTTGACACAATAAAGTAGTTTCACGTTCTATCTCTATGTTTTGTTTCCTCTTGATGTAGCCCTAAGCAGTGACTGGCGAGAAACACTTTCATGGAAAGGGGTTGCCAAGCTTCCAAAAATTACGAATCTCCAGAAATCTCAGCAAATACTTTTTCACCCAAACTGGATGATACTTTCAGGTAATGATCAGTACACTAAGTCGACTTGGTTTCCCAAATTTCGTTCTTCTATGTTGAAGCGTTCGTTTCCAGTAACAGTTTGAATTTTAGGTTTCACTCTGTTTACTCCTATATTGATAGATGTATTTGGAACTCTAAATCCAACACGGTTTGTGCTAGCTTCTTGAAACTTGACACAATAAAGTAGCGTTCTACCTCTATGTTTTGTTTCCTCTTGATGTAGCCCTAAGCAGTGACTGACGAGAAACACTTTCATCGAAAGGGGTTGTCAAGCTTCCAAAAATTACAAATCTCCAGAAATCTCAGCAAATATTTTTTCACCCAAACTGGATGATACTTTCAGGTAATGATCAGTACACAAAGGCGACTTGGTTCCCCAAATTTCGTTCTTCTATGTTGAAGCGTTCGTTTCCAGTAACACTTTGAATTTTTAGGTTTCACTCTGTTTTCTCATATATTGATAGATGTATTTGGAACTCTAAATCCAACACGGTTTGTGCTAGCTTCTTGAAACTTGACACAATAAAGTAGCGTTCTACCTCTATGTTTTGTTTCCTCTTGATGTAGCCCTAAGCAGTGACTGGCGAGAAACACTTTCATGGAAAGGGGTTGCCAAGCTTCCAAAAAATACGAGTCTCCAGAAATCTCAGCAAATACTTTTTCACCCAAACTGGATGATACTTTCAGGTAATGATCAGTACACTAAGCCCACTTGCTTCACCAAATTTCGTTCTTCTACGTTGAAGCGTTCGTTTCCAGTAACACTTTGAATTTTTAGGTTTCACTCTGTTTTCTCATATATTGATAGATGTATTTGGAACTCTAAATCCAACACGGTTTGTGCTAGCTTCTTGAAACTTGACACAATAAAGTAGTTTCACGTTCTATCTCTATGTTTGTTTCCTCTTGATGTAGCCCTAAGCAGTGACTGGCGAGAAACACTTTCATGGAAAGGGGTTGCCAAGCTTCCAAAAATTACGAATCTCCAGAAATCTCAGCAAATACTTTTTCACCCAAACTGCATGATACTTTCAGTTAATGATCAGTACACTAAGGCGACTTGGTTTCCCAAATTTCGTTCTTCTATGTTGAAGCGTTCGTTTCCAGTAACAGTTTGAATTTTTAGGTTTCACTCTGTTTACTCCTATATTGATAGATGTATTTGGAACTCTAAATCCAACACGGTTTGTGCTAGCTTCTTGAAACTTGACACAATAAAGTAGCGTTCTACCTCTATATTTTGTTTCCTCATGAGTAGCCCTAAGCAGTGACTGGCGAGAAACACTTTCATGGAAAGGGGTTGCCAAGCTTCCAAAAATTACGAATCTCCAGAAATCTCAGCAAATATTTTTTCACCCAAACTGGATGATACTTTCAGGTAATGATCAGTACACAAAGGCGACTTGGTTCTCCAAATTTCGTTCTTCTATGTTGAAGCGTTCGTTTCCAGTAACAGTTTGAATTTTTAGGTTTCACTCTGTTTTCTCCTATATTGATAGATGTATTTGGAACTCTAAATCCAACACGGTTTGTGCTAGCTTCTTGAAACATGACACAATAAAGTAGCGTTCTACCTCTATGTTTTGTTTCCTCTTGATGTAGCCCTAAGCAGTGACTGGCGAGAAACACTTTCATGGAAATGGGTTGCCAAGCTTCCAAAAAATACGAGTCTCCAGAAATCTCAGCAAATACTTTTTCACCCAAACTGGATGATACTTTCAGGTAATGATCAGTACACTAAGTCCGCTTGCTTCACCAAATTTCGTTCTTCTACTTTGAAGCGTTCGTTTCCAGTAACAGTTTGAATTTTTAGGTTTCACTCTGTTTTCTCCTATATTGATAGATGTATTTGGAACTCTAAATCCAACACGGTTTGTGCTAGCTTCTTGAAACTTGACACAATAAAGTAGTTTCACGTTCTATCTCTATGTTTTGTTTCCTCTTGATGTAGCCCTAAGCAGTGACTGGCGAGAAACACTTTCATGGAAAGGGGTTGCCAAGCTTCCAAAAATTACGAATCTCCAGAAATCTCAGCAAATACTTTTTCACCCAAACTGGATGATACTTTCAGGTAATGATCAGTACACTAAGTCGACTTGGTTTCCCAAATTTCGTTCTTCTATGTTGAAGCGTTCGTTTCCAGTAACAGTTTGAATTTTAGGTTTCACTCTGTTTACTCCTATATTGATAGATGTATTTGGAACTCTAAATCCAACACGGTTTGTGCTAGCTTCTTGAAACTTGACACAATAAAGTAGCGTTCTACCTCTATGTTTTGTTTCCTCTTGATGTAGCCCTAAGCAGTGACTGACGAGAAACACTTTCATGGAAAGGGGTTGTCAAGCTTCCAAAAATTACAAATCTCCAGAAATCTCAGCAAATATTTTTTCACCCAAACTGGATGATACTTTCAGGTAATGATCAGTACACAAAGGCGACTTGGTTCCCCAAATTTCGTTCTTCTATGTTGAAGCGTTCGTTTCCAGTAACACTTTGAATTTTTAGGTTTCACTCTGTTTTCTCATATATTGATAGATGTATTTGGAACTCTAAATCCAACACGGTTTGTGCTAGCTTCTTGAAACTTGACACAATAAAGTAGCGTTCTACCTCTATGTTTTGTTTCCTCTTGATGTAGCCCTAAGCAGTGACTGGCGAGAAACACTTTCATGGAAAGGGGTTGCCAAGCTTCCAAAAAATACGAGTCTCCAGAAATCTCAGCAAATACTTTTTCACCCAAACTGGATGATACTTTCAGGTAATGATCAGTACACTAAGCCCACTTGCTTCACCAAATTTCGTTCTTCTACGTTGAAGCGTTCGTTTCCAGTAACAGTTTGAATTTTTAGGTTTCACTCTGTTTTCTCCTATATTGATAGATGTATTTGGAACTCTAAATCCAACACGGTTTGTGCTAGCTTCTTGAAACTTGACACAATAAAGTAGTTTCACGTTCTATCTCTATGTTTTTTTTCCTCTTGATGTAGCCCTAAGCAGTGACTGGCGAGAAACACTTACATGGAAAGGGGTTGCCAAGCTTCCAAAAATTACGAATCTCCAGAAATCTCAGCAAATACTTTTTCACCCAAACTGGATGATACTTTCAGGTAATGATCAGTACACTAAGGCGACTTGGTTTCCCAAATTTCGTTCTTCTATGTTGAATAGTTCGTTTCCAGTAACAGTTTGAATTTTCAGGTTTCACTCTGTTTACTCTTATATTGATAGATGTATTTGGAACTCTAAATCCAACACGGTTTGTGCTAGCTTCTTGAATCTTGACACAATAAAGTAGTTTCACGTTCTATCTCTATGTTTTGTTTCCTCTTGATGTAGCCCTAAGCAGTGACTGGCGAGAAACACTTTCATGGAAAGGGGTTGCCAAGCTTCCAAAAATTACGAATCTCCAGAAATCTCAGCAAATACTTTTTCACCCAAACTGGATGATACTTTCAGGTAATGATCAGTACACTAAAGTGACTTGGTTTCCCAAATTTCGTTCTTCTATGTTGAAGCGTTCGTTTCCAGTAACAGTTTGAATTTTAGGTTTCACTCTGTTTACTCCTATATTGATAGATGTATTTGAACTCTAAATCCAACACGGTTTGTGTTAGCTTCTTGAAACTTGACACAATAAATTAGTTTCACGTTCTATCTCTATGTTTTGTTTCCTCTTGATGTAGCCCTAAGCAGTGACTGGCGAGAAACACTTTCATGGAAAGGGGTTGCCAAGCTTCCAAAAATTACGAATCTCCAGAAATCTCAGCAAATACTTTTTCACCCAAACTGGATGATACTTTCAGGTAATGATCAGTACACTAAGCCCACTTGCTTCACCAAGTTTCGTTCTTCTACATTGAAGCGTTCGTTTCCAGTAACAGTTTGAATTTTTAGGTTTCACTCTGTTTACTCCTATATTGATAGATGTATTTGGAACTCTAAATCCAACACGGTTTGTGCTAGCTTCTTGAAACTTGACACAATAAATTAGTTTCACATTCTATCTCTATGTTTTGTTTCCTCTTGATGTAGCGCTAAGCAGTGACTGGCGAGAAACACTTTCATGGAAAGGGGTTGCCAAGCTTCCAAAAATTACGAATCTCCAGAAATCTCAGCAAATACTTTTTCTCCCAAACTGCATGATACTTTCAGTTAATGATCAGTACACTAAGGCGACTTGGTTTCCCAAATTTCGTTCTTCTATGTTGAAGCGTTCGTTTCCAGTAACAGTTTGAATTTTTAGGTTTCACTCTGTTTACTCCTATATTGATAGATGTATTTGGAACTCTAAATCCAACACGGTTTGTGCTAGCTTCTTGAAACTTGACACAATAAAGTAGCGTTCTACCTCTATATTTTGTTTCCTCATGAGTAGCCCTAAGCAGTGACTGGCGAGAAACACTTTCATGGAAAGGGGTTGCCAAACTTCCAAAAATTACGAATCTCCAGAAATCTCAGCAAATATTTTTTCACCCAAACTGGATGATACTTTCAGGTAATGATCAGTACACAAAGGCGACTTGGTTCTCCAAATTTCGTTCTTCTATGTCGAAGCGTTCGTTTCCAGTAACAGTTTGAATTTTTAGGTTTCACTCTGTTTTCTCATATATTGATAGATGTATTTGGAACTCTAAATCCAACACGGTTTGTGCTAGCTTCTTGAAACTTGACACAATAAAGTAGCGTTCTACCTCTATGTTTTGTTTCCTCTTGATGTAGCCCTAAGCAGTGACTGGCGAGAAACACTTTCATGGAAATGGGTTGCCAAGCTTCCAAAAAATACGAGTCTCCAGAAATCTCAGCAAATACTTTTTCACCCAAACTGGATGATACTTTCAGGTAATGATCAGTACACTAAGTCCGCTTGCTTCACCAAATTTCGTTCTTCTACTTTGAAGCGTTCGTTTCCAGTAACAGTTTGAATTTTTAGGTTTCACTCTGTTTTCTCCTATATTGATAGATGTATTTGGAACTCTAAATCCAACACGGTTTGTGCTAGCTTCTTGAAACTTGACACAATAAAGTAGTTTCACGTTCTATCTCTATGTTTTGTTTCCTCTTGATGTAGCCCTAAGCAGTGACTGGCGAGAAACACTTTCATGGAAAGGGGTTGCCAAGCTTCCAAAAATTACGAATCTCCAGAAATCTCAGCAAATACTTTTTCACCCAAACTGGATGATACTTTCAGGTAATGATCAGTACACTAAGTCGACTTGGTTTCCCAAATTTCGTTCTTCTATGTTGAAGCGTTCGTTTCCAGTAACAGTTTGAATTTTAGGTTTCACTCTGTTTACTCCTATATTGATAGATGTATTTGGAACTCTAAATCCAACACGGTTTGTGCTAGCTTCTTGAAACTTGACACAATAAAGTAGCGTTCTACCTCTATATTTTGTTTCCTCATGAGTAGCCCTAAGCAGTGACTGGCGAGAAACACTTTCATGGAAAGGGGTTGCCAAGCTTCCAAAAATTACGAATCTCCAGAAATCTCAGCAAATATTTTTTCACCCAAACTGGATGATACTTTCAGGTAATGATCAGTACACAAAGGCGACTTGGTTCTCCAAATTTCGTTCTTCTATGTTGAAGCGTTCGTTTCCAGTAACAGTTTGAATTTTTAGGTTTCACTCTGTTTTCTCCTATATTGATAGATGTATTTGGAACTCTAAATCCAACACGGTTTGTGCTAGCTTCTTGAAACTTGACACAATAAAGTAGCGTTCTACCTCTATGTTTTGTTTCCTCTTGATGTAGCCCTAAGCAGTGACTGGCGAGAAACACTTTCATGGAAATGGGTTGCCAAGCTTCCAAAAAATACGAGTCTCCAGAAATCTCAGCAAATACTTTTTCACCCAAACTGGATGATACTTTCAGGTAATGATCAGTACACTAAGTCCGCTTGCTTCACCAAATTTCGTTCTTCTACTTTGAAGCGTTCGTTTCCAGTAACAGTTTGAATTTTTAGGTTTCACTCTGTTTTCTCCTATATTGATAGATGTATTTGGAACTCTAAATCCAACACGGTTTGTGCTAGCTTCTTGAAACTTGACACAATAAAGTAGTTTCACGTTCTATCTCTATGTTTTGTTTCCTCTTGATGTAGCCCTAAGCAGTGACTGGCGAGAAACACTTTCATGGAAAGGGGTTGCCAAGCTTCCAAAAATTACGAATCTCCAGAAATCTCAGCAAATACTTTTTCACCCAAACTGGATGATACTTTCAGGTAATGATCAGTACACTAAGTCGACTTGGTTTCCCAAATTTCGTTCTTCTATGTTGAAGCGTTCGTTTCCAGTAACAGTTTGAATTTTAGGTTTCACTCTGTTTACTCCTATATTGATAGATGTATTTGGAACTCTAAATCCAACACGGTTTGTGCTAGCTTCTTGAAACTTGACACAATAAAGTAGCGTTCTACCTCTATGTTTTGTTTCCTCTTGATGTAGCCCTAAGCAGTGACTGACGAGAAACACTTTCATGGAAAGGGGTTGTCAAGCTTCCAAAAATTACAAATCTCCAGAAATCTCAGCAAATATTTTTTCACCCAAACTGGATGATACTTTCAGGTAATGATCAGTACACAAAGGCGACTTGGTTCCCCAAATTTCGTTCTTCTATGTTGAAGCGTTCGTTTCCAGTAACACTTTGAATTTTTAGGTTTCACTCTGTTTTCTCATATATTGATAGATGTATTTGGAACTCTAAATCCAACACGGTTTGTGCTAGCTTCTTGAAACTTGACACAATAAAGTAGCGTTCTACCTCTATGTTTTGTTTCCTCTTGATGTAGCCCTAAGCAGTGACTGGCGAGAAACACTTTCATGGAAAGGGGTTGCCAAGCTTCCAAAAAATACGAGTCTCCAGAAATCTCAGCAAATACTTTTTCACCCAAACTGGATGATACTTTCAGGTAATGATCAGTACACTAAGCCCACTTGCTTCACAAAATTTCGTTCTTCTACGTTGAAGCGTTCGTTTCCAGTAACAGTTTGAATTTTTAGGTTTCACTCTGTTTTCTCCTATATTGATAGATGTATTTGGAACTCTAAATCCAACACGGTTTGTGCTAGCTTCTTGAAACTTGACACAATAAAGTAGTTTCACGTTCTATCTCTATGTTTTTTTTCCTCTTGATGTAGCCCTAAGCAGTGACTGGCGAGAAACACTTACATGGAAAGGGGTTGCCAAGCTTCCAAAAATTACGAATCTCCAGAAATCTCAGCAAATACTTTTTCACCCAAACTGGATGATACTTTCAGGTAATGATCAGTACACTAAGGCGACTTGGTTTCCCAAATTTCGTTCTTCTATGTTGAATAGTTCGTTTCCAGTAACAGTTTGAATTTTCAGGTTTCACTCTGTTTACTCTTATATTGATAGATGTATTTGGAACTCTAAATCCAACACGGTTTGTGCTAGCTTCTTGAATCTTGACACAATAAAGTAGTTTCACGTTCTATCTCTATGTTTTGTTTCCTCTTGATGTAGCCCTAAGCAGTGACTGGCGAGAAACACTTTCATGGAAAGGGGTTGCCAAGCTTCCAAAAATTACGAATCTCCAGAAATCTCAGCAAATACTTTTTCACCCAAACTGGATGATACTTTCAGGTAATGATCAGTACACTAAAGTGACTTGGTTTCCCAAATTTCGTTCTTCTATGTTGAAGCGTTCGTTTCCAGTAACAGTTTGAATTTTAGGTTTCACTCTGTTTACTCCTATATTGATAGATGTATTTGAACTCTAAATCCAACACGGTTTGGTTAGCTTCTTGAAACTTGACACAATAAATTAGTTTCACGTTCTATCTCTATGTTTTGTTTCCTCTTGATGTAGCCCTAAGCAGTGACTGGCGAGAAACACTTTCATGGAAAGGGGTTGCCAAGCTTCCAAAAATTACGAATCTCCAGAAATCTCAGCAAATACTTTTTCACCCAAACTGGATGATACTTTCAGGTAATGATCAGTACACTAAGCCCACTTGCTTCACCAAGTTTCGTTCTTCTACATTGAAGCGTTCGTTTCCAGTAACAGTTTGAATTTTTAGGTTTCACTCTGTTTACTCCTATATTGATAGATGTATTTGGAACTCTAAATCCAACACGGTTTGTGCTAGCTTCTTGAAACTTGACACAATAAATTAGTTTCACGTTCTATCTCTATGTTTTGTTTCCTCTTGATGTAGCCCTAAGCAGTGACTGGCGAGAAACACTTTCATGGAAAGGGTTTGCCAAGCTTCCAAAAATTACGAATCTCCAGAAATCTCAGCAAATACTTTTTCACCCAAACTGGATGATACTTTCAGGTAATGATCAGTACACTAAGCCCACTTGCTTCACCAAGTTTCGTTCTTCTACATTGAAGCGTTCGTTTCCAGTAACAGTTTGAATTTTTACGTTTCACTCTGTTTACTCCTATATTGATAGATGTATTTGGAACTCTAAATCCAACACGGTTTGTGCTAGCTTCTTGAAACTTGACACAATAAATTAGTTTCACGTTCTATCTCTATGTTTTGTTTCCTCTTGATGTAGCGCTAAGCAGTGAATGGCGAGAAAAACTTTCATGGAAAGGGGTTGCCAAGCTTCCAAAAATTACGAATCTCCAAAAATCTCAGCAAATATTTTTTCACCCAAACTGGATGATACTTTCAGGTAATGATCAGTACACTAAGGCGACCTGGTTCCCCAAATTTAGTTCTTCTATGTTGAAGCATTCGTTTCCAGTAACAGTTTGAATTTTTAGGTTTCACTCTGTTTTCTCCTATATTGATAGATGTTTTTGGAACTCTAATTCCAACACGGTTTCTGCTAGCTTCTTGAAACTTGACACAATAAAGTAGTTTTTCGTTCTATCTCTATGTTTTGTTTCCTCTTGATGTAGCCCTAAGCAGTGACTGGCGAGAAACACTTTCATGGAAAGGGGTTGCCAAGCTTCTAAAAATTACGAATCTCCAGAAATCTCAGCAAATATTTTTTCACCCAAACTGGATGATACTTTCAGGTAATGATCAGTACACTAAGCCGACTTGGTTCCCCAAATTTCGTTCTTCTATGTTGAAGCGTTCCTTTCCAGTAACAGTTTGAATTTTTCGGTTTCACTCTGTTTTCTCCTATATTGATAGATGTATTTGGAACTCTAAATCCAACACGGTTTGTGCTAGCTTCTTGAAACTTGACACAATAAAGTAGCGTTCTACCTCTATGTTTTGTTTCCTCTTGATGTAGCCCTAAGCAGTGACTGGCGAGAAACACTTTCATGGAAAGGGGTTGCCAAGCTTCCAAAAATTACGAGTCTCCAGAAATCTCAGCAAATATTTTTTCACCCAAACTGGATGATACTTTCAGGGAATGATCACTACACTAAGGCGACTTGGTTCCCCAAATTTCGTTCTTCTATGTTGAAGCGTTCGTTTACTGTAACAGTTTGAATTTTTCGGTTTCACTCTGTTTTCTCCTATATTGATAGATGTATTTGGAACTCTAAAACCAACACGGTTTGTGCTAGCTTCTTGAAACTTGACACAATAAAGTAGCGTTCTACCTCTATGTTTTGTTTCCTCATGAGAAGCCCTAAGCAGTAACTGGCGAGAAACACTTTCATGGAAAGGGGTTGCCAAGCTTCTAAAAATTACGAATCTCCAGAAATCTCAGCAAATATATTTTCACCCAAACTGGATGATACTTTCAGGTAATGATCAGTACACTAAAGCGACTTGATTCCAAAAATTCGTTCTTTTAAGTTGAAGCATTCGTTTCCAGTAACAGTTTGAATTTTAGGTTTCACTCTGTTTACTCCTATATTGATAGATGTATTTGAACTCTAAATCCAACACGGTTTGTGTTAGCTTCTTGAAACTTGACACAATAAATTAGTTTCACGTTCTATCTCTATGTTTTGTTTCTTCTTGATGTAGCCCTAAGCAGTGACTGGCGAGAAACACTTTCATGGAAAGGGGTTGCCAAGCTTCCAAAAATTACGAATCTCCAGAAATCTCAGAAAATACTTTTTCACCCAAACTGGATGATACATTTAGGTAATGATCAGTACACTAAGGCAACTT
The DNA here is from genome assembly GCF_964194105.1 of Spermophilus citellus. Taxonomy (NCBI): domain Eukaryota; kingdom Metazoa; phylum Chordata; class Mammalia; order Rodentia; family Sciuridae; genus Spermophilus; species Spermophilus citellus. The sequence goes on from NC_138189.1 coordinate 82,909,660, forward strand.
GGTTTCCCAAATTTCGTTCTTCTATGTTGAAGCGTTCGTTTCCAGTAACACTTTGAATTTTTAGGTTTCACTCTGTTTACTCCTATATTGATAGATGTATTTGGAACTCTAAATCCAACACGGTTTGTGCTAGCTTCTTGAAACTTGACACAATAAATTAGTTTCACGTTCAATCTCTATGTTTTGTTTCCTCTTGATGTAGCCCTAAGCAGTGACTGGCGAGAAACACTTTCATGGAAAGGGGTTGCCAAGCTTCCAAAAATTACGAATCTCCAGAAATCTCAGCAAATACTTTTCACCCAAACTGGATGATACTTTGAGGTAATGATCAGTACACTAAGCCCACTTGCTTCACCAAATTTCGTTCTTCTAGGTTGAAGCGTTCGTTTCCAGTAACAGTTTGAATTTTTAGGTTTCACTCTGTTTACTCCTATATTGATAGATGTATTTGGAACTCTAAATCCAACACGGTTTGTGCTAGCTTCTTGAAACTTGACACAATAAATTAGTTTCACGTTCTATCTCTATGTTTTGTTTCCTCTTGATGTAGCCCTAAGCAGTGACTGGCGAGAAACACTTTCATGGAAAGGGGTTGCCAAGCTTCCAAAAATTACGAATCTCCAGAAATCTCAGCAAATATTTTTTCACCCAAACTGGATGATACTTTCAGGTAATGATCAGTACACTAAGGCGACCTGGTTCCCCAAATTTAGTTCTTCTATGTTGAAGCATTCGTTTCCAGTAACAGTTTGAATTTTTAGGTTTCACTCTGTTTTCTCCTATATTGATAGATGTATTTGGAACTCTAATTCCAACACGGTTTCTGCTACCTTCTTGAAACTTGACACAATAAAGTAGTTTTACGTTCTATCTCTATGTTTTGTTTCCTCTTGATGTAGCCCTAAGCAGTGACTGGCGAGAAACACTTTCATGGAAAGGGGTTGCCAAGCTTATAAAAATTACGAATCTCCAGAAATCTCAGCAAATATTTTTTCACCCAAACTGGATGATACTTTCAGGTAATGATCAGTACACTAAGGCGAATTGGTTCCCCAAATTTCGTTCTTCTATGTTGAAGCGTTCGTTTCCAATAACAGTTTGAATTTTTAGGTTTCACTCCGTTTACTCCTATATTGATAGATGTATTTGGAACTCTAAATCCAACACGGTTTGTGCTAGCTTCTTGAAACTTGACAAAATAAAGTAGTTTCACTTTCTATATCTACGTTTTGTTTCCTCTTGATGTAGCCCTAAGCAGTGACTGGCGAGAAACACTTTCATGGAAAGGGGTTGCCAAGCTTCCAAAAATTACGAATCTCCAGAAATCTCAGCAAATACTTTTTCACCCAAACTGGATGATACTTTCAGGTAATGATCAGTACACTAAGGCGACTTGGTTCCCCAAATTTCGTTCTTCTATGTTGAAGCGTTCCTTTCCAGTAACAGTTTGAATTTTTCGGTTTCACTCTGTTTTCTCCTATATTGATAGATGTATTTGGAACTCTAAATCCAACACAGTTTGTGCTAGCTTCTTGAAACTTGACACAATAAAGTAGCGCTCTACATCTATGTTTTGTTTTCTCATGAGTAGCCCTAAGCAGTGACTGGGGAGAAACACTTTCATGGAAAGGGGTTGCCAAGCTTCCAAAAATTACGAATCTCCAGAAATCTCAGCAAATACTTTTTCACCCAAACTGGATTATACTTTCAGGTAATGATCAGTACACTACGCCCACTTGCTTCACCAAATTTCGTTCTTCGACGTTGAAGCGTTCGTTTCCAGTAAAAGTTTGAATTTTTAGGTTTCACTCTGTTTACTCCTATATTGATAGATGTATTTGGAACTCTAAATCCAACACGGTTTGTGCTAGCTTCTTGAAACTTGACACAATAAAGTAGTTTCACGTTCTATCTCTACGTTTTGTTTCCTCTTGATGTAGCCCTAAGTGGTGACTGGCGAGATACACTTTCATGGAAAGGGGTTGCCAAGCTTCCAAAAATTTCGAATCTCCAGAAATCTCAGCAAATATTTTTTCACCCAAACTGGATGATACTTTCAGGTAATGATCAGTACACTAAGGCAACTTGGTTCCCCAAATTTCGTTCTTCTATGTTGAAGCGTTCGTTTCCAGTAACAGTTTGAATTTTTCGGTTTCACTCTGTTTTCTCCTATATTGATAGATGTATTTGGAACTCTAAATCCAACACGGTTTGTGCTAGCTTCTTGAAACTTGACACAATAAAGTAGCGCTCTACGTCTGTGTTTTGTTTCCTCATGAGCAGCCCTAAGCAGTGACTGGCGAGAAACACTTTCATGGAAAGGGGTTGCCAAGCTTCCAAAAATTACGATTCTCCAGAAATCTCAGCAAATATTTTTTCACCCAAACGGGATGATACTTTCAGGTAATGATCAGTACACTAAGGCGACTTTGTTCCCTAAATTTCGTTCTTATATGTTGAAGCGTTCGTTTCCAGTAACAGTTTGAATTTTTAGGTTTCACTCTGTTTTCTCCTATATTGATAGATGTATTTGGTAGTCTAAATCCAACACGGTTTGTGCTAGCTTCTTGAAACTTGACGCAATAAAGTAGTTTCACGTTCTCTCTCTATGTTTTTTTTCCTCTTGATGTAGCCCTATGCAGTGACTGGCGAGAAACACTTTCATGGAAAGGGGTTGCCAAGCTTCCAAAAATTACGAATCTCCAGAAATCTCAGCAAATACTTTTTCACCCAAACTGGATGATACTTTCAGGTAATGATCAGTACACTAAGGCGACTTGGTTTCCCAAATTTCGTTCTTCTATGTTGAAGCGTTCGTTTCCAGTAACAGTTTGAATTTTCAGGTTTCACTCTGTTTACTCTTATATTGATAGATGTATTAGGAACTCTAAATCCAACACGGTTTGTGCTAGCTTCTTGAATCTTGACACAATAAAGTAGTTTCACATTCTATCTCTATGTTTTGTTTCCTCTTGATGTAGCCCTAAGCAGTGACTGGCGAGAAACACTTTCATAGAAAGGGGTTGCCAAGCTTCCAAAAATTACGAATCTCCAGAAATCTCAGCAAATACTTTTTCACCCAAACTGGATGATACTTTCAGGTAATGATCAGTACACTAAAGCGACTTGGTTTCCCAAATTTCGTTCTTCTATGTTGAAGCGTTCGTTTCCAGTAACAGTTTGAATTTTAGGTTTCACTCTGTTTACTCCTATATTGATAGATGTATTTGAACTCTAAATCCAACACGGTTTGTGTTAGCTTCTTGAAACTTGACACAATAAATTAGTTTCATGTTCTGTATCTATGTTTTGTTTCCTCTTGATGTAGCCCTAAGCAGTGACTGGCGAGAAACACTTTCATGGAAAGGGGTTGCCAAGCTTCCAAAAATTACGAATCTCCAGAAATCTCAGCAAATACTTTTTCACCCAAACTGGATGATACTTTCAGGTAATGATCAGTACACTAAGCCCACTTGCTTCACCAAGTTTCGTTCTTCTACATTGAAGCGTTCGTTTCCAGTAACAGTTTGAATTTTTAGGTTTCACTCTGTTTACTCCTACATTGATAGATGTATTTGGAACTCTAAATCCAACACGGTTTGTGCTAGCTTCTTGAAACTTGACACAATAAATTAGTTTCACATTCTATCTCTATGTTTTGTTTCCTCTTGATGTAGCGCTAAGCAGTGAATGGCGAGAAACACTTTCATGGAAAGGGGTTGCCAAGCTTCCAAAAATTACGAATCTCCAAAAATCTCAGCAAATATTTTTTCACCCAAACTGGATGATACTTTCAGGTAATGATCAGTACACTAAGGCGACCTGGTTCCCCAAATTTAGTTCTTCTATGTTGAAGCATTCGTTTCCAGTAACAGTTTGAATTTTTAGGTTTCACTCTGTTTTCTCCTATATTGATAGATGTTTTTGGAACTCTAATTCCAACACGGTTTCTGCTAGCTTCTTGAAACTTGACACAATAAAGTAGTTTTTCGTTCTATCTCTATGTTTTGTTTCCTCTTGATGTAGCCCTAAGCAGTGACTGGCGAGAAACACTTTCATGGAAAGGGGTTGCCAAGCTTCTAAAAATTACGAATCTCCAGAAATCTCAGCAAATATTTTTTCACCCAAACTGGATGATACTTTCAGGTAATGATCAGTACACTAAGGCGAATTGGTTCCCCAAATTTCGTTCTTCTATGTTTAAGCGTTCGTTTCCAATAACAGTTTGAATTTTTAGGTTTCACTCCGTTTACTCCTATATTGATAGATGTATTTGGAACTCTAAATCCAACAAGGTTTGTGGTAGCTTCTTGAAAATTGACACAATAAAGTAGTTTCACGTTCTATATCTACGTTTTGTTTCCTCTTGATGCAGCCCTAAGCAGTGACTGGCGAGAAACACTTTCATGGAAAGGGGTTGCCAAGCTTCCAAAAATTACGAATCTCCAGAAATCTCAGCAAACACTTTTTCACCCAAACTGGATGATACTTTCAGGTAATGATCAGTACACTAAGGCGACTTGGTTCCCCAAATTTCGTTCTTCTATGTTGAAGCGTTCCTTTCCAGTAACAGGTTGAATTTTTCGGTTTCACTCTGTTTTCTCCTATATTGATAGATGTATTTGGAACTCTAAATCCAACACGGTTTGTGCTAGCTTCTTGAAACTTGACACAATAAAGTAGCGCTCTACGTCTATGTTTTGTTTCCTCATGAGTAGCTCTAAGCAGTGACTGGCGAGAAACACTTTCATGGAAAAAGGTTGCCAAGCTTCCAAAAATTACGAATCTCCAGAAATCTCAGCAAATATTTTTTCACCCAAACGGGATGATACTTTCAGGTAATGATCAGTACACTAAGGCGACTTTGTTCCCCAAATTTCGTTCTTATATGTTGAAGCGTTCGTTTCCAGTAACAGTTTGAATTTTACGTTTCACTCTGTTTTCTCCTATATTGATAGATGTATTTGGTAGTCTAAATCCAACACGGTTTGTGCTAGCTTCTTGAAACTTGACACAATAAAGTAGTTTCACGTTCTATCTCTACGTTTTGTTTCCTCTTGATGTAGCCCTAAGCAGTGACTGGCGAGATACACTTTCATGGAAAGGGGTTGCCAAGCTTCCAAAAATTTCGAATCTCCAGAAATCTCAGCAAATATTTTTTCACCCAAACTGGATGATACTTTCAGGTAATGATCAGTACACTAAGGCGACTTGGTTCCCCAAATTTCGTTCTTCTATGTTGAAGCGTTCGTTTCCAGTAACAGTTTGAAATTTTAGGTTTCACTCTGTTTACTCCTATATTGATAGATGTATTTGGAACTCTAAAACCAACACGGTTTGTGCTAGCTTCTTGTAACTTGACAAAATAAATTTGTTTCACGTTCTCTCTCTATGTTTTGTTTCCTCTTGATGTAGCCCTAAGCAGTGACTGGCGAGAAACACTTTCATGGAAAGGGGTTGCCAAGCTTCCAAAAATTACGAGTCTCCAGAAATCTCAGCAAATATTTTTTCACCCAAACTGGATGATACTTTCAGATAATGATCACTACACTAAGGCGACTTGGTTCCCCAAATTTCGTTCTTCTATGTTGAAGCGTTCGTTTCCAGTAACAGTTTGAATTTTTCGGTTTCACTCTGTTTTCTCCTATATTGATAGATGTATTTGGAACTCTAAATCCAACACGGTTTGTGCTAGCTTCTTGAAACTTGACACAATAAAGTAGCGTTCTACCTCTATGTTTTGTTTCCTCATGAGTAGCCCTAAGCAGTAACTGGCGAGAAACACTTTCATGGAAAGGGGTTGCCAAGCTTCTAAAAATTACGAATCTCCAGAAATCTCAGCAAATACTTTTTCACCCAAACTGGATGATACTTTCAGGTAATGATCAGTACACTAAGCCCACTTGCTTCACCAAATTTCGTTCTTCTACATTGAAGCGTTCGTTTCCAGTAACACTTTGAATTTTTAGGTTTCACTCTGTTTACTCCTATATTGATAGATGTATTTGGAACTCTAAATCCAACACGGTTTGTGCTAGCTTCTTGAAACTTGACACAATAAATTAGTTTCACGTTCTATCTCTATGTTTTGTTTCCTCTTGATGTAGCCCTAAGCAGTGACTGGCGAGAAACACTTTCATGGAAATGGGTTGCCAAGCTTCCAAAAATTACGAATCTCCAGAAATCTCAGCAAATATTTTTTCACCCAAACTGGATGATACTTTCAGGTAATGATCAGTACACTAAGGCGACCTGGTTCCCCAAATTTAGTTCTTCTATGTTGAAGCATTCGTTTCCAGTAACAGTTTGAATTTTTAGGTTTCACTCTGTTTTCTCCTATATTGATAGATGTATTTGGAACTCTAATTCCAACACGGTTTCTGCTACCTTCTTGAAACTTGACACAATAAAGTAGTTTTACGTTCTATCTCTATGTTTTGTTTCCACTTGATGTAGCCCTAAGCAGTGACTGGCGAGATACACTTTCATGGAAAGGGGTTGCCAAGCTTCCAAAAATTTCGAATCTCCAGAAATCTCAGCAAATATTTTTTCACCCAAACTGGATGATACTTTCAGGTAATGATCAGTACACTAAGGCGAAATGGTTCCCCAAATTTCGTTCTTCTATGTTGAAGCGTTCGTTTCCAATAACAGTTTGAATTTTTAGGTTTCACTCCGTTTACTCCTATATTGATAGATGTATTTGGAACTCTAAATCCAACACGGTTTGTGCTAGCTTCTTGAAACTTGACAAAATAAAGTAGTTTCACTTTCTATATCTACGTTTTGTTTCCTCTTGATGTAGCCCTAAGCAGTGACTGGCGAGAAACACTTTCATGGAAAGGGGTTGCCAAGCTTCCAAAAATTACGAATCTCCAGAAATCTCAGCAAATACTTTTTCACCCAAACTGGATGATACTTTCAGGTAATGATCAGTACACTAAGGCGACTTGGTTCCCCAAATTTCGTTTTTCTATGTTGAAGCGTTCCTTTCCAGTAACAGTTTGAATTTTTCGGTTTCACTCTGTTTTCTCCTATATTGATAGATGTATTTGGAACTCTAAATCCAACACGGTTTGTGCTAGCTTCTTGAAACTTGACACAATAAAGTAGCGCTCTACGTCTATGTTTTGTTTTCTCATGAGTAGCCCTAAGCAGTGACTGGCGAGAAACACTTTCATGGAAAGGTGTTGCCAAGCTTCCAAAAATTACGAATCTCCAGAAATCTCAGCAAATACTTTTTCACCCAAACTGGATTATACTTTCAGGTAATGATCAGTACACTACGCCCACTTGCTTCACCAAATTTCGTTCTTCTACGTTGAAGCGTTCTTTTCCAGTAACAGTTTGAATTTTTAGGTTTCACTCTGTTTACTCCTATATTGATAGATGTATTTGGAACTCTAAATCCAACACGGTTTGTGCTAGCTTCTTGAAACTTGACACAATAAAGTAGTTTCACGTTCTATCTCTACATTTTGTTTCCTCTTGATGTAGCCCTAAGCAGTGACTGGCGAGATACACTTTCATGGAAAGGGGTTGCCAAGCTTCCAAAAATTTCGAATCTCCTGAAATCTCAGCAAATATTTTTTCACCCAAACTGGATGATAATTTCAGGTAATGATCACTACACTAAGGCGACTTGGTTCCCCAAATTTCGTTCTTCTATGTTGAAGCGTTCGTTTCCAGTAACAGTTTGAATTTTTTGGTTTCACTCTGTTTTCTCCTATATTGATAGATGTATTTGGAACTCTAAAGCCAACACGGTTTGTGCTAGCTTCTTGAAACTTGACACAATAAAGTAGCGTTCTACCTCTATGTTTTGTTTCCTCATGAGTAGCCCTAAGCAGTAACTGGCGAGAAACACTTTCATGGAAAGGGGTTGCCAAGCTTCTAAAAATTACGAATCTCCAGAAATCTCAGCAAATATATTTTCACCCAAACTGGATGATACTTTCAGGTAATGATCAGTACACTAAGGCGACTTGGTTCCCCAAATTTCGTTCTTCTATGTTGAAGCGTTCGTTTCCAGTAACAGTTTGAATTTTTAGGTTTCACTCCGTTTACTCCTATATTGATAGATGTATTTGGAACTCTAAATCCAACACGGTTTGTGCTAGCTTCTTGAATCTTGACACAATAAAGTAGTTTCACGTTCTATCTCTATGTTTTGATTCCTCTTGATGTAGCCCTAAGCAGTGACTGGCGAGAAACACTTTCATGGAAAGGGGTTGCCAAGCTTCCAAAAATTACGAATCTCCAGAAATCTCAGCAAATACTTTTTCACCCAAACTGGATGATACTTTCAGGTAATGATCAGTACACTAAGCCCACTTGTTTCACCAAATTTCGTTCTTCTACATTGAAGCGTTCGTTTCCAGTAACACTTTGAATTTTTAGGTTTCACTCTGTTTACTCCTATATTGATAGATGTATTTGGAACTCTAAATCCAACACGGTTTGTGCTAGCTTCTTGAAACTTGACACAATAAATTAGTTTCACGTTCTATCTCTATGTTTTGTTTCCTCTTGATGTAGCCCTAAGCAGTGACTGGCGAGAAACACTTTCATGGAAATGGGTTGCCAAGCTTCCAAAAATTACGAATCTCCAGAAATCTCAGCAAATATTTTTTCACCCAAACTGGATGATACTTTCAGGTAATGATCAGTACACTAAGGCGACCTGGTTCCCCAAATTTAGTTCTTCTATGTTGAAGCATTCGTTTCCAGTAACAGTTTGAATTTTTAGGTTTCACTCTGTTTTCTCCTATATTGATAGATGTATTTGGAACTCTAATTCCAACACGGTTTCTGCTACCTTCTTGAAACTTGACACAATAAAGTAGTTTTACGTTCTATCTCTATGTTTTGTTTCCACTTGATGTAGCCCTAAGCAGTGACTGGCGAGATACACTTTCATGGAAAGGGGTTGCCAAGCTTCCAAAAATTTCGAATCTCCAGAAATCTCAGCAAATATTTTTTCACCCAAACTGGATGATACTTTCAGGTAATGATCAGTACACTAAGGCGAAATGGTTCCCCAAATTTCGTTCTTCTATGTTGAAGCGTTCGTTTCCAATAACAGTTTGAATTTTTAGGTTTCACTCCGTTTACTCCTATATTGATAGATGTATTTGGAACTCTAAATCCAACACGGTTTGTGCTAGCTTCTTGAAACTTGACAAAATAAAGTAGTTTCACTTTCTATATCTACGTTTTGTTTCCTCTTGATGTAGCCCTAAGCAGTGACTGGCGAGAAACACTTTCATGGAAAGGGGTTGCCAAGCTTCCAAAAATTACGAATCTCCAGAAATCTCAGCAAATACTTTTTCACCCAAACTGGATGATACTTTCAGGTAATGATCAGTACACTAAGGCGACTTGGTTCCCCAAATTTCGTTTTTCTATGTTGAAGCGTTCCTTTCCAGTAACAGTTTGAATTTTTCGGTTTCACTCTGTTTTCTCCTATATTGATAGATGTATTTGGAACTCTAAATCCAACACGGTTTGTGCTAGCTTCTTGAAACTTGACACAATAAAGTAGCGCTCTACGTCTATGTTTTGTTTTCTCATGAGTAGCCCTAAGCAGTGACTGGCGAGAAACACTTTCATGGAAAGGTGTTGCCAAGCTTCCAAAAATTACGAATCTCCAGAAATCTCAGCAAATACTTTTTCACCCAAACTGGATTATACTTTCAGGTAATGATCAGTACACTACGCCCACTTGCTTCACCAAATTTCGTTCTTCTACGTTGAAGCGTTCTTTTCCAGTAACAGTTTGAATTTTTAGGTTTCACTCTGTTTACTCCTATATTGATAGATGTATTTGGAACTCTAAATCCAACACGGTTTGTGCTAGCTTCTTGAAACTTGACACAATAAAGTAGTTTCACGTTCTATCTCTACATTTTGTTTCCTCTTGATGTAGCCCTAAGCAGTGACTGGCGAGATACACTTTCATGGAAAGGGGTTGCCAAGCTTCCAAAAATTTCGAATCTCCTGAAATCTCAGCAAATATTTTTTCACCCAAACTGGATGATAATTTCAGGTAATGATCACTACACTAAGGCGACTTGGTTCCCCAAATTTCGTTCTTCTATGTTGAAGCGTTCGTTTCCAGTAACAGTTTGAATTTTTTGGTTTCACTCTGTTTTCTCCTATATTGATAGATGTATTTGGAACTCTAAAGCCAACACGGTTTGTGCTAGCTTCTTGAAACTTGACACAATAAAGTAGCGTTCTACCTCTATGTTTTGTTTCCTCATGAGTAGCCCTAAGCAGTAACTGGCGAGAAACACTTTCATGGAAAGGGGTTGCCAAGCTTCTAAAAATTACGAATCTCCAGAAATCTCAGCAAATATATTTTCACCCAAACTGGATGATACTTTCAGGTAATGATCAGTACACTAAGGCGACTTGGTTCCCCAAATTTCGTTCTTCTATGTTGAAGCGTTCGTTTCCAGTAACAGTTTGAATTTTTAGGTTTCACTCCGTTTACTCCTATATTGATAGATGTATTTGGAACTCTAAATCCAACACGGTTTGTGCTAGCTTCTTGAATCTTGACACAATAAAGTAGTTTCACGTTCTATCTCTATGTTTTGATTCCTCTTGATGTAGCCCTAAGCAGTGACTGGCGAGAAACACTTTCATGGAAAGGGGTTGCCAAGCTTCCAAAAATTACGAATCTCCAGAAATCTCAGCAAATACTTTTTCACCCAAACTGGATGATACTTTCAGGTAATGATCAGTACACTAAGCCCACTTGTTTCACCAAATTTCGTTCTTCTACATTGAAGCGTTCGTTTCCAGTAACACTTTGAATTTTTAGGTTTCACTCTGTTTACTCCTATATTGATAGATGTATTTGGAACTCTAAATCCAACACGGTTTGTGCTAGCTTCTTGAAACTTGACACAATAAATTAGTTTCACGTTCTATCTCTATGTTTTGTTTCCTCTTGATGTAGCCCTAAGCAGTGACTGGCGAGAAACACTTTCATGGAAAGGGGTTGCCAAGCTTCCAAAAATTATGAATCTCCAGAAATCTCAGAAAATCCTTTTTCACCCAAACTGGATGATACATTCAGGTAATGATCAGTACACTAAGGCGACTTGGTTTCCCAAATTTCGTTCTTCTATGTTGAAGCGTTCGTTTCCAGTAACAGTTTGAATTTTTAGGTTTCACTCTGTTTACTCCTATATTGATAGATGTATTTGGAACTCTAAATCCAACACGGTTTGTGCTAGCTTCTTGAAACTTGACACAATAAATTAGTTTCACGTTCTATCTCTATGTTTTGTTTCCTCTTGATGTAGCCCTAAGCAGTGACTGGCGAGAAACACTTTCATGGAAAGGGGTTGCCAAGCTTCCAAAAATTACGAATCTCCAGAAATCTCAGCAAATATTTTTTCACCCAAACTGGATGATACTTTCAGGTAATGATCAGTACACTAAGGCGACCTGGTTCCCCAAATTTAGTTCTTCTATGTTGAAGCATTCGTTTCCAGTAACAGTTTGAATTTTTAGGTTTCACTCTGTTTTCTCTTATATTGATAGATGTATTTGGAACTCTAATTCCAACACGGTTTCTGCTAGCTTCTTGAAACTTGACACAATAAAGTAGTTTTACGTTCTATCTCTATGTTTTGTTTCCTCTTGATGTAGCCCTAAGCAGTGACTGGCGAGAAACACTTTCATGGAAAGGGGTTGCCAAGCTTATAAAATTACGAATCTCCAGAAATCTCAGCAAATATTTTTTTCACCCAAACTGGATGATACTTTCAGGTAATGATCAGTACACTAAGGCGAATTGGTTCCCCAAATTTCGTTCTTCTATGTTGAAGCGTTCGTTTCCAATAACAGTTTGAATTTTTAGGTTTCACTCCGTTTACTCATATATTGATAGATGTATTTGGAACTCTAAATCCAACACGGTTTGTGCTAGCTTCTTGAAACTTGACACAATAAAGTAGTTTCACGTTCTATATCTACGTTTTGTTTCCTCTTGATGTAGCCCTAAGCAGTGACTGGCGAGAAACACTTTCATGGAAAGGGGTTGCCAAGCTTCCAAAAATTACGAATCTCCAGAAATCTCAGCAAATATTTTTTCACCCAAACTGGATGATACTTTCAGGTAATGATCACTACACTAAGGCGACTTGGATCCCCAAATTTCGTTCTTCTATGTTGAAGCGTTCGTTTCCAGTAACAGTTTGAATTTTTCGGTTTCACTCTGTTTTCTCCTATATTGACAGATGTATTTGGAACTCTAAATCCAACACGGTTTGTGCTAGCTTCTTGAAACTTGACACAATAAAGTAGCGTTCTACCTCTATGTTTTGTTTCCTCATGAGTAGCCCTAAGCAGTAACTGGCGAGAAACACTTTCATGGAAAGGGGTTGCCAAGCTTCTAAAAAGTACGAATCTCCAGAAATCTCAGCAAATATATTTTCACCCAAACTGGATGATACTTTCAGGTAATGATCAGTACACTAAGGCGACTTGGTTCCCCAAATTTCGTTCTTCTATGTTGAAGCGTTCGTTTCCAGAACAGTTTGAATTTTTAGGTTTCACTCCGTTTACTCCTATATTGATAGATGTATTTGGAACTCTAAATCCAACACGGTTTGTGCTAGCTTCTTGAATCTTGATACAATAAAGTAGTTTCACGTTCTATCTCTATGTTTTGATTCCTCTTGATGTAGCCCTAAGCAGTGACTGGCGAGAAACACTTTCATGGAAAGGGGTTGCCAAGCTTCCAAAAATTACGAATCTCCAGAAATCTCAGCAAATACTTTTTCACCCAAACTGGATGATACTTTCAGGTAATGATCAGTACACTAAAGCGACTTGGTTTCCCAAATTTCGTTCTTCTATGTTGAGGCGTTCGTTTCCAGTAACAGTTTGAATTTTAGGTTTCACTCTGTTTTCTCCTATATTGATAGATGTATTTGAACTCTAAATCCAACACGGTTTGTGTTAGCTTCTTGAAACTTGACACAATAAATTAGTTTCACGTTCTGTCTCTATGTTTTGTTTCCTCTTGATGTAGCCCTAAGCAGTGACTGGCGAGAAACACTTTCATGGAAAGGGGTTGCCAAGCTTCCAAAAATTACGAATCTCCAGAAATCTCAGCAAATACTTTTTCACCCAAACTGGATGATACTTTCAGGTAATGATCAGTACACTAAGCCCACTTGTTTCACCAAATTTCGTTCTTCTACATTGAAGCGTTCGTTTCCAGTAACACTTTGAATTTTTAGGTTTCACTCTGTTTACTCCTATATTGATAGATGTATTTGGAACTCTAAATCCAACACGGTTTGTGCTAGCTTCTTGAAACTTGACACAATAAATTAGTTTCACGTTCTATCTCTATGTTTTGTTTCCTCTTGATGTAGCCCTAAGCAGTGACTGGCGAGAAACACTTTCATGGAAAGGGGTTGCCAAGCTTCCAAAAATTACGAATCTCCAGAAATCTCAGAAAATCCTTTTTCACCCAAACTGGATGATACATTCAGGTAATGATCAGTACACTAAGGCGATTTGGTTTCCCAAATTTCGTTCTTCTATGTTGAAGCGTTCGTTTCCAGTAACAGTTTGAATTTTTAGGTTTCACTCTGTTTACTCCTATATTGATAGATGTATTTGGAACTCTAAATCCAACACGGTTTGTGCTAGCTTCTTGAAACTTGACACAATAAATTAGTTTCACGTTCTATCTCTATGTTTTGTTTCCTCTTGATGTAGCCCTAAGCAGTGACTGGCGAGAAACACTTTCATGGAAAGGGGTTGCCAAGCTTCCAAAAATTACGAATCTCCAGAAATCTCAGCAAATATTTTTTCACCCAAACTGGATGATACTTTCAGGTAATGATCAGTACACTAAGGCGACCTGGTTCCCCAAATTTAGTTCTTCTATGTTGAAGCATTCGTTTCCAGTAACAGTTTGAATTTTTAGGTTTCACTCTGTTTTCTCCTATATTGATAGATGTATTTGGAACTCTAATTCCAACACGGTTTCTGCTACCTTCTTGAAACTTGACACAATAAAGTAGTTTTACGTTCTATATCTATGTTTTGTTTCCTCTTGATGTAGCCCTAAGCAGTGACTGGCGAGAAACACTTTCATGGAAAGGGGTTGCCAAGCTTATAAAATTACGAATCACCAGAAATCTCAGCAAATATTTTTTTCACCCAAACTGGATGATACTTTCAGGTAATGATCAGTACACTAAGGCAAATTGGTTCCCCAAATTTCGTTCTTCTATGTTGAAGCGTTCGTTTCCAGTAACAGTTTGAATTTTTAGGTTTCACTCCGTTTACTCCTATATTGATAGATGTATTTGGAACTCTAAATCCAACACGGTTTGTGCTAGCTTCTTGAATCTTGACACAATAAAGTAGTTTCACGTTCTATCTCTATGTTTTGTTTCCACTTGATGTAGCCCTAAGCAGTGACTGGCGAGAAACACTTTCATGGAAAGGGGTTGCCAAGCTTCCAAAAATTACGAATCTCCAGAAATCTCAGCAAATACTTTTTCACCCAAACTGGATGATACTTTCAGGTAATGATCAGTACACTAAAGCGACTTGGTTTCCCAAATTTCGTTCTTCTATGTTGAAGCGTTCGTTTCCAGTAACAGTTTGAATTTTTAGGCTTCACTCTGTTTACTCCTATATTGATAGATGTATTTCGAACTCTAAATCCAACACAGTTTGTGCTAGCTTCTTGAAACTTGACACAATAAATTAGTTTCACGTTCTATCTCTATGTTTTGTTTCCTCTTGATGTAGCCCTAAGCAGTGACTGGCGAGATACACTTTCATTGAAAGGGGTTGCCAAGCTTCCAAAAATTACGAATCTCCAGAAATCTCAGCAAATACTTTTTCACCCAAACTGGATGATACTTTCTGGTAATGATCAGTACACTAAGCCCACTTGCTTCACCAAATTTCGTTCTTCTACGTTGAAGCGTTCGTTTCCAGTAACAGTTTGAATTTTTATGTTTCCCTCTGTTTTCTCCTATATTGATAGATGTATTTGGAACTCTAAATCCAACACGGTTTGTGCTAGCTTCTTGAAACTTGACACAATAAAGTAGTTTCACGTTCTATCTCTACGATTTGTTTCCTCTTGATGTAGCCCTAAGCAGTGACTGGCGAGATACACTTTCATTGAAAGGGGTTGCCAAGCTTCCAAAAATTACGAATCTCCAGAAATCTCAGCAAATACTTTTTCACCCAAACTGGATGATACTTTCAGGTAATGATCAGTACACTAAGGCGACTTGGTTCCCCAAATTTCGTTCTTCTATGTTGAAGCGTTCCTTTCCAGTAACAGTTTGAATTTTTCGGTTTCACTCTGTTTTCTCCTATATTGATAGATGTATTTGGAACTCTAAATCCAACACGGTTTGTGCTAGCTTCTTGAAACTTGACACAATAAAGTAGTGCTCTACGTCTATGTTTTGTTTTCTCATGAGTAGCCCTAAGCAGTGACTGGCGAGAAACACTTTCATGGAAAGGGGTTGCCAAGCTTCCAAAAATTACGAATCTCCAGAAATCTCAGCAAATACTTTTTCACCCAAACTGGATGATACTTTCAGGTAATGATCAGTACACTAAGGCGACTTTGTTCCCCAAATTTCGTTCTTCTATGTTGAAGCGTTCGTTTCCAGTAACAGTTTGAATTTTTAGGTTTCACTCTGTTTTCTCCTATATTGATAGATGTATTTGGTAGTCTAAATCCAACACGGTTTGTGCTAGCTTCTTGAAACTTGACACAATAAAGTAGTTTCACGTTCTATCTCTACGTTTTGTTTCCTCTTGATGTAGCCCTAAGCAGTGACTGGCGAGATACACTTTCATGGAAAGGGGTTGCCAAGCTTCCAAAAATTTCGAATCTCCAGAAATCTCAGCAAATATTTTTTCACCCAAACTGGATGATACTTTCAGGTAATGATCAGTACACTAAGGCGACTTGGTTCCCCAAATTTTGTTCTTTTAAGTTGAAGCGTTCGTTTCCAGTCACAGTTTGAATTTTTAGGTTTCACTCTGTTTTCTCCTATATTGATAGATGTATTTGGAACTCTAAATCCAACACGGTTTGTGCTAGCTTCTTGAAACTTGACACAATAAAGTAGTTTCACGTTCTATCTCTATGTTTTGTTTCCTCTTGATGTAGCCCTAAGCAGTGACTGGCGAGAAACACTTTCATGAAAAGGGGTTGCCAAGCTTCCAAAAATTACGAATCTCCAGAAATCTCAGCAAATACTTTTTCACCCAAACTGGATGATACTTTCAGGTAATGATCAGTACACTAAGGCGACTTGGTTTCCCAAATTTCGTTCTTCTATGTTGAAGCGTTCGTTTCCAGTAACAGTTTGAATTTTTAGGTTTCACTCTGTTTTCTCCTATATTGATAGATGTATTTGGAACTCTAAATCCAACACGGTTTGTGCTAGCTTCTTGAAACTTGACACAGTACAGTAGTTTCACGTTCTACCACTATGTTTTTTTTCCTCTTGATGTAGCCCTATGCAGTGACTGGCGAGAAACACTTTCATGGAAAGGGGTTGCCAAGCTTCCAAAAATTACGAATCTCCAGAAATCTCAGCAAATACTTTTTCACCCAAACTGGATGATACTTTCAGGTAATGATTAGTACACTAAGGCAACTTGGTTCCCCAAATTTCGTTCTTCTATGTTGAAGCGTTCGTTTCCAGTAACAGTTTGAAATTTTAGGTTTCACTCTGTTTACTCCTATATTGATAGATGTATTTGGAACTCTAAATCCAACAAGGTTTGTGATAGCTTCTTGAAACTTGACAAAATAAATTAGTTTCACGTTCTCTCTCTATGTTTTGTTTCCTCTTGATGTAGCCCTAAGCAGTGACTGGCGAGAAACACTTTCATGGAAAGGGGTTGCCAAGCTTCCAAAAATTACGAGTCTCCAGAAAACTCAGCAAATACTTTTTCACCAAAACTGGATGATACTTTCAGGTAATGATCAGTACACTAAGCCCACTTGCTTCACCAAATTTCGTTCTTCTACTTGGAAGCGTTCGTTTCCAATAACAGTTTGAATTTTTAGGTTTCACTCTGTTTACTCCTATATTGATAGATGTATTTGGAACTCTAAATCCAACACGGTTTGTGCCTGCTTCTTGAAACTTGACACAAAAAAGTAGCGTTCTACCTCTATGTTTTGTTTCCTCTTGATGTAGCCCTAAGCAGTGACTGGCGAGAAACACTATCATGGAAAGGGGTTGCCAAGCTTCCAAAAATTACAAATCTCCAGAAATCTCAGCAAATATTTTTTCACCCAAACTGGATGATACTCTCAGGTAATGATCAGTACACAAAGGCGACGTGGTTCCCCAAATTTGTTTCTTCTATTTTGAAGCGTTCGTTTCCAGTAACAGTTTGAATTTTTAGGTTTCACTCTGTTTTCTCCTATATTGATAGATGTATTTGGAACTCTAAATCCAACACGGTTTGTGCTAGCTTCTTGAAACTTGACACAATAAAGTAGTTTCACGTTCTATCTCTATGTTTTGTTTCCTCTGGATGTAGTCCTATGCAGTGACTGGCGAGAAACACTTTCATGGAAAGGGGTTGCCAAGCTTCCAAAAATTACGAATCTCCAGAAATCTCAGCAAATACTTTTTCACCCAAACTGGATGATACTTTCAGGTAATGATCAGTACACTAAGGCGATTTGGTTTCCCAAATTTTGTTCTTCTATGTTGAAGCGTTCGTTTCCAGTAACAGTTTGAATTTTTAGGTTTCACTCTGTTTACTCCTATATTGATAGATGTATTTGGAACTGTAAATCCAACACGGTTTGTGCTAGCTTCTTGAAACTTGACACAATAAAGTAGTTTCACGTTCTCTCTCTATGTTTTGTTTCCTCTTGATGTAGCCCTAAGCAGTGACTGGAGCGAAACACTTTATGGAAAGGGGTTGCCAAGCTTCCAAACATTACGAATCTCCATAAATCACAGCAAATATTTTTTCACCCAAACTGGATGATACTTTCCGGTAATGATCAGTACACTATGGCGACTTGGTTCCCCAAATTTAGTTCTTCTATGTTGAACCATTCGTTTCCAGTAACAGTTTGCATTTTTAGTTTTCACTCTGCTTTCTCCCATACTGATAGATGTATTTGGAACTCTAAATCCAACACGGTTTGTGCTAGCTTCTTGAAACTTGACACAATAAAGTAGTTTTACGTTCTATCTCTATGTTTTGTTTCCTCTTGATGTAGCCCTAAACAGTGACTGGCGAGAAACACTTTCATGGAAAGGGGTTGCCAAGCTTCTAAAAATTACAAATCTCCAGAAATCTCAGCAAATATTTTTTCACCCAAACTGGATGATACTTTCAGGTAATGATCAGTACACTAAGGCGACTTGGTTCCCCAAATTTCGTTCTTCTATGTTGAAGCGTTCGTTTCCAGTAACAGTTTGAATTTTTAGGTTTCACTCCGTTTACTCCTATATTGATAGATGTATTTGGAACTCTAAATCCAACACGGTTTGTGCTAGCTTCTTGAAACTTGACACAATAAAGTAGTTTCACGTTCTATCTCTACGTTTTGTTTCCTCTTGATGTAGCCCTAAGCAGTGACTGGCGAGATACACTTTCATGGAAAGGGGTTGCCAAGCTTCCAAAAATTACGAATCTCCAGAAATCTCAGCAAATACTTTTTCACCCAAACTGGATGATACTTTCAGGTAATGATCAGTACACTAAGCCCACTTGCTTCACCAAATTTCGTTCTTCTACGTTGAAGCGTTCGTTTCCAGTAACAGTTTGAATTTTTAGGTTTCACTCTGTTTTCTCCTATATTGATAGATGTATTTGGAACTCTAAATCCAACACGGTTTTTGCTAGCTTCTTGAAACTTGACACAATAAAGTAGCGTTCTACCTCTATGTTTTGTTTCCTATTGATGTAGCCCTAAGCAGTGACTGGCGAGAAACACTTTCATTGAAAGGGGTTGCCAAGCTTCCAAAAATTACGAATCTCCAGAAATCTCAGCAAATACTTTTTCACCCAAACTGGATGATACTTTCAGGTAATGATCAGTACACTATGGCAACTTGGTTCCCCAAATTTCGTTCTTCTATGTTGAAGCGTTCTTTTCCAGTAACAGTTTGAAATTTTAGGTTTCACTCTGTTTACTCCTATATTGATAGATGTATTTGGAACTCTAAATCCAACATGGTTTGTGCTAGCTTCTTGAAACTTGACACAATAAAGTAGTTTCACGTTCTATCTCTATGTTTTGTTTCCTCTTGATGTAGCCCTAAGCAGTGACTGGCGAGAAACACTTTCATGGAAAGGGGTTGCCAAGCTTCCAAAAATTACGAATCTCCAGAAATCTCAGCAAATACTTTTTCACCCAAACTGGATGATACTTTCAGGTAATGATCAGTACACTAAGGCGACTTGGTTTCCCAAATTTCGTTCTTCTATGTTGAAGCGTTCGTTTCCAGTAACAGTTTGAATTTTTAGGTTTCACTCTGTTTTCTCCTATATTGATAGATGTATTTGGAACTCTAAATCCAACACGGTTTGTGCTAGCTTCTTGAAACTTGACACAGTACTGTAGTTTCACGTTCTACCACTATGTTTTGTTTCCTCTTGATGTAGCCCTATGCAGTGACTGGCGAGAAACACTTTCATGGAAAGGGGTTGCCAAGCTTCCAAAAATTACGAATCTCCAGAAATCTCAGCAAATATTTTTTCACCCAAACTGGATGATACTCTCAGGTAATGATTAGTACACTAAGGCAACTTGGTTCCCCAAATTTCGTTCTTCTATGTTGAAGCGTTCGTTTCCAGTAACAGTTTGAAATTTTAGGTTTCACTCTGTTTACTCCTATATTGATAGATGTATTTGGAACTCTAAATCCAACACGGTTTGTGATAGCTTCTTGAAACTTGACAAAATAAATTAGTTTCACGTTCTCTCTCTATGTTTTGTTTCCTCTTGATGTAGCCCTAAGCAGTGACTGGCGAGAAACACTTTCATGGAAAGGGGTTGCCAAGCTTCCAAAAATTACGAGTCTCCAGAAAACTCAGCAAATACTTTTTCACCAAAACTGGATGATACTTTCAGGTAATGATCAGTACACTAAGCCCACTTGCTTCACCAAATTTCGTTCTTCTACTTGGAAGCGTTCGTTTCCAGTAACAGTTTGAATTTTTAGGTTTCACTCTGTTTACTCCTATATTGATAGATGTATTTGGAACTCTAAATCCAACACGGTTTGTGCTAGGTTTTTGAAACTTGACACAATAAATTAGTTTCACGTTCTATCTCTTTGTTTTGTTTCCTCTTGATGTAGCCCTAAGCAGTGACTCTCGAGAAACACTTTCATGGAAAGTGGTTGCCAAGCTTCCAAAAATTACGAATCTCCAGAAATCTCAGTAAAATATTTTTTCACCCAAACTGGATGATACTTTCAGGTAATGATCAGTACACTAAGGCGACTTGGTTCCCCAAATTTTGTTCTTTTAAGTTGAAGCGTTCGTTTCCAGTCACAGTTTGAATTTTTAGGTTTCACTCTGTTTTCTCCTATATTGATAGATGTATTTGGAACTCAAATCCAACACGGTTTGTGCTAGCTTCTTGAAACTTGACACAATAAAGTAGTTTCACGTTCTATCTCTATGTTTTGTTTCCTCTTGATTTAGCCGTAAGCAGTGACTGGCGAGAAACACTATCATGGAAAGGGGTTGCCAAGCTTCCAAAAATTACAAATCTCCAGAAATCTCAGCAAATATTTTTTCACCCAAACTGGATGATACTCTCAGGTAATGATCAGTACACAAAGGCGACGTGGTCCCCCAAATTTGTTTCTTCTATTTTGAAGCGTTCGTTTCCAGTAACAGTTTGAATTTTTAGGTTTCACTCTGTTTTCTCCTATATTGATAGATGTATTTGGAACTCTAAATCCAACAAGGTTTGTGCTAGCTTCTTGAAACTTGACACAATAAAGTAGTTTCACGTTCTATCTCTATGTTTTGTTTCCTCTGGATGTAGCCCTATGCAGTGACTGGCGAGAAACACTTTCATGGAAAGGGGTTGCCAAGCTTCCAAAAATTACGAATCTCCAGAAATCTCAGCAAATACTTTTTCACCCAAACTGGATGATACTTTCAGGTAATGATCAGTACACTAAGGCGATTTGGTTTCCCAAATTTTGTTCTTCTATGTTGAAGCGTTCGTTTCCAGTAACAGTTTGAATTTTTATATTTCACTCTGTTTACTCCTATATTGATAGATGTATTTGGAACTGTAAATCCAACACGGTTTGTGCTAGCTTCTTTAAACTTGACACAATAAAGTAGTTTCACGTTCTCTCTCTATGTTTTGTTTCCTCTTGATGTAGCCCTAAGCAGTGACTGGCGAGAAACACTTTATGGAAAGGGGTTGCCAAGCTTCCAAAAATTACGAATCTCCAGAAATCACAGCAAATATTTTTTCACCCAAACTGGATGATACTTTCCGGTAATGATCAGTACACTAAGGCGACTTGGTTCCCCAAATTTAGTTCTTCTATGTTGAACCATTCGTTTCCAGTAACAGTTTGCATTTTTAGTTTTCACTCTGCTTTCTCCTATACTGATAGATGTATTTGGAACTCTAAATCCAACACGGTTTGTGCTAGCTTCTTGAAACTTGACACAATAAAGTAGTTTTACGTTCTATCTCTATGTTTTGTTTCCTCTTGATGTAGCCCTAAACAGTGACTGGAGAGAAACACTTTCATGGAAAGGGGTTGCCAAGCTTCTAAAAATTACAAATCTCCAGAAATCTCAGCAAATATTTTTTCACCCAAACTGGATGATACTTTCAGGTAATGATCAGTACACTAAGGTGACTTGGTTCCCCAAATTTCGTTCTTCTATGTTGAAGCGTTCGTTTCCAGTAACAGTTTGAATTTGTAGGTTTCACTCCGTTTACTCCTATATTGATAGATGTATTTGGAACTCTAAATCCAACACGGTTTGTGCTAGCTTCTTGAAACTTGACACAATAAAGTAGTTTCACGTTCTCTCTCTACGTTTTGTTTCCTCTTGATGTAGCCCTAAGCAGTGACTGGCGAGATACACTGTCATGGAAAGGGGTTGCCAAGCTTCCAAAAATTACGAATCTCCAGAAATCTCAGCAAATACTTTTTCACCCAAAGTGGATGATACTTTCAGGTAATGATCAGTACACTAAGCCCACTTGCTTCACCAAATTTCGTTCTTCTACGTTGAAGCGTTCGTTTCCAGTAACAGTTTGAATTTTTAGGTTTCACTCTGTTTTCTCCTATATTGATAGATGTATTTGGAACTCTAAATCCAACACGGTTTTTGCTAGCTTCTTGAAACTTGACACAGTACAGTAGTTTCACGTTCTACCTCTATGTTTTGTTTCCTCTTGAAGTAGCTCTATGCAGTGACTGGCGAGAAACACTTTCTTGGAAAGGGGTTGCCAAGCTTCCAAAAATTACGAGTCTCCAGAAAACTCAGCAAATACTTTTCACCAAAACTGGATGATACTTTCAGGTAATGATAAGTACACTAAGCCCACTTGCTTCACCAAATTTTGTTCTTCTACTTGGAAGCGTTCGTTTCCAGTAACAGTTTGAATTTTTAGGTTTCACTCTGTTTACTCCTATATTGATAGATGTATTTGGAACTCTAAATCCAACACGGTTTGTGCTAGGTTTTTGAAACTTGACACAATAAATTAGTTTCACGTTCTATCTCTTTGTTTTGTTTCCTCTTGATGTAGCCCTAAGCAGTGACTGGCGAGAAACACTTTCATTGAAAGGGGTTGCCAAGCTTCCAAAAATTACGAATCTCCAGAAATCTCAGTAAAATATTTTTTCACCCAAACTGGATGATACTTTCAGGTAATGATCAGTACACTAAGGCGACTTGGTTCCCCAAATTTTGTTCTTTTAAGTTGAAGCGTTCATTTCCAGTCACAGTTTGAATTTTTAGGTTTCACTCTGTTTTCTCCTATATTGATAGATGTATTTGGAACTCTAAATCCAACACGGTTTGTGCTAGCTTCTTGAAACTTGACACAATAAAGTAGCGTTCTACCTCTATGTTTTGTTTCCTCTTGATGTAGCCCTAAGCAGTGACTGGCGAGAAACACTTTCATTGAAAGGGGTTGCCAAGCTTCCAAAAATTACGAATCTCCAGAAATCTCAGCAAATACTTTTTCACCCAAACTGGATGATAATTTCAGGTAATGATCAGTACACTAAGGCAACTTGGTTCCCCAAATTTCGTTCTTCTATGTTGAAGCGTTCGTTTCCTTTAACAGTTTGAAATTTTAGGTTTCACTCTGTTACTCCTATATTGATAGATGTATTTGGAACTCTAAATCCAACACGGTTTGTGCTAGCTTCTTGAAACTTGACAAAATAAATTAGTTTCACGTTCTCTCTCTATGTTTTGTTTCCTCTTGATGTAGCCCTAAGCAGTGACTGGAGAGAAACACTTTCATGGAAAGGGGTTGCCAAGCTTCCAAAAATTACGAGTCTCCAGAAATCTCAGCAAATACTTTTTCACCCAAACTGGATGATACTTTCAGGTAATGATCAGTACACTAAGGCAACTTGGTTCCCCAAATTTCGTTCTTCTATGTTGAAGCGTTCGTTTCCAGTAACAGTTTGAATTTTTAGGTTTCACGCTGTTTACTCCTATATTGATAGATGTATTTGGAACTCTAAATCCAACACGGTTTGTGCTAGCTTCTTGAAACTTGACACAATAAAGTAGTTTCACGGTCTATCACTATGTTTTGTTTCCTTTTGATGTAGCCCTAAGCAGTGACTGGCGAGAAACACTTTCATGGAAAGGGGTTGCCAAGCTTCCAAAAATTACGAATCTCCAGAAATCTCAGCAAATACTTTTTCACCCAAACTGGATGATACTTTCAGGTAATGATCAGTACACTAAGCCCACTTGCTTCACCAAATTTCGTTCTTCTACGTTGAAGCGTTCGTTTCCAGTAACAGTTCGAATTTTTAGGTTTCACTCTGTTTACTCATATATTGATAGATGTATTTGGAACTCTAAATCCAACACGGTTTTTGCTAGCTTTTTGAAACTTGACACAATAAATTAGTTTCACGTTCTATCTCTATGTTTTGTTTCCTCTTGATGTAGCCCTAAGCAGTGACTGGCGAGAAACACTTTCATGGAAATGGGTTGCCAAGCTTCCAAAAATTACGAATCTCCAGATATCTCAGCAAATACTTTTTCACCCAAACTGGATGATACTTTCAGGTAATGATCAGTACACTAAGCCCACTTGCTTCACCAAATTTCGTTCTTCTACTTTGTAGCGTTCGTTTCCTGTAACAGTTTGAATTTTTAGGTTTCACTCTTTTACTCCTATATTGATAGATGTATTTGGAACTCTAAATCCAACACGGTTTGTGCTAGCTTCTTGAAACTTGACAAAGTACAGTAGTTTCACGTTCTTTCTCTATGTTTTGTTTCCTCTTGATGTAGACCTAAGCAGTGACTGGCGAGAAACACTTACATGGAAAGGGGTTGCCAAGCTTCCAAAAATTACGAATCTCCAGAAATCTCAGTAAAATATTTTTTCACCCAAACTGGATGATACTTTCAGGTAATGATTAGTACACTAAGGCGACTTGATTCCCCAAATTTCGTCTTTTAAGTTGAAGCGTTCGTTTCCAGTAACAGATTGAATTTTTAGGTTTCACTCTGTTTTCTCCTATATTGATAGATGTATTTGGAACTCTAAATCCAACACGGTTTGTGCTAGCTTCTTGAAACTTGACACAATAAAGTAGCGTTTTACCTCTATGTTTTGTTTCCTCTTGATGTAGCCCTAAGCAGTGACTGGCGAGAAACACTTTCATGGGAAAGGGTTGCCAAGCTTCCAAAAATTACGAATCTCCAGAAATCTCAGCAAATACTTTTTCACCCAAACTGGATGATACTTGCAGGTAATGATCAGTACACTAAGGCGACTTGGTTTCCCAAATTTCGTTCTTCTATGTTGAAGCGCTCATTTCCAGTAACAGTTTGAATTTTTAGGTTCCACTCTGTTTACTCCTATATTGATCGATGTATTTGGAACTCTAAATCCAACACGGTTTGTGCTAGCTTCTTGAAACTTGACACAGTACAGTAGTTTCACGTTCTATCTCTATGTTTTGTTTCCTCTTGATGTAGCCCTAAGCAGTGACTGGCGAGAAACACTTTCATGGAAAGGGGTTGCCAAGCTTCCAAAAATTACGAATCTCCAGAAATCTCAGTAAAATATTTTTTCACCCAAAATGGATTATACTTTCAGGTAATGATCAGTACACTAAGGCGACTTGATTCCCCAAATTTCGTTCTTTTAAGTTGAAGCGTTCGTTTCCAGTAACAGTTTGAATTTTTTGGTTTCACTCTGTTTTCTCCTATATTGATAGATGTATTTGGAACTCTAAATCCAACACGGTTTGTGCTAGCTTCTTGAAACTTGACACAATAAAGTAGTTTCACGTTCTATCTCTATGTTTTGTTTCCTCTTGATGTAGCCCTAAGCAGTGACTGGCGAGAAACACTTTCATGAAAAGGGGTTGCCAAGCTTCCAAAAATTACAAATCTCCAGAAATCTCAGCAAATATTTTTTCACTCAAACTGCATGATACTTTCAGGTAATGATCAGTACACAAAGGCGACTTGGTTCCCCAAATTTCGTTCTTCTATGTTGAAGCGTTCGTTTCCAGTAACAGTTTGAAATTTTAGGTTTCACTCTGTTTACTCCTATATTGATAGATGTATTTGGAACTCTAAATCCAACACGGTTTTTGCTAGCTTCTTGAAACTTGACACAATAACGTAGTTTCACGTTCTCTCTCTATGTTTTGTTTCCTCTTGATGTAGCCCTAAGCAGTGACTGGCGAGAAACACTTTCATGGAAAGGGGTTGCCAAACTTCCAAAAATTACGAGTCTCCAGAAATCTCAGCAAATACTTTTTCACCCAAACTGGATGATACTTTCAGGTAATGATCAGTACACTAAGCCCACTTGCTTCACCAAATTTCGTTCTTCTACTTTCAAGCATTCGTTTCCAGTAACAGTTTGAATTTTTAGGTTTCACTCTGTTTACTCCTATATTGATAGATGTATTTGGAACTCTAAATCCAACACGGTTTGTTCTAGCTTCTTGAAACTTGACACAATAAAGTAGTTTCACGTTCTATCTCTATGTTTTGTTTCCTCTTGATGTAGCCCTAAGCAGTGACTGGCGAGAAACACTTTCATGGAAAGGGGTTGCCAAGCTTCCAAAAATTACGAATCTCCAGAAACCTCAGCAAATATTTTTTCACCCAAACTGGATGATACTTTCAGGTAATGATCAGTACACAAAGGCGACTTGGTTCCCCAAATTTCGTTCTTCTATGTTGAAGCGTTCGTTTCCAGTAACAGTTTGAAATTTTAGGTTTCACTCTGTTTACTCCTATATTGATAGATGTATTTGGAACTCTAAATCCAACATGGTTTGTGCTAGCTTCTTGAAACTTGACAAAATAAATTAGTTTCACGTTCTCTCTCTATGTTTTGTTTCCTTTTGATGTAGCCCTAAGCAGTGACTGGTGAGAAACACTTTCATGGAAAGGGGTTGCCAAGCTTCCAAAAATTACGAGTCTCCAGAAATCTCAGCAAATACTTTTTCACCCAAACTGGATGATACTTTTAGGTAATGATCAGTACACTAAGCCCACTTGCTTCACCAAATTTCGTTCTTCTACTTTGAAGCGTTCGTTTCCAGTAACAGTTTGAATTTTTAGGTTTCACTCTGTTTACTCCTATATTGATAGATGTATTTGGAACTCTAAATCCAACACGGTTTGTGCTAGCTTCTTGAAACTTGACACAATAAAGTAGTTTCACGTTCTATCTCTATGTTTTGTTTCCTCTTGATGTAGCCCTAAGCAGTGACTTCCGAGAAACACTTTCATGGAAAGGGGTTGCCAAGCTTCCAAAAATTACGAATCTCCAGAAATCTCAGTAAAATATTTTTTCACCCAAACTGGATGATACTTTCAGGTAATGATCAGTACACTAAGGCGACTTGATTCCAAAAATTCGTTCTTTTAAGTTGAAGCATTCGTTTCCAGTAACAGTTTGAATTTTTAGGTTTCACTCTGTTTACTCCTATATTGATAGATGTACTTGGAACTCTAAATCCAACACGGTTTGTGCTAGCTTCTTGAAACTTGACACAATAAAGTAGTTTCACGTTCTCTCTCTATGTTTTGTTTCCTCTTGATGTAGCCCTAAGCAGTGACTGGCGAGAAACACTTTCATGGAAAGGGGTTGCCAAGCTTCCAAAAATTACGAATCTCCAGAAATCTCAGCAAATACTTTTTCACCCAAACTGGATGATACTTTCAGGTAATGATCAGTACACTAAGCCCACTTGCTTCACCAAATTTCGTTCTTCTACGTTGAAGCGTTCGATTCCAGTAACAGTTTGAATTTTTAGGTTTCACTCTGTTTACTCCTATATTGATAGATGTATTTGGAACTCTAAATCCTACACGGTTTGTGCTAGCTTCTTGAAACTTGACACAATAAAGTAGTTTCACGTTCTATCTCTATGTTTTGTTTCCTCTTGATGTAGCCCTAAGCAGTGACTGGCGAGAAACACTTTCATGGAAAGGGTTTGCCAAGCTTCCAAAAATTACGAATCTCCAGAAATCTCAGCAAATATTTTTTCACCCAAACTGGATTATACTTTCAGGTAATGATCAGTACACTAAGGCGACTTAGTTCCCCAAATTTAGTTCTTCTATGTTGAAGCATTCGTTTCCAGTAACAGTTTGAATTTTTAGGTTTCACTCTGTTTTCTCCTATATTGATAGATGTATTTGGAACTCTAATTCCAATACGGTTTCTGCTAGCTTCTTAAAACTTGACACAATAAAGTAGTTTTATGTTCTATCTCTGTGTTTTGTTTCCTCTTGATGTAGCCCTAAACAGTGACTGTCGAGAAACACTTTCATGGAAAGGGATTGCCAAGCTTCTAAAAATTACGAATCTCCAGAAATCACAGCAAATATTTTTTCACCCAAACTGGATGATACATTCAGGTAATGATCAGTACACTAAGGCGACTTGGTTCCCCAAATTTCGTTCTTCTATGTTGAAGCGTTCATTTCCAGTAACAGTTTGAATTTTTAGGTTTCACTGTTTACTCCTATATTGATAGATGTATTTGGAACTCTAAATCCAACACGGTTTGTGCTAGCTTCTTGAAACTTGACACAATAAAGTAGTTTCACGTTCTATCTCTATGTTTTGTTTCCTCTTGATGTAGCCCTAAGCAGTGACTGGCGAGAAACACTTTCATGGAAAGGGGTTGCCAAGCTTCCAAAAATTACGAATCTCCAGAAATCTCAGCAAATACTTTTTCACCCAAACTGGATGATACTTTCAGGTAATGATCAGTACACTAAGCCCACTTGCTTCACCAAATTTCGTTCTTCTACGTTGAAGCGTTCGTTTCCAGTAACAGATTGAATTTTTAGGTTTCACTCTGTTTTCTCCTATATTGATAGATGTATTTGGAACTCTAAATCCAACACGGTTTGTGCTAGCTTCTTGAAACTTGACACAATAAAGTAGCGTTCTACCTCTATGTTTTGTTTCCTCTTGATGTAGCCCTAAGCAGTGACTGGCGAGAAACACTTTCATTGAAAGGGGTTGCCAAGCTTCCAAAAATTACGAATCTCCAGAAATCTCAGCAAATACTTTTTCACCCAAACTGGATGATAATTTCAGGTAATGATCAGTACACTAAGGCGACTTGGTTTCCCAAATTTCGTTCTTCTATGTTGAAGCGTTCATTTCCAGTAACAGTTTGAATTTTTAGGTTTCACTCTGTTTTCTCCTATATTGATAGATGTATTTGGAACTCTAAATCCAACATGGTTTGTGCTAGCTTCTTGAAACTTGACAAAGTACAGTAATTTCACGTTCTATCTCTATGTTTTGTTTCCTCTTGATGTAGCCCTATGCAGGAACTGGCGAGAAACGCTTTCATGGAAAGGGGTTGCCAAGCTTCCAAAAATTACGAATCTCCAGAAATCTCAGCAAATACTTTTTCACCCAAACTGGATGATACTTTCAGGTAATGATCAGTACACTAAGGCAACTTGGTTCCCCAAATTTCGTTCTTCTATGTTGAAGCGTTCTTTTCCAGTAACAGTTTGAAATTTTAGGTTTCACTCTGTTTACTCCTATATTGATAGATGTATTTGGAACTCTAAATCCAACACGGTTTGTGCTAGCTTCTTGAAACTTGACAAAATAAATTAGTTTCACGTTCTCTCTCTATGTTTTGTTTCCTCTTGATGTAGCCCTAAGCAGTGACTGGCGAGAAACACTTTCATGGAAAGGGGTTGCCAAGCTTCCAAAAATTACGAGTCTCCAGATATCTCAGCAAATACTTTTTCACCCAAACTGGATGATACTTTCAGGTAATGATCAGTACACTAAGCCCACTTGCTTCACCAAATTTCGTTCTTCTACTTTGTAGCGTTCGTTTCCAGTAACAGTTTGAATTTTTAGGTTTCACTCTGTTTACTCCTATATTGATCGATGTATTTCGTAGTCTAAATCCAACACGGTTTGTGCTAGCTTCTTGAAACTTGACACAGTACAGTAGTTTCACGTTCTATCTCTATGTTTTGTTTCCTCTTGATGTAGCCCTAAGCAGTGACTGGCGAGAAACACTTTCATGGAAAGGGGTTGCCAAGTTTCCAAAAATTACGAATCTCCAGAAATCTCAGTAAAATATTTTTTCACCCAAACTGGATTATACTTTCAGGTAATGATCAGTACACTAAGGCGACTTGATTCCCCAAATTTCGTTCTTTTAAGTTGAAGCGTTCGTTTCCAGTAACAGTTTGAATTTTTAGGTTTCACTCTGTTTTCTCCTATATTGATAGATGTATTTGGAACTCTAAATCCAACATGGTTTGTGCTAGCTTCTTGAAACTTGACACAATAAAGTAGTTTCACGTTCTATCTCTATGTTTTGTTTCCTCTTGATGTAGCACTAAGCAGTGACTGGCGAGAAACACTTTCATGGAAAGGGGTTGCCAAGCTTCCAAAAATTACAAATCTCCAGAAATCTCAGCAAATATTTTTTCACTCAAACTGCATGATACTTTCAGGTAATGATCAGTACACAAAGGCGACTTGGTTCCCCAAATTTCGTTCTTCTATGTTGAAGCGTTCGTTTCCAGTAACAGTTTGAAATTTTAGGTTTCACTCTGTTTACTCCTATATTGATAGATGTATTTGGAACTCTAAATCCAACACGGTTTGTGCTAGCTTCTTGAAACTTGACAAAATAAATTAGTTTCTCGTTCTCTCTCTATGTTTTGTTTCCTCTTGATGTAGCCCTAAGCAGTGACTGGCGAGAAACACTTTCATGGAAAGGGGTTGCCAAACTTCCAAAAATTACGAGTCTCCAGAAATCTCAGCAAATACTTTTTCACCCAAACTGGATGATACTTTCAGGTAATGATCAGTACACTAAGCCCACTTGCTTCACCAAATTTCGTTCTTCTACTTTCAAGCGTTCGTTTCCAGTAACAGTTTGAATTTTTAGGTTTCACTCTGTTTACTCCTATATTGATAGATGTATTTGGAACTCTAAATCCAACACGGTTTGTGCTAGCTTCTTGAAACTTGACACAATAAAGTAGTTTCACGTTCTATCTCTATGTTTTGTTTCCTCTTGATGTAGCCCTAAGCAGTGACTGGCGAGAAACACTTTCATGGAAAGGGGTTGCCAAGCTTCCAAAAATTACGAATCTCCAGAAATCTCAGCAAATATTTTTTCACCCAAACTGGATGATACTTTCAGGTAATGATCAGTACACAAAGGCGACTTGGTTCCCCAAATTTCGTTCTTCTATGTTGAAGCGTTCGTTTCCAGTAACAGTTTGAAATTTTAGGTTTCACTCTGTTTACTCCTATATTGATAGATGTATTTGGAACTCTAAATCCAACATGGTTTGTGCTAGCTTCTTGAAACTTGACAAAATAAATTAGTTTCACGTTCCCTCTCTATGTTTTGTTTCCTTTTGATGTAGCCCTAAGCAGTGACTGGCGAGAAACACTTTCATGGAAAGGGGTTGCCAAGCTTCCAAAAATTACGAGTCTCCAGAAATCTCAGCAAATACTTTTTCACCCAAACTGGATGATACTTTTAGGTAATGATCAGTACACTAAGCCCACTTGCTTCACCAAATTTCGTTCTTCTACTTTGAAGCGTTCGTTTCCAGTAACAGTTTGAATTTTTAGGTTTCACTCTGTTTACTCCTATATTGATAGATGTATTTGGAACTCTAAATCCAACACGGTTTGTGCTAGCTTCTTGAAACTTGACACAATAAAGTAGTTTCACGTTCTATCTCTATGTTTTGTTTCCTCTTGATGTAGCCCTAAGCAGTGACTGGCGAGAAACACTTTCATGGAAAGGGGTTGCCAAGCTTCCAAAAATTACGAATCTCCAGAAATCTCAGTAAAATATTTTTTCACCCAAACTGGATGATACTTTCAGGTAATGATCAGTACACTAAGGCGACTTGATTCCAAAAATTCGTTCTTTTAAGTTGAAGCATTCGTTTCCAGTAACAGTTTGAATTTTTAGGTTTCACTCTGTTTACTCCTATATTGATAGATGTACTTGGAACTCTAAATCCAACACGGTTTGTGCTAGCTTCTTGAAACTTGACACAATAAAGTAGTTTCACGTTCTCTCTCTATGTTTTGTTTCCTCTTGATGTAGCCCTAAGCAGTGACTGGCGAGAAACACTTTCATGGAAAGGGGTTGCCAAGCTTCCAAAAATTACGAATCTCCAGAAATCTCAGCAAATACTTTTTCACCCAAACTGGATGATACTTTCAGGTAATGATCAGTACACTAAGGCGACTTAGTTCCCCAAATTTAGTTCTTCTATGTTGAAGCATTCGTTTCCAGTAACAGTTTGAATTTTTAGGTTTCACTCTGTTTTCTCCTATATTGATAGATGTATTTGGAACTCTAATTCCAACATGGTTTCTGCTAGCTTCTTAAAACTTGACACAATAAAGTAGTTTTATGTTCTATCTCTGTGTTTTGTTTCCTCTTGATGTAGCCCTAAACAGTGACTGTCGAGAAACACTTTCATGGAAAGGGATTGCCAAGCTTCTAAAATTACGAATCTCCAGAAATCACAGCAAATATTTTTTCACCCAAACTGGATGATACATTCAGGTAATGATCAGTACACTAAGGCGACTTGGTTCCCCAAATTTCGTTCTTCTATGTTGAAGCGTTCTTTTTCAGTAACAGTTTGAATATTTAGGTTTCACTGTTTACTCCTATATTGATAGATGTATTTGGAACTCTAAATCCAACACGGTTTGTGCTAGCTTCTTGAAACTTGACACAATAAAGTAGTTTCACGTTCTATCTCTATGTTTTGTTTCCTCTTGATGTAGCCCTAAGCAGTGACTGGCGAGAAACACTTTCATGGAAAGGGGTTGCCAAGCTTCCAAAAATTACGAATCTCCAGAAATCTCAGCAAATACTTTTTCACCCAAACTGGATGATACTTTCAGGTAATGATCAGTACACTAAGCCCACTTGCTTCACCAAATTTCGTTCTTCTACGTTGAAGCGTTCGTTTCCAGTAACAGTTTGAATTTTTAGGTTTCACTCTGTTTTCTCCTATATTGATAGATGTATTTGGAACTCTAAATCCATCACGGTTTGTGCTAGCTTCTTGAAACTTGACACAATAAAGTAGCGTTCTACATCTATGTTTTGTTTCCTCTTGATGTAGCCCTAAGCAGTGACTGGCAAGAAACACTTTCATTGAAAGGGGTTGCCAAGCTTCCAAAAATTACGAATCTCCACAAATCTCAGCAAATACTTTTTCACCCAAACTGGATGATACTTTCAGGTAATGATCAGTACACTAAGGCGACTTGGTTTCCAAAATTTCGTTCTTCTATGTTGAAGCGTTCGTTTCCAGTAACAGTTTGAATTTTTAGGTTTCACTCTGTTTTCTCCTATATTGATAGATGTATTTGGAACTCTAAATCCAACACAGTTTGTGCTAGCTTCTTGAAACTTGACAAAGTACAGTAGTTTCACGTTCTATCTCTATGTTTTGTTTCCTCTTGATGTAGCCCTATGCAGGAACTGGCGAAAAACGCTCTCATGGAAAGGGGTTGCCAAGCTTCCAAAAATTACGAATCTCCATAAATCTCAGCAAATACTTTTTCACCCAAACTGGATGATACTTTCAGGTAATGATCAGTACACTAAGGCAACTTGGTTCCCCAAATTTCGTTCTTCTATGTTGAAGCGTTCGTTTCCAGTAACAGTTTGAAATTTTAGGTTTCACTCTGTTTACTCCTATATTGATAGACGTATTTGGAACTCTAAATCCAACACGGTTTGTGCTAGCTTCTTGAAACTTGACACAATAAAGTAGTTTCACGTTCTATCTCTATGCTTTGTTTCCTCTTGATGTAGCCCTAAGCAGTGACTGGCGAGAAACACTTTCATGGAAAGGGGTTGCCAAGCTTCCAAAAATTACGAATCTCCAGAAATCTCAGTAAAATATTTTTTCACCCAAACTGGATGATACTTTCAGGTAATGATCAGTACACTAAGGCGACTTGATTCCCCAAATTTCGTTCTTTTAAGTTGAAGCGTTCGTTTCCCGTAACAGTTATAATTTTTAGGTTTCACTCTGTTTTCTCCTATATTGATAGATGTATTTGGAACTCTAAATCCAACACGGTTTGTGCTAGCTTCTTGAAACTTGACAAAATAAATTAGTTTCACGTTCTCTCTCTATGTTTTGTTTCCTCTTGATGTAGCCCTAAGCAGTGACTGGCGAGAAACACTTTCATGGAAAGGGGTTGCCAAGCTTCCATAAATTACAAGTCTCCAGAAATCTCAGCAAATACTTTTTCACCCAAACTGGATGATACTTTCAGGTAATGATCAGTACACTAAGCCCACTTGCTTCACCAAATTTCGTTCTTCTACTTTGAAGCGTTCGTTTCCAGTAACAGTTTGAATTTTTAGGTTTCACTCTGTTTACTCCTATATTGATAGACATATTTGGAACTCTAAATCCAACACGGTTTGTGCTAGCTTCTTGAAACTTGACACAATAAAGTAGTTTCACGTTCTATCTCTATGTTTTGTTTCCTCTTGATGTAGCCCTAAGCAGTGACTGGCGAGAAACACTTTCATGGAAAGGGGTTGCCAAGCTTCCAAAAATTACGAATCTCCAGAAATCTCAGCAAACACTTGTTCACCCAAACTGGATGATACTTTCAGGTAATATACAGTACACTAAGCCCACTTGCTTCACCAAATTTCGTTCTTCTACGTTGAAGCGTTCGATTCCAGTAACAGTTTGAATTTTTAGGTTTCACTCTGTTTACTCCTATATTGATAGATGTATTTGGAACTCTAAATCCAACACGGTTTGTGCTAGCTTCTTGAAACTTGACACAATAAAGTAGTTTCACGTTCTATATCTATGTTTTGTTTCCTCTTGATGTAGCCCTAAGCAGTGACTGGCGAGAAACACTTTCATGGAAAGGGGTTGCCAAGCTTCCAAAAATTACGAGTCTCCAGAAATCTCAGCAAATACTTTTTCAACCAAACTGGATGATACTTTCAGGTAATGATCAGTACACTAAGCCCACTTGCTTCACCAAATTTCGTTCTTCTACGTTGAAGCGTTCGATTCCAGTAACAGTTTGAATTTTTAGGTTTCACTCTGATTACTCCTATATTGATAGATGTATTTGGAACTCTAAATCCAACACGGTTTGTGCTAGCTTCTTGAAACTTGACAAAATAAAGTAGCGTTCTACCTCTATGTTTTGTTTCCTCTTGATGTAGCCCTAAGCAGTGACTGGCGAGAAACACTTTCATTGAAACGGGTTGCCAAGCTTCCAAAAATTACGAATCTCCAGAAATATAAGCAAATACTTTTTCACCCAAACTGGATGATACTTTCAGGTAATGATCAGTACACTAAGGCGACTTGGTTTCCCAAATTTCGTTCTTCTATGTTGAAGCGTTCGTTTCCAGTAACAGTTTGAATTTTTAGGTTTCACTCTGTTTTCTCCTATATTGATAGATGTATTTGGAACTCTAAATCCAACACGGTTTGTGTTAGCTTCTTGAAACTTGACAAAGTACAGTAGTTTCACGTTCTATCTCTATGTTTTATTTCCTCTTGATGTAGCCCTATGCAGGAACTGGCGAGAAACACTTTATGGAAAGGGGTTGCCAAGCTTCCAAAAATTACGAATCTCCAGAAATCTCAGCAAATACTTTTTCACCCAAACTGGATGATACTTTCAGGTAATGATCAGTACACTAACGCAACTTGGTTCCCCAAATTTCGTTCTTCTATGTTGAAGCGTTCGTTTCCAGTAACAGTTTGAAATTTTAGGTTTCACTCTGTTTACTCCTATATTGATAGATGTATTTGGAACTCTAAATCCAACACGGTTTGTGCTAGCTTCTTGAAACTTGACAAAATAAATTAGTTTCACGTTCTCTCTCTATGTTTTGTTTCCTCTTGCTGTAGCCCTAAGCAGTGACTGGCGAGAAACACTTTCATGGAAAGGGGTTGCCAAGCTTCCAAAAATTACGAATCTCCAGAAATCTCAGCAAATATTTTTTCACCCAAACTGGATGATACTTTCAGGTAATGATCAGTACACTAAGGCGACTTGGTCCCCCAAATTTAGTTCTTCTATGTTGAAGCATTCGTTTCCAGTAACAGTTTGAAATTTTAGGTTTCACTCTGTTTTCTCCTATATTGATAGATGTATTTGGAACTTTAATTCCAACACGGTTTCTGCTAGCTTCTTGAAACTTGACACAATAAAGTAGTTTCACGTTCTATCTCTATGTTTTGTTTCCTCTTGATGTAGCCCTAAGCAGTGACTGGCGAGAAACACTTTCATGGAAAGGGGTTGCCAAGCTTCCAAAAATTACGAATCTCCAGAAATCTCAGCAAATACTTTTTCACCCAAACTGGATGATACTTTCAGGTAATGATCAGTACACTAAGCCCACTTGCTTCACCAAATTTCGTTCTTCTACGTTGAAGCGTTCGATTCCAGTAACAGTTTGAATTTTTAGGTTTCACTCTGTTTACTCCTATATTGATAGATGTATTTGGAACTTTAATTCCAACACGGTTTCTGCTAGCTTCTTGAAACTTGACACAATAAAGTAGTTTCACGTTCTACCTCTATGTTTTGTTTCCTCTTGATGTAGCCCTATGCAGGAACTGGCGAGAAACGCTTTATGGAAAGGGGTTGCCAAGCTTCCAAAAATTACGAATCTCCAGAAATCTCAGCAAATACTTTTTCACCCAAACTGGATGATACTTTCAGGTAATGATCAGTACACTATCGCAACTTGGTTCCCCAAATTTCGTTCTTCTATGTTGAAGCGTTCGTTTCCAGTAACAGTTTGAAATTTTAGATTTCACTCTGTTTACTCCTATATTGATAGATGTATTTGGAACTCTAAATCCAACACGGTTTGTGCTAGCTTCTTGAAACTTGACAAAATAAATTAGTTTCACGTTCTCTCTCTATGTTTTGTTTCCTCTTGATGTAGCCCTAAGCAGTGACTGGCGAGAAACACTTTCATGGAAAGGGGTTGCCAAGCTTCCAAAAATTACGAATCTCCAGAAATCTCAGCAAATATTTTTTCACCCAAACTGGATGATACTTTCAGGTAATGATCAGTACACTAAGGCGACTTGGTCCCCCAAATTTAGTTCTTCTATGTTGAAGCATTCGTTTCCAGTAACAGTTTGAATTTTTAGGTTTCACTCTGTTTTCTCCTATATTGATAGATGTATTTGGAACTCTAAATCCAACACGGTTTGTGCTAGCTTCTTGAAACTTGACACAATAAATTAGTTTCACGTTCTATCTCTATGTTTTGTTTCCTCTTGATGTAGCCCTAAGCAGTGACTGGCGAGAAACACTTTCATGGAAAGGGGTTGCCAAGCTTCCAAAAATTACGAATCTCCAGAAATCTCAGCAAATATTTTTTCACCCAAACTGGATGATACATTCAGGTAATGATCAGTACACAAAGGCGACTTGGTTCCCCAAATTTCGTTCTTCTATGTTGACGCGTTCGTTTCCAGTAACAGTTTGAAATTTTAGGTTTCACTCTGTTTACTCCTATATTGATAGATGTATTTGGAACTCTAAATCCAACATGGTTTGTGCTAGCTTCTTGAAACTTGACAAAATAAATTAGTTTCACGTTCTCTCTCTATGTTTTGTTTCCTTTTGATGTAGCCCTAAGCAGTGACTGGCGAGAAACACTTTCATGGAAAGGGGTTGCCAAGCTTCCAAAAATTACGAGTCTCCAGAAATCTCAGCAAATACTTTTTCACCCAAACTGGATGATACTTTTAGGTAATGATCAGTACACTAAGCCCACTTGCTTCACCAAATTTCGTTCTTCTACTTTGAAGCGTTCGTTTCCAGTAACAGTTTGAATTTTTAGGTTTCACTCTGTTTACTCCTATATTGATAGATGTATTTGGAACTCTAAATCCAACACGGTTTGTGCTAGCTTCTTGAATCTTGACACAATAAAGTAGTTTCACGTTCTATCTCTATGTTTTGTTTCCACTTGATGTAGCCCTAAGCAGTGACTGGCGAGAAACACTTTCATGGAAAGGGGTTGCCAAGCTTCCAAAAATTACGAATCTCCAGAAATCTCAGTAAAATATTTTTTCACCGAAACTGGATGATACTTTCAGGTAATGATCAGTACACTAAGGCGACTTTATTCCAAAAATTCGTTCTTTTAAGTTGAAGCATTCGTTTCCAGTAACAGTTTGAATTTTTAGGTTTCACTCTGTTTACTCCTATATTGATAGATGTACTTGGAACTCTAAATCCAACACGGTTTGTGCTAGCTTCTTGAAACTTGACACAATAAAGTAGTTTCACGTTCTCTCTCTATGTTTTGTTTCCTCTTGATGTAGCCCTAAGCAGTGACTGGCGAGAAACACTTTCATGGAAAGGGGTTGCCAAGCTTCCAAAAATTACGAATCTCCAGAAATCTCAGCAAATACTTTTTCACCCAAACTGGATGATACTTTCAGGTAATGATCAGTACACTAAGCCCACTTGATTCACCAAATTTCGTTCTTCTACTTTGAAGCGTTCGTTTCCAGTAACAGTTTGAATTTTTAGGTTTCACTCTGTTTACTCCTATATTGATAGACGTATTTGGAACTCTAAATCCAACACGGTTTGTGCTAGCTTCTTGAAACTTGACACAATAAAGTAGTTTCACGTTCTATCTCTATGTTTTGTTTCCTCTTGCTGTAGCCCTAAGCAGTGACTGGCGAGAAACACTTTCATGGAAAGGGGTTGCCAAGCTTCCAAAAACTACGAATCTCCAGAAATCTCAGGAAAATATTTTTTCACCCAAACTGGATGATACTGTCAGGTAATGATCAGTACACTAAGGCGACTTGATTCCCCAAATTTCGTTCTTTTAAGTTGAAGCGTTCGTTTCCAGTAACAGTTTGAATTTTTAGGTTTCACGCTGTTTTCTCCTATATTGATAGATGTATTTGGAACTCTAAATCCAACACGGTTTGTGCTAGCTTCTTGAAACTTGACACAATAAAGTAGTTTCACGTTCTATCTCTATGTTTTGTTTCCTCTTGATGTAGCCCTAAGCAGTGACTGGCGAGAAACACTTTCATGGAAAGGGGTTGCCAAGCTTCCAAAAATTACGAATCTCCAGAAATCTCAGCAAACACTTTTTCACCCAAACTGGATGATACTTTCAGGTAATGATCAGTACACTAAGCCCACTTGCTTCACCAAATTTCGTTCTTCTACGTTGAAGCGTTCGATTCCAGTAACAGTTTGAATTTTTAGGTTTCACTCTGTTTACTCCTATACTGATAGATGTATTTGGAACTCTAAATCCAACACAGTTTGTGCTAGCTTCTTGAAACTTGACACAATAAAGTAGTTTCACGTTCTATCTCTATGTTTTGTTTCCTCTTGATGTAGCCCTAAGCAGTGACTGGCGAAAACACTTTCATGGAAAGGGATTGCCAAGCTTCCAAAAATTACGAATCTCCAGAAATCTCAGTAGTTTCACGTTCTACCTCTATGTTTTGTTTCCTCTTGATGTAGCCCTAAGCAGTGACTGGCGAGAAACACTTTCATTGAAACGGGTTGCCAAGCTTCCAAAAATTACGAATCTCCAGAAATATAAGCAAATACTTTTTCACCCAAACTGGATGATACTTTCAGGTAATGATCAGTACACTAAGGCGACTTGGTTTCCCAAATTTCGTTCTTCTATGTTGAAGCCTTCGTTTCCAGTAACAGTTTGAATTTTTAGGTTTCACTCTGTTTTCTCCTATATTGATAGATGTATTTGGAACTCTAAATCCAACACGGTTTGTGCTAGCTTCTTGAAACTTGACAAAGTACAGTAGTTTCACGTTCTATCTCTATGTTTTGTTTCCTCTTGATGTAGCCCTATGCAGGAACTGGCGAGAAACGCTTTATGGAAAGGGGTTGCCAAGCTTCCAAAAATTACGAATCTCCAGAAATCTCAGCAAATACTTTTTCACCCAAACTGGATGATACTTTCAGGTAATGATCAGTACACTAACGCAACTTGGTTCCCCAAATTTCGTTCTTCTATGTTGAAGCGTTCGTTTCCAGTAACAGTTTGAAATTTTAGGTTTCACTCTGTTTACTCCTATATTGATAGATGTATTTGGAACTCTAAATCCAACACGGTTTGTGCTAGCTTCTTGAAACTTGACAATATAAATTAGTTTCACGTTCTCTCTCTATGTTTTGTTTCCTCTTGATGTAGCCCTAAGCAGTGACTGGCGAGAAACACTTTCATGGAAAGGGGTTGCCAAGCTTCCAAAAATTACGAGTCTCCAGAAATCTCAGCAAATATTTTTTCACCCAAACTGGATGATACTTTCAGGTAATGATCAGTACACTAAGGCGACTTGGTCCCCCAAATTTAGTTCTTCTATGTTGAAGCATTCGTTTCCAGTAATAGTTTGAATTTTTAGGTTTCACTCTGTTTTCTCCTATATTGATAGATGTATTTGGAACTTTAATTCCAACACGGTTTCTGCTAGCTTCTTGAAACTTGACACAATAAAGTAGTTTCACGTTCTATCTCTATGTTTTGTTTCCTCTTGATGTAGCCCTAAGCAGTGACTGGCGAGAAACACTTTCATGGAAAGGGGTTGCCAAGCTTCCAAAAATTACGAATCTCCAGAAATCTCAGTAAAATATTTTTTCACCCAAACTGGATTATACTTTCAGGTAATGTTCAGTACACTAAGGCGACTTGATTCCCCAAATTTCGTTCTTTTATGTTGAAGCGTTCGTTTCCAGTAACAGTTTGAATTTTTAGGTTTCACTCTGTTTTCTCCTATATTGATAGATGTATTTGGAACTCTAAATCCAACACGGTTTGTGCTAGCTTCTTGAAACTTGACACAATAAAGTAGTTTCACGTTCTATCTCTATGTTTTGTTTCCTCTTGATGTAGCCCTAAGCAGTGACTGGCGAGAAACACTTTCATGGAAAGGGGTTGCCAAGCTTCCAAAAATTACAAATCTCCAGAAATCTCAGCAAATATTTTTTCACCCAAACTGGATGATACTTTCAGGTAATGATCAGTACACAAAGGCGACTTGGTTCCCCAAATTTTGTTCTTCTATGTTGAAGCGTTCATTTCCAGTAACAGTTTGAAATTTTAGGTTTCACTCTGTTTACTCCTATATTGATAGATGTATTTGGAACTCTAAATCCAACACGGTTTGTGCTAGCTTCTTGAAACTTGACAAAGTACAGTAGTTTCACGTTCTATCTCTATGTTTTGTTTCCTCTTGATGTAGCCCTATGCAGGAACTGTCGAGAAACGCTTTATGGAAAGGGGTTGCCAAGCTTCCAAAAATTACGAATCTCCAGAAATCTCAGCAAATACTTTTTCACCCAAACTGGATGATACTTTCAGGTAATGATCAGTACACTAACGCAACTTGGTTCCCCAAATTTCGTTCTTCTATGTTGAAGCGTTCGTTTCCAGTAACAGTTTGAAATTTTAGGTTTCACTCTGTTTACTCCTATATTGATAGATGTATTTGGAACTCTAAATCCAACACGGTTTGTGCTAGCTTCTTGAAACTTGACAAAATAAATTAGTTTCACGTTCTCTCTCTATGTTTTGTTTCCTCTTGATGTAGCCCTAAGCAGTGACTGGCGAGAAACACTTTCATGGAAAGGGGTTGCCAAGCTTCCAAAAATTACGAGTCTCCAGAAATCTCAGCAAATACTTTTTCACCCAAACTGGATGATACTTTCAGGTAATGATCAGTACACTAAGCCCACTTGCTTCACCATATTTCGTTCTTCTACTTTGAAGCATTCGTTTCCAGTAACAGTTTGAATTTTTAGGTTTCACTCTGTTTACTCCTATATTGATAGATGTATTTGGAACTCTAAATCCAACACGGTTTGTGCTAGCTTCTTGAAAGTTGACACAATGAAGTAGTTTCACGTTCTATCTCTATGTTTTGTTTTTTCTTGATGTAGCCCTAAGCAGTGACTGGCGAGAAACACTTTCATGGAAAGGGGTTGCCAAGCTTCCAAAAATTACGAATCTCCAGAAATCTCAGCAAATATTTTTTCAAACAAACTGTATGATACTTTCAGGTAATGATCAGTACACTAAGGCGACTTGGTTTCCCAAATTTCGTTCTTCTATGTTGAAGCGTTCGTTTCCAGTAACAGTTTGAATTTTTAGGTTTCACTCTGTTTACTCCTATATTGATAGATGTATTTGGAACTCTAAATCCTACACGGTTTGTGCTAGCTTCTTGAAACTTGACACAATAAAGTAGTTTCACGTTCTATCTCTATGTTTTGTTTCCTCTTGATGTAGCCCTAAGCAGTGACTGGCGAGAAACACTTTCATGGAAAGGGGTTGCCAAGCTTCCAAAAATTACGAATCTCCAGAAATCTCAGTAAAATATTTTTTCACCCAAACTGGATGATACTTTCAGGTAATGATCAGTACACTAAGGCGACTTGATTCCCCAAATTCGTTCTTTTAAGTTGACGCATTCGTTTCCAGTAACAGTTTGAATTTTTAGGTTTCACTCTGTTTACTCCTATATTGATAGATGTATTTGGAACTCTAAATCCAACACGGTTTGTGCTAGCTTCTTGAAACTTGACACAATAAAGTAGTTTCACGTTCTATCTCTATGTTTTGTTTCCTCTTGATGTACCCTAAGCAGTGACTGGCGAGAAACACTTTCATGGAAAGGGGTTGCCAAGCTTCCAAAAATTACGAATCTCCAGAAATCTCAGCAAATACATTTTCACCCAAACTGGATGATACTTTCAGGTAATGATCAGTACACTAAGCCCACTTGCTTCACCAAATTTCGTTCTTCTACGTTGAAGCGTTCGATTCCAGTAACAGTTTGAATTTTTAGGTTTCACTCTGTTTACTCCTATATTGATAGATGTATTTGGAACTCTAAATCCAACACGGTTTGTGCTAGCTTCTTGAAACTTGACACAATAAAGTAGTTTCACGTTCTATCTCTATGTTTTGTTTCCTCTTGATGTAGCCCTAAGCAGTGACTGGTGAGAAACACTTTCATGTAAAGGGGTTGCCAAGTTTCCAAAAATTACGAATCTCCAGAAATCTCAGCAAATATTTTTTCACCCAAACTGGATGATACTTTCAGGTAATGATCAGTACACTAAGGCGACTTAGTTCCCCAAATTTAGTTCTTCTATGTTGAAGCATTCGTTTCCAGTAACAGTTTGAATTTTTAGGTTTCACTCTGTTTTCTCCTATATTGATAGATGTATTTGGAACTCTAATTCCAACACGGTTTCTGCTATCTTCTTAAAACTGGACACAATAAAGTAGTTTTACGTTCTATCTCTATGT
This sequence comes from Spermophilus citellus, assembly GCF_964194105.1. NCBI lineage: Eukaryota > Metazoa > Chordata > Mammalia > Rodentia > Sciuridae > Spermophilus > Spermophilus citellus. The sequence goes on from NC_138189.1 coordinate 82,952,784, forward strand.
TTTGTTTCCTCTTGATGTAGCCCTAAACAGTGACTGTCGAGAAACACTTTCATGGAAAGGGATTGACAAGCTTCTAAAAATTACGAATCTCCAGAAATCACAGCAAATATTTTTTCACCCAAACTGGATGATTCTTTCAGGTAATGATCAGTACACTAAGGCGACTTGGTTCCCCAAATTTCGTTCTTCTATGTTGAAGCGTTCATTTCCAGTAACAGTTTGAATTTTTAGGTTTCACTGTTTACTCCTATATTGATAGATGTATTTGGAACTCTAAATCCTACACGGTTTGTGCTAGCTTCTTGAAACTTGACACAATAAAGTAGTTTCACGTTCTATCTCTATGTTTTGTTTCCTCTTGATGTAGCCCTAATCAGTGACTGGCGAGAAACACTTTCATGGAAAGGGGTTGCCAAGCTTCCAAAAATTACGAATCTCCAGAAATCTCAGCAAATACTTTTTCACCCAAACTGGATGATACTTTCAGGTAATGATCAGTACACTAAGCCCACTTGCTTCACCAAATTTCGTTCTTCTACGTTGAAGCGTTCGTTTCCAGTAACAGTTTGAATTTTTAGGTTTCACTGTTTACTCCTATATTGATAGATGTATTTGGAACTCTAAATCCAACACGGTTTGTGCTAGCTTCTCGAAACTTGACACAATAAAGTAGCGTTCTACCTCTATGTTTTGTTTCCTCTTGATGTAGCCCTAAGCAGTGACTGGCGAGAAACACTTTCATTGAAATGGGTTGCCAAGCTTCCAAAAATTACGAATCTCCAGAAATATCAGCAAATACTTTTTCACCCAAACTGGATGATACTTTCAGGTAATGATCAGTACACTAAGGCGACTTGGTTTCCAAAATTTCGTTCTTCTATGTTGAAGCGTTCGTTTCCAGTAACAGTTTGAATTTTTAGGTTTCACTCTGTTTTCTCCTTATTGATAGATGTATTTGGAACTCTAAATCCAACATGGTTTGTGCTAGCTTCTTGAAACTTGACAAAGTACACTAGTTTCACGTTCTATCTCTATGTTTTGTTTCCTCTTGATGTAGCCCTATGCAGGAACTGGCGAGAAACGCTTTCATGGAAAGGGGTTGCCAAGCTTCCAAAAATTACGAATCTCCAGAAATCTCAGCAAATATTTTTTCAAACAAACTGTATGATACTTTCAGGTAATGATCAGTACACTAAGGCGACTTGGTTTCCCAAATTTCGTTCTTCTATGTTGAAGCGTTCGTTTCCAGTAACAGTTTGAATTTTTAGGTTTCACTCTGTTTACTCCTATATTGATAGATGTATTTGGAACTCTAAATCCTACACGGTTTGTGCTAGCTTCTTGAAACTTGACACAATAAAGTAGTTTCACGTTCTATCTCTATGTTTTGTTTCCTCTTGATGTAGCCCTAAGCAGTGACTGGCGAGAAACACTTTCATGGAAAGGGGTTGCCAAGCTTCCAAAAATTACGAATCTCCAGAAATCTCAGTAAAATATTTTTTCACCCAAACTGGATGATACTTTCAGGTAATGATCAGTACACTAAGGCGACTTGATTCCCCAAATTCGTTCTTTTAAGTTGACGCATTCGTTTCCAGTAACAGTTTGAATTTTTAGGTTTCACTCTGTTTACTCCTATATTGATAGATGTATTTGGAACTCTAAATCCAACACGGTTTGTGCTAGCTTCTTGAAACTTGACACAATAAAGTAGTTTCACGTTCTATCTCTATGTTTTGTTTCCTCTTGATGTACCCTAAGCAGTGACTGGCGAGAAACACTTTCATGGAAAGGGGTTGCCAAGCTTCCAAAAATTACGAATCTCCAGAAATCTCAGCAAATACATTTTCACCCAAACTGGATGATACTTTCAGGTAATGATCAGTACACTAAGCCCACTTGCTTCACCAAATTTCGTTCTTCTACGTTGAAGCGTTCGATTCCAGTAACAGTTTGAATTTTTAGGTTTCACTCTGTTTACTCCTATATTGATAGATGTATTTGGAACTCTAAATCCAACACGGTTTGTGCTAGCTTCTTGAAACTTGACACAATAAAGTAGTTTCACGTTCTATCTCTATGTTTTGTTTCCTCTTGATGTAGCCCTAAGCAGTGACTGGTGAGAAACACTTTCATGTAAAGGGGTTGCCAAGTTTCCAAAAATTACGAATCTCCAGAAATCTCAGCAAATATTTTTTCACCCAAACTGGATGATACTTTCAGGTAATGATCAGTACACTAAGGCGACTTAGTTCCCCAAATTTAGTTCTTCTATGTTGAAGCATTCGTTTCCAGTAACAGTTTGAATTTTTAGGTTTCACTCTGTTTTCTCCTATATTGATAGATGTATTTGGAACTCTAATTCCAACACGGTTTCTGCTATCTTCTTAAAACTGGACACAATAAAGTAGTTTTACGTTCTATCTCTATGTTTTGTTTCCTCTTGATGTAGCCCTAAACAGTGACTGTCGAGAAACACTTTCATGGAAAGGGATTGACAAGCTTCTAAAAATTACGAATCTCCAGAAATCACAGCAAATATTTTTTCACCCAAACTGGATGATTCTTTCAGGTAATGATCAGTACACTAAGGCGACTTGGTTCCCCAAATTTCGTTCTTCTATGTTGAAGCGTTCATTTCCAGTAACAGTTTGAATTTTTAGGTTTCACTGTTTACTCCTATATTGATAGATGTATTTGGAACTCTAAATCCTACACGGTTTGTGCTAGCTTCTTGAAACTTGACACAATAAAGTAGTTTCACGTTCTATCTCTATGTTTTGTTTCCTCTTGATGTAGCCCTAATCAGTGACTGGCGAGAAACACTTTCATGGAAAGGGGTTGCCAAGCTTCCAAAAATTACGAATCTCCAGAAATCTCAGCAAATACTTTTTCACCCAAACTGGATGATACTTTCAGGTAATGATCAGTACACTAAGCCCACTTGCTTCACCAAATTTCGTTCTTCTACGTTGAAGCGTTCGTTTCCAGTAACAGTTTGAATTTTTAGGTTTCACTGTTTACTCCTATATTGATAGATGTATTTGGAACTCTAAATCCAACACGGTTTGTGCTAGCTTCTCGAAACTTGACACAATAAAGTAGCGTTCTACCTCTATGTTTTGTTTCCTCTTGATGTAGCCCTAAGCAGTGACTGGCGAGAAACACTTTCATTGAAATGGGTTGCCAAGCTTCCAAAAATTACGAATCTCCAGAAATATCAGCAAATACTTTTTCACCCAAACTGGATGATACTTTCAGGTAATGATCAGTACACTAAGGCGACTTGGTTTCCAAAATTTCGTTCTTCTATGTTGAAGCGTTCGTTTCCAGTAACAGTTTGAATTTTTAGGTTTCACTCTGTTTTCTCCTTATTGATAGATGTATTTGGAACTCTAAATCCAACATGGTTTGTGCTAGCTTCTTGAAACTTGACAAAGTACACTAGTTTCACGTTCTATCTCTATGTTTTGTTTCCTCTTGATGTAGCCCTATGCAGGAACTGGCGAGAAACGCTTTAATGGAAAGGGGTTGCCAAGCTTCCAAAAATTACGAATCTCCAGAAATCTCAGCAAATACTTTTTCACCCAAACTGGATGATACTTTCAGGTAATGATCAGTACACTAAGGCAACTTGGTTCCCCAAATTTCGTTCTTCTATGTTGAAGCGTTCGTTTCCAGTAACAGTTTGAAATTTTTGGTTTCACTCTGTTTACTCCTATATTGATAGATGTATTTGGAACTCTAAATCCAACACGGTTTGTGCTAGCTTCTTGAAACTTGACAAAATAAATTAGTTTCACGTTCTCTCTCTATGTTTTGTTTCCTCTTGATGTAGCCCTAAGCAGTGACTGGCGAGAAACACTTTCATGGAAAGGGGTTGCCAAGCTTCCAAAAATTACGAGTCTCCAGAAATCTCAGCAAATACTTTTTCACCCAAACTGGATGATACTTTCAGGTAATGATCAGTACACTAAGCCCACTTGCTTCACCATATTTCGTTCTTCTACTTTGAAGCGTTCGTTTCCAGTAACAGTTTGAATTTTTAGGTTTCACTATGCTTACTCCTATATTGATAGATGTATTTGGAACTCTAAATCCAACACGGTTTGTGCTAGCTTCTTGAAAGTTGACACAATAAAGTAGTTTCACGTTCTATCTCTATGTTTTGTTTTTTCTTGATGTAGCCCTAAGCAGTGACAGGCGAGAAACACTTTCATGGAAAGGGGTTGCCAAGGTTCCAAAAATTACGAATCTCCAGAAATCTCAGCAAATATTTTTTCACCCAAACTGGATGAAACTTTCAGGTAATGATCAGTACACTAAGGCGACTTGATTCCCCAAATTCGTTCTTTTAAGTTGAAGCATTCGTTTCCAGTAACAGTTTGAATTTTTAGGTTTCACTCTGTTTACTCCTATATTGATAGATGTATTTGGAACTCTAAATCCAACACGGTTTGTGCTAGCTTCTTGAAACTTGACAAAATAAATTAGTTTCACGTTCTCTCTCTATGTTTTGTTTCCTCTTGATGTAGCCCTAAGCAGTGACTGGCGAGAAACACTTTCATGGAAAGGGGTTGCCAAGCTTCCAAAAATTACGAGTCTCCAGAAATCTCAGCAAATACTTTTTCACCCAAACTGGATGATACTTTCAGGTAATGATCAGTACACTAAGCCCACTTGCTTCACCATATTTCGTTCTTCTACTTTGAAGCGTTCGTTTCCAGTAACAGTTTGAATTTTTAGGTTTCACTATGCTTACTCCTATATTGATAGATGTATTTGGAACTCTAAATCCAACACGGTTTGTGCTAGCTTCTTGAAAGTTGACACAATAAAGTAGTTTCACGTTCTATCTCTATGTTTTGTTTTTTCTTGATGTAGCCCTAAGCAGTGACAGGCGAGAAACACTTTCATGGAAAGGGGTTGCCAAGGTTCCAAAAATTACGAATCTCCAGAAATCTCAGCAAATATTTTTTCACCCAAACTGGATGATACTTTCAGGTAATGATCAGTACACTAAGGCGACTTGATTCCCCAAATTCGTTCTTTTAAGTTGAAGCATTCGTTTCCAGTAACAGTTTGAATTTTTAGGTTTCACTCTGTTTACTCCTATATTGATAGATGTATTTGGAACTCTAAATCCAACACGGTTTGTGCTAGCTTCTTGAAACTTGACACAATAAAGTAGTTTCACATTCTATCTCTATGTTTTGTTTCCTCTTGATGTAGCCCTAAGCAGTGACTGGCGAGAAAAACTTTCATGGAAAGGGGTTGCCAAGCTTCCAAAAATAACGAATCTCCAGAAATCTCAGCAAATACTTTTTCACCCAAACTGGATGATACTTTCAGGTAATGATCAGTACACTAAGCCCACTTGCTTCACCAAATTTCGTTCTTCTATGTTGAAGCGTTCGATTCCAGTAACAGTTTGAATTTTTAGGTTTCACTCTGTTTTCTCCTATATTGATAGATGTATTTGGAACTCTAAATCCAACACGGTTTCTGCTAGCTTCTTGAAACTTGACACAATAAAGTAGCGTTCTACCTCTATGTTTTGTTTCCTCTTGATATAGCCCTAAGCAGTGACTGGCGAGAAACACTTTCATGGAAAGGGGTTGCCAAGCTTCCAAAAATTACGAATCTCCAGAAATCTCAGCAAATACTTTTTCACCCAAACTGGATGATACTTTCAGGTAATGATCAGTACACTAAGGCAACTTGGTTCCCCAAATTTCGTTCTTCTATGATGAAGCGTTCGTTTCCAGTAACAGTTTGAAATTTTAGGTTTCACTCTGTTTACTCCTATATTGATAGATGTATTTGGAACTCTAAATCCAACACGGTTTGTGCTAGCTTCTTGAAACTTGACAAAATAAATTAGTTTCACGTTCTCTCTCTATGTTTTGTTTCCTCTTGATGTAGCCCTAAGCAGTGATTGGCGAGAAACACTTTCATGGAAAGGGGTTGCCAAGCTTCCAAAATTTACGAGTCTCCAGAAATCTCGGCAAATACTTTTTCACCCAAACTGGATGATACTTTCAGGTAATGATCAGTACACTAAGCCCACTTGCTTCACCAAATTTCGTTCTTCTACTTTGTAGCGTTCGTTTCCAGTAACAGTTTGAATTTTTAGGTTTCACTCTGTTTACTCCTATATTGATAGATGTATTTGGAACTCTAAATCCAACACGGTTTGTGCTAGCTTCTTGAAACTTGACACAATAAAGTAGTTTCACGTTCTATCTCTATGTTTTGTTTCCTCTTGATGTAGCCCTAAGCAGTGACTGGCGAGAAACACTTTCATGGAAAGGGGTTGCCAAGCTTCCAAAAATTACGAATCTCCAGAAATCTACGTAAAATATTTTTTCACCCAAACTGGATGATACTTTCAGTTAATGATCAGTACAATAAGGCGACTTGATTCCCCAAATTTTTTTCTTTTAAGTTGAAGCGTTCATTTCCAGTAACAGTTTGAATTTTTAGGTTTCACTCTGTTTTCTCCTATATTGATAGATGTATTTGGAACTCTAAATCCAACACGGTTTGTGCTAGCTTCTTGAAAGTTGACACAATAAAGTAGTTTCAAGTTCTGTCACTATGTTTTGTTTCCTCTTGATGTAGCCCTAAGCAGTGACTGGCGAGAAACACTTTCAAGGAAAGGGGTTGCCAAGCTTCCAAAAATTACAAATCTCCAGAAATCTCAGCAAATATTTTTTCACCCAAACTGGATGATACTTTCAGGTAATGATCAGTACACAAAGGCGACTTGGTTCCCCAAATTTCGTTCTTTTAAGTTGAAGCGTTCGTTTCCAGTAACAGTTTGAAATTTTAGGTTTCACTCTGTTTACTCCTATATTGATAGATGTATTTGGAACTCTAAATCCAACATGGTTTGTGCTAGCTTCTTGAAACTTGACAAAATAAATTAGTTTCACGTTCTCTCTCTATGTTTTGTTTCCTCTTGATGTAGCCCTAAGCAGTGACTGGTGAGAAACACTTTCATGGAAAGGGGTTGCCAAGCTTCCATAAATTACAAGTCTCCAGAAATCTCAGCAAATACTTTTTCACCCAAACTGGATGATACTTTCAGGTAATGATCAGTACACTAAGGCGACTTGGTTCCCCAAATTTCGTTCTTCTATGTTGAAGCGTTCATTTCCAGTAACAGTTTGAATTTTTAGGTTTCACTGTTTACTCCGATATTCATAGATGTATTTGGAACTCTAAATCCAAAACGGTTTGTGCTAGCTTCTTGAAACTTGACACAATAAAGTAGTTTCACGTTCTATCTCTATGTTTTGTTTCCTCTTGATGTAGACCTAAGCAGTGACTGGCGAGAAACACTTTCATGGAAAGGGGTTGCCAAGCTTCCAAAAATTACGAATCTCCAGAAATCTCAGCAAATACTTTTTCACCCAAACTGGATGATACTTTCAGGTAATGATCAGTACACTAAGCCCACTTGCTTCCCCAAATTTCGTTCTTCTACGTTGAAGCGTTCGTTTCCAGTAACAGTTTGAATTTTTAGGTTTCACTCTGTTTTCTCCTATATTGATAGATGTATTTGGAACTCTAAGTCCAACACGGTTTGTGCTAGCTTCTTGAAACTTGACACAATAAAGTAGCGTTCTACCTCTATGTTTTGTTTCCTCTTGATGTAGCCCTAAGCAGTGACTGGCAAGAAACACTTTCATTGAAAGGGGTTGCCAAGCTTCCAAAAATTACGAATCTCCAGAAATCTCAGCAAATACTTTTTCACCCAAACTGGATGATACTTTCAGGTAATGATCAGTACACTAAGGCGACTTGGTTTCCCAAATTTCGTTCTTCTATGTTGAAGCGTTCGTTTCCAGTAGCAGTTTGAATTTTTAGGTTTCACTCTGTTTTCTCCTATATTGAGAGATGTATTTGGAACTCTAAATCCAACACGGTTTGTGCTAGCTTCTTGAAACTTGACAAAGTACAGTAGTTTCACGTTCTATCTCTATGTTTTGTTTCCTCTTGATGTAGCCCTAAGCAGTGACTGGCGAGAAACACTTTCATGGAAAGGGGTTGCCAAGCTTCCAAAAATTACGAATCTCCAGAAATCTCAGCAAATATTTTTTCACCCAAACTGGATGATACTTTCAGGTAATGATCAGTACACTAAGGCGACTTGGTTCCCCAAATTTAGTTCTTCTATGTTGAAGCATTCGTTTCCAGTAACAGTTTGAATTTTTAGGTTTCACTCTGTTTACTCCTATATTGATAGATGTATTTGGAACTCTAAATCCAACACGGTTTGTGCTAGCTTCTTAAAACTTGACACAATAAAGTAGTTTTATGTTCTATCTCTATGTTTTGTTTCCTCTTGATGTAGCCCTAAACAGTGACTGTCGAGAAACACTTTCGTGGAAAGGGATTGCCAAGCTTCTAAAAATTACGAATCTCCAGAAATCACAGCAAATATTTTTTCACCCAAACTGGATGATAATTTCAGGTAATGATCAGTACACTAAGGCGACTTGGTTCCCCAAATTTCGTTCTTCTATGTGGAAGCGTTCATTTCCAGTAACAGTTTGAATTTTTAGGTTTCACTGTTTACTCCTATATTGATAGATGTATTTGGAACTCTAAATCCAACACGGTTTGTGCTAGCTTCTTGAAACATGACACAATAATGTAGTTTCACGTTCTATCTCTATGTTTTGTTTCCTCTTGATGTAGCCCTAAGCAGTGACTGTCGAGAAACACTTTCATGGAAAGGGGTTGCCAAGCTTCCAAAAATTACGAATCTCCAGAAATCTCAGCAAATACTTTTTCACCCAAACTGGATGATACTTTCAGGTAATGATCAGTACACTAAGCCCACTTGCTTCACCAAATTTCGTTCTTCTACGTTGAAGCGTTCGTTTCCAGTAACAGTTTGAATTTTTAGGTTTCACTCTGTTTTCTCCTATATTGATAGATGTATTTGGAACTCTAAGTCCAACACGGTTTGTGCTAGCTTCTTGAAACTTGACACAATAAAGTAGCGTTCTACCTCTATGTTCTGTTTCCTCTTGATGTAGCCCTAAGCAGTGACTGGCGAGAAACACTTTCATGGAAAGGGGTTGCCAAGCTTCCAAAAATTACGAATCTCCAGAAATCTCAGCAAATACTTTTTCACCCAAACTGGATGATACTTTCAGGTAATGATCAGTACACTAAGGCGACTTGGTTTCCCAAATTTCGTTCTTCTATGTTGAAGCGTTCGTTTCCAGTAGCAGTTTGAATTTTTAGGTTTCACTCTGTTTTCTCCTATATTGAGAGATGTATTTGGAACTCTAAATCCAACACGGTTTGTGCTAGCTTCTTGAAACTTGACAAAGTACAGTAGTTTCACGTTCTATCTCTATGTTTTGTTTCCTCTTGATGTAGCCCTAAGCAGTGACTGGCGAGAAACACTTTCATGGAAAGGGGTTGCCAAGCTTCCAAAAATTACGAATCTCCAGAAATCTCAGCAAATATTTTTTCACCCAAACTGGATGATACTTTCAGGTAATGATCAGTACACTAAGGCGACTTGGTTCCCCAAATTTAGTTCTTCTATGTTGAAGCATTCGTTTCCAGTAACAGTTTGAATTTTTAGGTTTCACTCTGTTTACTCCTATATTGATAGATGTATTTGGAACTCTAAATCCAACACGGTTTGTGCTAGCTTCTTAAAACTTGACACAATAAAGTAGTTTTATGTTCTATCTCTATGTTTTGTTTCCTCTTGATGTAGCCCTAAACAGTGACTGTCGAGAAACACTTTCGTGGAAAGGGATTGCCAAGCTTCTAAAAATTACGAATCTCCAGAAATCACAGCAAATATTTTTTCACCCAAACTGGATGATAATTTCAGGTAATGATCAGTACACTAAGGCGACTTGGTTCCCCAAATTTCGTTCTTCTATGTGGAAGCGTTCATTTCCAGTAACAGTTTGAATTTTTAGGTTTCACTGTTTACTCCTATATTGATAGATGTATTTGGAACTCTAAATCCAACACGGTTTGTGCTAGCTTCTTGAAACATGACACAATAATGTAGTTTCACGTTCTATCTCTATGTTTTGTTTCCTCTTGATGTAGCCCTAAGCAGTGACTGTCGAGAAACACTTTCATGGAAAGGGGTTGCCAAGCTTCCAAAAATTACGAATCTCCAGAAATCTCAGCAAATACTTTTTCACCCAAACTGGATGATACTTTCAGGTAATGATCAGTACACTAAGCCCACTTGCTTCACCAAATTTCGTTCTTCTACGTTGAAGCGTTCGTTTCCAGTAACAGTTTGAATTTTTAGGTTTCACTCTGTTTTCTCCTATATTGATAGATGTATTTGGAACTCTAAATACAACACGGTTTGTGCTAGCTTCTTGAAACTTGACACAATAAAGTAGCGTTCTACCTCTATGTTCTGTTTCCTCTTGATGTAGCCCTAAGCAGTGACTGGCGAGAAACACTTTCATGGAAAGGGGTTGCCAAGCTTCCAAAAATTACAAATCTCCAGAAATCTCAGCAAATATTTTTTCACCCAAACTGGATGATACTTTCAGGTAATGATCAGTACACAAAGGCGACTTGGTTCCCCAAATTTCGTTCTTCTATGTTGAAGCGTTCGTTTCCAGTAACAGTTTGAATTTTTAGGTTTCACTCTGTTTTCTCCTATGTTGATAGATGTATTTGGAACGCTAAATCCAACACGGTTTGTGCTAGCTTCTTGAAACTTGACACAATAAAGTAGTTTCACGTTCTCTCTCTATGTTTTGTTTCCTCTTGATGTAGCCCTAAGCAGTGACTGGCGAGAAACACTTTCATGGAAAGGGGTTGCCAAGCTTCCAAAAATTACGAATCTCCAGAAATCTCAGCAAATACTTTTTCACCCAAACTGGATGATACTTTCAGGTAATGATCAGTACACTAAGGCGACTTGGTTCCCCAAATTTAGTTCTTCTATGTTGAAGCATTCGTTTCCAGTAACAGTTTGAATTTTTAGGTTTCACTCTGTTTTCTCCTATATTGATAGATGTATTTGGAACTCTAATTCCAACACGGTTTCTGCTAGCTTCTTGAAACTTGACACAATAAAGTAGTTTTACGTTCTATCTCTATGTTTTGTTTCCTCTTGATGTAGCCCTAAACAGTGACTGTCGAGAAACACTTTCATGGAAAGGGATTGCCAAGCTTCTAAAAATTACAAATCTCCAGAAATCACAGCAAATATTTTTTCACCCAAACTGGATGATACTTTCAGGTAATGATCAGTACACTAAGGCGACTTGGTTCCCCAAATTTCATTCTTCTATGTTGAAGCGTTCATTTCCAGTAACAGTTTGAATTTTTAGGTTTCACTGTTTACTCCTATATTGATAGATGTATTTGGAACTCTAAATCCAACACGGTTTGTGCTAGCTTCTTGAAACTTGACACAATAAATTAGTTTCACAATCTATCTCTATGTTTTGTTTCCTCTTGATGTAGCCCTAAGCAGTGACTGGCGAGAAACACTTTCATGGAAAGGGGTTGCCAAGCTTCCAAAAATTACGTATCTGAGAAATCTCAGCAAATACTTTTTCACCCAAACTGGATGATACTTTCAGGTAATGATCAGTACACTAAGCCCACTTGCTTCACCAAATTTCGTTCTTCTACGTTGAAGCGTTCGTTTCCAGTAACAGTTTGAATTTTTAGGTTTCACTCTGTTTTCTCCTATATTGATAGATGTATTTGGAACTCTAAATCCAACACGGTTTGTGCTAGCTTCTTGAAACTTGACACAATAAAGTAGTTTCACGTTCTATCTCTATGTTTTGTTTCCTCTTGCTGTAGCCCTAAGCAGTGACTGGCGAGAAACACTTTCATGGAAAGGGGTTGCCAAGCTTCCAAAAATTACGAATCTGAGAAATCTCAGCAAATACTTTTTCACCCAAACTGGATGATACTTTCAGGTAATGATCAGTACACTAAGCCCACTTGCTTCACCAAATTTCATTCTTCTACGTTGAAGCGTTCATTTCCAGTAACAGTTTGAATTTTTAGGTTTCACTCTGTTTTCTCCTATATTGATAGATGTATTTGGAACTCTAAATCCAACACGGTTTGTGCTAGCTTCTTGAAACTTGACACAATAAAATAGCGTTCTACCTCTATGTTTTGTTTCCTCTTGATGTAGCCCTAAGCAGTGACTGGCGAGAAACACTTTCATGGAAAGGGGTTGCCAAGCTTCCAAAAATTACGAATCTCCAGAAATCTCAGCAAATACTTTTTCACCCAAACTGGATGATACTTTCAGGTAATGATCAGTACACTAAGGCGACTTGGTTTCCCAAATTTCGTTCTTCTATGATGAAGCGTTCGTTTCCAGTAACAGTTTGAATTTTAGGTTTCACTCTGTTTACTCCTATATTGATAGATGTATTTGGAACTCTAAATCCAACACGGTTTGTGCTAGCTTCTTGAAACTTGACAAAGTACAGTAGTTTCACGTTCTATCTCTATGTTTTGTTTCCTCTTGATGTAGCCCTATGCAGGAACTGGAGAGAAACGCTTTCATGGAAAGGGGTTGCCAAGCTTCCAAAAATTACGAATCTCCAGAAATCTCAGCAAATACTTTTTCACCCAAACTGGATGATACTTTCAGGTAATGAGCAGTACACTAAGGCGACTTCGTTCCCCAAATTTAGTTCTTCTATGTTGAAGCGTTCATTTCCAGTAACAGTTTGAATTTTTAGGTTTCACTGTTTACTCCTATATTGATAGATGTATTTGGAACTCTAAATCCAACACGGTTTGTGCTAGCTTCTTGAAACTTGACACAATAAAGTAGTCTCACGTTCTATCTCTATGTTTTGTTTCCTCTTGATGTAGCCGTAAGCAGTGACTGGCGAGAAACACTTTCATGGAAAGGGGTTGCCAAGCTTCCAAAAATTACGAATCTCCAGAAATCTCAGCAAATACTTTTTCACCCAAACTGGATGATACTTTCAGGTAATGATCAGTACACTAAGGCGACTTGGTTCCCCAAATTTAGTTCTTCTATGTTGAAGCATTCGTTTCCAGTAACACTTTGAATTTTTAGGTTTCACTCTGTTTTCTCCTATATTGATAGATGTATTTGGAACTCTAATTCCAACACGGTTTCTGCTAGCTTCTTGAAACTTGACACAATAAAGTAGTTTTACGTTCTATCTCTATGTTTTGTTTCCTCTTGATGTAGCCCTAAACAGTGACTGTCGAGAAACACTTTCATGGAAAGGGATTGCCAAGCTTCTAAAAATTACGAATCTCCAGAAATCAGAGCAAATATTTTTTCACCCAAACTGGATGATACTTTCAGGTAATGATCAGTACACTAAGGCGACTTGGTTCCCCAAATTTCATTCTTCTATGTTGAAGCGTTCATTTCCAGTAACAGTTTGAATTTTTAGGTTTCACTGTTTACTCCTATATTGATAGATGTATTTGGAACTCTAAATCCAACACGGTTTGTGCTAGCTTCTTGAAACTTGACACAATAAAGTAGTTTCACGTTCTATCTCTATGTTTTGTTTCCTCTTGATGTAGCCCTAAGCAGTGACTGGCGAGAAACACTTTCATGGAAAGGGGTTGCCAAGCTTCCAAAAATTACGAATCTGAGAAATCTCAGCAAATACTTTTTCACCAAAACTGGATGATACTTTCAGGTAATGATCAGTACACTAAGCCCACTTGCTTCACCAAATTTTGTTCTTCTACGTTGAAGCGTTCGTTTCCAGTAACAGTTTGAATTTTTAGGTTTCACTCTGTTTTCTCCTATATTGATAGATGTATTTGGAACTCTAAATCCAACACGGTTTGTGCTAGCTTCTTGAAACTTGACACAATAAAGTAGCGTTCTACCTCTATGTTTTGTTTCCTCTTGATGTAGCCCTAAGCAGTGACTGGCGAGAAACACTTTCATTGAAAGGGGTTGCCAAGCTTCCAAAAATTACGAATCTCCAGAAATCTCAGCAAATACTTTTTCACCCAAACTGGATGATACTTTCAGGTAATGATCAGTACACTAAGCCCACTTGCTTCACCAAATTTCGTTCTTCTACTTTGAAGCGTTCGTTTCCAGTAACAGTTTGAATTTTTAGGTTTCACTCTGTTTACTCCTATATTGATAGATGTATTTGGAACTCTAAATCCAACACAGTTTGTGCTAGCTTCTTGAAACTTGACACAATAAAGTAGTTTCACGTTCTATCTCTATGTTTTGTTTCCTCTTGATGTAGCCCGAAGCAGTGACTGGCGAGAAACACTTTCATGGAAAGGGGTTGCCAAGCTTCCAAAAATTACGAATCTCCAGAAATCTCAGCAAATACTTTTTCACCCAAACTGGATGATACTTTCAGGTAATGATCAGTACACTAAGGCGACTTGATTCCCCAAATTTCGTTCTTTTAAGTTGAAGCGTTCGTTTCCAGTAACAGTTTGTATTTTTAGGTTTCACGCTGTTTTCTCCTATATTGATAGATGTATTTGGAACTCTAAATCCAACACGGTTTGTGCTAGCTTCTTGAAACTTGACAAAATAAAGTAGTTTCACGTTCTCTCTCTATGTTGTGTTTCCTCTTGATGTAGCCCTAAGCAGTGACTGGCGAGAAACACTTTCATGGAAAGGGGTTGCCAAGCTTCCAAAAATTACGAATCTCCAGAAATCTCAGCAAATACTTTTTCACCCAAACTGGATGATACTTTCAGGTAATGATCAGTACACTAAGGCGATTTGGTTCCCCAAATTTAGTTCTTCTATGTTGAAGCATTCGTTTCCAGTAACAGTTTGAATTTTTAGGTTTCACTCTGTTTTCTCCTATATTGATAGATGTATTTGGAACTCTAATTCCAACACGGTTTCTGCTAGCTTCTTGAAACTTGACACAATAAAGTAGTTTTACGTTCTATCTCTATGTTTTGTTTCCTCTTGATGTAGCCCTAAACAGTGACTGTCGAGAAACACTTTCATGGAAAGGGATTGCCAAGCTTCTAAAAATTACGAATCTCCAGAAATCACAGCAAATATTTTTTCACCCAAACTGGATGATACTTTCAGGTAATGATCAGTACACTAAGGCGACTTGGTTCCCCAAATTTCATTCTTCTATGTTGAAGCGTTCATTTCCAGTAACAGTTTGAATTTTTAGGTTTCACTGTTTACTCCTATATTGATAGATGTATTTGGAACTCTAAATCCAACACGGTTTGTGCTAGCTTCTTGAAACTTGACACAATGAATTAGTTTCACAATCTATCTCTATGTTTTGTTTCCTCTTGATGTAGCCCTAAGCAGTGACTGGCGAGAAACACTTTCATGGAAAGGGGTTGCCAAGCTTCCAAAAATTACGTATCTGAGAAATCTCAGCAAATACTTTTTCACCCAAACTGGATGATACTTTCAGGTAATGATCAGTACACTAAGCCCACTTGCTTCACCAAATTTCGTTCTTCTACGTTGAAGCGTTCGTTTCCAGTAACAGTTTGAATTTTTAGGTTTCACTCTGTTTTCTCCTATATTGATAGATGTATTTGGAACTCTAAATCCAACACGGTTTGTGCTAGCTTCTTGAAACTTGACACAATAAAGTAGTTTCACGTTCTATCTCTATGTTTTGTTTCCTCTTGCTGTAGCCCTAAGCAGTGACTGGCGAGAAACACTTTCATGGAAAGGGGTTGCCAAGCTTCCAAAAATTACGAATCTGAGAAATCTCAGCAAATACTTTTTCACCCAAACTGGATGATACTTTCAGGTAATGATCAGTACACTAAGCCCACTTGCTTCACCAAATTTCGTTCTTCTACGTTGAAGCGTTCATTTCCAGTAACAGTTTGAATTTTTAGGTTTCACTCTGTTTTCTCCTATATTGATAGATGTATTTGGAACTCTAAATCCAACACGGTTTGTGCTAGCTTCTTGAAACTTGACACAATAAAATAGCGTTCTACCTCTATGTTTTGTTTCCTCTTGATGTAGCCCTAAGCAGTGACTGGCGAGAAACACTTTCATGGAAAGGGGTTGCCAAGCTTCCAAAAATTACGAATCTCCAGAAATCTCAGCAAATACTTTTTCACCCAAACTGGATGATACTTTCAGGTAATGATCAGTACACTAAGGCGACTTGGTTTCCCAAATTTCGTTCTTCTATGATGAAGCGTTCGTTTCCAGTAACAGTTTGAATTTTAGGTTTCACTCTGTTTACTCCTATATTGATAGATGTATTTGGAACTCTAAATCCAACACGGTTTGTGCTAGCTTCTTGAAACTTGACAAAGTACAGTAGTTTCACGTTCTATCTCTATGTTTTGTTTCCTCTTGATGTAGCCCTATGCAGGAACTGGAGAGAAACGCTTTCATGGAAAGGGGTTGCCAAGCTTCCAAAAATTACGAATCTCCAGAAATCTCAGCAAATACTTTTTCACCCAAACTGGATGATACTTTCAGGTAATGATCAGTACACTAAGGCGACTTCGTTCCCCAAATTTAGTTCTTCTATGTTGAAGCGTTCATTTCCAGTAACAGTTTGAATTTTTAGGTTTCACTGTTTACTCCTATATTGATAGATGTATTTGGAACTCTAAATCCAACACGGTTTGTGCTAGCTTCTTGAAACTTGACACAATACAGTAGTCTCACGTTCTATCTCTATGTTTTGTTTCCTCTTGATGTAGCCCTAAGCAGTGACTGGCGAGAAACACTTTCATGGAAAGGGGTTGCCAAGCTTCCAAAAATTACGAATCTCCAGAAATCTCAGCAAATACTTTTTCATCCAAACTGGATGATACTTTCAGGTAATGATATGTACACTAAGGCGACTTGGTTCCCCAAATTTAGTTCTTCTATGTTGAAGCATTCGTTTCCAGTAACACTTTGAATTTTTAGGTTTCACTCTGTTTTCTCCTATATTGATAGATGTATTTGGAACTCTAATTCCAACACGGTTTCTGCTAGCTTCTTGAAACTTGACACAATAAAGTAGTTTTACGTTCTATCTCTATGTTTTGTTTCCTCTTGATGTAGCCCTAAACAGTGACTGTCGAGAAACACTTTCATGGAAAGGGATTGCCAAGCTTCTAAAAATTACGAATCTCCAGAAATCACAGCAAATATTTTTTCACCCAAACTGGATGATACTTTCAGGTAATGATCAGTACACTAAGGCGACTTGGTTCCCCAAATTTCATTCTTCTATGTTGAAGCGTTCATTTCCAGTAACAGTTTGAATTTTTAGGTTTCACTGTTTACTCCTATATTGATAGATGTATTTGGAACTCTAAATCCAACACGGTTTGTGCTAGCTTCTTGAAACTTGACACAATAAAGTAGTTTCACGTTGTATCTCTATGTTTTGTTTCCTCTTGATGTAGCCCTAAGCAGTGACTGGCGAGAAACACTTTCATGGAAAGGGGTTGCCAAGCTTCCGAAAATTACGAATCTGAGAAATCTCAGCAAATACTTTTTCACCAAAACTGGATGATACTTTCAGGTAATCATCAGTACACTAAGCCCACTTGCTTCACCAAATTTTGTTCTTCTACGTTGAAGCGTTCGTTTCCAGTAACAGTTTGAATTTTTAGGTTTCACTCTGTTTTCTCCTATATTGATAGATGTATTTGGAACTCTAAATCCAACACGGTTTGTGCTAGCTTCTTGAAACTTGACACAATAAAGTAGCGTTCTACCTCTATGTTTTGTTTCCTCTTGATGTAGCCCTAAGCAGTGACTGGCGAGAAACACTTTCATTGAAATGGGTTGCCAAGCTTCCAAAAATTACGAATCTCCGGAAATCTCAGCAAATACTTTTTCACCCAAACTGGATGATACTTTCAGGTAATGATCAGTACACTAAGCCCACTTGCTTCACCAAATTTCGTTCTTCTACTTTGAAGCGTTCGTTTCCAGTAACAGTTTGAATTTTTAGGTTTCACTCTGTTTACTCCTATATTGATAGATGTATTTGGAACTCTAAATCCAACACGGTTTGTGCTAGCTTCTTGAAACTTGACACAATAAAGTAGTTTCAAGTTCTATCTCTATGTTTTGTTTCCTCTTGATGTAGCCCGAAGCAGTGACTGGCGAGAAACACTTTCATGGAAAGGGGTTGCCAAGCTTCCAAAAATTACGAATCTCCAGAAATCTCAGCAAATACTTTTTCACCCAAACTGGATGATACTTTCAGGTAATGATCAGTACACTAAGGCGACTTGATTCCCCAAATTTCGTTCTTTTAAGTTGAAGCGTTCGTTTCCAGTAACAGTTTGTATTTTTAGGTTTCACGCTGTTTTCTCCTATATTGATAGATGTATTTGGAACTCTAAATCCAACACGGTTTGTGCTAGCTTCTTGAAACTTGACAAAATAATGTAGTTTCACGTTCTCTCTCTATGTTTTGTTTCCTCTTGATGTAGCCCTAAGCAGTGACTGGCGAGAAACACTTTCATGGAAAGGGGTTGCCAAGCTTCCAAAAATTACGAATCTCCAGAAATCTCAGCAAATACTTTTTCACCCAAACTGGATGATACTTTCAGGTAATGATCAGTACACTAAGGCGATTTGGTTCCCCAAATTTAGTTCTTCTATGTTGAAGCATTCGTTTCCAGTAACAGTTTGAATTTTTAGGTTTCACTCTGTTTTCTCCTATATTGATAGATGTATTTGGAACTCTAATTCCAACACGGTTTCTGCTAGCTTCTTGAAACTTGACACAATAAAGTAGTTTTACGTTCTATCTCTATGTTTTGTTTCCTCTTGATGTAGCCCTAAACAGTGACTGTCGAGAAACACTTTCATGGAAAGGGATTGCCAAGCTTCTAAAAATTACGAATCTCCAGAAATCACAGCAAATATTTTTTCACCCAAACTGGATGATACTTTCAGGTAATGATCAGTACACTAAGGCGACTTGGTTCCCCAAATTTCATTCTTCTATGTTGAAGCGTTCATTTCCAGTAACAGTTTGAATTTTTAGGTTTCACTGTTTACTCCTATATTGATAGATGTATTTGGAACTCTAAATCCAACACGGTTTGTGCTAGCTTCTTGAAACTTGACACAATAAATTAGTTTCACAATCTATCTCTATGTTTTGTTTCCTCTTGATGTAGCCCTAAGCAGTGACTGGCGAGAAACACTTTCATGGAAAGGGGTTGCCAAGCTTCCAAAAATTACGTATCTGAGAAATCTCAGCAAATACTTTTTCACCCAAACTGGATGATACTTTCAGGTAATGATCAGTACACTAAGCCCACTTGCTTCACCAAATTTCGTTCTTCTACGTTGAAGCGTTCGTTTCCAGTAACAGTTTGAATTTTTAGGTTTCACTCTGTTTTCTCCTATATTGATAGAATTATTTGGAACTCTAAATCCAACACGGTTTGTGCTAGCTTCTTGAAACTTGACACAATAAAGTAGTTTCACGTTCTATCTCTATGTTTTGTTTCCTCTTGCTGTAGCCCTAACCAGTGATTGGCGAGAAACACTTTCATGGAAAGGGGTTGCCAAGCTTCCAAAAATTACGAATCTGAGAAATCTCAGCAAATACTTTTTCACCCAAACTGGATGATACTTTCAGGTAATGATCAGTACACTAAGCCCACTTGCTTCACCAAATTTCGTTCTTCTACGTTGAAGCGTTCGTTTCCAGTAACAGTTTGAATTTTTAGGTTTCACTCTGTTTTCTCCTATATTGATAGATGTATTTGGAACTCTAAATCCAACACGGTTTGTGCTAGCTTCTTGAAACTTGACACAATAAAGTAGCGTTCTACCTCTATGTTTTGTTTCCTCTTGATGTAGCCCTAAGCAGTGACTGGCGAGAAACACTTTCATGGAAAGGGGTTGCCAAGCTTCCAAAAATTACGAATCTCCGGAAATCTCAGCAAATACTTTTTCACCCAAACTGGATGATACTTTCAGGTAATGATCAGTACACTAAGGCGACTTGGTTTCCCAAATTTCGTTCTTCTATGTTGAAGCGTTCGTTTCCAGTAACACTTTGAATTTTAGGTTTCACTCTGTTTACTCCTATATTGAGAGATGTATTTGGAACTCTAAATCCAACACGGTTTGTGCTAGCTTCTTGAAACTTGACAAAGTACAGTAGTTTCACGTTCTATCTCTATGTTTTGTTTCCTCTTGATGTAGCCCTATGCAGGAACTGGAGAGAAACGCTTTCATGGAAAGGGGTTGCCAAGCTTCCAAAAATTACGAATCTCCAGAAATCTCAGCAAATACTTTTAGCCCAAACTGGATGATACTTTCAGGTAATGATCAGTACACTAAGGCGACTTCGTTCCCCAAATTTAGTTCTTCTATGTTGAAGCGTTCATTTCCAGTAACAGTTTGAATTTTTAGATTTCACTGTTTACTCCTATATTGATAGATGTATTTGGAACTCTAAATCCAACACGGTTTGTGCTAGCTTCTTGAAACTTGACACAATAAAGTAGTTTCACGTTCTCTCTCTATGTTTTGTTTCCTCTTGATGTAGCCCTAAGCAGTGACTGGCGAGAAACACTTTCATGGAAAGGGGTTGCCAAGCTTCCAAAAATTACGAATCTCCAGAAATCTCAGCAAATACTTTTTCACCCAAACTGGATGATACTTTCAGGTAATGATCAGTACACTAAGCCCACTTGATTCACCAAATTTCGTTCTTCTACTTTGAAGCGTTCGTTTCCAGTTACAGTTCGAATTTTTAGGTTTCACTCTGTTTACTCCTATATTGATAGATGTATTTGGAACTCTAAATCCAACACGGTTTGTGCTAGCTTTTTGAAACTTGACACAATAAATTAGTTTCACGTTCAATCTCTATGTTTTGTTTCCTCTTGATGTAGCCCTAAGCAGTGACTGGCGAGAAACACTTTCATGGAAATGGGTTGCCAAGCTTCCAAAAATTACGAATCTCCAGAAATCTCAGTAAAATATTTTTTCACCCGAACTGGATGATACTTTCAGGTAATGATCAGTACACTAAGGTGTCTTGGATCCCCAAATTTCGTTCTTTTAAGTTGAAGCGTTCGTTTCCATTAACAGTTTGAATTTTTAGGTTTCACTCTGTTTTCTCCTATATTGATAGATGTATTTGGAACTCTAAATCCAACACGGTTTGTGCTAGCTCTTGAAACATGACACAATAAAGTAGTTTCACGTTCTCTCTCTATGTTTTGTTTCCTCTTGATGTAGCCCTAAGCAGTGACTGGCGAGAAACACTTTCATGGAAAGGGGTTGCCAAGCTTCCAAAAATTACGAATCTCCAGAAATCACAGCAAATATTTTTTCACCCAAACTGGATGATACTTTCCGGTAATGATCAGGACACTAAGGCGACTTGGTTCCCCAAATTTAGTTCTTCTATGTTGATCCATTCGTTTCCAGTAACAGTTTGCATTTTTAGGTTTCACTCTGCTTTCTCCTATACTGATAGATGTATTTGGAACTCTAAATCCAACACGGTTTGTGCTAGCTTCTTGAAACTTGACACAATAAAGTAGCGTTCTACCTCTATGTTTTGTTTCCTCTTGATGTAGCCCTAAGCAGTGAATGGCGAGAAACACTTTCATGGAAAGGGGTTGCCAAGCTTCCAAAAATTACGAATCTCCAGAAATCTCAGCAAATACTTTTTCACCCAAACTGGATGATACTTTCAGGTAATGATCAGTACACTAAGGCGACTTGGTTTCCCAAATTTCGTTCTTCTATGTTGAAGCTTTCGTTTCCAGTAACAGTTTGAATTTTTATGTTTCACTCTTTTCTCCCATATTGATAGATGTATTTGGAACTCTAAATCCAACACGTTTTGTGCTAGCTTCTTGAAACTGGACACAGTACAGTAGTTTCACGTTCTATCTCTATGTTTTGTTTCCTCTTGATGTAGCCCTAAGCAGTGACTGGCGAGAAACACTTACATGGAAAGGGGTTGCCAAGCTTCCAAAAATTACGAATCTCCAGAAATCTCAGCAAATACTTTTTCACCCAAACTGGATGATACTTTCAGGTAATGATCAGTACACTAAGGCAACATGGTTCCCCAAATTTCGTTCTTCTATGATGAAGCGTTCGTTTCCAGTAACAGTTGGAAATTTTAGGTTTCACTCTGTTTACTCCTATATTGATAGATGTATTTGGAACTCTAAATCCAACACGGTTTGTGCTAGCTTCTTGAAACTTGACAAAATAAATTAGTTTCATGTTCTCTCTCTATGTTTTGTTTCCTCTTGATGTAGCCCTAAGCAGTGACTGGCGAGAAACACTTTCATGGAAAGGGGTTGCCAAGCTTCCAAAAATTACGAGTCTCCAGAAATCTCAGCAAATACTTTTTCACCCAAACTGAATGATACTTTCAGGTAATGATCAGTACACTAAGCCCACTTGCTTCACCAAATTTCGTTCTTCTACTTTGAAGCTTTCGTTTCCAATAACAGTTCGAATTTTTAGGTTTCACTCTGTTTACTCCTATATTGATAGATGTATTTGGAACTCTAAATCCAACACGGTTTGTGCTAGCTTCTTGAAACTTGACACAAGAAAGTAGTTTCACGTTCTCTCTCTATGTTTTGTTTCCTCTTGATGTAGCCCTAAGCAGTGAGTAGCGAGAAACACTTTCATGGAAAGGGATTGCCAAGCTTCCAAAAATTACAAATCTCCAGAAATCTCAGCAAATATTTTTTCACCAAAACTGGATGATACTTTCAGGTAATTATCAGTACACAAAGGCGACTTGGTTCCCCAAATTTCGTTCTTCTATGTTGAATCGTTCTTTTCCAGTAACAGTTTGAATTTTTAGGTTTCACTCTGTTTTCTCCTATATTGATAGATGTATTTGGAACTCTAAATCCAACACGGTTTGTGCTAGCTTCTTGAAACTTGACACAATAAAGTAGTTTCACGTTCTATCTCTATGTTTTGTTTCCTCTTGATGTAGCCCTAAGCAGTGACTGGCGAGAAACACTTTCATGGAAAGGGGTTGCCAAGCTTCCAAAAATTACGAATCTCCAGAAATCTCAGCAAATACTTTTTCACCCAAACTGGATGATACTTTCAGGTAATGATCAGTACACTAAGCCCACTTGCTTCACCAAATTTCGTTCTTCTACGTTGAAGCGTTCGATTCCAGTAACAGTTTGAATTTTTAGGTTTCACTCTGTTTACTCCTATATTGATAGATGTATTTGGAACTCTAAATCCAACACGGTTTGTGCTAGCTTATTGAAACTTGACACAATAAAGTAGTTTCACGTTCTATCTCTATGTATTGTTTCCTCTTGATGTAGCCCTAAACAGTGACTGGCGAGAAACACTTTCATGGAAAGGGGTTGCCAAGCTTCCAAAAATTACGAATCTCCAGAAATCACAGCAAATATTTTTTCACCCAAACTGGATGATACTTTCAGGTAATGATCAGTACACTAAGGCGACTTAGTTCCTCAAATTTAGTTCTTCTATGTTGAAGCATTCGTTTCCAGTAACAGTTTGAATTTTTAGGTTTCACTCTGTTTTCTCCTATATTGATAGATGTATTTGGAACTCTAATTCCAACACGGTTTCTGCTAGCTTCTTAAAACTTGACACAATAAAGTAGTTTTACGTTCTATCTCTATGTTTTGTTTCCTCTTGATGTAGCCCTAAACAGTGACTGTCGAGAAACACTTTCATGGAAAGGGATTGCCAAGCTTCTAAAAATTACGAATCTCCAGAAATCACAGCAAATATTTTTTCACCCAAACTGGATGATACTTTCAGGTAATGATCAGTACACTAAGGCGACTTGGTTCCCCAAATTTCGTTCTTCTATGTTGAAGCGTTCATTTCCAGTAACAGTTTGAATTTTTAGGTTTCACTGTTTACTCCTATATTCATAGATGTATTTGGAACTCTAAATCCAAAACGGTTTGTGCTAGCTTCTTGAAACTTGACACAATAAAGTAGTTTCACGTTCTATCTCTATGTTTTTTTTCCTCTTAATGTAGACCTAAGCAGTGACTGGAGAGAAACACTTTCATGGAAAGGGGTTGCCAAGCTTCCAAAAATTACGAATCTCCAGAAATCTCAGCAAATACTTTTTCACCCAAACTGGATGATACTTTCAGGTAATGATCAGTACACTAAGCCCACTTGCTTCACCAAATTTCGTTCTTCTACGTTGAAGCGTTCGTTTCCAGTAACAGTTTGAATTTTTAGGTTTCACTCTGTTTTCTCCTATATTGATAGATGTATTTGGAACTCTAAGTCCAACACGGTTTGTGCTAGCTTCTTGAAACTTGACACAATAAAGTAGCGTTCTACCTCTATGTTTTGTTTCCTCTTGATGTAGCCCTAAGCAGTGACTGGCGAGAAACACTTTCATTGAAAGGGGTTGCCATGCTTCCAAAAATTACGAATCTCCAGAAATATCAGCAAATACTTTTTCACCCAAACTGGATGATACTTTCAGGTAATGATCAGTACACTAAGGCGACTTGGTTTCCAAAATTTCGTTCTTCTATGTTTAAGCGTTCGTTTCCAGTAACAGTTTGAATTTTTAGGTTTCACTCTGTTTTCTCCTATATTGAGAGATGTATTTGGAACTCTAAATCCAACACGGTTTGTGCTAGCTTCTTGAAACTTGACAAAGTACAGTAGTTTCACGTTCTATCTCTATGTTTTGTTTCCTCTTGATGTAGCCCTATGCAGGAACTGGAGAGAAACACTTTCATGGAAAGGGGTTGCCAAGCTTCCAAAAATTACAAATCTCCAGAAATCTCAGCAAATACTTTTTCACCCAAACTGGATGATACTTTCAGGTAATGATCAGTACACTAAGGCAACTTGGTTCCCCAAATTTCGTTCTTCTATGTTGAAGTGTTCATTTCCAGTAACAGTTTGAATTTTTAGGTTTCACTGTTTACTCCTATATTGATAGATGTATTTGGAACTCTAAATCCAACACGGTTTGTGCTAGCTTCTTGAAACTTGACACAATAAAGTAGTTTCACGTTCTATCTCTATGTGTTGTTTCCTCTTGATGTAGCCCTAAGCAGTGACTGGCGAGAAACACTTTCATGGAAAGGGGTTGCCAAGCTTCCAAAAATTACGAATCTCCAGAAATCTCAGCAAATACTTTTTCACCCAAACTGGATGATACTTTCAGGTAATAATCAGTACACTAAGCCCACTTGCTTCACCAAATTTCGTTCTTCTACGTTGAAGCGTTCGATTCCAGTAACAGTTTGAATTTTTAGGTTTCACTCTGTTTACTCCTATATTGATAGAAGTATTTGGAACTCTAAATCCAACACGGTTTGTGCTAGCTTCTTGAAACTTGACACAATAAAGTAGTTTCACGTTCTATCTCTATGTTTTGTTTCCTCTTGATGTAGCCTAAGCAGTGACTGGCGAGAAACACTTTCATGGAAAGGGGTTGCCAAGCTTCCAAAAATTACGAATCTCCAGAAATCTCAGCAAATATTTTTTCACCCAAACTGGATGATACTTTCAGGTAATGATCAGTACACTAAGGCGACTTGGTTCCCCAAATTTAGTTCTTCTATGTTGAAGCATTCGTTTCCAGTAACAGTTTGAATTTTTAGGTTTCACTCTGTTTACTCCTATATTGATAGATGTATTTGGAACTCTAAATCCAACACGGTTTGTGCTAGCTTCTTAAAACTTGACACAATAAAGTAGTTTTATGTTCTATCTCTATGTTTTGTTTCCTCTTGATGTAGCCCTAAACAGTGACTGTCGAGAAACACTTTCGTGGAAAGGGATTGCCAAGCTTCTAAAAATTACGAATCTCCAGAAATCACAGCAAATATTTTTTCACCCAAACTGGATGATAATTTCAGGTAATGATCAGTACACTAAGGCGACTTGGTTCCCCAAATTTCGTTCTTCTATGTTGAAGCGTTCATTTCCAGTAACAGTTTGAATTTTTAGGTTTCACTGTTTACTCCTATATTGATAGATGTATTTGGAACTCTAAATCCAACACGGTTTGTGCTAGCTTCTTGAAACATGACATAATAATGTAGTTTCACGTTCTATCTCTATGTTTTGTTTCCTCTTGATGTAGCCCTAAGCAGTGACTGTCGAGAAACACTTTCATGGAAAGGGGTTGCCAAGCTTCCAAAAATTACGAATCTCCAGAAATCTCAGCAAATACTTTTTCACCCAAACTGGATGATACTTTCAGGTAATGATCAGTACACTAAGCCCACTTGCTTCACCAAATTTCGTTCTTCTACGTTGAAGCGTTCGTTTCCAGTAACAGTTTGAATTTTTAGGTTTCACTCTGTTTTCTCCTATATTGATAGATGTATTTGGAACTCTAAATCCAACACGGTTTGTGCTAGCTTCTTGAAACTTGACACAATAAAGTAGCGTTCTACCTCTATGTTCTGTTTCCTCTTGATGTAGCCCTAAGCAGTGACTGGCGAGAAACACTTTCATGGAAAGGGGTTGCCAAGCTTCCAAAAATTACAAATCTCCAGAAATCTCAGCAAATATTTTTTCACCCAAACTGGATGATACTTTCAGGTAATGATCAGTACACAAAGGCGACTTGGTTCCCCAAATTTCGTTATTCTATGTTGAAGCGTTCGTTTCCAGTAACAGTTTGAATTTTTAGGTTTCACTCTGTTTTCTCCTATGTTGATAGATGTATTTGGAACACCAAATCCAACACGGTTTGTGCTAGCTTCTTGAAACTTGACACAATAAAGTAGTTTCACGTTCTATCTCTATGTTTTGTTTCCTCTTGATGTAGCCCTAAGCAGTGACTGGCGAGAATCACTTTCATGGAAAGGGGTTGCCAAGCTTCCAAAAATTACAAATCTCCAGAAATCTCAGCAAATACTTTTTCACCCAAACTGGATGATACTTTCAGGTAATGATCAGTACACTAAGCCCACTTGCTTCACCAAATTTTGTTCTTCTACGTTGAAGCGTTCGTTTCCAGTAACAGTTTGAATTTTTAGGTTTCACTCTGTTTTCTCCTATATTGATAGATGTATTTGGAACTCTAAATCCAACACGGTTTGTGCTAGCTTCTTGAAACTTGACACAATAAAGTAGCGTTCTACCTCTATGTTTTGTTTCCTCTTGATGTAGCCCTAAGCAGTGACTGGCGAGAAACACTTTCATTGAAAGGGGTTGCCAAGCTTCCAAAAATTACGAATCTCCAGAAATCTCAGCAAATACTTTTTCACCCAAACTGGATGATACTTTCAGGTAATGATCAGTACACTAAGCCCACTTGCTTCACCAAATTTCGTTCTTCTACTTTGAAGCGTTCGTTTCCAGTAACAGTTTGAATTTTTAGGTTTCACTCTGTTTACTCCTATATTGATAGATGTATTTGGAACTCTAAATCCAACACGGTTTGTGCTAGCTTCTTGAAACTTGACACAATAAAGTAGTTTCACGTTCTATCTCTATGTTTTGTTTCCTCTTGATGTAGCCCGAAGCAGTGACTGGCGAGAAACACTTTCATGGAAAGTGGTTGCCAAGCTTCCAAAAATTACGAATCTCCAGAAATCTCAGCAAATACTTTTTCACCCAAACTGGATGATACTTTCAGGTAATGATCAGTACACTAAGGCGACTTGATTCCCCAAATTTCGTTCTTTTAAGTTGAAGCGTTCGTTTCCAGTAACAGTTTGTATTTTTAGGTTTCACGCTGTTTTCTCCTATATTGATAGATGTATTTGGAACTCTAAATCCAACACGGTTTGTGCTAGCTTCTTGAAACTTGACAAAATAAAGTAGTTTCACGTTATCTCTCTATGTTTTGTTTCCTCTTGATGTAGCCCTAAGCAGTGACTGGCGAGAAACACTTTCATGGAAAGGGGTTGCCAAGCTTCCAAAAATTACGAATCTCCAGAAATCTCAGCAAATACTTTTTCACCCAAACTGGATGATACTTTCAGGTAATGATCAGTACACTAAGGCGACTTGGTTCCCCAAATTTAGTTCTTCTATGTTGAAGCATTCGTTTCCAGTAACAGTTTGAATTTTTAGGTTTCACTGTTTACTCCTATATTGATAGATGTATTTGGAACTCTAAATCCAACACGGTTTGTGCTAGCTTCTTGAAACATGACACAATAATGTAGTTTCACGTTCTATCTCTATGTTTCGTTTCCTCTTGATGTAGCCCTAAGCAGTGACTGTCGAGAAACACTTTCGTGGAAAGGGATTGCCAAGCTTCCAAAAATTACGAATCTCCAGAAATCACAGCAAATACTTTTTCACCCAAACTGGATGATAATTTCAGGTAATGATCAGTACACTAAGGCGACTTGGTTCCCCAAATTTCGTTCTTCTATGTTGAAGCGTTCATTTCCAGTAACAGTTTGAATTTTTAGGTTTCACTGTTTACTCCTATATTGATAGATGTATTTGGAACTCTAAATCCAACACGGTTTGTGCTAGCTTCTTGAAACATGACACAATAATGTAGTTTCACGTTCTATCTCTATGTTTTGTTTCCTCTTGATGTAGCCCTAAGCAGTGACTGTCGAGAAACACTTTCATGGAAAGGGATTGCCAAGCTTCCAAAAATTACGAATCTCCAGAAATCTCAGCAAATACTTTTTCACCCAAACTGGATGATACTTTCAGGTAATGATCAGTACACTAAGCCCACTTGCTTCACCAAATTTCGTTCTTCTACGTTGAAGCGTTCGTTTCCAGTAACAGTTTGAATTTTTAGGTTTCACTCTGTTTTCTCCTATATTGATAGATGTATTTGGAACTCTAAATCCAACACGGTTTGTGCTAGCTTCTTGAAACTTGACACAATAAAGTAGCGTTCTACCTCTATGTTCTGTTTCCTCTTGATGTAGCCCTAAGCAGTGACTGGCGAGAAACACTTTCATGGAAAGGGGTTGCCAAGCTTCCAAAAATTACAAATCTCCAGAAATCTCAGCAAATATTTTTTCACCCAAACTGGATGATACTTTCAGGTAATGATCAGTACACAAAGGCGACTTGGTTCCCCAAATTTCGTTATTCTATGTTGAAGCGTTCGTTTCCAGTAACAGTTTGAATTTTTAGGTTTCACTCTGTTTTCTCCTATGTTGATAGATGTATTTGGAACACCAAATCCAACACGGTTTGTGCTAGCTTCTTGAAACTTGACACAATAAAGTAGTTTCACGTTCTATCTCTATGTTTTGTTTCCTCTTGATGTAGCCCTAAGCAGTGACTGGCGAGAATCACTTTCATGGAAAGGGGTTGCCAAGCTTCCAAAAATTACAAATCTCCAGAAATCTCAGCAAATACTTTTTCACCCAAACTGGATGATACTTTCAGGTAATGATCAGTACACTAAGCCCACTTGCTTCACCAAATTTTGTTCTTCTACGTTGAAGCGTTCGTTTCCAGTAACAGTTTGAATTTTTAGGTTTCACTCTGTTTTCTCCTATATTGATAGATGTATTTGGAACTCTAAATCCAACACGGTTTGTGCTAGCTTCTTGAAACTTGACACAATAAAGTAGCGTTCTACCTCTATGTTTTGTTTCCTCTTGATGTAGCCCTAAGCAGTGACTGGCGAGAAACACTTTCATTGAAAGGGGTTGCCAAGCTTCCAAAAATTACGAATCTCCAGAAATCTCAGCAAATACTTTTTCACCCAAACTGGATGATACTTTCAGGTAATGATCAGTACACTAAGCCCACTTGCTTCACCAAATTTCGTTCTTCTACTTTGAAGCGTTCGTTTCCAGTAACAGTTTGAATTTTTAGGTTTCACTCTGTTTACTCCTATATTGATAGATGTATTTGGAACTCTAAATCCAACACGGTTTGTGCTAGCTTCTTGAAACTTGACACAATAAAGTAGTTTCACGTTCTATCTCTATGTTTTGTTTCCTCTTGATGTAGCCCGAAGCAGTGACTGGCGAGAAACACTTTCATGGAAAGGGGTTGCCAAGCTTCCAAAAATTACGAATCTCCAGAAATCTCAGCAAATACTTTTTCACCCAAACTGGATGATACTTTCAGGTAATGATCAGTACACTAAGGCGACTTGATTCCCCAAATTTCGTTCTTTTAAGTTGAAGCGTTCGTTTCCAGTAACAGTTTGTATTTTTAGGTTTCACGCTGTTTTCTCCTATATTGATAGATGTATTTGGAACACTAAATCCAACACGGTTTGTGCTAGCTTCTTGAAACTTGACAAAATAAAGTAGTTTCACGTTATCTCTCTATGTTTTGTTTCCTCTTGATGTAGCCCTAAGCAGTGACTGGCGAGAAACACTTTCATGGAAAGGGGTTGCCAAGCTTCCAAAAATTACGAATCTCCAGAAATCTCAGCAAATACTTTTTCACCCAAACTGGATGATACTTTCAGGTAATGATCAGTACACTAAGGCGACTTGGTTCCCCAAATTTAGTTCTTCTATGTTGAAGCATTCGTTTCCAGTAACAGTTTGAATTTTTAGGTTTCACTGTTTACTCCTATATTGATAGATGTATTTGGAACTCTAAATCCAACACGGTTTGTGCTAGCTTCTTGAAACATGACACAATAATGTAGTTTCACGTTCTATCTCTATGTTTCGTTTCCTCTTGATGTAGCCCTAAGCAGTGACTGTCGAGAAACACTTTCGTGGAAAGGGATTGCCAAGCTTCCAAAAATTACGAATCTCCAGAAATCACAGCAAATACTTTTTCACCCAAACTGGATGATAATTTCAGGTAATGATCAGTACACTAAGGCGACTTGGTTCCCCAAATTTCGTTCTTCTATGTTGAAGCGTTCATTTCCAGTAACAGTTTGAATTTTTAGGTTTCACTATTTACTCCTATATTGATAGATGTATTTGGAACTCTAAATCCAACACGGTTTGTGCTAGCTTCTTGAAACATGACACAATAATGTAGTTTCACGTTCTATCTCTATGTTTTGTTTCCTCTTGATGTAGCCCTAAGCAGTGACTGTCGAGAAACACTTTCATGGAAAGGGGTTGCCAAGCTTCCAAAAATTACGAATCTCCAGAAATCTCAGCAAATACTTTTTCACCCAAACTGGATGATACTTTCAGGTAATGATCAGTACACTAAGCCCACTTGCTTCACCAAATTTCGTTCTTCTACGTTGAAGCGTTCGTTTCCAGTAACAGTTTGAATTTTTAGGTTTCACTCTGTTTTCTCCTATATTGATAGATGTATTTGGAACTCTAAATCCAACACGGTTTGTGCTAGCTTCTTGAAACTTGACACAATAAAGTAGCGTTCTACCTCTATGTTCTGTTTCCTCTTGATGTAGCCCTAAGCAGTGACTGGCGAGAAACACTTTCATGGAAAGGGGTTGCCAAGCTTCCAAAAATTACAAATCTCCAGAAATCTCAGCAAATATTTTTTCACCCAAACTGGATGATACTTTCAGGTAATGATCAGTACACAAAGGCGACTTGGTTCCCCAAATATCGTTATTCTATGTTGAAGCGTTCGTTTCCAGTAACAGTTTGAATTTTTAGGTTTCACTCTGTTTTCTCCTATATTGATAGATGTATTTGGAACTCTAAATCCAACACGGTTTGTGCTAGCTTCTTGAAACTTGACACAATAAATTAGTTTCATGTTCTCTCTCTATGTTTTGTTTCCTCTTGATGTAGCCCTAAGCAGTGACTGGCGAGAAACACTTTCATGGAAAGGGGTTGCCAAGCTTCCAAAAATTACGAGTCTCCAGAAATCTCAGCAAATACTTTTTCACCCAAACTGAATGATACTTTCAGGTAATGATCAGTACACTAAGCCCACTTGCTTCACCAAATTTCGTTCTTCAACTTTGAAGCGTTCGTTTCCAATAACAGTTCGAATTTTTAGGTTTCACTCTGTTTACTCCTATATTGATAGATGTATTTGGAACTCTAAATCCAACACGGTTTGTGCTAGCTTCTTGAAACTTGACACAAGAAAGTAGTTTCACGTTCTCTCTCTATGTTTTGTTTCCTCTTGATGTAGCCCTAAGCAGTGAGTAGCGAGAAACACTTTCATGGAAAGGGATTGCTAAGCTTCCAAAAATTACAAATCTCCAGAAATCTCAGCAAATATTTTTTCACCAAAACTGGATGATACTTTCAGGTAATGATCAGTACACAAAGGCGACTTGGTTCCCCAAATTTCGTTCTTCTATGTTGAATCGTTCTTTTCCAGTAACAGTTTGAATTTTTAGGTTTCACTCTGTTTTCTCCTATATTGATAGATGTATTTGGAACTCTAAATCCAACACGGTTTGTGCTAGCTTCTTGAAACTTGACACAATAAAGTAGTTTCACGTTCTATCTCTATGTTTTGTTTCCTCTTGATGTAGCCCTAAGCAGTGACTGGCGAGAAACACTTTCATGGAAAGGGGTTGCCAAGCTTCCAAAAATTACGAATCTCCAGAAATCTCAGCAAATACTTTTTCACCCAAACTGGATGATACTTTCAGGTAATGATCAGTACACTAAGCCCACTTGCTTCACCAAATTTCGTTCTTCTACGTTGAAGCGTTCGATTCCAGTAACAGTTTGAATTTTTAGGTTTCACTCTGTTTACTCCTATATTGATAGATGTATTTGGAACTCTAAATCCAACACGGTTTGTGCTAGCTTATTGAAACTTGACACAATAAAGTAGTTTCACGTTCTATCTCTATGTATTGTTTCCTCTTGATGTAGCCCTAAACAGTGACTGGCGAGAAACACTTTCATGGAAAGGGGTTGCCAAGCTTCCAAAAATTACGAATCTCCAGAAATCACAGCAAATATTTTTTCACCCAAACTGGATGATACTTTCAGGTAATGATCAGTACACTAAGGCGACTTAGTTCCTCAAATTTAGTTCTTCTATGTTGAAGCATTCGTTTCCAGTAACAGTTTGAATTTTTAGGTTTCACTCTGTTTTCTCCTATATTGATAGATGTATTTGGAACTCTAATTCCAACACGGTTTCTGCTAGCTTCTTAAAACTTGACACAATAAAGTAGTTTTACGTTCTATCTCTATGTTTTGTTTCCTCTTGATGTAGCCCTAAACAGTGACTGTCGAGAAACACTTTCATGGAAAGGGATTGCCAAGCTTCTAAAAATTACGAATCTCCAGAAATCACAGCAAATATTTTTTCACCCAAACTGGATGATACTTTCAGGTAATGATCAGTACACTAAGGCGACTTGGTTCCCCAAATTTCGTTCTTCTATGTTGAAGCGTTCATTTCCAGTAACAGTTTGAATTTTTAGGTTTCACTGTTTACTCCTATATTCATAGATGTATTTGGAACTCTAAATCCAAAACGGTTTGTGCTAGCTTCTTGAAACTTGACACAATAAAGTAGTTTCACGTTCTATCTCTATGTTTTGTTTCCTCTTAATGTAGACCTAAGCAGTGACTGGAGAGAAACACTTTCATGGAAAGGGGTTGCCAAGCTTCCAAAAATTACGAATCTCCAGAAATCTCAGCAAATACTTTTTCACCCAAACTGGATGATACTTTCAGGTAATGATCAGTACACTAAGCCCACTTGCTTCACCAAATTTCGTTCTTTCACGTTGAAGCGTTCGTTTGCAGTAACAGTTTGAATTTTTAGGTTTCACTCTGTTTTCTCCTATATTGATAGATGTATTTGGAACTCTAAGTCCAACACGGTTTGTGCTAGCTTCTTGAAACTTGACACAATAAAGTAGCGTTCTACCTCTATGTTTTGTTTCCTCTTGATGTAGCCCTAAGCAGTGACTGGCGAGAAACACTTTCATTGAAAGGGGTTGCCAAGCTTCCAAAAATTACGAATCTCCAGAAATATCAGCAAATACTTTTTCACCCAAACTGGATGATACTTTCAGGTAATGATCAGTACACTAAGGTGACTTGGTTTCCAAAATTTCGTTCTTCTATGTTTAAGCGTTCGTTTCCAGTAACAGTTTGAATTTTTAGGTTTCACTCTGTTTTCTCCTATATTGAGAGATGTATTTGGAACTCTAAATCCAACACGGTTTGTGCTAGCTTCTTGAAACTTGACAAAGTACAGTAGTTTCACGTTCTATCTCTATGTTTTGTTTCCTCTTGATGTAGCCCTATGCAGGAACTGGAGAGAAACACTTTCATGGAAAGGGGTTGCCAAGCTTCCAAAAATTACAAATCTCCAGAAATCTCAGCAAATACTTTTTCACCCAAACTGGATGATACTTTCAGGTAATGATCAGTACACTAAGGCAACTTGGTTCCCCAAATTTCGTTCTTCTATGTTGAAGTGTTCATTTCCAGTAACAGTTTGAATTTTTAGGTTTCACTGTTTACTCCTATATTGATAGATGTATTTGGAACTCTAAATCCAACACGGTTTGTGCTAGCTTCTTGAAACTTGACACAATAAAGTAGTTTCACGTTCTATCTCTATGTTTTGTTTCCTCTTGATGTAGCCCTAAGCAGTGACTGGCGAGAAACACTTTCATGGAAAGGGGTTGCCAAGCTTCCAAAAATTACGAATCTCCAGAAATCTCAGCAAATACTTTTTCACCCAAACTGGATGATACTTTCAGGTAATAATCAGTACACTAAGCCCACTTGCTTCACCAAATTTCGTTCTTCTACGTTGAAGCGTTCGATTCCAGTAACAGTTTGAATTTTTAGGTTTCACTCTGTTTACTCCTATATTGATAGAAGTATTTGGAACTCTAAATCCAACACGGTTTGTGCTAGCTTCTTTAAACTTGACACAATAAAGTAGTTTCACGTTCTATCTCTATGTTTTGTTTCCTCTTGATGTAGCCTAAGCAGTGACTGGCGAGAAACACTTTCATGGAAAGGGGTTGCCAAGCTTCCAAAAATTACGAATCTCCAGAAATCTCAGCAAATATTTTTTCACCCAAACTGGATGATACTTTCAGGTAATGATCAGTACACTAAGGCGACTTGGTTCCCCAAATTTAGTTCTTCTATGTTGAAGCATTCGTTTCCAGTAACAGTTTGAATTTTTAGGTTTCACTCTGTTTACTCCTATATTGATAGATGTATTTGGAACTCTAAATCCAACACGGTTTGTGCTAGCTTCTTAAAACTTGACACAATAAAGTAGTTTTATGTTCTATCTCTATGTTTTGTTTCCTCTTGATGTAGCCCTAAACAGTGACTGTCGAGAAACACTTTCGTGGAAAGGGATTGCCAAGCTTCTAAAAATTACGAATCTCCAGAAATCACAGCAAATATTTTTTCACCCAAACTGGATGATAATTTCAGGTAATGATCAGTACACTAAGGCGACTTGGTTCCCCAAATTTCGTTCTTCTATGTTGAAGCGTTCATTTCCAGTAACAGTTTGAATTTTTAGGTTTCACTGTTTACTCCTATATTGATAGATGTATTTGGAACTCTAAGTCCAACACGGTTTGTGCTAGCTTCTTGAAACTTGACACAATAAAGTAGCGTTCTACCTCTATGTTTTGTTTCCTCTTGATGTAGCCCTAAGCAGTGACTGGCGAGAAACACTTTCATTGAAAGGGGTTGCCAAGCTTCCAAAAATTACGAATCTCCAGAAATATCAGCAAATACTTTTTCACCCAAACTGGATGATACTTTCAGGTAATGATCAGTACACTAAGGCGACTTGGTTTCCAAAATTTCGTTCTTCTATGTTTAAGCGTTCGTTTCCAGTAACAGTTTGAATTTTTAGGTTTCACTCTGTTTTCTCCTATATTGAGAGATGTATTTGGAACTCTAAATCCAACACGGTTTGTGCTAGCTTCTTGAAACTTGACAAAGTACAGTAGTTTCACGTTCTATCTCTATGTTTTGTTTCCTCTTGATGTAGCCCTATGCAGGAACTGGAGAGAAACACTTTCATGGAAAGGGGTTGCCAAGCTTCCAAAAATTACAAATCTCCAGAAATCTCAGCAAATACTTTTTCACCCAAACTGGATGATACTTTCAGGTAATGATCAGTACACTAAGGCAACTTGGTTCCCCAAATTTCGTTCTTCTATGTTGAAGTGTTCATTTCCAGTAACAGTTTGAATTTTTAGGTTTCACTGTTTACTCCTATATTGATAGATGTATTTGGAACTCTAAATCCAACACGGTTTGTGCTAGCTTCTTGAAACTTGACACAATAAAGTAGTTTCACGTTCTATCTCTATGTGTTGTTTCCTCTTGATGTAGCCCTAAGCAGTGACTGGCGAGAAACACTTTCATGGAAAGGGGTTGCCAAGCTTCCAAAAATTACGAATCTCCAGAAATCTCAGCAAATACTTTTTCACCCAAACTGGATGATACTTTCAGGTAATAATCAGTACACTAAGCCCACTTGCTTCACCAAATTTCCTTCTTCTACGTTGAAGCGTTCGAATCCAGTAACAGTTTGAATTTTTAGGTTTCACTCTGTTTACTCCTATATTGATAGAAGTATTTGGAACTCTAAATCCAACACGGTTTGTGCTAGCTTCTTGAAACTTGACAAAATAAAGTAGTTTCACGTTCTATCTCTATGTTTTGTTTCCTCTTGATGTAGCCTAAGCAGTGACTGGCGAGAAACACTTTCATGGAAAGGGGTTGCCAAGCTTCCAAAAATTACGAATCTCCAGAAATCTCAGCAAATATTTTTTCACCCAAACTGGATGATACTTTCAGGTAATGATCAGTACACTAAGGCGACTTGGTTCCCCAAATTTAGTTCTTCTATGTTGAAGCATTCGTTTCCAGTAACAGTTTGAATTTTTAGGTTTCACTCTGTTTACTCCTATATTGATAGATGTATTTGGAACTCTAAATCAAACACGGTTTGTGCTAGCTTCTTAAAACTTGACACAATAAAGTAGTTTTATGTTCTATCTCTATGTTTTGTTTCCTCTTGATGTAGCCCTAAACAGTGACTGTCGAGAAACACTTTCGTGGAAAGGGATTGCCAAGCTTCTAAAAATTACGAATCTCCAGAAATCACAGCAAATATTTTTTCACCCAAACTGGATGATAATTTCAGGTAATGATCAGTACACTAAGGCGACTTGGTTCCCCAAATTTCGTTCTTCTATGTTGAAGCGTTCATTTCCAGTAACAGTTTGAATTTTTAGGTTTCACTGTTTACTCCTATATTGATAGATGTATTTGGAACTCTAAATCCAACACGGTTTGTGCTAGCTTCTTGAAACATGACATAATAATGTAGTTTCACGTTCTATCTCTATGTTTTGTTTCCTCTTGATGTAGCCCTAAGCAGTGACTGTCGAGAAACACTTTCATGGAAAGGGGTTGCCAAGCTTCCAAAAATTACGAATCTCCAGAAATCTCAGCAAATACTTTTTCACCCAAACTGGATGATACTTTCAGGTAATGATCAGTACACTAAGCCCACTTGCTTCACCAAATTTCGTTCTTCTACGTTGAAGCGTTCGTTTCCAGTAACAGTTTGAATTTTTAGGTTTCACTCTGTTTTCTCCTATATTGATAGATGTATTTGGAACTCTAAATCCAACACGGTTTGTGCTAGCTTCTTGAAACTTGACACAATAAAGTAGCGTTCTACCTCTATGTTCTGTTTCCTCTTGATGTAGCCCTAAGCAGTGACTGGCGAGAAACACTTTCATGGAAAGGGGTTGCCAAGCTTCCAAAAATTACAAATCTCCAGAAATCTCAGCAAATATTTTTTCACCCAAACTGGATGATACTTTCAGGTAATGATCAGTACACAAAGGCGACTTGGTTCCCCAAATTTCGTTATTCTATGTTGAAGCGTTCGTTTCCAGTAACAGTTTGAATTTTTAGGTTTCACTCTGTTTTCTCCTATGTTGATAGATGTATTTGGAACACCAAATCCAACACGGTTTGTGCTAGCTTCTTGAAACTTGACACAATAAAGTAGTTTCACGTTCTATCTCTATGTTTTGTTTCCTCTTGATGTAGCCCTAAGCAGTGACTGGCGAGAATCACTTTCATGGAAAGGGGTTGCCAAGCTTCCAAAAATTACAAATCTCCAGAAATCTCAGCAAATACTTTTTCACCCAAACTGGATGATACTTTCAGGTAATGATCAGTACACTAAGCCCACTTGCTTCACCAAATTTTGTTCTTCTACGTTGAAGCGTTCGTTTCCAGTAACAGTTTGAATTTTTAGGTTTCACTCTGTTTTCTCCTATATTGATAGATGTATTTGGAACTCTAAATCCAACACGGTTTGTGCTAGCTTCTTGAAACTTGACACAATAAAGTAGCGTTCTACCTCTATGTTTTGTTTCCTCTTGATGTAGCCCTAAGCAGTGACTGGCGAGAAACACTTTCATTGAAAGGGGTTGCCAAGCTTCCAAAAATTACGAATCTCCAGAAATCTCAGCAAATACTTTTTCACCCAAACTGGATGATACTTTCAGGTAATGATCAGTACACTAAGCCCACTTGCTTCACCAAATTTCGTTCTTCTACTTTGAAGCGTTCGTTTCCAGTAACAGTTTGAATTTTTAGGTTTCACTCTGTTTACTCCTATATTGATAGATGTATTTGGAACTCTAAATCCAACACGGTTTGTGCTAGCTTCTTGAAACTTGACACAATAAAGTAGTTTCACGTTCTATCTCTATGTTTTGTTTCCTCTTGATGTAGCCCGAAGCAGTGACTGGCGAGAAACACTTTCATGGAAAGGGGTTGCCAAGCTTCCAAAAATTACGAATCTCCAGAAATCTCAGCAAATACTTTTTCACCCAAACTGGATGATACTTTCAGGTAATGATCAGTACACTAAGGCGACTTGATTCCCCAAATTTCGTTCTTTTAAGTTGAAGCGTTCGTTTCCAGTAACAGTTTGTATTTTTAGGTTTCACGCTGTTTTCTCCTATATTGATAGATGTATTTGGAACTCTAAATCCAACACGGTTTGTGCTAGCTTCTTGAAACTTGACAAAATAAAGTAGTTTCACGTTATCTCTCTATGTTTTGTTTCCTCTTGATGTAGCCCTAAGCAGTGACTGGCGAGAAACACTTTCATGGAAAGGGGTTGCCAAGCTTCCAAAAATTACGAATCTCCAGAAATCTCAGCAAATACTTTTTCACCCAAACTGGATGATACTTTCAGGTAATGATCAGTACACTAAGGCGACTTGGTTCCCCAAATTTAGTTCTTCTATGTTGAAGCATTCGTTTCCAGTAACAGTTTGAATTTTTAGGTTTCACTGTTTACTCCTATATTGATAGATGTATTTGGAACTCTA
The DNA here is from genome assembly GCF_964194105.1 of Spermophilus citellus. Taxonomy (NCBI): domain Eukaryota; kingdom Metazoa; phylum Chordata; class Mammalia; order Rodentia; family Sciuridae; genus Spermophilus; species Spermophilus citellus. Next base: position 82,991,963 of record NC_138189.1, read on the forward strand.
AATCCAACACGGTTTGTGCTAGCTTCTTGAAACATGACACAATAATGTAGTTTCACGTTCTATCTCTATGTTTCGTTTCCTCTTGATGTAGCCCTAAGCAGTGACTGTCGAGAAACACTTTCGTGGAAAGGGATTGCCAAGCTTCCAAAAATTACGAATCTCCAGAAATCACAGCAAATACTTTTTCACCCAAACTGGATGATAATTTCAGGTAATGATCAGTACACTAAGGCGACTTGGTTCCCCAAATTTCGTTCTTCTATGTTGAAGCGTTCATTTCCAGTAACAGTTTGAATTTTTAGGTTTCACTGTTTACTCCTATATTGATAGATGTATTTGGAACTCTAAATCCAACACGGTTTGTGCTAGCTTCTTGAAACATGACACAATAATGTAGTTTCACGTTCTATCTCTATGTTTTGTTTCCTCTTGATGTAGCCCTAAGCAGTGACTGTCGAGAAACACTTTCATGGAAAGGGGTTGCCAAGCTTCCAAAAATTACGAATCTCCAGAAATCTCAGCAAATACTTTTTCACCCAAACTGGATGATACTTTCAGGTAATGATCAGTACACTAAGCCCACTTGCTTCACCAAATTTCGTTCTTCTACGTTGAAGCGTTCGTTTCCAGTAACAGTTTGAATTTTTAGGTTTCACTCTGTTTTCTCCTATATTGATAGATGTATTTGGAACTCTAAATCCAACACGGTTTGTGCTAGCTTCTTGAAACTTGACACAATAAAGTAGCGTTCTACCTCTATGTTCTGTTTCCTCTTGATGTAGCCCTAAGCAGTGACTGGCGAGAAACACTTTCATGGAAAGGGGTTGCCAAGCTTCCAAAAATTACAAATCTCCAGAAATCTCAGCAAATATTTTTTCACCCAAACTGGATGATACTTTCAGGTAATGATCAGTACACAAAGGCGACTTGGTTCCCCAAATATCGTTATTCTATGTTGAAGCGTTCGTTTCCAGTAACAGTTTGAATTTTTAGGTTTCACTCTGTTTTCTCCTATATTGATAGATGTATTTGGAACTCTAAATCCAACACGGTTTGTGCTAGCTTCTTGAAACTTGACACAATAAATTAGTTTCATGTTCTCTCTCTATGTTTTGTTTCCTCTTGATGTAGCCCTAAGCAGTGACTGGCGAGAAACACTTTCATGGAAAGGGGTTGCCAAGCTTCCAAAAATTACGAGTCTCCAGAAATCTCAGCAAATACTTTTTCACCCAAACTGAATGATACTTTCAGGTAATGATCAGTACACTAAGCCCACTTGCTTCACCAAATTTCGTTCTTCAACTTTGAAGCGTTCGTTTCCAATAACAGTTCGAATTTTTAGGTTTCACTCTGTTTACTCCTATATTGATAGATGTATTTGGAACTCTAAATCCAACACGGTTTGTGCTAGCTTCTTGAAATTTGACACAAGAAAGTAGTTTCACGTTCTCTCTCTATGTTTTGTTTCCTCTTGATGTAGCCCTAAGCAGTGAGTAGCGAGAAACACTTTCATGGAAAGGGATTGCCAAGCTTCCAAAAATTACAAATCTCCAGAAATCTCAGCAAATATTTTTTCACCAAAACTGGATGATACTTTCAGGTAATGATCAGTACACAAAGGCGACTTGGTTCCCCAAATTTCGTTCTTCTATGTTGAATCGTTCTTTTCCAGTAACAGTTTGAATTTTTAGGTTTCACTCTGTTTTCTCCTATATTGATAGATGTATTTGGAACTCTAAATCCAACACGGTTTGTGCTAGCTTCTTGAAACTTGACACAATAAAGTAGTTTCACGTTCTATCTCTATGTTTTGTTTCCTCTTGATGTAGCCCTAAGCAGTGACTGGCGAGAAACACTTTCATGGAAAGGGGTTGCCAAGCTTCCAAAAATTACGAATCTCCAGAAATCTCAGCAAATACTTTTTCACCCAAACTGGATGATACTTTCAGGTAATGATCAGTACACTAAGCCCACTTGCTTCACCAAATTTCGTTCTTCTACGTTGAAGCGTTCGATTCCAGTAACAGTTTGAATTTTTAGGTTTCACTCTGTTTACTCCTATATTGATAGATGTATTTGGAACTCTAAATCCAACACGGTTTGTGCTAGCTTATTGAAACTTGACACAATAAAGTAGTTTCACGTTCTATCTCTATGTATTGTTTCCTCTTGATGTAGCCCTAAGCAGTGACTGGCGAGAAACACTTTCATGGAAAGGGGTTGCCAAGCTTCCAAAAATTACGAATCTCCAGAAATCACAGCAAATATTTTTTCACCCAAACTGGATGATACTTTCAGGTAATGATCAGTACACTAAGGCGACTTAGTTCCTCAAATTTAGTTCTTCTATGTTGAAGCATTCGTTTCCAGTAACAGTTTGAATTTTTAGGTTTCACTCTGTTTTCTCCTATATTGATAGATGTATTTGGAACTCTAATTCCAACACGGTTTCTGCTAGCTTCTTAAAACTTGACACAATAAAGTAGTTTTACGTTCTATCTCTATGTTTTGTTTCCTCTTGATGTAGCCCTAAACAGTGACTGTCGAGAAACACTTTCATGGAAAGGGATTGCCAAGCTTCTAAAAATTACGAATCTCCAGAAATCACAGCAAATATTTTTTCACCCAAACTGGATGATACTTTCAGGTAATGATCAGTACACTAAGGCGACTTGGTTCCCCAAATTTCGTTCTTCTATGTTGAAGCGTTCATTTCCAGTAACAGTTTGAATTTTTAGGTTTCACTGTTTACTCCTATATTCATAGATGTATTTGGAACTCTAAATCCAAAACGGTTTGTGCTAGCTTCTTGAAACTTGACACAATAAAGTAGTTTCACGTTCTATCTCTATGTTTTGTTTCCTCTTAATGTAGACCTAAGCAGTGACTGGAGAGAAACACTTTCATGGAAAGGGGTTGCCAAGCTTCCAAAAATTACGAATCTCCAGAAATCTCAGCAAATACTTTTTCACCCAAACTGGATGATACTTTCAGGTAATGATCAGTACACTAAGCCCACTTGCTTCACCAAATTTCGTTCTTTCACGTTGAAGCGTTCGTTTGCAGTAACAGTTTGAATTTTTAGGTTTCACTCTGTTTTCTCCTATATTGATAGATGTATTTGGAACTCTAAGTCCAACACGGTTTGTGCTAGCTTCTTGAAACTTGACACAATAAAGTAGCGTTCTACCTCTATGTTTTGTTTCCTCTTGATGTAGCCCTAAGCAGTGACTGGCGAGAAACACTTTCATTGAAAGGGGTTGCCAAGCTTCCAAAAATTACGAATCTCCAGAAATATCAGCAAATACTTTTTCACCCAAACTGGATGATACTTTCAGGTAATGATCAGTACACTAAGGCGACTTGGTTTCCAAAATTTCGTTCTTCTATGTTTAAGCGTTCGTTTCCAGTAACAGTTTGAATTTTTAGGTTTCACTCTGTTTTCTCCTATATTGAGAGATGTATTTGGAACTCTAAATCCAACACGGTTTGTGCTAGCTTCTTGAAACTTGACAAAGTACAGTAGTTTCACGTTCTATCTCTATGTTTTGTTTCCTCTTGATGTAGCCCTATGCAGGAACTGGAGAGAAACACTTTCATGGAAAGGGGTTGCCAAGCTTCCAAAAATTACAAATCTCCAGAAATCTCAGCAAATACTTTTTCACCCAAACTGGATGATACTTTCAGGTAATGATCAGTACACTAAGGCAACTTGGTTCCCCAAATTTCGTTCTTCTATGTTGAAGTGTTCATTTCCAGTAACAGTTTGAATTTTTAGGTTTCACTGTTTACTCCTATATTGATAGATGTATTTGGAACTCTAAATCCAACACGGTTTGTGCTAGCTTCTTGAAACTTGACACAATAAAGTAGTTTCACGTTCTATCTCTATGTTTTGTTTCCTCTTGATGTAGCCCTAAGCAGTGACTGGCGAGAAACACTTTCATGGAAAGGGGTTGCCAAGCTTCCAAAAATTACGAATCTCCAGAAATCTCAGCAAATACTTTTTCACCCAAACTGGATGATACTTTCAGGTAATAATCAGTACACTAAGCCCACTTGCTTCACCAAATTTCGTTCTTCTACGTTGAAGCGTTCGATTCCAGTAACAGTTTGAATTTTTAGGTTTCACTCTGTTTACTCCTATATTGATAGAAGTATTTGGAACTCTAAATCCAACACGGTTTGTGCTAGCTTCTTTAAACTTGACACAATAAAGTAGTTTCACGTTCTATCTCTATGTTTTGTTTCCTCTTGATGTAGCCTAAGCAGTGACTGGCGAGAAACACTTTCATGGAAAGGGGTTGCCAAGCTTCCAAAAATTACGAATCTCCAGAAATCTCAGCAAATATTTTTTCACCCAAACTGGATGATACTTTCAGGTAATGATCAGTACACTAAGGCGACTTGGTTCCCCAAATTTAGTTCTTCTATGTTGAAGCATTCGTTTCCAGTAACAGTTTGAATTTTTAGGTTTCACTCTGTTTACTCCTATATTGATAGATGTATTTGGAACTCTAAATCCAACACGGTTTGTGCTAGCTTCTTAAAACTTGACACAATAAAGTAGTTTTATGTTCTATCTCTATGTTTTGTTTCCTCTTGATGTAGCCCTAAACAGTGTTTGTCGAGAAACACTTTCGTGGAAAGGGATTGCCAAGCTTCTAAAAATTACGAATCTCCAGAAATCACAGCAAATATTTTTTCACCCAAACTGGATGATAATTTCAGGTAATGATCAGTACACTAAGGCGACTTGGTTCCCCAAATTTCGTTCTTCTATGTTGAAGCGTTCATTTCCAGTAACAGTTTGAATTTTTAGGTTTCACTGTTTACTCCTATATTGATAGATGTATTTGGAACTCTAAATCCAACACGGTTTGTGCTAGCTTCTTGAAACATGACATAATAATGTAGTTTCACGTTCTATCTCTATGTTTTGTTTCCTCTTGATGTAGCCCTAAGCAGTGACTGTCGAGAAACAGTTTCATGGAAAGGGGTTGCCAAGCTTCCAAAAATTACGAATCTCCAGAAATCTCAGCAAATACTTTTTCACCCAAACTGGATGATACTTTCAGGTAATGATCAGTACACTAAGCCCACTTGCTTCACCAAATTTCGTTCTTCTACGTTGAAGCGTTCGTTTCCAGTAACAGTTTGAATTTTTAGGTTTCACTCTGTTTTCTCCTATATTGATAGATGTATTTGGAACTCTAAATCCAACACGGTTTGTGCTAGCTTCTTGAAACTTGACACAATAAAGTAGCGTTCTACCTCTATGTTCTGTTTCCTCTTGATGTAGCCCTAAGCAGTGACTGGCGAGAAACACTTTCATGGAAAGGGGTTGCCAAGCTTCCAAAAATTACAAATCTCCAGAAATCTCAGCAAATATTTTTTCACCCAAACTGGATGATACTTTCAGGTAATGATCAGTACACAAAGGCGACTTGGTTCCCCAAATTTCGTTATTCTATGTTGAAGCGTTCGTTTCCAGTAACAGTTTGAATTTTTAGGTTTCACTCTGTTTTCTCCCATGTTGATAGATGTATTTGGAACACCAAATCCAACACGGTTTGTGCTAGCTTCTTGAAACTTGACACAATAAAGTAGTTTCACGTTCTATCTCTATGTTTTGTTTCCTCTTGATGTAGCCCTAAGCAGTGACTGGCGAGAATCACTTTCATGGAAAGGGGTTGCCAAGCTTCCAAAAATTACAAATCTCCAGAAATCTCAGCAAATACTTTTTCACCCAAACTGGATGATACTTTCAGGTAATGATCAGTACACTAAGCCCACTTGCTTCACCAAATTTTGTTCTTCTACGTTGAAGCGTTCGTTTCCAGTAACAGTTTGAATTTTTAGGTTTCACTCTGTTTTCTCCTATATTGATAGATGTATTTGGAACTCTAAATCCAACACGGTTTGTGCTAGCTTCTTGAAACTTGACACAATAAAGTAGCGTTCTACCTCTATGTTTTGTTTCCTCTTGATGTAGCCCTAAGCAGTGACTGGCGAGAAACACTTTCATTGAAAGGGGTTGCCAAGCTTCCAAAAATTACGAATCTCCAGAAATCTCAGCAAATACTTTTTCACCCAAACTGGATGATACTTTCAGGTAATGATCAGTACACTAAGCCCACTTGCTTCACCAAATTTCGTTCTTCTACTTTGAAGCGTTCGTTTCCAGTAACAGTTTGAATTTTTAGGTTTCACTCTGTTTACTCCTATATTGATAGATGTATTTGGAACTCTAAATCCAACACGATTTGTGCTAGCTTCTTGAAACTTGACACAATAAAGTAGTTTCACGTTCTATCTCTATGTTTTGTTTCCTCTTGATGTAGCCCGAAGCAGTGACTGGCGAGAAACACTTTCATGGAAAGGGGTTGCCAAGCTTCCAAAAATTACGAATCTCCAGAAATCTCAGCAAATACTTTTTCACCCAAACTGGATGATACTTTCAGGTAATGATCAGTACACTAAGGCGACTTGATTCCCCAAATTTCGTTCTTTTAAGTTGAAGCGTTCGTTTCCAGTAACACTTTGTATTTTTAGGTTTCACGCTGTTTTCTCCTATATTGATAGATGTATTTGGAACTCTAAATCCAACACGGTTTGTGCTAGCTTCTTGAAACTTGACAAAATGAAGTAGTTTCACGTTATCTCTCTATGTTTTGTTTCCTCTTGATGTAGCCCTAAGCAGTGACTGGCGAGAAACACTTTCATGGAAAGGGGTTGCCAAGCTTCCAAAAATTACGAATCTCCAGAAATCTCAGCAAATACTTTTTCACCCAAACTGGATGATACTTTCAGGTAATGATCAGTACACTAAGGCGACTTGGTTCCCCAAATTTAGTTCTTCTATGTTGAAGCATTCGTTTCCAGTAACAGTTTGAATTTTTAGGTTTCACTGTTTACTCCTATATTGATAGATGTATTTGGAACTCTAAATCCAACACGGTTTGTGCTAGCTTCTTGAAACATGACACAATAATGTAGTTTCACGTTCTATCTCTATGTTTCGTTTCCTCTTGATGTAGCCCTAAGCAGTGACTGTCGAGAAACACTTTCGTGGAAAGGGATTGCCAAGCTTCCAAAAATTACGAATCTCCAGAAATCACAGCAAATACTTTTTCACCCAAACTGGATGATAATTTCAGGTAATGATCAGTACACTAAGGCGACTTGGTTCCCCAAATTTCGTTCTTCTATGTTGAAGCGTTCATTTCCAGTAACAGTTTGAATTTTTAGGTTTCACTGTTTACTCCTATATTGATAGATGTATTTGGAACTCTAAATCCAACACGGTTTGTGCTAGCTTCTTGAAACATGACACAATAATGTAGTTTCACGTTCTATCTCTATGTTTTGTTTCCTCTTGATGTAGCCCTAAGCAGTGACTGTCGAGAAACACTTTCATGGAAAGGGGTTGCCAAGCTTCCAAAAATTACGAATCTCCAGAAATCTCAGCAAATACTTTTTCACCCAAACTGGATGATACTTTCAGGTAATGATCAGTACACTAAGCCCACTTGCTTCACCAAATTTCGTTCTTCTACGTTGAAGCGTTCGTTTCCAGTAACAGTTTGAATTTTTAGGTTTCACTCTGTTTTCTCCTATATTGATAGATGTATTTGGAACTCTAAATACAACACGGTTTGTGCTAGCTTCTTGAAACTTGACACAATAAAGTAGCGTTCTACCTCTATGTTCTGTTTCCTCTTGATGTAGCCCTAAGCAGTGACTGGCGAGAAACACTTTCATGGAAAGGGGTTGCCAAGCTTCCAAAAATTACAAATCTCCAGAAATCTCAGCAAATATTTTTTCACCCAAACTGGATGATACTTTCAGGTAATGATCAGTACACAAAGGCGACTTGGTTCCCCAAATATCGTTATTCTATGTTGAAGCGTTCGTTTCCAGTAACAGTTTGAATTTTTAGGTTTCACTCTGTTTTCTCCTATATCGATAGATGTATTTGGAACTCTAAATCCAACACGGTTTGTGCTAGCTTCTTGAAACTTGACACAATAAATTAGTTTCACGTTCTATCTCTATGTTTTGTTTCCTCTTGATGTAGCCCTAAGCAGTGACTGGCGAGAAACACTTTCATGGAAAGGGGTTGCCAAGCTTCCAAAAATTACGAATCTCCAGAAATCTCAGCAAATACTTTTTCACCCAAAATGGATGATACTTTCAGGTAATGATCAGTACACTAAGGCGACTTCGTTTCCCAAATTTCGTTCTTCTATTTTGAAGCGTTCGTTTCCAGTAACAGTTTGAATTTTTAGGTTTCACTCTGTTTTCTCCTATATTGATAGATGTATTTGGAACTCTAAATCCAACACGGTTTGTGCTAGCTTCTTGAAACTTGACACAATAAAGTAGTTTCACGTTCTATCTCTATGTTTTGTTTCCTCTTGATGTAGCCCTAAGCAGTGACTGGCGAGAAACACTTTCATGGAAAGGGGTTGCCAAGCTTCCAAAAATTACGAATCTCCAGAAATCTCAGCAAATACTTTTTCACCCAAACTGGATGATACTTTCAGGTAATGATCAGTACACTAAGGCGACTTGGTTTCCCAAATTTCGTTCTTCTATGTTGAAGCGTTCGTTTCCAGTAACAGTTTGAATTTTTAGGTTTCACTCTTTTTACTCCTATATTGATAGATGTATTTGGAACTCTAAATACAACACGGTTTATGCTAGCTTCTTGAAACTTGACACAGTACAGTAGTTTCACGTTCCGTCTCTATGTATTGTTTCCTCTTGATGTAGCCCTCAGCAGTGACTGGCGAGAAACACTTTCATGGAAAGGGGTTGCCAAGCTTCCAAAAATTACGAATCTCCAGAAATCTCAGCAAATACTTTTTCACCCAAACTGGATGATACTTTCAGGTAATGATCAGTACACTAAGGCGACTTGGTTTCCCAAATTTCGTTCTTCTATGTTGAAGCGTTCGTTTCCAGTAACAGTTTGAATTTTTAGGTTTCACTCTGTTTACTCCTATATTGATAGATGTATTTGGAACTCTAAATCCAACACGGTTTGTGCTAGCTTCTTGAAACTTGACAGAGTACAGTAGTTTCACGTTCTATCTCTATGTTTTGTTTCCTCTTGATGTAGCCCTAAGCAGTGACTGGCGAGAAACACTTTCATGGAAAGGGGTTGCCAAGCTTCCAAAAATTACGAATCTCCAGAAATCTCAGCAAATACTTTTTCACCCAAACTGGATGATACTTTCAGGTAATGATCAGTACACTAAGGCGACTTGGTTCCCCACATTTCGTTCTTCTACGTTGAAGCGTTCGTTTCCAGTAACAGTTTGAATTTTTGGTTTCACTCTGTTTTCTCTTATATTGATAGATGTATTTGGAACTCTAAATCCAACACGGTTTGTGCTAGCTTCTTGAAACTTGACACAATAAAGTAGTTTCACGTTCTATCTCTATGTTTTGTTTCCTCTTGATGTAGCCCTAAGCAGTGACTGGCGAGAAACACTTTCATGGAAAGGGGTTGCCAAGCTTCCAAAAATTACGAATCTCCAGAAATCTCAGCAAATACTTTTTCACCCAAACTGGATGATACTTTCAGGTAATGATCAGTACACTAAGGCGACTTGCTTTCCCAAATTTCGTTCTTCTATGTTGAAGCGTTCGTTTCCAGTAACAGTTTGAATTTTTAGGTTTCACTCTGTTTACTCCTATATTGATAGATGTATTTGGAACTCTAAATCCAACATGGTTTGTGCTAGCTTCTTGAAACTTGACACAGTACAGTAGTTTCACGTTCTATCTCTATGTTTTGTTTCCTCTTGATGTAGCCCTAAGCAGTGACTGGCGAGAAACACTTTCATGGAAAGGGGTTGCCAAGCTTCCAAAAATTACTAATCTCCAGAAATCTCAGCAAATACTTTTTCACCCAAACTGGATGATACTTTCAGGTAATGATCACTACACTAAGGCGACTTGGTTCCCCACATTTCGTTCTTCTACGTTGAAGCGTTCGTTTCCAGTAACAGTTTGAATTTTTAGGTTTCACTCTGTTTTCTCCTATATTGATAGATGTATTTGGAACTCTAAATCCAACACGGTTAGTGCTAGCTTCTTGAAACTTGACACAATAAAGTAGTTTCACGTTCTATCTCTATGTTTTGTTTCCTGTTGCTGTAGCCCTAAGCAGTGACTGGCGAGAAACACTTTCATGGAAAGGGGTTGCCAAGCTTCCAAAAATTACGAATCTCCAGAAATCTCAGCAAATACTTTTTCACCCAAACTGGATGATAGTTTCAGGTAATGATCAGTACACTAAGGCGACTTGGTTCCCCACATTTTGTTCTGCTACGTTGAAGCGTTCGTTTCCAATAACAGTTTGAATTTTTAGGTTTCACTCTGTTTTCTCCTATATTGATAGATGTATTTGGAACTCTAAATCCAACACGGTTTGTGCTAGCTTCTTGAAACTTGACACAATAAAGTAGTTTCACGTTCTATCTCTATGTTTTGTTTCCTGTTGCTGTAGCCCTAAGCAGTGACTGGCGAGAAACACTTTCATGGAAAGGGGTTGCCAAGCTTCCAAAAATTACGAATCTCCAGAAATCTCAGCAAATACTTTTTCACCCAAACTGGATGATACTTTCAGGTAATGATCAGTACACTAAGGCGACTTGGTTCCCCACATTTCGTTCTGCTTCGTTGAAGCGTTCATTTCCAGTAACAGTTTGAATTTTTAGGTTTCACTCTGTTTTCTCCTATATTGATAGATGTATTTGGAACTCTAAATCCAACACGGTTTGTGCTAGCTTCTTGAAACTTGACACAATAAAGTAGTTTCACGTTCTATCTCTATGCTTTGTTTCCTCTTGATGTAGCCCTAAGCAGTGACCTGCGAGAAACACTTTCATGGAAAGGGGTTGCCAAGTTTCCAAAAATTACGAATATCCAGAAATCTCAGCAAATACTTTTTCACCCAAACTGGATGATACTTTCAGGTAATGATCAGTACACTAAGGCGACTTGGTTTCCCAAATTTCGTTCTTCTATGTTGAAGCGTTCGTTTCCAGTAACAGTTTGAATTTTTAGGTTTCACTCTGTTTACTCCTATATTGATAGATGTATTTGGAACTCTAAATCCAACACGGTTTGTGCTAGCTTCTTGAAACTTGACAGAGTACAGTAGTTTCACGTTCTATCTCTGTTTTGTTTCCTCTTGCTGTAGCCCTAAGCAGTGACTGGCGAGAAACACTTTCATGGAAAGGGGTTGCCAAGCTTCCAAAAATTACGAATCTCCAGAAATCTCAGCAAATACTTTTTCACCCAAACTGGATGATACTTTCAGGTAATGATCAGTACACTAAGGCGACTTGGTTCCCAAAATTTCGTTCTTCTATGTTGAAGCATTCGTTTCCAGTAACAGTTTGAATTTTTAGGTTTCACTCTGTTTTCTCCTATATTGATAGATGTATTTGGAACTCTAAATCCAACACGGTTTGTGCTAGCTTCTTGAAACTTGACACAATAAAGTAGTTTCACGTTCTATCTCTATGTTTTGTTTCCTCTTGATGTAGCCCTAAGCAGTGACTGGCGAGAAACACTTTCATGGAAAGGGGTTGCCAAGCTTCCAAAAATTACGAATCTCCAGAAATCTCAGCAAATACTTTTTCACCCAAACTGGATGATACTTTCAGGTAATGATCAGTACACTAATGCGACTTGGTTCCCAAATTTTCGTTCTTCTATGTTGAAGCATTCGTTTCCAGTAACAGTTTGAATTTTTAGGTTTCACTCTGTTTTCTCCTATATTGATAGATGTATTTGGAACTCTAAATCCAACACGGTTTGTGCTAGCTTCTTGAAACTTGACACAATAAAGTAGTTTCACGTTCTATCTCTATGTTTTGTTTCCTGTTGCTGTAGCCCTAAGCAGTGACTGGCGAGAAACACTTTCATGGAAAGGGGTTGCCAAGCTTCCAAAAATTACGAATCTCCAGAAATCTCAGCAAATACTTTTTCACCCAAACTGGATGATACTTTCAGGTAATGATCAGTACACTAAGGCGACTTGGTTCCCCACATTTCGTTCTTCTACGTTGAAGCGTTCGTTTCCAGTAACAGTTTGAATTTTTAGGTTTCACTCTGTTTTCTCCTATATTGATAGATGTATTTGGAACTCTAAATCCAACACGGTTTCTGCTAGCTTCTTGAAACTTGACACAATAAATTAGTTTCACGTTCTCTGTCTATGTTTTGTTTCCTCTTGATGTAGCCCTAAGCAGTGACTGGCGAGAAACACTTTCATGGAAAGGGGTTGCCAAGCTTCCAAAAATTACGAATCTCCAGAAATCTCCGCAAATACTTTTTCACCCAAACTGGATGATACTTTCAGGTAATGATCAGTACACTAAGGCGACTTGGTTCCCCACATTTCGTTCTTCTATGTTGAAGCGTTCGTTTCCAGTAACAGTTTGAATTTTTAGGTTTCACTCTGTTTTCTCCTATATTGATAGATGTATTTGGAACTCTAAATCCAACACGGTTTGTGCTAGCTTCTTGAAACTTGACACAATAAATTAGTTTCACGTTCTATCTCTATGTTTTGTTTCCTCTTTATGTAGCCCTAAGCAGTGACTGGCGAGAAACACTTTCATGGAAAGGGGTTGCCAAGCTTCCAAAAATTACGAATCTCCAGAAATCTCAGCAAATACTTTTTCACCCAAACTGGATGATACTTTCAGGTAATGATCAGTACACTAAGGCGACTTCGTTTCCCAAATTTCGTTCTTCTATTTTGAAGCGTTCGTTTCCAGTAACAGTTTGAATTTTTAGGTTTCACTCTGTTTTCTCCTATATTGATAGATGTATTTGGAACTCTAAATCCAACACGGTTTGCTAGCTTCTTGAAACTTGACACAATAAAGTAGTTTCACGTTCTATCTCTATGTTTTGTTTCCTCTTGATGTAGCCCTAAGCAGTGACTGGCGAGAAACACTTTCATGGAAAGGGGTTGCCAAGCTTCCAAAAATTACGAATCTCCAGAAATCTCAGCAAATACTTTTTCACCCAAACTGGATGATACTTTCAGGTAATGATCAGTACACTAAGGCGACTTGGTTTCCCAAATTTCGTTCTTCTATGTTGAAGCGTTCGTTTCCAGTAACAGTTTGAATTTTTAGGTTTCACTCTTTTTACTCCTATATTGATAGATGTATTTGGAACTCTAAATCCAACACGGTTTATGCTAGCTTCTTGAAACTTGACACAGTACAGTAGTTTCACGTTCCGTCTCTATGTATTGTTTCCTCTTGATGTAGCCCTCAGCAGTGACTGGCGAGAAACACTTTCATGGAAAGGGGTTGCCAAGCTTCCAAAAATTACGAATCACCAGAAATCTCAGCAAATACTTTTTCACCCAAACTGGATGATACTTTCAGGTAATAATCAGTACACTAAGGCGACTTGGTTCCCAAAATTTCGTTCTTCTATGTTGAAGCATTCGTTTCCAGTAACAGTTTGAATTTTTAGGTTTCACTCTGTTTTCTCCTATATTGATAGATGTATTTGGAACTCTAAATCCAACACGGTTTGTGCTAGCTTCTTGAAACTTGACACAATAAAGTAGTTTCACGTTCTATCTCTATGTTTTGTTTCCTGTTGCTGTAGCCCTAAGCAGTGACTGGCGAGAAACACTTTCATGGAAAGGGGTTGCCAAGCTTCCAAAAATTACGAATCTCCAGAAATCTCAGCAAATACTTTTTCACCCAAACTGGATGATACTTTCAGGTAATGATCAGTACTCTAAGGCGACTTGGTTCCCCACATTTCGTTCTGCTACGTTGAAGCGTTCGTTTCCAGTAACAGTTTGAATTTTTAGGTTTCACTCTGTTTTCTCCTATATTGATAGATGTATTTGGAACTCTAAATCCAACACGGTTTGTGCTAGCTTCTTGAAACTTGACACAATAAAGTAGTTTCACGTTCTATCTCTATGCTTTGTTTCCTCTTGATGTAGCCCTAAGCAGTGACTGGCGAGAAACACTTTCATGGAAAGGGGTTGCCAAGCTTCCAAATATTACGAATCTCCAGAAATCTCAGCAAATACTTTTTCACCCAAACTGGATGATACTTTCAGGTAATGATCAGTATACTAAGGCGACTTGGTTCCCCACATTTCGTTCTTCTACGTTGAAGCGTTCGTTTCCAGTAACAGTTTGAATTTTTAGGTTTCACTCTGTTTTCTCCTATATTGATAGATGTATTTGGAACTCTAAATCCAACACGGTTTGTGCTAGCTTCTTGAAACTTGACACAATAAAGTAGTTTCATGTTCTATCTCTATGTTTTGTTTCCTCTTGATGTAGCCCTAAGCAGTGACTGGCGAGAAACACTTTCATGGAAAGGGGTTGCCAAGCTTCCAAAAATTACGAATCTCCAGAAATCTCAGCAAATATATTTCACCCAAACTGGTTGATACTTTCAGGTAATGATCAGTACACTAAGGCGACTTGGTTCCCCACATTTTGTTCTGCTACGTTGAAGCGTTCGTTTCCAGTAACAGTTTGAATTTTTACGTTTCACTCTGTTTTCTCCTATATTGATAGATGTATTTGGAACTCTAAATCCAACACGGTTTGTGCTAGCTTCTTGAAACTTGACACAATAAAGTAGTTTCACGTTCTATCTCTATGTTTTGTTTCCTCTTGATGTAGCCCTAAGCAGTGACTGGCGAGAAACACTTTCATGGAAAGGGGTTGCCAAGCTTCCAAAAATTACGAATCTCCAGAAATCTCAGCAAATACTTTTTCACCCAAACTGGATGATACTTTCAGGTAATGATCAGTACACTAAGGCGACTTGGTTCCCCACATTTCGTTCTTCTACGTTGAAGCGTTCGTTTCCAGTAACAGTTTGAATTTTTAGGTTTCACTCTGTTTTCTCCTATATTGATAGATGTATTTGGAACTCTAAATCCAACACGGTTTGTGCTAGCTTCTTGAAACTTGACACAATAAAGTAGTTTCACGTTCTATCTCTATGTTTTGTTTCCTCTTGATGTAGCCCTAAGCAGTGACTGGCGAGAAACACTTTCATGGAAAGGGGTTGCCAAGCTTCCAAAAATTACGAATCTCCAGAAATCTCAGCAAATACTTTTTCACCCAAACTGGATGATACTTTCAGGTAATGATCAGTACACTAAGGCGACTTGGTTTCCCAAATTTCGTTCTTCTATGTTGAAGCGTTCGTTTCCAGTAACAGTTTGAATTTTTAGGTTTCACTCTGTTTACTCCTATATTGATAGATGTATTTGGAACTCTAAATCCAACACGGTTTGTGCTAGCTTCTTGAAACTTGACAGAGTACAGTAGTTTCACGTTCTATCTCTGTTTTGTTTCCTCTTGTTGTAGCCCTAAGCAGTGACTGGCGAGAAACACTTTCATGGAAAGGGGTTGCCAAGCTTCCAAAAATTATGAATCTCCAGAAATCTCAGGAAATACTTTTTCACCCAAACTGGATGATACTTTCAGGTAATGATCAGTACACTAAGGCGACTTGGTTCCCCACATTTCGTTCTTCTACGTTGAAGCGTTCGTTTCCAGTAACAGTTTGAATTTTTGGTTTCACTCTGTTTTCTCTTATATTGATAGATGTATTTGGAACTCTAAATCCAACACGGTTTGTGCTAGCTTCTTGAAACTTGACACAATAAAGTAGTTTCACGTTCTATCTCTATGTTTTGTTTCCTCTTGATGTAGCCCTAAGCAGTGACTGGCGAGAAACACTTTCATGGAAAGGGGTTGCCAAGCTTCCAAAAATTACGAATCTCCAGAAATCTCAGCAAATACTTTTTCACCCAAACTGGATGATACTTTCAGGTAATGATCAGTACACTAAGGCGACTTGGTTTCCCAAATTTCGTTCTTCTATGTTGAAGCGTTCGTTTCCAGTAAGAGTTTGAATTTTTAGGTTTCACTCTGTTTACTCCTATATTGATAGATGTATTTGGAACTCTAAATCCAACACGGTTTTTGCTAGCT
Source organism: Spermophilus citellus (assembly GCF_964194105.1). Taxonomy (NCBI): domain Eukaryota; kingdom Metazoa; phylum Chordata; class Mammalia; order Rodentia; family Sciuridae; genus Spermophilus; species Spermophilus citellus. The sequence goes on from NC_138189.1 coordinate 83,007,994, forward strand.
TCTTGAAACTTGACACAGTACAGTAGTTTCACGTTCTATCTCTATGTTTTGTTTCCTCTTGATGTAGCCCTAAGCAGTGACTGGCGAGAAACACTTTTATGGAAAGGGGTTGCCAAGCTTCCAAAAATTACGAATCTCCAGAAATCTCAGCAAATACTTTTTCACCCAAAATGGATGATACTTTCAGGTAATGATCAGTACACTAAGGCAACTTGGTTCCCAAAATTTCATTCTTCTATGTTGAAGCATTCGTTTCCAGTAACAGTTTGAATTTTTAGATTTCACTCTGTTTTCTCCTATATTGATAGATGTATTTGGAACTCTAAATCCAACACGGTTTGTGCTAGCTTCTTGAAACTTGACACAATAAAGTAGTTTCACGTTCTATCTCTATGTTTTGTTTCCTCTTGATGTAGCCCTAAGCAGTGACTGGCGAGAAACACTTTCATGGAAAGGGGTTGCCAAGCTTCCAAAAATTACGAATCTCCAGAAATCTCAGCAAATACTTTTTCACCCAAACTGGATGATACTTTCAGGTAATGATCAGTACACTAAGGCGACTTGGTTTCCCAAATTTCGTTCTTCTATGATGAAGCGTTCGTTTCCAGTAACAGTTTGAATTTTTAGGTTTCACTCTGTTTTCTCCTATATTGATAGATGTATTTGGAACTCTAAATCCAACACGGTTTGTGCTAGCTTCTTGAAACATGACACAATAAAGTAGTTTCACGTTCTATCTCTATGTTTTGTTTCCTCTTGATGTAGAACTAAGCAGTGACTGGCGAGAAACACTTTCATGGAAAGGGGTTGCCAAGCTTCCAAAAATTACGAATCTCCAGAAATCTCAGCAAATACTTTTTCACCCAAACTGGATGATACTTTCAGGTAATGATCAGTACACTAAGGCGACTTGGTTTCCCAAATTTCGTTCTTCTATGTTGAAGCGTTCGTTTCCAGTAACAGTTTGAATTTTTAGGTTTCACTCTTTTTACTCCTATATTGATAGATGTATTTGGAACTCTAAATCCAACACGGTTTATGCTAGCTTCTTGAAACTTGACACAGTACAGTAGTTTCACGTTCCGTCTCTATGTATTGTTTCCTCTTGATGTAGCCCTAAGCAGTGACTGGCGAGAAACACTTTCATGGAAAGGGGTTGCCAAGCTTCCAAAAATTACGAATCACCAGAAATCTCAGCAAATACTTTTTCACCCAAACTGGATGATACTTTCAGGTATTGATCAGTACACTAAGGCGACTTGGTTCCCAAAATTTCGTTCTTCTATGTTGAAGCATTCGTTTCCAGTAACAGTTTGAATTTTTAGGTTTCACTCTGTTTTCTCCTATATAGATAGATGTATTTGGAACTCTAAATCCAACACGGTTTGTGCTAGCTTCTTGAAACTTGACACAATAAAGTAGTTTCACGTTCTATCTCTATGTTTTGTTTCCTCTTGCTGTAGCCCTAAGCAGTGACTGGCGAGAAACACTTTCATGGAAAGGGGTTGCCAAGCTTCCAAAAATTACGAATATCCAGAAATCTCAGCAAATATTTTTTCACCCTAACTGGATGATACTTTCAGGTAATGATCAGTACACTAAGGTGACTTGGTTCCCCACATTTCGTTCTTCTACGTTGAAGGGTTCGTTTCCAGTAACAGTTTGAATTTTTAGGTTTCACTCTGTTTTCTCCTATATTGATAGATGTATTTGGAACTCTAAATCCAACACGGTTTGTGCTAGCTTCTTGAAACTTGACACAATAAAGTAGTTTCACGTTCTATCTCTATGTTTTGTTTCCTGTTGCTGTAGCCCTAAGCAGTGACTGGCGAGAAACACTTTCATGGAAAGGGGTTGCCAAGCTTCCAAAAATTACGAATCTCCAGAAATCTCAGCAAATACTTTTTCACCCAAACTGGATGATACTTTCAGGTAATGATCAGTACACTAAGGCGACTTGGTTCCCCACATTTCGTTCTTCTACGTTGAAGCGTTCGTTTCCAGTAACAGTTTGAATTTTTAGGTTTCACTCTGTTTTCTCCTATATTGATAGATGTATTTGGAACTCTAAATCCAACACGGTTTGTGCTAGCTTCTTGAAACTTGACACAATAAAGTAGTTTCACGTTCTATCTCTATGTTTTGTTTCCTCTTGATGTAGCCCTAAGCAGTGACTGGCGAGAAACACTTTCATGGAAAGGGGTTGCCAAGCTTCCAAAAATTACGAATCTCCAGAAATCTCAGCAAATACTTTTTCACCCAAACTGGATGATACTTTCAGGTAATGATCAGTACACTAAGGCGACTTGGTTCCCCACATTTCGTTCTTCTATGTTGAAGCATTCGTTTCCAGTAACAGTTTGAATTTTTAGGTTTCACTCTGTTTACTCCTATATTGATAGATGTATTTGGAACTCTAAATCCAACACGGTTTGTGCTAGCTTCTTGAAACTTGACACAATAAATTAGTTTCACGTTCTATCTCTATGTTTTGTTTCCTCTTGATGTAGCCCTAAGCAGTGACTGGCGAGAAACACTTTCATGGAAAGGGGTTGCCAAGCTTCCAAAAATTACGAATCTCCAGAAATCTCAGCAAATACTTTTTCACCCAAACTGGATGATACTTTCAGGTAATGATCAGTACACTAAGGCGACTTGGTTTCCCAAATTTCGTTCTTCTATGTTGAAGCGTTCGTTTCCAGTAACACTTTGAATTTTTAGGTTTCACTCTGTTTTCTCCTATATTGATAGATGTATTTGGAACTATAAATCCAACACGGTTTGTGCTAGCTTCTTGAAACTTGACACAATAAAGTAGTTTCACGTTCTATCTCTATGTTTTGTTTCCACTTGATGTAGCCCTAAGCAGTGACTGGCGAGAAACACTTTCATGGAAAGGGGTTGCCAAGCTTCCAAAAATTACGAATCTCCAGAAATCTCAGCAAATACTTTTTCACCCAAACTGGATGATACTTTCAGGTAATGATCAGTACACTAAGGCGACTTGGTTTCCCAAATTTCGTTCTTCTATGTTGAAGCGTTCGTTTGAGTAACAGTTTGAATTTTTAGGTTTCACTCTTTTAACTCCTATATTGATAGATGTATTTGGAACTCTAAATCCAACACGGTTTATGCTAGCTTCTTGAAACTTGACACAGTACAGTAGTTTCACGTTCCGTCTCTATGTATTGTTTCCTCTTGATGTAGCCCTAAGCAGTGACTGGCGAGAAACACTTTCATGGAAAGGGGTTGCCAAGCTTCCAAAAATTACGAATCTCCAGAAATTTCAGCAAAAATTTTTTCACCCTAACTGGACGATACTTTCAGGTAATGATCAGTACACTAAGGCGACTTGGTTCCCCACATTTCGTTCTTCTACGTTGAAGCGTTCGTTTCCAGTAACAGTTTGAATTTTTAGGTTTCACTCTGTTTTCTCCTATATAGATAGATGTATTTGGAACTCTAAATCCAACACGGTTTGTGCTAGCTTCTTGAAACTTGACACAATAAAGTAGTTTCACGTTCTATCTCTATGTTTTGTTTCCTCTTGATGTAGAACTAAGCAGTGACTGGCGAGAAACACTTTCATGGAAAGGGGTTGCCAAGCTTCCAAAAATTACGAATCTCCAGAAATCTCAGCAAATACTTTTTCACCCAAACTGGATGATACTTTCAGGTAATGATCAGTACACTAAGGCGACTTGGTTTCCCAAATTTCGTTCTTCTATGTTGAAGCGTTCGTTTCCAGTAACAGTTTGAATTTTTAGGTTTCACTCTTTTTACTCCTATATTGATAGATGTATTTGGAACTCTAAATCCAACACGGTTTATGCTAGCTTCTTGAAACTTGACACAGTACAGTAGTTTCACGTTCCGTCTCTATGTATTGTTTCCTCTTGATGTAGCCCTAAGCAGTGACTGACGAGAAACACTTTCATGGAAAGGGGTTGCCAAGCTTCCAAAAATTACGAATATCCAGAAATCTCAGCAAATATTTTTTCACCCTAACTGGATGATACTTTCAGGTAATGATCAGTACACTAAGGTGACTTGGTTCCCCACATTTCGTTCTTCTACGTTGAAGCGTTCGTTTCCAGTAACAGTTTGAATTTTTAGGTTTCACTCTGTTTTCTCCTATATTGATAGATGTATTTGGAACTCTAAATCCAACACGGTTTGTGCTAGCTTCTTGAAACTTGACACAATAAAGTAGTTTCACGTTCTATCTCTATGTTTTGTTTCCTGTTGCTGTAGCCCTAAGCAGTGACTGGCGAGAAACACTTTCATGGAAAGGGGTTGCCAAGCTTCCAAAAATTACGAATCTCCAGAAATCTCAGCAAATACTTTTTCACCCAAACTGGATGATACTTTCAGGTAATGATCAGTACACTAAGGCGACTTGGTTTCCCAAATTTCGTTCTTCTATGTTGAAGCGTTCGTTTCCAGTAACAGTTTGAATTTTTAGGTTTCACTCTGTTTACTCCTATATTGATAGATGTATTTGGAACTCTAAATCCAACACGGTTTGTGCTAGCTTCTTGAAACTTGACAGAGTACAGTAGTTTCACGTTCTATCTCTGTTTTGTTTCCTCTTGCTGTAGCCCTAAGCAGTGACTGGCGAGAAACACTTTCATGGAAAGGGGTTGCCAAGCTTCCAAAAATTATGAATCTCCAGAAATCTCAGGAAATACTTTTTCACCCAAACTGGATGATACTTTCAGGTAATGATCAGTACACTAAGGCGACTTGGTTCCCCACATTTCGTTCTTCTACGTTGAAGCGTTCGTTTCCAGTAACAGTTTGAATTTTTGGTTTCACTCTGTTTTCTCTTATATTGATAGATGTATTTGGAACTCTAAATCCAACACGGTTTGTGCTAGCTTCTTGAAACTTGACACAATAAAGTAGTTTCACGTTCTATCTCTATGTTTTGTTTCCTCTTGATGTAGCCCTAAGCAGTGACTGGCGAGAAACACTTTCATGGAAAGGGGTTGCCAAGCTTCCAAAAATTACGAATCTCCAGAAATCTCAGCAAATACTTTTTCACCCAAACTGGATGATACTTTCAGGTAATGATCAGTACACTAAGGCGACTTGGTTTCCCAAATTTCGTTCTTCTATGTTGAAGCGTTCGTTTCCAGTAACAGTTTGAATTTTTAGGTTTCACTCTGTTTACTCCTATATTGATAGATGTATTTGGAACTCTAAATCCAACACGGTTTTTGCTAGCTTCTTGAAACTTGACACAGTACAGTAGTTTCACGTTCTATCTCTATGTTTTGTTTCCTCTTGATGTAGCCCTAAGCAGTGACTGGCGAGAAACACTTTCATGGAAAGGGGTTGCCAAGCTTCCAAAAATTACGAATCTCCAAAAATCTCAGCAAATACTTTTTCACCCAAACTGGATGATACTTTCAGGTAATGATCAGTACACTAAGGCGACTTGGTTCCCAAAATTTCATTCTTCTATGTTGAAGCATTCGTTTCCAGTAACAGTTTGAATTTTTAGATTTCACTCTGTTTTCTCCTATATTGATAGATGTATATGGAACTCTAAATCCTACACGGTTTGTGCTAGCTTCTTGAAACTTGACACAATAAAGTAGTTTCACGTTCTATCTCTATGTTTTGTTTCCTCTTGATGTAGCCCTAAGCAGTGACTGGCGAGAAACACTTTCATGGAAAGGGGTTGCCAAGCTTCCAAAAATTACGAATCTCCAGAAATCTCAGCAAATACTTTTTCACCCAAACTGGATGATACTTTCAGGTAATGATCAGTACACTAAGGCGACTTGGTTCCCAAATTTTCGTTCTTCTATGTTGAACCATTCGTTTCCAGTAACAGTTTGAATTTTTAGGTTTCACTCTGTTTTCTCCTATATTGATAGATGTATTTGGAACTCTAAATACAACACGGTTTGTGCTAGCTTCTTGAAACTTGACACAATAAAGTAGTTTCACGTTCTATCACTATGTTTTGTTTCCTCTTGATGTAGCCCTAAGCAGTGACTGGCGAGAAACACTTTCATGGAAAGGGGTTGCCAAGCTTCCAAAAATTACGAATCTCCAGAAATCTCAGCAAATACTTTTTCACCCAAACTGGATGATACTTTCAGGTAATGATCAGTACACTAAGGCGACTTGGTTCCCCACATTTCGTTCTTCTACGTTGAAGCGTTCGTTTCCAGTAACAGTTTGAATTTTTAGGTTTCACTCTGTTTTCTCCTATATTGATAGATGTATTTGGAACTCTAAATCCAACACGGTTTGTGCTAGCTTCTTGAAACTTGACACAATAAAGTAGTTTCACGTTCTATCTCTATGTTTTGTTTCCTCTTGATGTAGCCCTAAGCAGTGACTGGCGAGAAACACTTTCATGGAAAGGGGTTGCCAAGCTTCCAAAATTACGAATCTCCAGAAATCTCAGCAAATACTTTTTCACCCAAACTGGATGATACTTTCAGGTAATGATCAGTACACTAAGGCGACTTGGTTCCCCACATTTCGTTCTTCTATGTTGAAGCATTCGTTTCCAGTAACAGTTTGAATTTTTAGGTTTCACTCTGTTTACTCCTATATTGATAGATGTATTTGGAACTCTAAATCCAACACGGTTTGTGCTAGCTTCTTGAAACTTGACACAATAAATTAGTTTCACGTTCTATCTCTATGTTTTGTTTCCTCTTGATGTAGCCCTAAGCAGTGACTGGCGAGAAACACTTTTATGGAAAGGGGTTGCCAAGCTTCCAAAAATTACGAATCTCCAGAAATCTCAGCAAATACTTTTTCACCCAAACTGGATGATACTTTCAGGTAATGATCAGTACACTAAGGCGACTTGGTTTCCCAAATTTCGTTCTTCTATGTTGAAGCGTTCGTTTCCAGTAACAGTTTGAATTTTTAGGTTTCACTCTGTTTTCTCCTATATTGATAGATGTATTTGGAACTCTAAATCCAACACGGTTTGTGCTAGCTTCTTGAAACTTGACACAATAAAGTAGTTTCACGTTCTATCACTATGTTTTGTTTCCTCTTGATGTAGCCCTAAGCAGTGACTGGCGAGAAACACTTTCATGGAAAGGGGTTGCCAAGCTTCCAAAAATTACGAATCTCCAGAAATCTCAGCAAATACTTTTTCACCCAAACAGGATGATACTTTCAGGTAATGATCAGTACACTAAGGCGACTTGGTTTCCCAAATTTCGTTCTTCTATGTTGAAGCGTTCGTTTCCAGTAACAGTTTGAATTTTTAGGTTTCACTCTTTTAACTCCTATATTGATAGATGTATTTGGAACTCTAAATCCAACACGGTTTATGCTAGCTTCTTGAAACTTGACACAGTACAGTAGTTTCACGTTCCGTCTCTATGTATTGTTTCCTCTTGATGTAGCCCTAAGCAGTGACTGGCGAGAAACACTTTCATGGAAAGGGGTGTCCAAGCTTCCAAAAATTACGAATCTCCAGAAATCTCAGCAAATATTTTTTCACCCTAACTGGATGATACTTTCAGGTAATGATCAGTACACTAAGGCGACTTGGTTCCCCACATTTCGTTCTTCTACGTTGAAGCGTTCGTTTCCAGTAACAGTTTGAATTTTTAGGTTTCACTCTGTTTTCTCCTATATTGATAGATGTATTTGGAACTCTAAATCCAACACGGTTTGTGCTAGCTTCTTGAAACTTGACACAATAAAGTAGTTTCACGTTATATCTCTATGTTTTGTTTCCTCTTGATGTAGCCCTAAGCAGTGACTGGCGAGAAACCCTTTCATGGAAAGGGGTTGCCAAGCTTCCAAAAATTACGAATCTCCAGAAATCTCAGCAAATACTTTTTCACCCAAACTGGATGATACTTTCAGGTAATGATCAGTACACTAAGGCGACCTGGTTTCCCAAATTTCGTTCTTCTATGTTGAAGCGTTCGTTTCCAGTAACACTTTGAATTTTTAGGTTTCACTCTGTTTTCTCCTATATTGATAGATGTATTTGGAACTCTAAATCCAACACGGTTTGTGCTAGCTTCTTGAAAGTTGACACAATAAAGTAGTTTCACGTTCTATCTCTATGTTTTGTTTCCTCTTGATGTAGCCCTAAGCAGTGACTGGCGAGAAACACTTTCATGGAAAGGGGTTGCCAAGCTTCCAAAAATTACGAATCTCCAGAAATCTCAGCAAATACTTTTTCACCCAAACTGGATGATATTTTCAGGTAATGATCAGTACACTACGGCGACTTGGTTTCCCAAATTTCGTTCTTCTATGTTGAAGCGTTTGTTTCCAGTAACAGTTTGAATTTTTAGGTTTCACTCTTTTTACTCCTATATTGATAGATGTATTTGGAACTCTAAATTTAACACGGTTTATGCTAGCTTCTTGAATCTTGACACAGTACAGTAGTTTCACGTTCCGTCTCTATGTATTGTTTCCTCTTGATGTAGCCCTAAGCAGTGACTGGCGAGAAACACTTTCATGGAAAGGGGTTGCCAAGCTTCCAAAAATTACGAATCTCCAGAAATCTCAGCAAATACTTTTTCACCGAAACTGGATGATACTTTCAGGTAATGATCAGTACACTAAGGCGACTTGGTTCCCAAAATTTCGTTCTTCTATGTTGAAGCATTCGTTTCCAGTAACAGTTTGAATTTTTAGGTTTCACTCTGTTTTCTCCTATATAGATAGATGTATTTGGAACTCTAAATCCAACACGGTTTGTGCTAGCTTCTTGAAACTTGACACAATAAAGTAGTTTCACGTTCTATCTCTATGTTTTGTTTCCTCTTGCTGTAGCCCTAAGCAGTGACTGGCGAGAAACACTTTCATGGAAAGGGGTTGCCAAGCTTCCAAAAATTACGAATCTCAAGAAATCTCAGCAAATATTTTTTCACCCTAACTGGATGATACTTTCAGGTAATGATCAGTACACTAAGGCGACTTGGTTCCCAAATTTTCGTTCTTCTATGTTGAACCATTCGTTTCCAGTAACAGTTTGAATTTTTAGGTTTCACTCTGTTTTCTCCTATATTGATAGATGTATTTGGAACTCTAAATACAACACGGTTTGTGCTAGCTTCTTGAAACTTGACACAATAAAGTAGTTTCACGTTCTATCACTATGTTTTGTTTCCTCTTGATGTAGCCCTAAGCAGTGACTGGCGAGAAACACTTTCATGGAAAGGGGTTGCCAAGCTTCCAAAAATTACGAATCTCCAGAAATCTCAGCAAATACTTTTTCACCCAAACTGGATGATACTTTCAGGTAATGATCAGTACACTAAGGCGACTTGGTTCCCCACATTTCGTTCTTCTACGTTGAAGCGTTCGTTTCCAGTAACAGTTTGAATTTTTAGGTTTCACTCTGTTTTCTCCTATATTGATAGATGTATTTGGAACTCTAAATCCAACACGGTTTGTGCTAGCTTCTTGAAACTTGACACAATAAAGTAGTTTCACGTTCTATCTCTATGTTTTGTTTCCTCTTGATGTAGCCCTAAGCAGTGACTGGCGAGAAACACTTTCATGGAAAGGGGTTGCCAAGCTTCCAAAAATTACGAATCTCCAGAAATCTCAGCAAATACTTTTTCACCCAAACTGGATGATACTTTCAGGTAATGATCAGTACACTAAGGCGACTTGGTTCCCCACATTTCGTTCTTCTATGTTGAAGCATTCGTTTCCAGTAACAGTTTGAATTTTTAGGTTTCACTCTGTTTACTCCTATATTGATAGATGTATTTGGAACTCTAAATCCAACACGGTTTGTGCTAGCTTCTTGAAACTTGACACAATAAATTAGTTTCACGTTCTATCTCTATGTTTTGTTTCCTCTTGATGTAGCCCTAAGCAGTGACTGGCGAGAAACACTTTTATGGAAAGGGGTTGCCAAGCTTCCAAAAATTACGAATCTCCAGAAATCTCAGCAAATACTTTTTCACCCAAACTGGATGATACTTTCAGGTAATGATCAGTACACTAAGGCGACTTGGTTTCCCAAATTTCGTTCTTCTATGTTGAAGCGTTCGTTTCCAGTAACAGTTTGAATTTTTAGGTTTCACTCTGTTTTCTCCTATATTGATAGATGTATTTGGAACTCTAAATCCAACACGGTTTGTGCTAGCTTCTTGAAACTTGACACAATAAAGTAGTTTCACGTTCTATCACTATGTTTTGTTTCCTCTTGATGTAGCCCTAAGCAGTGACTGGCGAGAAACACTTTCATGGAAAGGGGTTGCCAAGCTTCCAAAAATTACGAATCTCCAGAAATCTCAGCAAATACTTTTTCACCCAAACAGGATGATACTTTCAGGTAATGATCAGTACACTAAGGCGACTTGGTTTCCCAAATTTCGTTCTTCTATGTTGAAGCGTTCGTTTCCAGTAACAGTTTGAATTTTTAGGTTTCACTCTTTTAACTCCTATATTGATAGATGTATTTGGAACTCTAAATCCAACACGGTTTATGCTAGCTTCTTGAAACTTGACACAGTACAGTAGTTTCACGTTCCGTCTCTATGTATTGTTTCCTCGTGATGTAGCCCTAAGCAGTGACTGGCGAGAAACACTTTCATGGAAAGGGGTTGCCAAGCTTCCAAAAATTACGAATCTCCAGAAATCTCAGCAAATATTTTTTCACCCTAACTGGATGATACTTTCAGGTAATGATCAGTACACTAAGGCGACTTGGTTCCCCACATTTCGTTCTTCTACGTTGAAGCGTTCGTTTCCAGTAACAGTTTGAATTTTTAGGTTTCACTCTGTTTTCTCCTATATTGATAGATGTATTTGGAACTCTAAATCCAACACGGTTTGTGCTAGCTTCTTGAAACTTGACACAATAAAGTAGTTTCACGTTATATCTCTATGTTTTGTTTCCTCTTGATGTAGCCCTAAGCAGTGACTGGCGAGAAACCCTTTCATGGAAAGGGGTTGCCAAGCTTCCAAAAATTACGAATCTCCAGAAATCTCAGCAAATACTTTTTCACCCAAACTGGATGATACTTTCAGGTAATGATCAGTACACTAAGGCGACCTGGTTTCCCAAATTTCGTTCTTCTATGTTGAAGCGTTCGTTTCCAGTAACACTTTGAATTTTTAGGTTTCACTCTGTTTTCTCCTATATTGATAGATGTATTTGGAACTCTAAATCCAACACGGTTTGTGCTAGCTTCTTGAAAGTTGACACAATAAAGTAGTTTCACGTTCTATCTCTATGTTTTGTTTCCTCTTGATGTAGCCCTAAGCAGTGACTGGCGAGAAACACTTTCATGGAAAGGGGTTGCCAAGCTTCCAAAAATTACGAATCTCCAGAAATCTCAGCAAATACTTTTTCACCCAAACTGGATGATATTTTCAGGTAATGATCAGTACACTAAGGCGACTTGGTTTCCCAAATTTCGTTCTTCTATGTTGAAGCGTTTGTTTCCAGTAACAGTTTGAATTTTTAGGTTTCACTCTTTTTACTCCTATATTGATAGATGTATTTGGAACTCTAAATTTAACACGGTTTATGCTAGCTTCTTGAATCTTGACACAGTACAGTAGTTTCACGTTCCGTCTCTATGTATTGTTTCCTCTTGATGTAGCCCTAAGCAGTGACTGGCGAGAAACACTTTCATGGAAAGGGGTTGCCAAGCTTCCAAAAATTACGAATCTCCAGAAATCTCAGCAAATACTTTTTCACCGAAACTGGATGATACTTTCAGGTAATGATCAGTACACTAAGGCGACTTGGTTCCCAAAATTTCGTTCTTCTATGTTGAAGCATTCGTTTCCAGTAACAGTTTGAATTTTTAGGTTTCACTCTGTTTTCTCCTATATAGATAGATGTATTTGGAACTCTAAATCCAACACGGTTTGTGCTAGCTTCTTGAAACTTGACACAATAAAGTAGTTTCACGTTCTATCTCTATGTTTTGTTTCCTCTTGCTGTAGCCCTAAGCAGTGACTGGCGAGAAACACTTTCATGGAAAGGGGTTGCCAAGCTTCCAAAAATTACGAATCTCAAGAAATCTCAGCAAATATTTTTTCACCCTAACTGGATGATACTTTCAGGTAATGATCAGTACACTAAGGCGACTTGGTTCCCCACATTTCGTTCTTCTACGTTGAAGCGTTCGTTTCCAGTAACAGTTTGAATTTTTAGGTTTCACTCTGTTTTCTCCTATATTGATAGATGTATTTGGAACTCTAAATCCAACACGGTTTGTGCTAGCTTCTTGAAACTTGACACAATAAAGTAGTTTCACGTTATATCTCTATGTTTTGTTTCCTCTTGATGTAGCCCTAAGCAGTCACTGGCGAGAAACACTTTCATGGAAAGGGGTTGCCAAGCTTCCAAAAATTACGAATCTCCAGATATCTCAGCAAATACTTTTTCACCCAAACTGGATGATACTTTCAGGTAATGATCAGTACACTAAGGCGACTTGGTTTCCCAAATTTCGTTCTTCTATGTTGAAGCGTTCGTTTCCAGTAACACTTTGAATTTTTAGGTTTCACTCTGTTTTCTCCTATATTGATAGATGTATTTGGAACTCTAAATCCAACACGGTTTGTGCTAGCTTCTTGAAAGTTGACACAATAAAGTAGTTTCACGTTCTATCTCTATGTTTTGTTTCCTCTTGATGTAGCCCTAAGCAGTGACTGGCGAGAAACACTTTCATGGAAAGGGGTTGCCAAGCTTCCAAAAATTACGAATCTCCAGAAATCTCAGCAAATACTTTTTCACCCAAACTGGATGATATTTTCAGGTAATGATCAGTACACTAAGGCGACTTGGTTTCCCAAATTTCGTTCTTCTATGTTGAAGCGTTTGTTTCCAGTAACAGTTTGAATTTTTAGGTTTCACTCTTTTTACTCCTATATTGATAGATGTATTTGGAACTCTAAATTTAACACGGTTTATGCTAGCTTCTTGAATCTTGACACAGTACAGTAGTTTCACGTTCCGTCTCTATGTATTGTTTCCTCTTGATGTAGCCCTAAGCAGTGACTGGCGAGAAACACTTTCATGGAAAGGGGTTGCCAAGCTTCCAAAAATTACGAATCTCCAGAAATCTCAGCAAATACTTTTTCACCGAAACTGGATGATACTTTCAGGTAATGATCAGTACACTAAGGCGACTTGGTTCCCAAAATTTCGTTCTTCTATGTTGAAGCATTCGTTTCCAGTAACAGTTTGAATTTTTAGGTTTCACTCTGTTTTCTCCTATATAGATAGATGTATTTGGAACTCTAAATCCAACACGGTTTGTGCTAGCTTCTTGAAACTTGACACAATAAAGTAGTTTCACGTTCTATCTCTATGTTTTGTTTCCTCTTGCTGTAGCCCTAAGCAGTGACTGGCGAGAAACACTTTCATGGAAAGGGGTTGCCAAGCTTCCAAAAATTACGAATCTCAAGAAATCTCAGCAAATATTTTTTCACCCTAACTGGATGATACTTTCAGGTAATGATCAGTACACTAAGGCGACTTGGTTCCCCACATTTCGTTCTTCTACGTTGAAGCGTTCGTTTCCAGTAACAGTTTGAATTTTTAGGTTTCACTCTGTTTTCTCCTATATTGATAGATGTATTTGGAACTCTAAATCCAACACGGTTTGTGCTAGCTTCTTGAAACTTGACACAATAAAGTAGTTTCACGTTATATCTCTATGTTTTGTTTCCTCTTGATGTAGCCCTAAGCAGTCACTGGCGAGAAACACTTTCATGGAAAGGGGTTGCCAAGCTTCCAAAAATTACGAATCTCCAGATATCTCAGCAAATACTTTTTCACCCAAACTGGATGATACTTTCAGGTAATGATCAGTACACTAAGGCGACTTGGTTTCCCAAATTTCGTTCTTCTATGTTGTAGCGTTCGTTTCCAGTAACAGTTTGAATTTTTAGGTTTCACGCTGTTTACTCCTATATTGATAGATGTATTTGGAACTCTAAATCCAACACGGTTTATGCTAGCTTCTTGAAACTTGACACAGTACAGTAGTTTCACGTTCTATCTCTTTGTTTTGTTTACTCTTGATGTAGCCCTAAGCAGTGACTGGCGAGAAACACTTTCATGGAAAGGGGTTGCCAAGCTTCCAAAAATTACGAATCTCCAGAAATCTCAGCAAATACTTTTTCACCCAAAATGGATGATACTTTCAGGTAATGATCAGTACACTAAGGCGACTTGGTTCCCAAAATTTCATTCTTCTATGTTGAAGCATTCGTTTCCAGTAACAGTTTGAATTTTTAGATTTCACTCTGTTTTCTCCTATATTGATAGATGTATTTGGAACTCTAAATCCAACACGGTTTGTGCTAGCTTCTTGAAACTTGACACAATAAAGTAGTTTCACGTTCTATCTCTATGTTTTGTTTCCTCTTGATGTAGCCCTAAGCAGTGACTGGCGAGAAACACTTTCATGGAAAGGGGTTGCCAAGCTTCCAAAAATTACGAATCTCCAGAAATCTCAGCAAATACTTTTTCACCCAAACTGGATGATACTTTCAGGTAATGATCAGTACACTAAGGCGACTTGGTTCCCAAATTTTCGTTCTTCTATGTTGAACCATTCGTTTCCAGTAACAGTTTGAATTTTTAGGTTTCACTCTGTTTTCTCCTATATTGATAGATGTATTTGGAACTCTAAATACAACACGGTTTGTGCTAGCTTCTTGAAACTTGACACAATAAAGTAGTTTCACGTTCTATCACTATGTTTTGTTTCCTCTTGATGTAGCCCTAAGCAGTGACTGGCGAGAAACACTTTCATGGAAAGGGGTTGCCAAGCTTCCAAAAATTACGAATCTCCAGAAATCTCAGCAAATACTTTTTCACCCAAACTGGATGATACTTTCAGGTAATGATCAGTACACTAAGGCGACTTGGTTCCCCACATTTCGTTCTTCTACGTTGAAGCGTTCGTTTCCAGTAACAGTTTGAATTTTTAGGTTTCACTCTGTTTTCTCCTATATTGATAGATGTATTTGGAACTCTAAATCCAACACGGTTTGTGCTAGCTTCTTGAAACTTGACACAATAAAGTAGTTTCACGTTCTATCTCTATGTTTTGTTTCCTCTTGATGTAGCCCTAAGCAGTGACTGGCGAGAAACACTTTCATGGAAAGGGGTTGCCAAGCTTCCAAAAATTACGAATCTCCAGAAATCTCAGCAAATACTTTTTCACCCAAACTGGATGATACTTTCAGGTAATGATCAGTACACTAAGGCGACTTGGTTCCCCACATTTCGTTCTTCTATGTTGAAGCATTCGTTTCCAGTAACAGTTTGAATTTTTAGGTTTCACTCTGTTTACTCCTATATTGATAGATGTATTTGGAACTCTAAATCCAACACGGTTTGTGCTAGCTTCTTGAAACATGACACAATAATGTAGTTTCACGTTCTATCTCTATGTTTTGTTTCCTCTTGATGTAGCCCTAAGCAGTGACTGGCGAGAAACACTTTCATGGAAAGGGGTTGCCAAGCTTCCAAAATTACGAATCTCCAGAAATCTCAGCAAATACTTTTTCACCCAAACTGGATGATACTTTCAGGTAATGATCAGTACACTAAGGCGACTTGGTTTCCCAAATTTCGTTCTTCTATGTTGAAGCGTTCGTTTCCAGTAACACTTTGAATTTTTAGGTTTCACTCTTTTTACTCCTATATTGATAGATGTATTTGGAACTCTAAATTTAACACGGTTTATGCTAGCTTCTTGAATCTTGACACAGTACAGTAGTTTCACGTTCCGTCTCTATGTATTGTTTCCTCTTGATGTAGCCCTAAGCAGTGACTGGCGAGAAACACTTTCATGGAAAGGGGTTGCCAAGCTTCCAAAAATTACGAATCTCCAGAAATCTCAGCAAATACTTTTTCACCGAAACTGGATGATACTTTCAGGTAATGATCAGTACACTAAGGCGACTTGGTTCCCAAAATTTCGTTCTTCTATGTTGAAGCATTCGTTTCCAGTAACAGTTTGAATTTTTAGGTTTCACTCTGTTTTCTCCTATATAGATAGATGTATTTGGAACTCTAAATCCAACACGGTTTGTGCTAGCTTCTTGAAACTTGACACAATAAAGTAGTTTCACGTTCTATCTCTATGTTTTGTTTCCTCTTGCTGTAGCCCTAAGCAGTGACTGGCGAGAAACACTTTAATGGAAAGGGGTTGCCAAGCTTCCAAAAATTACGAATCTCAAGAAATCTCAGCAAATATTTTTTCACCCTAACTGGATGATACTTTCAGGTAATGATCAGTACACTAAGGCGACTTGGTTCCCCACATTTCGTTCTTCTACGTTGAAGCGTTCGTTTCCAGTAACAGTTTGAATTTTTAGGTTTCACTCTGTTTTCTCCTATATTGATAGATGTATTTGGAACTCTAAATCCAACACGGTTTGTGCTAGCTTCTTGAAACTTGACACAATAAAGTAGTTTCACGTTATATCTCTATGTTTTGTTTCCTCTTGATGTAGCCCTAAGCAGTCACTGGCGAGAAACACTTTCATGGAAAGGGGTTGCCAAGCTTCCAAAAATTACGAATCTCCAGATATCTCAGCAAATACTTTTTCACCCAAACTGGATGATACTTTCAGGTAATGATCAGTACACTAAGGCGACTTGGTTTCCCAAATTTCGTTCTTCTATGTTGAAGCGTTCGTTTCCAGTAACACTTTGAATTTTTAGGTTTCACTCTGTTTTCTCCTATATTGATAGATGTATTTGGAACTCTAAATCCAACACGGTTTGTGCTAGCTTCTTGAAAGTTGACACAATAAAGTAGTTTCACGTTCTATCTCTATGTTTTGTTTCCTCTTGATGTAGCCCTAAGCAGTGACTGGCGAGAAACACTTTCATGGAAAGGGGTTGCCAAGCTTCCAAAAATTACGAATCTCCAGAAATCTCAGCAAATACTTTTTCACCCAAACTGGATGATATTTTCAGGTAATGATCAGTACACTAAGGCGACTTGGTTTCCCAAATTTCGTTCTTCTATGTTGAAGCGTTTGTTTCCAGTAACAGTTTGAATTTTTAGGTTTCACTCTTTTTACTCCTATATTGATAGATGTATTTGGAACTCTAAATTTAACACGGTTTATGCTAGCTTCTTGAATCTTGACACAGTACAGTAGTTTCACGTTCCGTCTCTATGTATTGTTTCCTCTTGATGTAGCCCTAAGCAGTGACTGGCGAGAAACACTTTCATGGAAAGGGGTTGCCAAGCTTCCAAAAATTACGAATCTCCAGAAATCTCAGCAAATACTTTTTCACCGAAACTGGATGATACTTTCAGGTAATGATCAGTACACTAAGGCGACTTGGTTCCCAAAATTTCGTTCTTCTATGTTGAAGCATTCGTTTCCAGTAACAGTTTGAATTTTTAGGTTTCACTCTGTTTTCTCCTATATAGATAGATGTATTTGGAACTCTAAATCCAACACGGTTTGTGCTAGCTTCTTGAAACTTGACACAATAAAGTAGTTTCACGTTCTATCTCTATGTTTTGTTTCCTCTTGCTGTAGCCCTAAGCAGTGACTGGCGAGAAACACTTTCATGGAAAGGGGTTGCCAAGCTTCCAAAAATTACGAATCTCAAGAAATCTCAGCAAATATTTTTTCACCCTAACTGGATGATACTTTCAGGTAATGATCAGTACACTAAGGCGACTTGGTTCCCCACATTTCGTTCTTCTACGTTGAAGCGTTCGTTTCCAGTAACAGTTTGAATTTTTAGGTTTCACTCTGTTTTCTCCTATATTGATAGATGTATTTGGAACTCTAAATCCAACACGGTTTGTGCTAGCTTCTTGAAACTTGACACAATAAAGTAGTTTCACGTTATATCTCTATGTTTTGTTTCCTCTTGATGTAGCCCTAAGCAGTCACTGGCGAGAAACACTTTCATGGAAAGGGGTTGCCAAGCTTCCAAAAATTACGAATCTCCAGATATCTCAGCAAATACTTTTTCACCCAAACTGGATGATACTTTCAGGTAATGATCAGTACACTAAGGCAACTTGGTTTCCCAAATTTCGTTCTTCTATGTTGAAGCGTTCGTTTCCAGTAACACTTTGAATTTTTAGGTTTCACGCTGTTTACTCCTATATTGATAGATGTATTTGGAACTCTAAATCCAACACGGTTTATGCTAGCTTCTTGAAACTTGACACAGTACAGTAGTTTCACGTTCTATCTCTTTGTTTTGTTTACTCTTGATGTAGCCCTAAGCAGTGACTGGCGAGAAACACTTTCATGGAAAGGGGTTGCCAAGCTTCCAAAAATTACGAATCTCCAGAAATCTCAGCAAATACTTTTTCACCCAAAATGGATGATACTTTCAGGTAATGATCAGTACACTAAGGCGACTTGGTTCCCAAAATTTCATTCTTCTATGTTGAAGCATTCGTTTCCAGTAACAGTTTGAATTTTTAGATTTCACTCTGTTTTCTCCTATATTGATAGATGTATTTGGAACTCTAAATCCAACACGGTTTGTGCTAGCTTCTTGAAACTTGACACAATAAAGTAGTTTCACGTTCTATCTCTATGTTTTGTTTCCTCTTGATGTAGCCCTAAGCAGTGACTGGCGAGAAACACTTTCATGGAAAGGGGTTGCCAAGCTTCCAAAAATTACGAATCTCCAGAAATCTCAGCAAATACTTTTTCACCCAAACTGGATGATACTTTCAGGTAATGATCAGTACACTAAGGCGACTTGGTTCCCAAATTTTCGTTCTTCTATGTTGAACCATTCGTTTCCAGTAACAGTTTGAATTTTTAGGTTTCACTCTGTTTTCTCCTATATTGATAGATGTATTTGGAACTCTAAATACAACACGGTTTGTGCTAGCTTCTTGAAACTTGACACAATAAAGTAGTTTCACGTTCTATCACTATGTTTTGTTTCCTCTTGATGTAGCCCTAAGCAGTGACTGGCGAGAAACACTTTCATGGAAAGGGGTTGCCAAGCTTCCAAAAATTACGAATCTCCAGAAATCTCAGCAAATACTTTTTCACCCAAACTGGATGATACTTTCAGGTAATGATCAGTACACTAAGGCGACTTGGTTCCCCACATTTCGTTCTTCTACGTTGAAGCGTTCGTTTCCAGTAACAGTTTGAATTTTTAGGTTTCACTCTGTTTTCTCCTATATTGATAGATGTATTTGGAACTCTAAATCCAACACGGTTTGTGCTAGCTTCTTGAAACTTGACACAATAAAGTAGTTTCACGTTCTATCTCTATGTTTTGTTTCCTCTTGATGTAGCCCTAAGCAGTGACTGGCGAGAAACACTTTCATGGAAAGGGGTTGCCAAGCTTCCAAAAATTACGAATCTCCAGAAATCTCAGCAAATACTTTTTCACCCAAACTGGATGATACTTTCAGGTAATGATCAGTACACTAAGGCGACTTGGTTCCCCACATTTCGTTCTTCTATGTTGAAGCATTCGTTTCCAGTAACAGTTTGAATTTTTAGGTTTCACTCTGTTTACTCCTATATTGATAGATGTATTTGGAACTCTAAATCCAACACGGTTTGTGCTAGCTTCTTGAAACTTGACACAATAAATTAGTTTCACGTTCTATCTCTATGTTTTGTTTCCTCTTGATGTAGCCCTAAGCAGTGACTGGCGAGAAACACTTTCATGGAAAGGGGTTGCCAAGCTTCCAAAAATTACGAATCTCCAGAAATCTCAGCAAATACTTTTTCACCCAAACTGGATGATACTTTCAGGTAATGATCAGTACACTAAGGCGACTTGGTTTCCCAAATTTCGTTCTTCTATGTTGAAGCGTTCGTTTCCAGTAACACTTTGAATTTTTAGGTTTCACTCTGTTTTCTCCTATATTGATAGATGTATTTGGAACTCTAAATCCAACACGGTTTGTGCTAGCTTCTTGAAACTTGACACAATAAAGTAGTTTCACGTTCTATCTCTATGTTTTGTTTCCACTTGATGTAGCCCTAAGCAGTGACTGGCGAGAAACACTTTCATGGAAAGGGGTTGCCAAGCTTCCAAAAATTACGAATCTCCAGAAATCTCAGCAAATACTTTTTCACCCAAACTGGATGATACTTTCAGGTAATGATCAGTACACTAAGGCGACTTGGTTTCCCAAATTTCGTTCTTCTATGTTGAAGCGTTCGTTTCCAGTAACAGTTTGAATTTTTAGGTTTCACGCTGTTTACTCCTATATTGATAGATGTATTTGGAACTCTAAATCCAACACGGTTTATGCTAGCTTCTTGAAACTTGACACAGTACAGTAGTTTCACGTTCTATCTCTTTGTTTTGTTTACTCTTGATGTAGCCCTAAGCAGTGACTGGCGAGAAACACTTTCATGGAAAGGGGTTGCCAAGCTTCCAAAAATTACGAATCTCCAGAAATCTCAGCAAATACTTTTTCACCCAAAATGGATGATACTTTCAGGTAATGATCAGTACACTAAGGCGACTTGGTTCCCAAAATTTCATTCTTCTATGTTGAAGCATTCGTTTCCAGTAACAGTTTGAATTTTTAGATTTCACTCTGTTTTCTCCTATATTGATAGATGTATTTGGAACTCTAAATCCAACACGGTTTGTGCTAGCTTCTTGAAACTTGACACAATAAAGTAGTTTCACGTTCTATCTCTATGTTTTGTTTCCTCTTGATGTAGCCCTAAGCAGTGACTGGCGAGAAACACTTTCATGGAAAGGGGTTGCCAAGCTTCCAAAAATTACGAATCTCCAGAAATCTCAGCAAATACTTTTTCACCCAAACTGGATGATACTTTCAGGTAATGATCAGTACACTAAGGCGACTTGGTTCCCAAATTTTCGTTCTTCTATGTTGAACCATTCGTTTCCAGTAACAGTTTGAATTTTTAGGTTTCACTCTGTTTTCTCCTATATTGATAGATGTATTTGGAACTCTAAATACAACACGGTTTGTGCTAGCTTCTTGAAACTTGACACAATAAAGTAGTTTCACGTTCTATCACTATGTTTTGTTTCCTCTTGATGTAGCCCTAAGCAGTGACTGGCGAGAAACACTTTCATGGAAAGGGGTTGCCAAGCTTCCAAAAATTACGAATCTCCAGAAATCTCAGCAAATACTTTTTCACCCAAACTGGATGATACTTTCAGGTAATGATCAGTACCCTAAGGCGACTTGGTTCCCCACATTTCGTTCTTCTACGTTGAAGCGTTCGTTTCCAGTAACAGTTTGAATTTTTAGGTTTCACTCTGTTTTCTCCTATATTGATAGATGTATTTGGAACTCTAAATCCAACACGGTTTGTGCTAGCTTCTTGAAACTTGACACAATAAAGTAGTTTCACGTTCTATCTCTATGTTTTGTTTCCTCTTGATGTAGCCCTAAGCAGTGACTGGCGAGAAACACTTTCATGGAAAGGGGTTGCCAAGCTTCCAAAAATTACGAATCTCCAGAAATCTCAGCAAATACTTTTTCACCCAAACTGGATGATACTTTCAGGTAATGATCAGTACACTAAGGCGACTTGGTTCCCCACATTTCGTTCTTCTATGTTGAAGCATTCGTTTCCAGTAACAGTTTGAATTTTTAGGTTTCACTCTGTTTACTCCTATATTGATAGATGTATTTGGAACTCTAAATCCAACACGGTTTGTGCTAGCTTCTTGAAACTTGACACAATAAATTAGTTTCACGTTCTATCTCTATGTTTTGTTTCCTCTTGATGTAGCCCTAAGCAGTGACTGGCGAGAAACACTTTCATGGAAAGGGGTTGCCAAGCTTCCAAAAATTACGAATCTCCAGAAATCTCAGCAAATACTTTTTCACCCAAACTGGATGATACTTTCAGGTAATGATCAGTACACTAAGGCGACTTGGTTTCCCAAATTTCGTTCTTCTATGTTGAAGCGTTCGTTTCCAGTAACACTTTGAATTTTTAGGTTTCACTCTGTTTTCTCCTATATTGATAGATGTATTTGGAACTCTAAATCCAACACGGTTTGTGCTAGCTTCTTGAAACTTGACACAATAAAGTAGTTTCACGTTCTATCTCTATGTTTTGTTTCCACTTGATGTAGCCCTAAGCAGTGACTGGCGAGAAACACTTTCATGGAAAGGGGTTGCCAAGCTTCCAAAAATTACGAATCTCCAGAAATCTCAGCAAATACTTTTTCACCCAAACTGGATGATACTTTCAGGTAATGATCAGTACACTAAGGCGACTTGGTTTCCCAAATTTCGTTCTTCTATGTTGAAGCGTTCGTTTCCAGTAACAGTTTGAATTTTTAGGTTTCACTCTTTTAACTCCTATATTGATAGATGTATTTGGAACTCTAAATCCAACACGGTTTATGCTAGCTTCTTGAAACTTGACACAGTACAGTAGTTTCACGTTCCGTCTCTATGTATTGTTTCCTCTTGATGTAGCCCTAAGCAGTGACTGGCGAGAAACACTTTCATGGAAAGGGGTTGCCAAGCTTCCAAAAATTACGAATCTCCAGAAATTTCAGCAAAAATTTTTTCACCCTAACTGGATGATACTTTCAGGTAATGATCAGTACACTAAGGCGACTTGGTTCCCCACATTTCGTTCTTCTACGTTGAAGCATTCGTTTCCAGTAACAGTTTGAATTTTTAGTTTTCACTCTGTTTTCTCCTATATAGATAGATATATTTGGAACTCTAAATCCAACACGGTTTGTGCTAGCTTCTTGAAACTTGACACAATAAAGTAGTTTCACGTTCTATCTCTATGTTTTGTTTCCTCTTGATGTAGAACTAAGCAGTGACTGGCGAGAAACACTTTCATGGAAAGGGGTTGCCAAGCTTCCAAAAATTACGAATCTCCAGAAATCTCAGCAAATACTTTTTCACCCAAACTGGATGATACTTTCAGGTAATGATCAGTACACTAAGGCGACTTGGTTTCCCAAATTTCGTTCTTCTATGTTGAAGCGTTCGTTTCCAGTAACAGTTTGAATTTTTAGGTTTCACTCTTTTTACTCCTATATTGATAGATGTATTTGGAACTCTAAATCCAACACGGTTTATGCTAGCTTCTTGAAACTTGACACAGTACAGTAGTTTCACGTTCCGTCTCTATGTATTGTTTCCTCTTGATGTAGCCCTAAGCAGTGACTGGCGAGAAACACTTTCATGGAAAGGGGTTGCCAAGCTTCCAAAAATTACGAATATCCAGAAATCTCAGCAAATATTTTTTCACCCTAACTGGATGATACTTTCAGGTAATGATCAGTACACTAAGGTGACTTGGTTCCCCACATTTCGTTCTTCTACGTTGAAGCGTTCGTTTCCAGTAACAGTTTGAATTTTTAGGTTTCACTCTGTTTTCTCCTATATTGATAGATGTATTTGGAACTCTAAATCCAACACGGTTTGTGCTAGCTTCTTGAAACTTGACACAATAAAGTAGTTTCACGTTCTATCTCTATGTTTTGTTTCCTGTTGCTGTAGCCCTAAGCAGTGACTGGCGAGAAACACTTTCATGGAAAGGGGTTGCCAAGCTTCCAAAAATTACGAATCTCCAGAAATCTCAGCAAATACTTTTTCACCCAAACTGGATGATACTTTCAGGTAATGATCAGTACACTAAGGCGACTTGGTTTCCCAAATTTCGTTCTTCTATGTTGAAGCGTTCGTTTCCAGTAACAGTTTGAATTTTTAGGTTTCACTCTGTTTACTCCTATATTGATAGATGTATTTGGAACTCTAAATCCAACACGGTTTGTGCTAGCTTCTTGAAACTTGACAGAGTACAGTAGTTTCACGTTCTATCTCTGTTTTGTTTCCTCTTGCTGTAGCCCTAAGCAGTGACTGGCGAGAAACACTTTCATGGAAAGGGGTTGCCAAGCTTCCAAAAATTATGAATCTCCAGAAATCTCAGGAAATACTTTTTCACCCAAACTGGATGATACTTTCAGGTAATGATCAGTACACTAAGGCGACTTGGTTCCCCACATTTCGTTCTTCTACGTTGAAGCGTTCGTTTCCAGTAACAGTTTGAATTTTTGGTTTCACTCTGTTTTCTCTTATATTGATAGATGTATTTGGAACTCTAAATCCAACACGGGTTGTGCTAGCTTCTTGAAACTTGACACAATAAAGTAGTTTCACGTTCTATCTCTACGTTTTGTTTCCTCTTGATGTAGCCCTAAGCAGTGACTGGCGAGAAACACTTTCATGGAAAGGGGTTGCCAAGCTTCCAAAAATTACGAATCTCCAGAAATCTCAGCAAATACTTTTTCACCCAAACTGGATGATACTTTCAGGTAATGATCAGTACACTAAGGCGACTTGGTTTCCCAAATTTCGTTCTTCTATGTTGAAGCGTTCGTTTCCAGTAACAGTTTGAATTTTTAGGTTTCACTCTGTTTACTCCTATATTGATAGATGTATTTGGAACTCTAAATCCAACACGGTTTTTGCTAGCTTCTTGAAACTTGACACAGTACAGTAGTTTCACGTTCTATCTCTATGTTTTGTTTCCTCTTGATGTAGCCCTAAGCAGTGACTGGCGAGAAACACTTTCATGGAAAGGGGTTGCCAAGCTTCCAAAAATTACGAATCTCCAGAAATCTCAGCAAATACTTTTTCACCCAAACTGGATGATACTTTCAGGTAATGATCAGTACACTAAGGCGACTTGGTTCCCAAAATTTCATTCTTCTATGTTGAAGCATTCGTTTCCAGTAACAGTTTGAATTTTTAGATTTCACTCTGTTTTCTCCTATATTGATAGATGTATTTGGAACTCTAAATCCAACACGGTTTGTGCTAGCTTCTTGAAACTTGACACAATAAAGTAGTTTCACGTTCTATCTCTATGTTTTGTTTCCTCTTGATGTAGCCCTAAGCAGTGACTGGCGAGAAACACTTTCATGGAAAGGGGTTGCCAAGCTTCCAAAAATTACGAATCTCCAGAAATCTCAGCAAATACTTTTGCACCCAAACTGGATGATACTTTCAGGTAATGATCAGTACACTAAGGCGACTTGGTTCCCAAATTTTCGTTCTTCTATGTTGAACCATTCGTTTCCAGTAACAGTTTGAATTTTTAGGTTTCACTCTGTTTTCTCCTATATTGATAGATGTATTTGGAACTCTAAATACAACACGGTTTGTGCTAGCTTCTTGAAACTTGACACCATAAAGTAGTTTCACGTTCTATCACTATGTTTTGTTTCCTCTTGATGTAGCCCTAAGCAGTGACTGGCGAGAAACACTTTCATGGAAAGGGGTTGCCAAGCTTCCAAAAATTACGAATCTCCAGAAATCTCAGCAAATACTTTTTCACCCAAACTGGATGATACTTTCAGGTAATGATCAGTACACTAAGGCGACTTGGTTCCCCACATTTCGTTCTTCTACGTTGAAGCGTTCGTTTCCAGTAACAGTTTGAATTTTTAGGTTTCACTCTGTTTTCTCCTATATTGATAGATGTATTTGGAACTCTAAATCCAACACGGTTTGAGCTAGCTTCTTGAAACTTGACACAATAAAGTAGTTTCACGTTCTATCTCTATGTTTTGTTTCCTCTTGATGTAGCCCTAAGCAGTGACTGGCGAGAAACACTTTCATGGAAAGGGGTTGCCAAGCTTCCAAAAATTACGAATCTCCAGAAATCTCAGCAAATACTTTTTCACCCAAACTGGATGATACTTTCAGGTAATGATCAGTACACTAAGGCGACTTGGTTCCCCACATTTCGTTCTTCTATGTTGAAGCATTCGTTTCCAGTAACAGTTTGAATTTTTAGGTTTCACTCTGTTTACTCCTATATTGATAGATGTATTTGGAACTCTAAATCCAACACGGTTTGTGCTAGCTTCTTGAAACTTGACACAATAAATTAGTTTCACGTTCTATCTCTATGTTTTGTTTCCTCTTGATGTAGAACTAAGCAGTGACTGGCGAGAAACACTTTCATGGAAAGGGGTTGCCAAGCTTCCAAAAATTATGAATCTCCAGAAATCTCAGCAAATACTTTTTCACCCAAACTGGATGATACTTTCAGGTAATGATCAGTACACTAAGGCGACTTGGTTTCCCAAATTTCGTTCTTCTATGTTGAAGCGTTCGTTTCCAGTAACAGTTTGAATTTTTAGGTTTCACTCTTTTTACTCCTATATTGATAGATGTATTTGGAACTCTAAATCCAACACGGTTTATGCTAGCTTCTTGAAACTTGACACAGTACAGTAGTTTCACGTTCCGTCTCTATGTATTGTTTCCTCTTGATGTAGCCCTAAGCAGTGACTGGCGAGAAACACTTTCATGGAAAGGGGTTGCCAAGCTTCCAAAAATTACGAATATCCAGAAATCTCAGCAAATATTTTTTCACCCTAACTGGATGATACTTTCAGGTAATGATCAGTACACTAAGGTGACTTGGTTCCCCACATTTCGTTCTTCTACGTTGAAGCGTTCGTTTCCAGTAACAGTTTGAATTTTTAGGTTTCACTCTGTTTTCTCCTATATTGATAGATGTATTTGGAACTCTAAATCCAACACGGTTTGTGCTAGCTTCTTGAAACTTGACACAATAAAGTAGTTTCACGTTCTATCTCTATGTTTTGTTTCCTGTTGCTGTAGCCCTAAGCAGTGACTGGCGAGAAACACTTTCATGGAAAGGGGTTGCCAAGCTTCCAAAAATTACGAATCTCCAGAAATCTCAGCAAATACTTTTTCACCCAAACTGGATGATACTTTCAGGTAATGATCAGTACACTAAGGCGACTTGGTTTCCCAAATTTCGTTCTTCTATGTTGAAGCGTTCGTTTCCAGTAACAGTTTGAATTTTTAGGTTTCACTCTGTTTACTCCTATATTGATAGATGTATTTGGAACTCTAAATCCAACACGGTTTGTGCTAGCTTCTTGAAACTTGACAGAGTACAGTAGTTTCACGTTCTATCTCTGTTTTGTTTCCTCTTGCTGTAGCCCTAAGCAGTGACTGGCGAGAAACACTTTCATGGAAAGGGGTTGCCAAGCTTCCAAAAATTATGAATCTCCAGAAATCTCAGGAAATACTTTTTCACCCAAACTGGATGATACTTTCAGGTAATGATCAGTACACTAAGGCGACTTGGTTCCCCACATTTCGTTCTTCTACGTTGAAGCGTTCGTTTCCAGTAACAGTTTGAATTTTTGGTTTCACTCTGTTTTCTCTTATATTGATAGATGTATTTGGAACTCTAAATCCAACACGGTTTGTGCTAGCTTCTTGAAACTTGACACAATAAAGTAGTTTCACGTTCTATCTCTACGTTTTGTTTCCTCTTGATGTAGCCCTAAGCAGTGACTGGCGAGAAACACTTTCATGGAAAGGGGTTGCCAAGCTTCCAAAAATTACGAATCTCCAGAAATCTCAGCAAATACTTTTTCACCCAAACTGGATGATACTTTCAGGTAATGATCAGTACACTAAGGCGACTTGGTTTCCCAAATTTCGTTCTTCTATGTTGAAGCGTTCGTTTCCAGTAACAGTTTGAATTTTTAGGTTTCACTCTGTTTACTCCTATATTGATAGATGTATTTGGAACTCTAAATCCAACACGGTTTTTGCTAGCTTCTTGAAACTTGACACAGTACAGTAGTTTCACGTTCTATCTCTATGTTTTGTTTCCTCTTGATGTAGCCCTAAGCAGTGACTGGCGAGAAACACTTTCATGGAAAGGGGTTGCCAAGCTTCCAAAAATTACGAATCTCCAGAAATCTCAGCAAATACTTTTTCACCCAAACTGGATGATACTTTCAGGTAATGATCAGTACACTAAGGCGACTTGGTTCCCAAAATTTCATTCTTCTATGTTGAAGCATTCGTTTCCAGTAACAGTTTGAATTTTTAGATTTCACTCTGTTTTCTCCTATATTGATAGATGTATTTGGAACTCTAAATCCAACACGGTTTGTGCTAGCTTCTTGAAACTTGACACAATAAAGTAGTTTCACGTTCTATCTCTATGTTTTGTTTCCTCTTGATGTAGCCCTAAGCAGTGACTGGCGAGAAACACTTTCATGGAAAGGGGTTGCCAAGCTTCCAAAAATTACGAATCTCCAGAAATCTCAGCAAATACTTTTTCACCCAAACTGGATGATACTTTCAGGTAATGATCAGTACACTAAGGCGACTTGGTTCCCAAATTTTCGTTCTTCTATGTTGAACCATTCGTTTCCAGTAACAGTTTGAATTTTTAGGTTTCACTCTGTTTTCTCCTATATTGATAGATGTATTTGGAACTCTAAATACAACACGGTTTGTGCTAGCTTCTTGAAACTTGACACAATAAAGTAGTTTCACGTTCTATCACTATGTTTTGTTTCCTCTTGATGTAGCCCTAAGCAGTGACTGGCGAGAAACACTTTCATGGAAAGGGGTTGCCAAGCTTCCAAAAATTACGAATCTCCAGAAATCTCAGCAAATACTTTTTCACCCAAACTGGATGATACTTTCAGGTAATGATCAGTACCCTAAGGCGACTTGGTTCCCCACATTTCGTTCTTCTACGTTGAAGCGTTCGTTTCCAGTAACAGTTTGAATTTTTAGGTTTCACTCTGTTTTCTCCTATATTGATAGATGTATTTGGAACTCTAAATCCAACACGGTTTGTGCTAGCTTCTTGAAACTTGACACAATAAAGTAGTTTCACGTTCTATCTCTATGTTTTGTTTCCTCTTGATGTAGCCCTAAGCAGTGACTGGCGAGAAACACTTTCATGGAAAGGGGTTGCCAAGCTTCCAAAAATTACGAATCTCCAGAAATCTCAGCAAATACTTTTTCACCCAAACTGGATGATACTTTCAGGTAATGATCAGTACACTAAGGCGACTTGGTTCCCCACATTTCGTTCTTCTATGTTGAAGCATTCGTTTCCAGTAACAGTTTGAATTTTTAGGTTTCACTCTGTTTACTCCTATATTGATAGATGTATTTGGAACTCTAAATCCAACACGGTTTGTGCTAGCTTCTTGAAACTTGACACAATAAATTAGTTTCACGTTCTATCTCTATGTTTTGTTTCCTCTTGATGTAGCCCTAAGCAGTGACTGGCGAGAAACACTTTTATGGAAAGGGGTTGCCAAGCTTCCAAAAATTACGAATCTCCAGAAATCTCAGCAAATACTTTTTCACCCAAACTGGATGATACTTTCAGGTAATGATCAGTACACTAAGGCGACTTGGTTTCCCAAATTTCGTTCTTCTATGTTGAAGCGTTCGTTTCCAGTAACAGTTTGAATTTTTAGGTTTCACTCTGTTTTCTCCTATATTGATAGATGTATTTGGAACTCTAAATCCAACACGGTTTGTGCTAGCTTCTTGAAACTTGACACAATAAAGTAGTTTCACGTTCTATCTCTATGTTTTGTTTCCTCTTGATGTAGCCCTAAGCAGTGACTGGCGAGAAACACTTTCATGGAAAGGGGTTGCCAAGCTTCCAAAAATTACGAATCTCCAGAAATCTCAGCAAATACTTTTTCACCCAAACTGGATGATACTTTCAGGTAATGATCAGTACACTAAGGCGACTTGGTTTCCCAAATTTCGTTCTTCTATGTTGAAGCGTTCGTTTCCAGTAACAGTTTGAATTTTTAGGTTTCACTCTTTTAACTCCTATATTGATAGATGTATTTGGAACTCTAAATCCAACACGGTTTATGCTAGCTTCTTGAAACTTGACACAGTACAGTAGTTTCACGTTCCGTCTCTATGTATTGTTTCCTCTTGATGTAGCCCTAAGCAGTGACTGGCGAGAAACACTTTCATGGAAAGGGGTTGCCAAGCTTCCAAAAATTACGAATCTCCAGAAATCTCAGCAAATATTTTTTCACCCTAACTGGATGATACTTTCAGGTAATGATCAGTACACTAAGGCGACTTGGTTCCCCACATTTCGTTCTTCTACGTTGAAGCGTTCGTTTCCAGTAACAGTTTGAATTTTTAGGTTTCACTCTGTTTTCTCCTATATTGATAGATGTATTTGGAACTCTAAATCCAACACGGTTTGTGCTAGCTTCTTGAAACTTGACACAATAAAGTAGTTTCACGTTATATCTCTATGTTTTGTTTCCTCTTGATGTAGCCCTAAGCAGTGACTGGCGAGAAACCCTTTCATGGAAAGGGGTTGCCAAGCTTCCAAAAATTACGAATCTCCAGAAATCTCAGCAAATACTTTTTCACCCAAACTGGATGATACTTTCAGGTAATGATCAGTACACTAAGGCGACCTGGTTTCCCAAATTTCGTTCTTCTATGTTGAAGCGTTCGTTTCCAGTAACACTTTGAATTTTTAGGTTTCACTCTGTTTTCTCCTATATTGATAGATGTATTTGGAACTCTAAATCCAACACGGTTTGTGCTAGCTTCTTGAAAGTTGACACAATAAAGTAGTTTCACGTTCTATCTCTATGTTTTGTTTCCTCTTGATGTAGCCCTAAGCAGTGACTGGCGAGAAACACTTTCATGGAAAGGGGTTGCCAAGCTTCCAAAAATTACGAATCTCCAGAAATCTCAGCAAATACTTTTTCACCCAAACTGGATGATATTTTCAGGTAATGATCAGTACACTAAGGCGACTTGGTTTCCCAAATTTCGTTCTTCTATGTTGAAGCGTTTGTTTCCAGTAACAGTTTGAATTTTTAGGTTTCACTCTTTTTACTCCTATATTGATAGATGTATTTGGAACTCTAAATTTAACACGGTTTATGCTAGCTTCTTGAATCTTGACACAGTACAGTAGTTTCACGTTCCGTCTCTATGTATTGTTTCCTCTTGATGTAGCCCTAAGCAGTGACTGGCGAGAAACACTTTCATGGAAAGGGGTTGCCAAGCTTCCAAAAATTACGAATCTCCAGAAATCTCAGCAAATACTTTTTCACCGAAACTGGATGATACTTTCAGGTAATGATCAGTACACTAAGGCGACTTGGTTCCCAAAATTTCGTTCTTCTATGTTGAAGCATTCGTTTCCAGTAACAGTTTGAATTTTTAGGTTTCACTCTGTTTTCTCCTATATAGATAGATGTATTTGGAACTCTAAATCCAACACGGTTTGTGCTAGCTTCTTGAAACTTGACACAATAAAGTAGTTTCACGTTCTATCTCTATGTTTTGTTTCCTCTTGCTGTAGCCCTAAGCAGTGACTGGCGAGAAACACTTTCATGGAAAGGGGTTGCCAAGCTTCCAAAAATTACGAATCTCAAGAAATCTCAGCAAATATTTTTTCACCCTAACTGGATGATACTTTCAGGTAATGATCAGTACACTAAGGCGACTTGGTTCCCCACATTTCGTTCTTCTACGTTGAAGCGTTCGTTTCCAGTAACAGTTTGAATTTTTAGGTTTCACTCTGTTTTCTCCTATATTGATAGATGTATTTGGAACTCTAAATCCAACACGGTTTGTGCTAGCTTCTTGAAACTTGACACAATAAAGTAGTTTCACGTTATATCTCTATGTTTTGTTTCCTCTTGATGTAGCCCTAAGCAGTCACTGGCGAGAAACACTTTCATGGAAAGGGGTTGCCAAGCTTCCAAAAATTACGAATCTCCAGATATCTCAGCAAATACTTTTTCACCCAAACTGGATGATACTTTCAGGTAATGATCAGTACACTAAGGCAACTTGGTTTCCCAAATTTCGTTCTTCTATGTTGAAGCGTTCGTTTCCAGTAACACTTTGAATTTTTAGGTTTCACTCTGTTTTCTCCTATATTGATAGATGTATTTGGAACTCTAAATCCAACACGGTTTGTGCTAGCTTCTTGAAAGTTGACACAATAAAGTAGTTTCACGTTCTATCTCTATGTTTTGTTTCCTCTTGATGTAGCCCTAAGCAGTGACTGGCGAGAAACACTTTCATGGAAAGGGGTTGCCAAGCTTCCAAAAATTACGAATCTCCAGAAATCTCAGCAAATACTTTTTCACCCAAACTGGATGATATTTTCAGGTAATGATCAGTACACTAAGGCGACTTGGTTTCCCAAATTTCGTTCTTCTATGTTGAAGCGTTTGTTTCCAGTAACAGTTTGAATTTTTAGGTTTCACTCTTTTTACTCCTATATTGATAGATGTATTTGGAACTCTAAATTTAACACGGTTTATGCTAGCTTCTTGAATCTTGACACAGTACAGTAGTTTCACGTTCCGTCTCTATGTATTGTTTCCTCTTGATGTAGCCCTAAGCAGTGACTGGCGAGAAACACTTTCATGGAAAGGGGTTGCCAAGCTTCCAAAAATTACGAATCTCCAGAAATCTCAGCAAATACTTTTTCACCGAAACTGGATGATACTTTCAGGTAATGATCAGTACACTAAGGCGACTTGGTTCCCAAAATTTCGTTCTTCTATGTTGAAGCATTCGTTTCCAGTAACAGTTTGAATTTTTAGGTTTCACTCTGTTTTCTCCTATATAGATAGATGTATTTGGAACTCTAAATCCAACACGGTTTGTGCTAGCTTCTTGAAACTTGACACAATAAAGTAGTTTCACGTTCTATCTCTATGTTTTGTTTCCTCTTGCTGTAGCCCTAAGCAGTGACTGGCGAGAAACACTTTCATGGAAAGGGGTTGCCAAGCTTCCAAAAATTACGAATCTCAAGAAATCTCAGCAAATATTTTTTCACCCTAACTGGATGATACTTTCAGGTAATGATCAGTACACTAAGGCGACTTGGTTCCCCACATTTCGTTCTTCTACGTTGAAGCGTTCGTTTCCAGTAACAGTTTGAATTTTTAGGTTTCACTCTGTTTTCTCCTATATTGATAGATGTATTTGGAACTCTAAATCCAACACGGTTTGTGCTAGCTTCTTGAAACTTGACACAATAAAGTAGTTTCACGTTATATCTCTATGTTTTGTTTCCTCTTGATGTAGCCCTAAGCAGTCACTGGCGAGAAACACTTTCATGGAAAGGGGTTGCCAAGCTTCCAAAAATTACGAATCTCCAGATATCTCAGCAAATACTTTTTCACCCAAACTGGATGATACTTTCAGGTAATGATCAGTACACTAAGGCGACTTGGTTTCCCAAATTTCCTTCTTCTATGTTGTAGCGTTCGTTTCCAGTAACAGTTTGAATTTTTAGGTTTCACGCTGTTTACTCCTATATTGATAGATGTATTTGGAACTCTAAATCCAACACGGTTTATGCTAGCTTCTTGAAACTTGACACAGTACAGTAGTTTCACGTTCTATCTCTGTTTTGTTTCCTCTTGCTGTAGCCCTAAGCAGTGACTGGCGAGAAACACTTTCATGGAAAGGGGTTGCCAAGCTTCCAAAAATTACGAATCTCCAGAAATCTCAGCAAATACTTTTTCACCCAAACTGGATGATACTTTCAGGTAATGATCAGTACACTAAGGCGACTTGGTTCCAAAAATTTTGTTCTTCTATGTTGAAGCATTCGTTTCCAGTAACAGTTTGAATTTTTAGGTTTCACTCTGTTTTCTCCTATATTGATAGATGTTTTTGGAACTCTAAATCCAACACGGTTTGTGCTAGCTTCTTGAAACTTGACACAATAAAGTAGTTTCACGTTCTATCTCTATGTTTTGTTTCCTCTTGATGTAGCCCTAAGCAGTGACTGGCGAGAAACACTTTCATGGAAAGGGGTTGCCAAGCTTCCAAAAATTACGAATCTCCAGAAATCTCAGCAAATACTTTTTCACCCAAACTGGATGATACTTTCAGGTAATGATCAGTACACTAAGGCGACTTGGTTTCCCAAATTTCGTTCTTCTATGTTGAAGCGTTCGTTTCCAGTAACAGTTTGAATTTTTAGGTTTCACTCTGTTTACTCCTATATTGATAGATGTATTTGGAACTCTAAATCCAACACGGTTTGTGCTAGCTTCTTGAAACTTGACACAGTACAGTAGTTTCACGTTCTATCTCTGTTTTGATTCCTCTTGCTGTAGCCCTAAGTAGTGACTGGCGAGAAACACTTTCATGGAAAGGGGTTGCCAAGCTTCCAAAAATTACGAATCTCCAGAAATCTCAGCAAATACTTTTTCACCCAAACTGGATGATACTTTCAGGTAATGATCAGTACACTAAGGCGACTTGGTTCCCCACATTTCGTTCTTCTACGTTGAAGCGTTCGTTTCCAGTAACACTTTGAATTTTTGGTTTCACTCTGTTTTCTCTTATATTGATAGATGTATTTGGAACTCTAAATCCAACACGGTTTGTGCTAGCTTCTTGAAACTTGACACAATAAAGTAGTTTCACGTTCTATCTCTATGTTTTGTTTCCTCTTGATGTAGCCCTAAGCAGTGACTGGCGAGAAACACTTTCATGGAAAGGGGTTGCCAATCTTCCAAAAATTACGAATCTCCAGAAATCTCAGCAAATACTTTTTCACCCAAACTGGATGATACTTTCAGGTAATGATCAGTACACTAAGGCGACTTGGTTTCCCAAATTTCGTTCTTCTATGTTGAAGCGTTCGTTTCCAGTAACAGTTTGAACCTTTAGGTTTCACTCTGTTTACTCCTATATAGATAGATGTATTTGGAACTCTAAATCCAACACGGTTTATGCTAGCTTCTTGAAACTTGACACAGTACAGTAGTTTCACGTTCTATCTCTATGTATTGTTTCCTCTTGCTGTAGCCCTAAGCAGTGACTGGCGAGAAACATTTTCATGGAAAGGGGTTGCCAAGCTTCCAAAAATTACGAATCTCCAGAAATCTCAGCAAATACTTTTTCACCCAAACTGGATGATACTTTCAGGTAATGATCAGTACACTAAGGCGACTTGGTTCCCCACATTTCGTTCTTCTACGTTGAAGCGTTCGTTTCCAGTAACAGTTTGAATTTTTAGGTTTCACTCTGTTTTCTCCTATATTGATAGATGTATTTGGAACTCTAAATCCAACACGGTTTCTGCTAGCTTCTTGAAACTTGACACAATAAATTAGTTTCACGTTCTCTGTCTATGTTTTGTTTCCTCTTGATGTAGCCCTAAGCAGTGACTGGCGAGAAACACTTTCATGGAAAGGGGTTGCCAAGCTTCCAAAAATTACGAATCTCCAGAAATCTCCGCAAATACTTTTTCACCCAAACTGGATGATACTTTCAGGTAATGATCAGTACACTAAGGCGACTTGGTTCCCCACATTTCGTTCTTCTATGTTGAAGCGTTCGTTTCCAGTAACAGTTTGAATTTTTAGGTTTCACTCTGTTTTCTCCTATATTGATAGATGTATTTGGAACTCTAAATCCAACACGGTTTGTGCTAGCTTCTTGAAACTTGACACAATAAATTAGTTTCACGTTCTATCTCTATGTTTTGTTTCCTCTTTATGTAGCCCTAAGCAGTGACTGGCGAGAAACACTTTCATGGAAAGGGGTTGCCAAGCTTCCAAAAATTACGAATCTCCAGAAATCTCAGCAAATACTTTTTCACCCAAACTGGATGATACTTTCAGGTAATGATCAGTACACTAAGGCGACTTGGTTTCCCAAATTTCGTTCTTCTATGTTGAAGCGTTCGTTTCCAGTAACAGTTTGAATTTTTAGGTTTCACTCTGTTTACTCCTATATTGATAGATGTATTTGGAACTCTAAATCCAACACGGTTTGTGCTAGCTTCTTGAAACTTGACACAGTACAGTAGTTTCACGTTCTATCTCTGTTTTGATTCCTCTTGCTGTAGCCCTAAGTAGTGACTGGCGAGAAACACTTTCATGGAAAGGGGTTGCCAAGCTTCCAAAAATTACGAATCTCCAGAAATCTCAGCAAATACTTTTTCACCCAAACTGGATGATACTTTCAGGTAATGATCAGTACACTAAGGCGACTTGGTTCCCCACATTTCGTTCTTCTACGTTGAAGCGTTCGTTTCCAGTAACACTTTGAATTTTTGGTTTCACTCTGTTTTCTCTTATATTGATAGATGTATTTGGAACTCTAAATCCAACACGGTTTGTGCTAGCTTCTTGAAACTTGACACAATAAAGTAGTTTCACGTTCTATCTCTATGTTTTGTTTCCTCTTGATGTAGCCCTAAGCAGTGACTGGCGAGAAACACTTTCATGGAAAGGGGTTGCCAATCTTCCAAAAATTACGAATCTCCAGAAATCTCAGCAAATACTTTTTCACCCAAACTGGATGATACTTTCAGGTAATGATCAGTACACTAAGGCGACTTGGTTTCCCAAATTTCGTTCTTCTATGTTGAAGCGTTCGTTTCCAGTAACAGTTTGAACCTTTAGGTTTCACTCTGTTTACTCCTATATAGATAGATGTATTTGGAACTCTAAATCCAACACGGTTTATGCTAGCTTCTTGAAACTTGACACAGTACAGTAGTTTCACGTTCTATCTCTATGTATTGTTTCCTCTTGATGTAGCCCTAAGCAGTGACTGGCGAGAAACATTTTCATGGAAAGGGGTTGCCAAGCTTCCAAAAATTACGAATCTCCAGAAATCTCAGCAAATACTTTTTCACCCAAACTGGATGATACTTTCAGGTAATGATCAGTACACTAAGGCGACTTGGTTCCCCACATTTCGTTCTTCTACGTTGAAGCGTTCGTTTCCAGTAACAGTTTGAATTTTTAGGTTTCACTCTGTTTTCTCCTATATTGATAGATGTATTTGGAACTCTAAATCCAACACGGTTTGTGCTAGCTTCTTGAAACTTGACACAATAAAGTAGTTTCACGTTCTATCTCTATGTTTTGTTTCCTCTTGATGTAGCCCTAAGCAGTGACTGGCGAGAAACACTTTCATGGAAAGGGGTTGCCAAGCTTCCAAAAATTACGAATCTCCAGAAATCTCAGCAAATACTTTTTCACCCAAACTGGATGATACTTTCAGGTAATGATCAGTACACTAAGGCGACTTGGTTTCCCAAATTTCGTTCTTCTATGTTGAAGCGTTCGTTTCCAGTAACAGTTTGAACCTTTAGGTTTCACTCTGTTTACTCCTATATTGATAGATGTATTTGGAACTCTAAATCCAACACGGTTTGTGCTAGCTTCTTGAAACTTGACACAGTACAGTAGTTTCACGTTCTATCTCTATGTTTTGTTTCCTCTTGATGTAGCCCTAAGCAGTGACTGGCGAGAAACACTTTCATGGAAAGGGGTTGCCAAGCTTCCAAAAATTACGAATCTCCAGAAATCTCAGCAAATACTTTTTCACCCAAAATGGATGATACTTTCAGGTAATGATCAGTACACTAAGGCGACTTGGTTCCCAAAATTTCGTTCTTCTATGTTGAAGCATTCGTTTCCAGTAACAGTTTGAATTTTTAGGTTTCACTCTGTTTTCTCCTATATTGATAGATGTATTTGGAACTCTAAATCCAACACGGTTTGTGCTAGCTTCTTGAAACTTGACACAATAAAGTAGTTTCACGTTCTATCTCTATGTTTTGTTTCCTCTTGCTGTAGCCCTAAGCAGTGACTGGCGAGAAACACTTTCATGGAAAGGGGTTGCCAAGCTTCCAAAAATTACGAATCTCCAGAAATCTCAGCAAATACTTTTTCACCCAAACTGGATGATACTTTCAGGTAATGATCAGTACACTAAGGCGACTTGGTTCCCAAATTTTCGTTCTTCTATGTTGAAGCATTCGTTTCCAGTAACAGTTTGAATTTTTAGGTTTCACTCTGTTTTCTCCTATATTGATAGATGTATTTGGAACTCTAAATCCAACAGGGTTTGTGCTAGCTTCTTGAAACTTGACACAATAAAGTAGTTTCACGTTCTATCTCTATGTTTTGTTTCCTCTTGCTGTAGCCCTAAGCAGTGACTGGCGAGAAACACTTTCATGGAAAGGGGTTGCCAAGCTTCCAAAAATTACGAATCTCCAGAAATCTCAGCAAATACTTTTTCACCCAAACTGGATGATACTTTCAGGTAATGATCAGTACACTAAGGCGACTTGGTTCCCAAATTTTCGTTCTTCTATGTTGAAGCATTCGTTTCCACTAACAGTTTGAATTTTAGGTTTCACTCTGTTTTCTCCTATATTGATAGATGTATTTGGAACTCTAAATCCAACAGGGTTTGTGCTAGCTTCTTGAAACTTGACACAATAAAGTAGTTTCACGTTCTATCTCTATGTTTTGTTTCCTCTTGCTGTAGCCCTAAGCAGTGACTGGCGAGAAACACTTTCATGGAAAGGGGTTGCCAAGCTTCCAAAAATTACGAATCTCCAGAAATCTCAGCAAATACTTTTTCACCCAAACTGGATGATACTTTCAGGTAATGATCAGTACACTAAGGCGACTTGGTTCCCCACATTTCGTTCTTCTACGTTGAAGCGTTCGTTTCCAGTAACAGTTTGAATTTTTAGGTTTCACTCTGTTTTCTCCTATATTGATAGATGTATTTGGAACTCTAAATCCAACACGGTTTGTGCTAGCTTCTTGAAACTTGACACAATAAAGTAGTTTCACGTTCTATCTCTATGTTTTGTTTCCTGTTGCTGTAGCCCTAAGCAGTGACTGGCGAGAAACACTTTCATGGAAAGGGGTTGCCAAGCTTCCAAAAATTACGAATCTCCAGAAATCTCAGCAAATACTTTTTCACCCAAAATGGATGATACTTTCAGGTAATGATCAGTACACTAAGGCGACTTGGTTCCCCGCATGTCGTTCTGCTACGTTGAAGCATTCGTTTCCAGTAACAGTTTGAATTTTTAGGTTTCACTCTGTTTTCTCCTATATTGATAGATGTATTTGGAACTCTAAATCCAACACGGTTTGTGCTAGCTTCTTGAAACTTGACACAATAAAGTAGTTTCATGTTCTATCTCTATGTTTTGTTTCCTCTTGCTGTATCCCTAAGCAGTGACTGGCGAGAAACACTTTCATGGAAAGGTGTTGCCAAGCTTCCAAAAATTACGAATCTCCAGAAATCTCAGCAAATACTTTTTCACCCAAACTGGATGATACTTTCAGGTAATGATCAGTACACTAAGGCGACTTGGTTCCCCACATTTCGTTCTTCTACGTTGAAGCGTTCGTTTCCAGTAACAGTTTGAATTTTTAGGTGTCACTCTGTTTTCTCCTATATTGATAGATGTATTTGGAACTCTAAATCCAACACGGTTTGTGCTAGCTTCTTGAAACTTGACACAATAAAGTAGTTTCACGTTCTATCTCTATGTTTTGTTTCCTCTTGATGTAGCCCTAAGCAGTGACTGGCGAGAAACACTTTCATGGAAAAGGGTTGCCAAGCTTCCAAAAATTACGAATCTACAGAAATCTCAGCAAATACTTTTTCACCCAAAATGGATGATACTTTCAGGTAATGATCAGTACACTAAGGCGACTTGGTTTCCCAAATTTCGTTCTTCTATGTTGAAGCGTTCGTTTCCAGTAACAGTTTGAACCTTTAGGTTTCACTCTGTTTACTCCTATATTGATAGATGTATTTGGAACTCTAAATCCAACACGGTTTGTGCTAGCTTCTTGAAACTTGACAAAGTACAGTAGTTTCACGTTCTATCTCTATGTTTTGTTTCCTCTTGATGTAGCCCTAAGCAGTGACTGGCGAGAAACACTTTCATGGAAAGGGGTTGCCAAGCTTCCAAAAATTACGAATCTCCAGAAATCTCAGCAAATACTTTTTCACCCAAAATGGATGATACTTTCAGGTAATGATCAGTACACTAAGGCGACTTGGTTCCCAAAATTTCGTTCTTCTATGTTGAAGCATTCGTTTCCAGTAACAGTTTGAATTTTTAGGTTTCACTCTGTTTTCTCCTATATTGATAGATGTATTTGGAACTCTAAATCCAACACGGTTTGTGCTAGCTTCTTGAAACTTGACACAATAAAGTAGTTTCACGTTCTATCTCTATGTTTTGTTTCCTGTTGCTGTAGCCCTAAGCAGTGACTGGCGAGAAACACTTTCATGGAAAGGGGTTGCCAAGCTTCCAAAAATTACGAATCTCCAGAAATCTCAGCAAATACATTTTCACCCAAACTGGATGATACTTTCAGGTAATGATCAGTACACTAAGGCGACTTGGTTCCCCACATTTCGTTCTTCATGTTGAAGCGTTCGTTTCCAGTAACAGTTTGAATTTTTAGGTTTCACTCTGTTTTCTCCCATATTGATAGATGTATTTGGAACTCTAAATCCAACACAGTTTGTGCTAGTTTCTTGAAACTTGACACAATAAAGTAGTTTCACGTTCTATCTCTATGTTTTGTTTCCTGTTGCTGTAGCCCTAAGCAGTGACTGGCGAGAAACACTTTCATGGAAAGGGGTTGCCAAGCTTCCAAAAATTACGAATCTCCAGAAATCTCAGCAAATACTTTTTCACCCAAAATGGATGATACTTTCAGGTAATGATCAGTACACTAAGGCGACTTGGTTCCC
The DNA here is from genome assembly GCF_964194105.1 of Spermophilus citellus. Classification (NCBI taxonomy): domain Eukaryota; kingdom Metazoa; phylum Chordata; class Mammalia; order Rodentia; family Sciuridae; genus Spermophilus; species Spermophilus citellus. The sequence continues at coordinate 83,048,328 of NC_138189.1, forward strand.
CGCATGTCGTTCTGCTACGGTGAAGCGTTCATTTCCAGTAACAGTTTGAATTTTTAGGTTTCACTCTGTTTTCTCCTATATTGATAGATGTATTTGGAACTCTAAATCCAACACGGTTTGTGCTAGCTTCTTGAAACTTGACACAATAAAGTAGTTTCACGTTCTATCTCTATGTTTTGTTTCCTCTTGATGTAGCCCTAAGCAGTGACTGGCGAGAAACACTTTCATGGAAAGGGGTTGCCAAGCTTCCAAAAATTACGAATCTACAGAAATCTGAGCAAATACTTTTTCACCCAAAATGGATGATACTTTCAGGTAATGATCAGTACACTAAGGCGACTTGGTTTCCCAAATTTCGTTCTTCTATGTTGAAGCGTTCGTTTCCAGTAACAGTTTGAACCTTTAGGTTTCACTCTGTTTACTCCTATATTGATAGATGTATTTGGAACTCTAAATCCAACACGGTTTGTGCTAGCTTCTTGAAACTTGACACAGTACAGTAGTTTCACGTTCTATCTCTATGTTTTGTTTCCTCTTGATGTAGCCCTAAGCAGTGACTGGCGAGAAACACTTTCATGGAAAGGGGTTGCCAAGCTTCCAAAAATTACGAATCTCCAGAAATCTCAGCAAATACTTTTTCACCCAAACTGGATGATACTTTCAGGTAATGATCAGTACACTAAGGCGACTTGGTTTCCCAAATTTCGTTCTTCTATGTTGAAGCGTTCGTTTCCAGTAACAGTTTGAATTTTTAGGTTTCACTCTGTTTACTCCAATATTGATAGATGTATTTGGAACTCTAAATCCAACACGGTTTGTGCTAGCTTCTTGAAACTTGACACAGTACAGTAGTTTCACGTTCTATCTCTATGTTTTGTTTCCTCTTGATGTAGCCCTAAGCAGTGACTGGCGAGAAACACTTTCATGGAAAGGGGTTGCCAAGCTTCCAAAAATTACGAATCTCCAGAAATCTCAGCAAATACTTTTTCACCCAAAATGGATGATACTTTCAGGTAATGATCAGTACACTAAGGCGACTTGGTTCCCAAAATTTCGTTCTTCTATGTTGAAGCATTCGTTTCCAGTAACAGTTTGAATTTTTAGGTTTCACTCTGTTTTCTCCTATATTGATAGATGTATTTGGAACTCTAAATCCAACAGGGTTTGTGCTAGCTTCTTGAAACTTGACACAATAAAGTAGTTTCACGTTCTATCTCTATGTTTTGTTTCCTCTTGCTGTAGCCCTAAGCAGTGACTGGCGAGAAACACTTTCATGGAAAGGGGTTGCCAAGCTTCCAAAAATTACGAATCTCCAGAAATCTCAGCAAATACTTTTTCACCCAAACTGGATGATACTTTCAGGTAATGATCAGTACACTAAGGCGACTTGGTTCCCCACATTTCGTTCTTCTACGTTGAAGCGTTCGTTTCCAGTAACAGTTTGAATTTTTAGGTTTCACTCTGTTTTCTCCTATATTGATAGATGTATTTGGAACTCTAAATCCAACACGGTTTGTGCTAGCTTCTTGAAACTTGACACAATAAAGTAGTTTCACGTTCTATCTCTATGTTTTGTTTCCTGTTGCTGTAGCCCTAAGCAGTGACTGGCGAGAAACACTTTCATGGAAAGGGGTTGCCAAGCTTCCAAAAATTACGAATCTCCAGAAATCTCAGCAAATACTTTTTCACCCAAAATGGATGATACTTTCAGGTAATGATCAGTACACTAAGGCGACTTGGTTCCCCGCATGTCGTTCTGCTACGGTGAAGCGTTCGTTTCCAGTAACAGTTTGAATTTTTAGGTTTCACTCTGTTTTCTCCTATATTGATAGATGTATTTGGAACTCTAAATCCAACACGGTTTGTGCTAGCTTCTTGAAACTTGACACAATAAAGTAGTTTCACGTTCTATCTCTATGTTTTGTTTCCTCTTGATGTAGCCCTAAGCAGTGACTGGCGAGAAACACTTTCATGGAAAGGGGTTGCCAAGCTTCCAAAAATTACGAATCTACAGAAATCTCAGCAAATACTTTTTCACCCAAAATGGATGATACTTTCAGGTAATGATCAGTACACTAAGGCGACTTGGTTTCCCAAATTTCGTTCTTCTATGTTGAAGCGTTCGTTTCCAGTAACAGTTTGAACCTTTAGGTTTCACTCTGTTTACTCCTATATTGATAGATGTATTTGGAACTCTAAATCCAACACGGTTTGTGCTAGCTTCTTGAAACTTGACACAGTACAGTAGTTTCACGTTCTATCTCTATGTTTTGTTTCCTCTTGATGTAGCCCTAAGCAGTGACTGGCGAGAAACACTTTCATGGAAAGGGGTTGCCAAGCTTCCAAAAATTACGAATCTCCAGAAATCTCAGCAAATACTTTTTCACCCAAAATGGATGATACTTTCAGGTAATGATCAGTACACTAAGGCGACTTGGTTCCCAAAATTTCGTTCTTCTATGTTGAAGCATTCGTTTCCAGTAACAGTTTAAATTTTTAGGTTTCACTCTGTTTTCTCCTATATTGATAGATGTATTTGGAACTCTAAATCCAACACGGTTTGTGCTAGCTTCTTGAAACTTGACACAATAAAGTAGTTTCACGTTCTATCTCTATGTTTTGTTTCCTGTTGCTGTAGCCCTAAGCAGTGACTGGCGAGAAACACTTTCATGGAAAGGGGTTGCCAAGCTTCCAAAAATTACGAATCTCCAGAAATCTCAGCAAATACTTTTTCACCCAAAATGGATGATACTTTCAGGTAATGATCAGTACACTAAGGCGACTTGGTTCCCAAAATTTCGTTCTTCTATGTTGAAGCATTCGTTTCCAGTAACAGTTTGAATTTTTAGGTTTCACTCTGTTTTCTCCTATATTGATAGATGTATTTGGAACTCTAAATCCAACACGGTTTGTGCTAGCTTCTTGAAACTTGACACAATAAAGTAGTTTCACGTTCTATCTCTATGTTTTGTTTCCTCTTGATGTAGCCCTAAGCAGTGACTGGCGAGAAACACTTTCATGGAAAGGGGTTGCCAAGCTTCCAAAAATTACGAATCTCCAGAAATCTCAGCAAATACATTTTCACCCAAACTGGATGATACTTTCAGGTAATGATCAGTACACTAAGGCGACTTGGTTCCCCACATTTCGTTCTTCTATGTTGAAGCGTTCGTTTCCAGTAACAGTTTGAATTTTTAGGTTTCACTCTGTTTTCTCCCATATTGATAGATGTATTTGGAACTCTAAATCCAACACAGTTTGTGCTACCTTCTTGAAACTTGACACAATAAAGTAGTTTCACGTTCTATCTCTATGTTTTGTTTCCTGTTGCTGTAGCCCTAAGCAGTGACTGGCGAGAAACACTTTCATGGAAAGGGGTTGCCAAGCTTCCAAAAATTACGAATCTCCAGAAATCTCAGCAAATACTTTTTCACCCAAAATGGATGATACTTTCAGGTAATGATCAGTACACTAAGGCGACTTGGTTCCCCACATGTCGTTCTGCTATGTTCAAGCGTTCGTTTCCAGTAACAGTTTGAATTTTTAGGTTTCACTCTGTTTTCTCCTATATTGATAGATGTATTTGGAACTCTAAGTCCAACACGGTTTGTGCTAGCTTCTTGAAACTTGACACAATAAAGTAGTTTCACGTTCTATCTCTATGTTTTGTTTCCTCTTGATGTAGCCCTAAGCAGTGACTGGCGAGAAACACTTTCATGGAAAGGGGTTGCCAAGCTTCCAAAAATTACGAATCTCCAGAAATCTCAGCAAATACTTTTTCACCCAAACTGGATGATACTTTCAGGTAATGATCAGTACACTAAGGCGACTTGGTTCCCAAAATTTCGTTCTTCTATGTTGAAGCATTCGTTTCCAGTAACAGTTTGAATTTTTAGGTTTCACTCTGTTTTCTCCTATATTGATAGATGTATTTGGAACTCTAAATCCAACACGGTTTGTGCTAGCTTCTTGAAACTTGACACAATAAAGTAGTTTCACGTTCTATCTCTATGTTTTGTTTCCTCTTGATGTAGCCCTAAGCAGTGACTGGCGAGAAACACTTTCATGGAAAGGGGTTGCCAAGCTTCCAAAAATTACGAATCTCCAGAAATCTCAGCAAATACATTTTCACCCAAACTGGATGATACTTTCAGGTAATGATCAGTACACTAAGGCGACTTGGTTCCCCACATTTCGTTCTTCTATGTTGAAGCGTTCGTTTCCAGTAACAGTTTGAATTTTTAGGTTTCACTCTGTTTTCTCCCATATTGATAGATGTATTTGGAACTCTAAATCCAACACAGTTTGTGCTAGCTTCTTGAAACTTGACACAATAAAGTAGTTTCACGTTCTATCTCTATGTTTTGTTTCCTGTTGCTGTAGCCCTAAGCAGTGACTGGCGAGAAACACTTTCATGGAAAGGGGTTGCCAAGCTTCCAAAAATTACGAATCTCCAGAAATCTCAGCAAATACTTTTTCACCCAAAATGGATGATACTTTCAGGTAATGATCAGTACACTAAGGCGACTTGGTTCCCCACATGTCGTTCTGCTATGTTCAAGCGTTCGTTTCCAGTAACAGTTTGAATTTTTAGGTTTCACTCTGTTTTCTCCTATATTGATAGATGTATTTGGAACTCTAAATCCAACACGGTTTGTGCTAGCTTCTTGAAACTTGACACAATAAAGTAGTTTCACGTTCTATCTCTATGTTTTGTTTCCTCTTGATGTAGCCCTAAGCAGTGACTGGCGAGAAACACTTTCATGGAAAGGGGTTGCCAAGCTTCCAAAAATTACGAATCTCCAGAAATCTCAGCAAATACTTTTTCACCCAAACTGGATGATACTTTCAGGTAATGATCAGTACACTAAGGCGACTTGGTTCCCCACATTTCGTTCATCTACGTTGAAGCGTTCGTTTCCAGTAACAGTTTGAATTTTTGGTTTCACTCTGTTTTCTCTTATATTGATAGATGTATTTGGAACTCTAAATCCAACACGGTTTGTGCTAGCTTCTTGAAACTTGACACAATAAAGTAGTTTCACGTTCTATCTCTATGTTTTGTTTCCTCTTGATGTAGCCCTAAGCAGTGACTGGCGAGAAACACTTTCATGGAAAGGGGTTGCCAAGCTTCCAAAAATTACGAATCTCCAGAAATCTCAGCAAATACTTTTTCACCCAAACTGGATGATACTTTCAGGTAATGATCAGTACACTAAGGCGACTTGGTTTCCCAAATTTCGTTCTTCTATGTTGAAGCGTTCGTTTCCAGTAACAGTTTGAATTTTTAGGTTTCACTCTGTTTACTCCAATATTGATAGATGTATTTGGAACTCTAAATCCAACACGGTTTGTGCTAGCTTCTTGAAACTTGACACAATAAAGTAGTTTCACGTTCTATCTCTATGTTTTGTTTCCTCTTGATGTAGCCCTAAGCAGTGACTGGCGAGAAACACTTTCATGGAAAGGGGTTGCCAAGCTTCCAAAAATTACGAATCTCCAGAAATCTCAGCAAATACTTTTTCACCCAAACTGGATGATACTTTCAGGTAATGATCAGTACACTAAGTCGACTTGGTTCCCCACATTTCGTTCATCTACGTTGAAGCGTTCGTTTCCAGTAACAGTTTGAATTTTTGGTTTCACTCTGTTTTCTCTTATATTGATAGATGTATTTGGAACTCTAAATCCAACACGGTTTGTGCTAGCTTCTTGAAACTTGACACAATAAAGTAGTTTCACGTTCTATCTCTATGTTTTGTTTCCTCTTGATGTAGCCCTAAGCAGTGACTGGCGAGAAACACTTTCATGGAAAGGGGTTGCCAAGCTTCCAAAAATTACGAATCTCCAGAAATCTCAGCAAATACTTTTTCACCCAAACTGGATGATACTTTCAGGTAATGATCAGTACACTAAGGCGACTTGGTTTCCCAAATTTCGTTCTTCTATGTTGAAGCGTTCGTTTCCAGTAACAGTTTGAATTTTTAGGTTTCACTCTGTTTACTCCAATATTGATAGATGTATTTGGAACTCTAAATCCAACACGGTTTGTGCTAGCTTCTTGAAACTTGACACAGTACAGTAGTTTCACGTTCTATCTCTATGTTTTGTTTCCTCTTGATGTAGCCCTAAGCAGTGACTGGCGAGAAACACTTTCATGGAAAGGGGTTGCCAAGCTTCCAAAAATTACGAATCTCCAGAAATCTCAGCAAATACTTTTTCACCCAAAATGGATGATACTTTCAGGTAATGATCAGTACACTAAGGCGACTTGGTTCCCAAAATTTCGTTCTTCTATGTTGAAGCATTCGTTTCCAGTAACAGTTTGAATTTTTAGGTTTCACTCTGTTTTCTCCTATATTGATAGATGTATTTGGAACTCTAAATCCAACACGGTTTGTGCTAGCTTCTTGAAACTTGACACAATAAAGTAGTTTCACGTTCTATCTCTATGTTTTGTTTCCTCTTGCTGTAGCCCTAAGCAGTGACTGGCGAGAAACACTTTCATGGAAAGGGGTTGCCAAGCTTCCAAAAATTACGAATCTCCAGAAATCTCAGCAAATACTTTTTCACCCAAACTGGATGATACTTTCAGGTAATGATCAGTACACTAAGGCGACTTGGTTCCCAAATTTTTGTTCTTCTATGTTGAAGCATTCGTTTCCAGTAACAGTTTGAATTTTTAGGTTTCACTCTGTTTTCTCCTATATTGATAGATGTATTTGGAACTCTAAATCCAACAGGGTTTGTGCTAGCTTCTTGAAACTTGACACAATAAAGTAGTTTCACGTTCTATCTCTATGTTTTGTTTCCTCTTGCTGTAGCCCTAAGCAGTGACTGGCGAGAAACACTTTCATGGAAAGGGGTTGCCAAGCTTCCAAAAATTACGAATCTCCAGAAATCTCAGCAAATACTTTTTCACCCAAACTGGATGATACTTTCAGGTAATGATAAGTACACTAAGGCGACTTGGTTCCCCACATTTCGTTCTTCTACGTTGAAGCGTTCGTTTCCAGTAACAGTTTGAATTTTTGGTTTCACTCTGTTTTCTCTTATATTGATAGATGTATTTGGAACTCTAAATCCAACACGGTTTGTGCTAGCTTCTTGAAACTTGACACAATAAAGTAGTTTCACGTTCTATCTCTATGTTTTGTTTCCTCTTGATGTAGCCCTAAGCAGTGACTGGCGAGAAACACTTTCATGGAAAGGGGTTGCCAAGCTTCCAAAAATTACGAATCTCCAGAAATCTCAGCAAATACTTTTTCACCCAAACTGGATGATACTTTCAGGTAATGATCAGTACACTAAGGCGACTTGGTTTCCCAAATTTCGTTCTTCTATGTTGAAGCGTTCGTTTCCAGTAACAGTTTGAATTTTTAGGTTTCACTCTGTTTACTCCAATATTGATAGATGTATTTGGAACTCTAAATCCAACACGGTTTGTGCTAGCTTCTTGAAACTTGACACAGTACAGTAGTTTCACGTTCTATCTCTATGTTTTGTTTCCTCTTGATGTAGCCCTAAGCAGTGACTGGCGAGAAACACTTTCATGGAAAGGGGTTGCCAAGCTTCCAAAAATTACGAATCTCCAGAAATCTCAGCAAATACTTTTTCACCCAAAATGGATGATACTTTCAGGTAATGATCAGTACACTAAGGCGACTTGGTTCCCAAAATTTCGTTCTTCTATGTTGAAGCATTCGTTTCCAGTAACAGTTTGAATTTTTAGGTTTCACTCTGTTTTCTCCTATATTGATAGATGTATTTGGAACTCTAAATCCAACAGGGTTTGTGCTAGCTTCTTGAAACTTGACACAATAAAGTAGTTTCACGTTCTATCTCTATGTTTTGTTTCCTCTTGCTGTAGCCCTAAGCAGTGACTGGCGAGAAACACTTTCATGGAAAGGGGTTGCCAAGCTTCCAAAAATTACGAATCTCCAGAAATCTCAGCAAATACTTTTTCACCCAAACTGGATGATACTTTCAGGTAATGATCAGTACACTAAGGCGACTTGGTTCCCCACATTTCGTTCTTCTACGTTGAAGCGTTCGTTTCCAGTAACAGTTTGAATTTTTAGGTTTCACTCTGTTTTCTCCTATATTGATAGATGTATTTGGAACTCTAAATCCAACACGGTTTGTGCTAGCTTCTTGAAACTTGACACAATAAAGTAGTTTCACGTTCTATCTCTATGTTTTGTTTCCTGTTGCTGTAGCCCTAAGCAGTGACTGGCGAGAAACACTTTCATGGAAAGGGGTTGCCAAGCTTCCAAAAATTACGAATCTCCAGAAATCTCAGCAAATACTTTTTCACCCAAAATGGATGATACTTTCAGGTAATGATCAGTACACTAAGGCGACTTGGTTCCCCGCATGTCGTTCTGCTACGGTGAAGCGTTCGTTTCCAGTAACAGTTTGAATTTTTAGGTTTCACTCTGTTTTCTCCTATATTGATAGATGTATTTGGAACTCTAAATCCAACACGGTTTGTGCTAGCTTCTTGAAACTTGACACAATAAAGTAGTTTCACGTTCTATCTCTATGTTTTGTTTCCTCTTGATGTAGCCCTAAGCAGTGACTGGCGAGAAACACTTTCATGGAAAGGGGTTGCCAAGCTTCCAAAAATTACGAATCTACAGAAATCTCAGCAAATACTTTTTCACCCAAAATGGATGATACTTTCAGGTAATGATCAGTACACTAAGGCGACTTGGTTTCCCAAATTTCGTTCTTCTATGTTGAAGCGTTCGTTTCCAGTAACAGTTTGAACCTTTAGGTTTCACTCTGTTTACTCCTATATTGATAGATGTATTTGGAACTCTAAATCCAACACGGTTTGTGCTAGCTTCTTGAAACTTGACACAGTACAGTAGTTTCACGTTCTATCTCTATGTTTTGTTTCCTCTTGATGTAGCCCTAAGCAGTGACTGGCGAGAAACACTTTCATGGAAAGGGGTTGCCAAGCTTCCAAAAATTACGAATCTCCAGAAATCTCAGCAAATACTTTTTCACCCAAAATGGATGATACTTTCAGGTAATGATCAGTACACTAAGGCGACTTGGTTCCCAAAATTTCGTTCTTCTATGTTGAAGCATTCGTTTCCAGTAACAGTTTGAATTTTTAGGTTTCACTCTGTTTTCTCCTATATTGATAGATGTATTTGGAACTCTAAATCCAACACGGTTTGTGCTAGCTTCTTGAAACTTGACACAATAGAGTAGTTTCACGTTCTATCTCTATGTTTTGTTTCCTGTTGCTGTAGCCCTAAGCAGTGACTGGCGAGAAACACTTTCATGGAAAGGGGTTGCCAAGCTTCCAAAAATTACGAATCTCCAGAAATCTCAGCAAATACATTTTCACCCAAACTGGATGATACTTTCAGGTAATGATCAGTACACTAAGGCGACTTGGTTCCCCACATTTCGTTCTTCATGTTGAAGCGTTCGTTTCCAGTAACAGTTTGAATTTTTAGGTTTCACTCTGTTTTCTCCCATATTGATAAATGTATTTGGAACTCTAAATCCAACACAGTTTGTGCTAGTTTCTTGAAACTTGACACAATAAAGTAGTTTCACGTTCTATCTCTATGTTTTGTTTCCTGTTGCTGTAGCCCTAAGCAGTGACTGGCGAGAAACACTTTCATGGAAAGGGGTTGCCAAGCTTCCAAAAATTACGAATCTCCAGAAATCTCAGCAAATACTTTTTCACCCAAAATGGATGATACTTTCAGGTAATGATCAGTACACTAAGGCGACTTGGTTCCCCGCATGTCGTTCTGCTACGGTGAAGCGTTCATTTCCAGTAACAGTTTGAATTTTTAGGTTTCACTCTGTTTTCTCCTATATTGATAGATGTATTTGGAACTCTAAATCCAACACGGTTTGTGCTAGCTTCTTGAAACTTGACACAATAAAGTAGTTTCACGTTCTATCTCTATGTTTTGTTTCCTCTTGATGTAGCCCTAAGCAGTGACTGGCGAGAAACACTTTCATGGAAAGGGGTTGCCAAGCTTCCAAAAATTACGAATCTACAGAAATCTCAGCAAATACTTTTTCACCCAAACTGGATGATACTTTCAGGTAATGATCAGTACACTAAGGCGACTTGGTTTCCCAAATTTCGTTCTTCTATGTTGAAGCGTTCGTTTCCAGTAACAGTTTGAACCTTTAGGTTTCACTCTGTTTACTCCTATATTGATAGATGTATTTGGAACTCTAAATCCAACACGGTTTGTGCTAGCTTCTTGAAACTTGACACAGTACAGTAGTTTCACGTTCTATCTCTATGTTTTGTTTCCTCTTGATGTAGCCCTAAGCAGTGACTGGCGAGAAACACTTTCATGGAAAGGGGTTGCCAAGCTTCCAAAAATTACGAATCTCCAGAAATCTCAGCAAATACTTTTTCACCCAAAATGGATGATACTTTCAGGTAATGATCAGTACACTAAGGCGACTTGGTTCCCAAAATTTCGTTCTTCTATGTTGAAGCATTCGTTTCCAGTAACAGTTTGAATTTTTAGGTTTCACTCTGTTTTCTCCTATATTGATAGATGTATTTGGAACTCTAAATCCAACACGGTTTGTGCTAGCTTCTTGAAACTTGACACAATAAAGTAGTTTCACGTTCTATCTCTATGTTTTGTTTCCTCTTGATGTAGCCCTAAGCAGTGACTGGCGAGAAACACTTTCATGGAAAGGGGTTGCCAAGCTTCCAAAAATTACGAATCTCCAGAAATCTCAGCAAATACATTTTCACCCAAACTGGATGATACTTTCAGGTAATGATCAGTACACTAAGGTGACTTGGTTCCCCACATTTCGTTCTTCTATGTTGAAGCGTTCGTTTCCAGTAACAGTTTGAATTTTTAGGTTTCACTCTGTTTTCTCCCATATTGATAGATGTATTTGGAACTCTAAATCCAACACAGTTTGTGCTAGCTTCTTGAAACTTGACACAATAAAGTAGTTTCACGTTCTATCTCTATGTTTTGTTTCCTGTTGCTGTAGCCCTAAGCAGTGACTGGCGAGAAACACTTTCATGGAAAGGGGTTGCCAAGCTTCCAAAAATTACGAATCTCCAGAAATCTCAGCAAATACTTTTTCACCCAAAATGGATGATACTTTCAGGTAATGATCAGTACACTAAGGCGACTTGGTTCCCCACATGTCGTTCTGCTATGTTCAAGCGTTCGTTTCCAGTAACAGTTTGAATTTTTAGGTTTCACTCTGTTTTCTCCTATATTGATAGATGTATTTGGAACTCTAAATCCAACACGGTTTGTGCTAGCTTCTTGAAACTTGACACAATAAAGTAGTTTCACGTTCTATCTCTATGTTTTGTTTCCTCTTGATGTAGCCCTAAGCAGTGACTGGCGAGAAACACTTTCATGGAAAGGGGTTGCCAAGCTTCCAAAAATTACGAATCTCCAGAAATCTCAGCAAATACTTTTTCACCCAAACTGGATGATACTTTCAGGTAATGATCAGTACACTAAGGCGACTTGGTTCCCCACATTTCGTTCATCTACGTTGAAGCGTTCGTTTCCAGTAACAGTTTGAATTTTTGGTTTCACTGTGTTTTCTCTTATATTGATAGATGTATTTGGAACTCTAAATCCAACACGGTTTGTGCTAGCTTCTTGAAACTTGACACAATAAAGTAGTTTCACGTTCTATCTCTATGTTTTGTTTCCTCTTGATGTAGCCCTAAGCAGTGACTGGCGAGAAACACTTTCATGGAAAGGGGTTGCCAAGCTTCCAAAAATTACGAATCTCCAGAAATCTCAGCAAATACTTTTTCACCCAAACTGGATGATACTTTCAGGTAATGATCAGTACACTAAGGCGACTTGGTTTCCCAAATTTCGTTCTTCTATGTTGAAGCGTTCGTTTCCAGTAACAGTTTGAATTTTTAGGTTTCACTCTGTTTACTCCAATATTGATAGATGTATTTGGAACTCTAAATCCAACACGGTTTGTGCTAGCTTCTTGAAACTTGACACAATAAAGTAGTTTCACGTTCTATCTCTATGTTTTGTTTCCTCTTGATGTAGCCCTAAGCAGTGACTGGCGAGAAACACTTTCATGGAAAGGGGTTGCCAAGCTTCCAAAAATTACGAATCTCCAGAAATCTCAGCAAATACTTTTTCACCCAAACTGGATGATACTTTCAGGTAATGATCAGTACACTAAGGCGACTTGGTTCCCCACATTTCGTTCATCTACGTTGAAGCGTTCGTTTCCAGTAACAGTTTGAATTTTTGGTTTCACTCTGTTTTCTCTTATATTGATAGATGTATTTGGAACTCTAAATCCAACACGGTTTGTGCTAGCTTCTTGAAACTTGACACAATAAAGTAGTTTCACGTTCTATCTCTACGTTTTGTTTCCTCTTGATGTAGCCCTAAGCAGTGACTGGCGAGAAACACTTTCATGGAAAGGGGTTGCCAAGCTTCCAAAAATTACGAATCTCCAGAAATCTCAGCAAATACTTTTTCACCCAAACTGGATGATACTTTCAGGTAATGATCAGTACACTAAGGCGACTTGGTTCCCCGCATGTCATTCTGCTACGGTGAAGCGTTCGTTTCCAGTAACAGTTTGAATTTTTAGGTTTCACTCTGTTTTCTCCTATATTGATAGATGTATTTGGAACTCTAAATCCAACACGGTTTGTGCTAGCTTCTTGAAACTTGACACAATAAAGTAGTTTCACGTTCTATCTCTATGTTTTGTTTCCTCTTGCTGTAGCCCTAAGCAGTGACTGGCGAGAAACACTTTCATGGAAAGGGGTTGCCAAGCTTCCAAAAATTACGAATCTCCAAAAATCTCAGCAAATACTTTTTCACCCAAACTGGATGATACTTTCAGGTAATGATAAGTACACTAAGGCGACTTGGTTCCCCACATTTCGTTCTTCTACGTTGAAGCGTTCGTTTCCAGTAACAGTTTGAATTTTTGGTTTCACTCTGTTTTCTCTTATATTGATAGATGTATTTGGAACTCTAAATCCAACACGGTTTGTGCTAGCTTCTTGAAACTTGACACAATAAAGTAGTTTCACGTTCTATCTCTATGTTTTGTTTCCTTTTGATGTAGCCCTAAGCAGTGACTGGCGAGAAACACTTTCATGGAAAGGGGTTGCCAAGCTTCCAAAAATTACGAATCTCCAGAAATCTCAGCAAATACTTTTTCACCCAAACTGGATGATACTTTCAGGTAATGATCAGTACACTAAGGCGACTTGGTTTCCCAAATTTCGTTCTTCTATGTTGAAGCGTTCGTTTCCAGTAACAGTTTGAACCTTTAGGTTTCACTCTGTTTACTCCTATATTGATAGATGTATTTGGAACTCTAAATCCAACACGGTTTGTGCTAGCTTCTTGAAACTTGACACAGTACAGTAGTTTCACGTTCTATCTCTATGTTTTGTTTCCTCTTGATGTAGCCCTAAGCAGTGACTGGCGAGAAACACTTTCATGGAAAGGGGTTGCCAAGCTTCCAAAAATTACGAATCTCCAGAAATCTCAGCAAATACTTTTTCACCCAAACTGGATGATACTTTCAGGTAATGATCAGTACACTAAGGCGACTTGGTTCCCCACATTTCGTTCATCTACGTTGAAGCGTTCGTTTCCAGTAACAGTTTGAATTTTTGGTTTCACTCTGTTTTCTCTTATATTGATAGATGTATTTGGAACTCTAAATCCAACACGGTTTGTGCTAGCTTCTTGAAACTTGACACAATAAAGTAGTTTCACGTTCTATCTCTATATTTTGTTTCCTCTTGATGTAGCCCTAAGCAGTGACTGGCGAGAAACACTTTCATGGAAAGGGGTTGCCAAGCTTCCAAAAATTACGAATCTCCAGAAATCTCAGCAAATACTTTTTCACCCAAACTGGATGATACTTTCAGGTAATGATCAGTACACTAAGGCGACTTGGTTTCCCAAATTTCGTTCTTCTATGTTGAAGCGTTCGTTTCCAGTAACAGTTTGAATTTTTAGGTTTCACTCTGTTTACTCCAATATTGATAGATGTATTTGGAACTCTAAATCCAACACGGTTTGTGCTAGCTTCTTGAAACTTGACACAGTACAGTAGTTTCACGTTCTATCTCTATGTTTTGTTTCCTCTTGATGTAGCCCTAAGCAGTGACTGGCGAGAAACACTTTCATGGAAAGGGGTTGCCAAGCTTCCAAAAATTACGAATCTCCAGAAATCTCAGCAAATACTTTTTCACCCAAACTGGATGATACTTTCAGGTAATGATCAGTACACTAAGGCGACTTGGTTCCCAAAATTTCGTTCTTCTATGTTGAAGCATTCGTTTCCAGTAACAGTTTGAATTTTTAGGTTTCACTCTGTTTTCTCCTATATTGATAGATGTATTTGGAACTCTAAATCCAACACAGTTTGTGCTAGCTTCTTGAAACTTGACACAATAAAGTAGTTTCACGTTCTATCTCTATGTTTTGTTTCCTGTTGCTGTAGCCCTAAGCAGTGACTGGCGAGAAACACTTTCATGGAAAGGGGTTGCCAAGCTTCCAAAAATTACGAATCTCCAGAAATCTCAGCAAATACTTTTTCACCCAAACTGGATGATACTTTCAGGTAATGATCAGTACACTAAGGCGACTTGGTTCCCAAATTTTTGTTCTTCTATGTTGAAGCATTCGTTTCCAGTAACAGTTTGAATTTTTAGGTTTCACTCTGTTTTCTCCTATATTGATAGATGTATTTGGAACTCTAAATCCAACAGGGTTTGTGCTAGCTTCTTGAAACTTGACACAATAAAGTAGTTTCACGTTCTATCTCTATGTTTTGTTTCCTCTTGCTGTAGCCCTAAGCAGTGACTGGCGAGAAACACTTTCATGGAAAGGGGTTGCCAAGCTTCCAAAAATTACGAATCTCCAGAAATCTCAGCAAATACTTTTTCACCCAAACTGGATGATACTTTCAGGTAATGATCAGTACACTAAGGCGACTTGGTTCCCCACATTTCGTTCTTCTACGTTGAAGCGTTCGTTTCCAGTAACAGTTTGAATTTTTAGGTTTCACTCTGTTTTCTCCTATATTGATAGATGTATTTGGAACTCTAAATCCAACACGGTTTGTGCTAGCTTCTTGAAACTTGACACAATAAAGTAGTTTCACGTTCTATCACTATGTTTTGTTTCCTGTTGCTGTAGCCCTAAGCAGTGACTGGCGAGAAACACTTTCATGGAAAGGGGTTGCCAAGCTTCCAAAAATTACGAATCTCCAGAAATCTCAGCAAATACTTTTTCACCCAAAATGGATGATACTTTCAGGTAATGATCAGTACACTAAGGCGACTTGGTTCCCCGCATGTCGTTCTGCTACGGTGAAGCGTTCGTTTCCAGTAACAGTTTGAATTTTTAGGTTTCACTCTGTTTTCTCCTATATTGATAGATGTATTTGGAACTCTAAATCCAACACGGTTTGTGCTAGCTTCTTGAAACTTGACACAATAAAGTAGTTTCACGTTCTATCTCTATGTTTTGTTTCCTCTTGATGTAGCCCTAAGCAGTGACTGGCGAGAAACACTTTCATGGAAAGGGGTTGCCAAGCTTCCAAAAATTACGAATCTCCAAAAATCTCAGCAAATACTTTTTCACCCAAACTGGATGATACTTTCAGGTAATGATAAGTACACTAAGGCGACTTGGTTCCCCACATTTCGTTCTTCTACGTTGAAGCGTTCGTTTCCAGTAACAGTTTGAATTTTTGGTTTCACTCTGTTTTCTCTTATATTGATAGATGTATTTGGAACTCTAAATCCAACACGGTTTGTGCTAGCTTCTTGAAACTTGACACAATAAAGTAGTTTCACGTTCTATCTCTATGTTTTGTTTCCTCTTGATGTAGCCCTAAGCAGTGACTGGCGAGAAACACTTTCATGGAAAGGGGTTGCCAAGCTTCCAAAAATTACGAATCTCCAGAAATCTCAGCAAATACTTTTTCACCCAAACTGGATGATACTTTCAGGTAATGATCAGTACACTAAGGCGACTTGGTTTCCCAAATTTCGTTCTTCTATGTTGAAGCGTTCGTTTCCAGTAACAGTTTGAACCTTTAGGTTTCACTCTGTTTACTCCTATATTGATAGATGTATTTGGAACTCTAAATCCAACACGGTTTGTGCTAGCTTCTTGAAACTTGACACAGTACAGTAGTTTCACGTTCTATCTCTATGTTTTGTTTCCTCTTGATGTAGCCCTAAGCAGTGACTGGCGAGAAACACTTTCATGGAAAGGGGTTGCCAAGCTTCCAAAAATTACGAATCTCCAGAAATCTCAGCAAATACTTTTTCACCCAAAATGGATGATACTTTCAGGTAATGATCAGTACACTAAGGCGACTTGGTTCCCCGCATGTTGTTCTGGTACGGTGAAGCGTTCGTTTCCAGTAACAGTTTGAATTTTTAGGTTTCACTCTGTTTTCTCCCATATTGATAGATGTATTTGGAACTCTAAATCCAACACAGTTTGTGCTAGCTTCTTGAAACTTGACACAATAAAGTAGTTTCACGTTCTATCTCTATGTTTTGTTTCCTGTTGCTGTAGCCCTAAGCAGTGACTGGCGAGAAACACTTTCATGGAAAGGGGTTGCCAAGCTTCCAAAAATTACGAATCTCCAGAAATCTCAGCAAATACTTTTTCACCCAAACTGGATGATACTTTCAGGTAATGATCAGTACACTAAGGCGACTTGGTTCCCCACATTTCGTTCTTCATGTTGAAGCGTTCGTTTCCAGTAACAGTTTGAATTTTTAGGTTTCACTCTGTTTTCTCCCATATTGATAGATGTATTTGGAACTCTAAATCCAACACAGTTTGTGCTAGTTTCTTGAAACTTGACACAATAAAGTAGTTTCACGTTCTATCTCTATGTTTTGTTTCCTGTTGCTGTAGCCCTAAGCAGTGACTGGCGAGAAACACTTTCATGGAAAGGGGTTGCCAAGCTTCCAAAAATTACGAATCTCCAGAAATCTCAGCAAATACTTTTTCACCCAAAATGGATGATACTTTCAGGTAATGATCAGTACACTAAGGCGACTTGGTTCCCCGCATGTCGTTCTGCTACGGTGAAGCGTTCATTTCCAGTAACAGTTTGAATTTTTAGGTTTCACTCTGTTTTCTCCTATATTGATAGATGTATTTGGAACTCTAAATCCAACACGGTTTGTGCTAGCTTCTTGAAACTTGACACAATAAAGTAGTTTCACGTTCTATCTCTATGTTTTGTTTCCTCTTGATGTAGCCCTAAGCAGTGACTGGCGAGAAACACTTTCATGGAAAGGGGTTGCCAAGCTTCCAAAAATTACGAATCTACAGAAATCTCAGCAAATACTTTTTCACCCAAAATGGATGATACTTTCAGGTAATGATCAGTACACTAAGGCGACTTGGTTTCCCAAATTTCGTTCTTCTATGTTGAAGCGTTCGTTTCCAGTAACAGTTTGAACCTTTAGGTTTCACTCTGTTTACTCCTATATTGATAGATGTATTTGGAACTCTAAATCCAACACGGTTTGTGCTAGCTTCTTGAAACTTGACACAGTACAGTAGTTTCACGTTCTATCTCTATGTTTTGTTTCCTCTTGATGTAGCCCTAAGCAGTGACTGGCGAGAAACACTTTCATGGAAAGGGGTTGCCAAGCTTCCAAAAATTACGAATCTCCAGAAATCTCAGCAAATACTTTTTCACCCAAACTGGATGATACTTTCAGGTAATGATCAGTACACTAAGGCGACTTGGTTTCCCAAATTTCGTTCTTCTATGTTGAAGCGTTCGTTTCCAGTAACAGTTTGAATTTTTAGGTTTCACTCTGTTTACTCCAATATTGATAGATGTATTTGGAACTCTAAATCCAACACGGTTTGTGCTAGCTTCTTGAAACTTGACACAGTACAGTAGTTTCACGTTCTATCTCTATGTTTTGTTTCCTCTTGATGTAGCCCTAAGCAGTGACTGGCGAGAAACACTTTCATGGAAAGGGGTTGCCAAGCTTCCAAAAATTACGAATCTCCAGAAATCTCAGCAAATACTTTTTCACCCAAAATGGATGATACTTTCAGGTAATGATCAGTACACTAAGGCGACTTGGTTCCCAAAATTTCGTTCTTCTATGTTGAAGCATTCGTTTCCAGTAACAGTTTGAATTTTTAGGTTTCACTCTGTTTTCTCCTATATTGATAGATGTATTTGGAACTCTAAATCCAACACGGTTTGTGCTAGCTTCTTGAAACTTGACACAATAAAGTAGTTTCACGTTCTATCTCTATGTTTTGTTTCCTCTTGCTGTAGCCCTAAGCAGTGACTGGCGAGAAACACTTTCATGGAAAGGGGTTGCCAAGCTTCCAAAAATTACGAATCTCCAGAAATCTCAGCAAATACTTTTTCACCCAAACTGGATGATACTTTCAGGTAATGATCAGTACACTAAGGCGACTTGGTTCCCAAATTTTTGTTCTTCTATGTTGAAGCATTCGTTTCCAGTAACAGTTTGAATTTTTAGGTTTCACTCTGTTTTCTCCTATATTGATAGATGTATTTGGAACTCTAAATCCAACAGGGTTTGTGCTAGCTTCTTGAAACTTGACACAATAAAGTAGTTTCACGTTCTATCTCTATGTTTTGTTTCCTCTTGCTGTAGCCCTAAGCAGTGACTGGCGAGAAACACTTTCATGGAAAGGGGTTGCCAAGCTTCCAAAAATTACGAATCTCCAGAAATCTCAGCAAATACTTTTTCACCCAAACTGGATGATACTTTCAGGTAATGATCAGTACACTAAGGCGACTTGGTTCCCCACATTTCGTTCTTCTACGTTGAAGCGTTCGTTTCCAGTAACAGTTTGAATTTTTAGGTTTCACTCTGTTTTCTCCTATATTGATAGATGTATTTGGAACTCTAAATCCAACACGGTTTCTGCTAGCTTCTTGAAACTTGACACAATAAAGTAGTTTCACGTTCTATCTCTATGTTTTGTTTCCTGTTGCTGTAGCCCTAAGCAGTGACTGGCGAGAAACACTTTCATGGAAAGGGGTTGCCAAGCTTCCAAAAATTACGAATCTCCAGAAATCTCAGCAAATACTTTTTCACCCAAAATGGATGATACTTTCAGGTAATGATCAGTACACTAAGGCGACTTGGTTCCCCGCATGTCGTTCTGCTACGGTGAAGCGTTCATTTCCAGTAACAGTTTGAACCTTTAGGTTTCACTCTGTTTACTCCTATATTGATAGATGTATTTGGAACTCTAAATCCAACACGGTTTGTGCTAGCTTCTTGAAACTTGACACAGTACAGTAGTTTCACGTTCTATCTCTATGTTTTGTTTCCTCTTGATGTAGCCCTAAGCAGTGACTGGCGAGAAACACTTTCATGGAAAGGGGTTGCCAAGCTTCCAAAAATTACGAATCTCCAGAAATCTCAGCAAATACTTTTTCACCCAAAATGGATGATACTTTCAGGTAATGATCAGTACACTAAGGCGACTTGGTTCCCAAAATTTCGTTCTTCTATGTTGAAGCATTCGTTTCCAGTAACAGTTTGAATTTTTAGGTTTCACTCTGTTTTCTCCTATATTGATAGATGTATTTGGAACTCTAAATCCAACACGGTTTGTGCTAGCTTCTTGAAACTTGACACAATAAAGTAGTTTCACGTTCTATCTCTATGTTTTGTTTCCTCTTGATGTAGCCCTAAGCAGTGACTGGCGAGAAACACTTTCATGGAAAGGGGTTGCCAAGCTTCCAAAAATTACGAATCTCCAGAAATCTCAGCAAATACATTTTCACCCAAACTGGATGATACTTTCAGGTAATGATCAGTACACTAAGGCGACTTGGTTCCCCACATTTCGTTCTTCTATGTTGAAGCGTTCGTTTCCAGTAACAGTTTGAATTTTTAGGTTTCACTCTGTTTTCTCCCATATTGATAGATGTATTTGGAACTCTAAATCCAACACAGTTTGTGCTAGCTTCTTGAAACTTGACACAATAAAGTAGTTTCACGTTCTATCTCTATGTTTTGTTTCCTCTTGATGTAGCCCTAAGCAGTGACTGGCGAGAAACACTTTCATGGAAAGGGGTTGCCAAGCTTCCAAAAATTACGAATCTCCAGAAATCTCAGCAAATACTTTTTCACCCAAAATGGATGATACTTTCAGGTAATGATCAGTACACTAAGGCGACTTGGTTCCCCACATGTCGTTCTGCTACGTTCAAGCGTTCGTTTCCAGTAACAGTTTGAATTTTTAGGTTTCACTCTGTTTTCTCCTATATTGATAGATGTATTTGGAACTCTAAATCCAACACGGTTTGTGCTAGCTTCTTGAAACTTGACACAATAAAGTAGTTTCACGTTCTATCTCTATGTTTTGTTTCCTCTTGATGTAGCCCTAAGCAGTGACTGGCGAGAAACACTTTCATGGAAAGGGGTTGCCAAGCTTCCAAAAATTACGAATCTCCAGAAATCTCAGCAAATACTTTTTCACCCAAACTGGATGATACTTTCAGGTAATGATCAGTACACTAAGGCGACTTGGTTCCCCACATTTCGTTCATCTACGTTGAAGCGTTCGTTTCCAGTAACAGTTTGAATTTTTGGTTTCACTCTGTTTTCTCTTATATTGATAGATGTATTTGGAACTCTAAATCCAACACGGTTTGTGCTAGCTTCTTGAAACTTGACACAATAAAGTAGTTTCACGTTCTATCTCTATGTTTTGTTTCCTCTTGATGTAGCCCTAAGCAGTGACTGGCGAGAAACACTTTCATGGAAAGGGGTTGCCAAGCTTCCAAAAATTACGAATCTCCAGAAATCTCAGCAAATACTTTTTCACCCAAACTGGATGATACTTTCAGGTAATGATCAGTACACTAAGGCGACTTGGTTTCCCAAATTTCGTTCTTCTATGTTGAAGCGTTCGTTTCCAGTAACAGTTTGAATTTTTAGGTTTCACTCTGTTTACTCCAATATTGATAGATGTATTTGGAACTCTAAATCCAACACGGTTTGTGCTAGCTTCTTGAAACTTGACACAATAAAGTAGTTTCACGTTCTATCTCTATGTTTTGTTTCCTCTTGATGTAGCCCTAAGCAGTGACTGGCGAGAAACACTTTCATGGAAAGGGGTTGCCAAGCTTCCAAAAATTACGAATCTCCAGAAATCTCAGCAAATACTTTTTCACCCAAACTGGATGATACTTTCAGGTAATGATCAGTACACTAAGGCGACTTGGTTCCCCACATTTCGTTCATCTACGTTGAAGCGTTCGTTTCCAGTAACAGTTTGAATTTTTAGGTTTCACTCTGTTTACTCCAATATTGATAGATGTATTTGGAACTCTAAATCCAACACGGTTTGTGCTAGCTTCTTGAAACTTGACACAGTACAGTAGTTTCACGTTCTATCTCTATGTTTTGTTTCCTCTTGATGTAGCCCTAAGCAGTGACTGGCGAGAAACACTTTCATGGAAAGGGGTTGCCAAGCTTCCAAAAATTACGAATCTCCAGAAATCTCAGCAAATACTTTTTCACCCAAAATGGATGATACTTTCAGGTAATGATCAGTACACTAAGGCGACTTGGTTCCCAAAATTTCGTTCTTCTATGTTGAAGCATTCGTTTCCAGTAACAGTTTGAATTTTTAGGTTTCACTCTGTTTTCTCCTATATTGATAGATGTATTTGGAACTCTAAATCCAACACGGTTTGTGCTAGCTTCTTGAAACTTGACACAATAAAGTAGTTTCACGTTCTATCTCTATGTTTTGTTTCCTCTTGCTGTAGCCCTAAGCAGTGACTGGCGAGAAACACTTTCATGGAAAGGGGTTGCCAAGCTTCCAAAAATTACGAATCTCCAGAAATCTCAGCAAATACTTTTTCACCCAAACTGGATGATACTTTCAGGTAATGATCAGTACACTAAGGCGACTTGGTTCCCAAATTTTTGTTCTTCTATGTTGAAGCATTCGTTTCCAGTAACAGTTTGAATTTTTAGGTTTCACTCTGTTTTCTCCTATGTTGATAGATGTATTTGGAACTCTAAATCCAACAGGGTTTGTGCTAGCTTCTTGAAACTTGACACAATAAAGTAGTTTCACGTTCTATCTCTATGTTTTGTTTCCTCTTGCTGTAGCCCTAAGCAGTGACTGGCGAGAAACACTTTCATGGAAAGGGGTTGCCAAGCTTCCAAAAATTACGAATCTCCAGAAATCTCAGCAAATACTTTTTCACCCAAACTGGATGATACTTTCAGGTAATGATCAGTACACTAAGGCGACTTGGTTCCCCACATTTCGTTCTTCTACGTTGAAGCGTTCGTTTCCAGTAACAGTTTGAATTTTTAGGTTTCACTCTGTTTTCTCCTATATTGATAGATGTATTTGGAACTCTAAATCCAACACGGTTTGTGCTAGCTTCTTGAAACTTGACACAATAAAGTAGTTTCACGTTCTATCTCTATGTTTTGTTTCCTGTTGCTGTAGCCCTAAGCAGTGACTGGCGAGAAACACTTTCATGGAAAGGGGTTGCCAAGCTTCCAAAAATTACGAATCTCCAGAAATCTCAGCAAATACTTTTTCACCTAAAATGGATGATACTTTCAGGTAATGATCAGTACACTAAGGCGACTTGGTTCCCCGCATGTCGTTCTGCTACGGTGAAGCGTTCGTTTCCAGTAACAGTTTGAATTTTTAGGTTTCACTCTGTTTTCTCCTATATTGATAGATGTATTTGGAACTCTAAATCCAACACGGTTTGTGCTAGCTTCTTGAAACTTGACACAATAAAGTAGTTTCACGTTCTATCTCTATGTTTTGTTTCCTCTTGATGTAGCCCTAAGCAGTGACTGGCGAGAAACACTTTCATGGAAAGGGGTTGCCAAGCTTCCAAAAATTACGAATCTCCAAAAATCTCAGCAAATACTTTTTCACCCAAACTGGATGATACTTTCAGGTAATGATAAGTACACTAAGGCGACTTGGTTCCCCACATTTCGTTCTTCTACGTTGAAGCGTTCGTTTCCAGTAACAGTTTGAATTTTTGGTTTCACTCTGTTTTCTCTTATATTGATAGATGTATTTGGAACTCTAAATCCAACACGGTTTGTGCTAGCTTCTTGAAACTTGACACAATAAAGTAGTTTCACGTTCTATCTCTATGTTTTGTTTCCTCTTGATGTAGCCCTAAGCAGTGACTGGCGAGAAACACTTTCATGGAAAGGGGTTGCCAAGCTTCCAAAAATTACGGATCTCCAGAAATCTCAGCAAATACTTTTTCACCCAAACTGGATGATACTTTCAGGTAATGATCAGTACACTAAGGCGACTTGGTTTCCCAAATTTCGTTCTTCTATGTTGAAGCGTTCGTTTCCAGTAACAGTTTGAACCTTTAGGTTTCACTCTGTTTACTCCTATATTGATAGATGTATTTGGAATTCTAAATCCAACACGGTTTGTGCTAGCTTCTTGAAACTTGACACAGTACAGTAGTTTCACGTTCTATCTCTATGTTTTGTTTCCTCTTGCTGTAGCCCTAAGCAGTGACTGGCGAGAAACACTTTCATGGAAAGGGGTTGCCAAGCTTCCAAAAATTACGAATCTCCAGAAATCTCAGCAAATACTTTTTCACCCAAACTGGATGATACTTTCAGGTAATGATCAGTACACTAAGGCGACTTGGTTCCCCACATTTCGTTCATCTACGTTGAAGCGTTCGTTTCCAGTAACAGTTTGAATTTTTGGTTTCACTCTGTTTTCTCTTATATTGATAGATGTATTTGGAACTCTAAATCCAACACGGTTTGTGCTAGCTTCTTGAAACTTGACACAATAAAGTAGTTTCACGTTCTATCTCTATGTTTTGTTTCCTCTTGATGTAGCCCTAAGCAGTGACTGGCGAGAAACACTTTCATGGAAAGGGGTTGCCAAGCTTCCAAAAATTACGAATCTCCAGAAATCTCAGCAAATACTTTTTCACCCAAACTGGATGATACTTTCAGGTAATGATCAGTACACTAAGGCGACTTGGTTTCCCAAATTTCGTTCTTCTATGTTGAAGCGTTCGTTTCCAGTAACAGTTTGAATTTTTAGGTTTCACTCTGTTTACTCCAATATTGATAGATGTATTTGGAACTCTAAATCCAACACGGTTTGTGCTAGCTTCTTGAAACTTGACACAGTACAGTAGTTTCACGTTCTATCTCTATGTTTTGTTTCCTCTTGATGTAGCCCTAAGCAGTGACTGGCGAGAAACACTTTCATGGAAAGGGGTTGCCAAGCTTCCAAAAATTACGAATCTCCAGAAATCTCAGCAAATACTTTTTCACCCAAAATGGATGATACTTTCAGGTAATGATCAGTACACTAAGGCGACTTGGTTCCCAAAATTTCGTTCTTCTATGTTGAAGCATTCGTTTCCAGTAACAGTTTGAATTTTTAGGTTTCACTCTGTTTTCTCCTATATTGATAGATGTATTTGGAACTCTAAATCCAACACGGTTTGTGCTAGCTTCTTGAAACTTGACACAATAAAGTAGTTTCACGTTCTATCTCTATGTTTTGTTTCCTCTTGCTGTAGCCCTAAGCAGTGACTGGCGAGAAACACTTTCATGGAAAGGGGTTGCCAAGCTTCCAAAAATTACGAATCTCCAGAAATCTCAGCAAATACTTTTTCACCCAAACTGGATGATACTTTCAGGTAATGATCAGTACACTAAGGCGACTTGGTTCCCAAATTTTTGTTCTTCTATGTTGAAGCATTCGTTTCCAGTAACAGTTTGAATTTTTAGGTTTCACTCTGTTTTCTCCTATGTTGATAGATGTATTTGGAACTCTAAATCCAACAGGGTTTGTGCTAGCTTCTTGAAACTTGACACAATAAAGTAGTTTCACGTTCTATCTCTATGTTTTGTTTCCTCTTGCTGTAGCCCTAAGCAGTGACTGGCGAGAAACACTTTCATGGAAAGGGGTTGCCAAGCTTCCAAAAATTACGAATCTCCAGAAATCTCAGCAAATACTTTTTCACCCAAACTGGATGATACTTTCAGGTAATGATCAGTACACTAAGGCGACTTGGTTCCCCACATTTCGTTCTTCTACGTTGAAGCGTTCGTTTCCAGTAACAGTTTGAATTTTTAGGTTTCACTCTGTTTTCTCCTATATTGATAGATGTATTTGGAACTCTAAATCCAACACGGTTTGTGCTAGCTTCTTGAAACTTGACACAATAAAGTAGTTTCACGTTCTATCTCTATGTTTTGTTTCCTGTTGCTGTAGCCCTAAGCAGTGACTGGCGAGAAACACTTTCATGGAAAGGGGTTGCCAAGCTTCCAAAAATTACGAATCTCCAGAAATCTCAGCAAATACTTTTTCACCTAAAATGGATGATACTTTCAGGTAATGATCAGTACACTAAGGCGACTTGGTTCCCCGCATGTCGTTCTGCTACGGTGAAGCATTCGTTTCCAGTAACAGTTTGAATTTTTAGGTTTCACTCTGTTTTCTCCTATATTGATAGATGTATTTGGAACTCTAAATCCAACACGGTTTGTGCTAGCTTCTTGAAACTTGACACAATAAAGTAGTTTCACGTTCTATCTCTACGTTTTGTTTCGTCTTGATGTAGCCCTAAGCAGTGACTGGCGAGAAACACTTTCATGGAAAGGGGTTGCCAAGCTTCCAAAAATTACGAATCTCCAAAAATCTCAGCAAATACTTTTTCACCCAAACTGGATGATACTTTCAGGTTTCACTCTGTTTTCTCTTATATTGATAGTACACTAAGGCGACTTGGTTCCCCACATTTCGTTCTTCTACGTTGAAGCGTTCGTTTCCAGTAACAGTTTGAATTTTTGGTTTCACTCTGTTTTCTCTTATATTGATAGATGTATTTGGAACTCTAAATCCAACACGGTTTGTGCTAGCTTCTTGAAACTTGACACAATAAAGTAGTTTCACGTTCTATCTCTATGTTTTGTTTCCTCTTGATGTAGCCCTAAGCAGTGACTGGCGAGAAACACTTTCATGGAAAGGGGTTGCCAAGCTTCCAAAAATTACGAATCTCCAGAAATCTCAGCAAATACTTTTTCACCCAAACTGGATGATACTTTCAGGTAATGATCAGTACACTAAGGCGACTTGGTTTCCCAAATTTCGTTCTTCTATGTTGAAGCGTTCGTTTCCAGTAACAGTTTGAACCTTTAGGTTTCACTCTGTTTACTCCTATATTGATAGATGTATTTGGAACTCTAAATCCAACACGGTTTGTGCTAGCTTCTTGAAACTTGACACAGTACAGTAGTTTCACGTTCTATCTCTATGTTTTGTTTCCTCTTGCTGTAGCCCTAAGCAGTGACTGGCGAGAAACACTTTCATGGAAAGGGGTTGCCAAGCTTCCAAAAATTACGAATCTCCAGAAATCTCAGCAAATACTTTTTCACCCAAACTGGATGATACTTTCAGGTAATGATCAGTACACTAAGGCGACTTGGTTCCCCACATTTCGTTCTTCTATGTTGAAGCGTTCGTTTCCAGTAACAGTTTGAATTTTTGGTTTCACTCTGTTTTCTCTTATATTGATAGATGTATTTGGAACTCTAAATCCAACAGGGTTTGTGCTAGCTTCTTGAAACTTGACACAATAAAGTAGTTTCACGTTCTATCTCTATGTTTTGTTTCCTGTTGCTGTAGCCCTAAGCAGTGACTGGCGAGAAACACTTTCATGGAAAGGGGTTGCCAAGCTTCCAAAAATTACGAATCTCCAGAAATCTCAGCAAATACTTTTTCACCCAAAATGGATGATACTTTCAGGTAATGATCAGTACACTAAGGCGACTTGGTTCCCCGCATGTCGTTCTGCTACGGTGAAGCGTTCGTTTCCAGTAACAGTTTGAATTTTTAGGTTTCACTCTGTTTTCTCCTATATTGATAGATGTATTTGGAACTCTAAATCCAACACGGTTTGTGCTAGCTTCTTGAAACTTGACACAATAAAGTAGTTTCACGTTCTATCTCTATGTTTTGTTTCCTCTTGATGTAGCCCTAAGCAGTGACTGGCGAGAAACACTTTCATGGAAAGGGGTTGCCAAGCTTCCAAAAATTACGAATCTCCAAAAATCTCAGCAAATACTTTTTCACCCAAACTGGATGATACTTTCAGGTAATGATAAGTACACTAAGGCGACTTGGTTCCCCACATTTCGTTCTTCTACGTTGAAGCGTTCGTTTCCAGTAACAGTTTGAATTTTTGTTTTCACTCTGTTTTCTCTTATATTGATAGATGTATTTGGAACTCTAAATCCAACACGGTTTGTGCTAGCTTCTTGAAACTTGACACAATAAAGTAGTTTCACGTTCTATCTCTATGTTTTGTTTCCTCTTGATGTAGCCCTAAGCAGTGACTGGCGAGAAACACTTTCATGGAAAGGGGTTGCCAAGCTTCCAAAAATTACGAATCTCCAGAAATCTCAGCAAATACTTTTTCACCCAAACTGGATGATACTTTCAGGTAATGATCAGTACACTAAGGCGACTTGGTTCCCAAAATTTCGTTCTTCTATGTTGAAGCGTTCGTTTCCAGTAACAGTTTGAATTTTTAGGTTTCACTCTGTTTTCTCCTATATTGATAGATGTATTTGGAACTCTAAATCCAACACGGTTTGTGCTAGCTTCTTGAAACTTGACACAATAAAGTAGTTTCACGTTCTATCTCTATGTTTTGTTTCCTCTTGATGTAGCCCTAAGCAGTGACTGGCGAGAAACAATTTCATGGAAAGGGGTTGCCAAGCTTCCAAAAATTACGAATCTCCAGAAATCTCAGCAAATACTTTTTCACCCAAACTGGATGATACTTTCAGGTAATGATCAGTACACTAAGGCGAATTGGTTTCCCAAATTTCGTTCTTCTATGTTGAAGCGTTCGTTTCCAGTAACAGTTTGAACCTTTAGGTTTCACTCTGTTTACTCCTATATTGATAGATGTATTTGGAACTCTAAATCCAACACGGTTTGTGCTAGCTTCTTGAAACTTGACACAGTATAGTAGTTTCACGT
Organism: Spermophilus citellus; assembly: GCF_964194105.1. Taxonomy (NCBI): domain Eukaryota; kingdom Metazoa; phylum Chordata; class Mammalia; order Rodentia; family Sciuridae; genus Spermophilus; species Spermophilus citellus. The sequence goes on from NC_138189.1 coordinate 83,076,413, forward strand.
TCTATCTCTATGTTTTGTTTCCTCTTGATGTAGCCCTAAGCAGTGACTGGCGAGAAACACTTTCATGGAAAGGGGTTGCCAAGCTTCCAAAAATTACGAATCTCCAGAAATCTCAGCAAATACTTTTTCACCCAAACTGGATGATACTTTCAGGTAATGATCAGTACACTAAGGCGACTTGGTTCCCAAAATTTCGTTCTTCTATGTTGAAGCGTTCGTTTCCAGTAACAGTTTGAATTTTTAGGTTTCACTCTGTTTTCTCCTATATTGATAGATGTATTTGGAACTCTAAATCCAACACGGTTTGTGCTAGCTTCTTGAAACTTGACACAATAAAGTAGTTTCACGTTCTATCTCAATGTTTTGTTTCCTCTTGATGTAGCCCTAAGCAGTGACTGGCGAGAAACAATTTCATGGAAAGGGGTTGCCAAGCTTCCAAAAATTACGAATCTCCAGAAATCTCAGCAAATACTTTTTCACCCAAACTGGATGATACTTTCAGGTAATGATCAGTACACTAAGGCGACTTGGTTTCCCAAATTTCGTTCTTCTATGTTGAAGCGTTCGTTTCCAGTAACAGTTTGAAACTTTAGGTTTCACTCTGTTTACTCCTATATTGATAGATGTATTTGGAACTCTAAATCCAACACGGTTTGTGCTAGCTTCTTGAAACTTGACACAGTATAGTAGTTTCACGTTCTATCTCTATGTTTTGTTTCCTGTTGATGTAGCCCTAAGCAGTGACTGGCGAGAAACACTTTCATGGAAAGGGGTTGCCAAGCTTCCAAAAATTACGAATCTCCAGAAATCTCAGCAAATACTTTTTCTCCCAAACTGGATGATACTTTCAGGTAATGATCAGTACACTAAGGCGACTTGGTTCCCAAAATTTCGTTCTTCTATGTTGAAGCGTTCGTTTCCAGTAACAGTTTGAATTTTTAGGTTTCACTCTGTTTTCTCCTATATTGATAGATGTATTTGGAACTCTAAATCCAACACGGTTTGTGCTAGCTTCTTGAAACTTGACACAGTATAGTAGTTTCACGTTCTATCTCTATGTTTTGTTTCCTCTTGATGTAGCCCTAAGCAGTGACTGGCGAGAAACACTTTCATGGAAAGGGGTTGCCAAGCTTCCAAAAATTACGAATCTCCAGAAATCTCAGCAAATACTTTTTCACCCAAAATGGATGATACTTTCAGGTAATGATCAGTACACTAAGGCGACTTGGTTCCCCACATTTCGTTCTTCTACGTTGAAGCGTTCGTTTCAAGTAACAGTTTGAATTTTTGGTTTCACTCTGTTTTCTCTTATATTGATAGATGTATTTGGAACTCTAAATCCAACACGGTTTGTGCTAGCTTCTTGAAACTTGACACAATAAAGTAGTTTCACGTTCTATCTCTATGTTTTCTTTCTTCTTGATGTAGCCCTAAGCAGTGACTGGCGAGAAACACTTTCATGGAAAGGGGTTGCCAAACTTCCAAAAATTAAAAATCTCCAGATATCTCAGCAAATACTTTTTCACCCAAACTGGATGATACTTTCAGGTAATGATCAGTACACTAAGGCGACTTGGTTTCCCAAATTTCGTTCTTCTATGTTGAAGCGTTCGTTTCCAGTAACAGTTTGAACCTTTAGGTTTCACTCTGTTTACTCCTATATTGATAGATGTATTTGGAACTCTAAATCCAACACGGTTTGTGCTAGCTTCTTGAAACTTGACAAAGTACAGTAGTTTCACGTTCTATCTCTATGTTTTGTTTCCTCTTGCTGTAGCCCTAAGCAGTGACTGGCGAGAAACACTTTCATGGAAAGGGGTTGCCAAGCTTCCAAAAATTACGAATCTCCAGAAATCTCAGCAAATACTTTTTCACCCAAAATGGATGATACTTTCAGGTAATGATCAGTACACTAAGGCGACTTGGTTCCCCACATTTCGTTCTTCTACGTTGAAGCGTTCGTTTCAAGTAACAGTTTGAATTTTTGGTTTCACTCTGTTTTCTCCTATATTGATAGATGTATTTGGAACTCTAAATCCAACACGGTTTGTGCTAGCTTCTTGAAACTTGACACAATAAAGTAGTTTCACGTTCTATCTCTATGTTTTGTTTCCTGTTGCTGTAGCCCTAAGCAGTGACTGGCGAGAAACACTTTCATGGAAAGGGGTTGCCAAGCTTCCAAAAATTACGAATCTCCAGAAATCTCAGCAAATACTTTTTCACCCAAAATGGATGATACTTTCAGGTAATGATCAGTACACTAAGGCGACTTGGTTCCCCGCATGTCGTTCTGCTACGGTGAAGCGTTCGTTTCCAGTAACAGTTTGAATTTTTAGGTTTCACTCTGTTTTCTCCTATATTGATAGATGTATTTGGAACTCTAAATCCAACACGGTTTGTGCTAGCTTCTTGAAACTTGACACAATAAAGTAGTTTCACGTTCTATCTCTATGTTTTGTTTCCTCTTGATGTAGCCCTAAGCAGTGACTGGCGAGAAACACTTTCATGGAAAGGGGTTGCCAAGCTTCCAAAAATTACGAATCTCCAAAAATCTCAGCAAATACTTTTTCACCCAAACTGGATGATACTTTCAGGTAATGATAAGTACACTAAGGCGACTTGGTTCCCCACATTTCGTTCTTCTACGTTGAAGCGTTCGTTTCCAGTAACAGTTTGAATTTTTGGTTTCACTCTGTTTTCTCTTATATTGATAGATGTATTTGGAACTCTAAATCCAACACGGTTTGTGCTAGCTTCTTGAAACTTGACACAATAAAGTAGTTTCACGTTCTATCTCTATGTTTTGTTTCCTCTTGATGTAGCCCTAAGCAGTGACTGGCGAGAAACACTTTCATGGAAAGGGGTTGCCAAGCTTCCAAAAATTACGAATCTCCAGAAATCTCAGCAAATACTTTTTCACCCAAACTGGATGATACTTTCAGGTAATGATCAGTACACTAAGGCGACTTGGTTCCCCGCATGTTGTTCTGCTACGGTGAAGCGTTCGTTTCCAGTAACAGTTTGAATTTTTAGGTTTCACTCTGTTTTCTCCCATATTGATAGATGTATTTGGAACTCTAAATCCAACACAGTTTGTGCTAGCTTCTTGAAACTTGACACAATAAAGTAGTTTCACGTTCTATCTCTATGTTTTGTTTCCTGTTGCTGTAGCCCTAAGCAGTGACTGGCGAGAAACACTTTCATGGAAAGGGGTTGCCAAGCTTCCAAAAATTACGAATCTCCAGAAATCTCAGCAAATACTTTTTCACCCAAAATGGATGATACTTTCAGGTAATGATCAGTACACTAAGGCAACTTGGTTCCCCACATGTCGTTCTGCTACGTTCAAGCGTTCGTTTCCAGTAACAGTTTGAATTTTTAGGTTTCACTCTGTTTTCTCCTATATTGATAGATGTATTTGGAACTCTAAATCCAACACGGTTTGTGCTAGCTTCTTGAAACTTGACACAATAAAGTAGTTTCACGTTCTATCTCTATGTTTTGTTTCCTCTTGATGTAGCCCTAAGCAGTGACTGGCGAGAAACACTTTCATGGAAAGGGGTTGCCAAGCTTCCAAAAATTACGAATCTCCAGAAATCTCAGCAAATACTTTTTCACCCAAACTGGATGATACTTTCAGGTAATGATCAGTACACTAAGGCGACTTGGTTCCCCACATTTCGTTCATCTACGTTGAAGCGTTCGTTTCCAGTAACAGTTTGAATTTTTGGTTTCACTCTGTTTTCTCTTATATTGATAGATGTATTTGGAACTCTAAATCCAACACGGTTTGTGCTAGCTTCTTGAAACTTGACACAATAAAGTAGTTTCACGTTCTATCTCTATGTTTTGTTTCCTCTTGATGTAGCCCTAAGCAGTGACTGGCGAGAAACACTTTCATGGAAAGGGGTTGCCAAGCTTCCAAAAATTACGAATCTCCAGAAATCTCAGCAAATACTTTTTCAACCAAACTGGATGATACTTTCAGGTAATGATCAGTACACTAAGTCGACTTGGTTTCCCAAATTTCGTTCTTCTATGTTGAAGCGTTCGTTTCCAGTAACAGTTTGAATTTTTAGGTTTCACTCTGTTTACTCCAATATTGATAGATGTATTTGGAACTCTAAATCCAACACGGTTTGTGCTAGCTTCTTGAAACTTGACACAGTACAGTAGTTTCACGTTCTATCTCTATGTTTTGTTTCCTCTTGATGTAGCCCTAAGCAGTGACTGTCGAGAAACACTTTCATGGAAAGGGGTTGCCAAGCTTCCAAAAATTACGAATCTCCAGAAATCTCAGCAAATACTTTTTCACCCAAAATGGATGATACTTTCAGGTAATGATCAGTACACTAAGGCGACTTGGTTCCCAAAATTTCGTTCTTCTATGCTGAAGCATTCGTTTCCAGTAACAGTTTGAATTTTTAGGTTTCACTCTGTTTTCTCCTATATTGATAGATGTATTTGGAACTCTAAATCCAACACGGTTTGTGCTAGCTTCTTGAAACTTGACACAATAAAGTAGTTTCACGTTCTATCTCTATGTTTTGTTTCCTCTTGCTGTAGCCCTAAGCAGTGACTGGCGAGAAACACTTTCATGGAAAGGGGTTGCCAAGCTTCCAAAAATTACGAATCTCCAGAAATCTCAGCAAATACTTTTTCACCCAAACTGGATGATACTTTCAGGTAATGATCAGTACACTAAGGCGACTTGGTTCCCAAATTTTTGTTCTTCTATGTTGAAGCATTCGTTTCCAGTAACAGTTTGAATTTTTAGGTTTCACTCTGTTTTCTCCTATATTGATAGATGTATTTGGAACTCTAAATCCAACAGGGTTTGTGCTAGCTTCTTGAAACTTGACACAATAAAGTAGTTTCACGTTCTATCTCTATGTTTTGTTTCCTCTTGCTGTAGCCCTAAGCAGTGACTGGCGAGACACACTTTCATGGAAAGGGGTTGCCAAGCTTCCAAAAATTACGAATCTCCAGAAATCTCAGCAAATACTTTTTCACCCAAACTGGATGATACTTTCAGGTAATGATCAGTACACTAAGGCGACTTGGTTCCCCACATTTCGTTCTTCTACGTTGAAGCGTTCGTTTCCAGTAACAGTTTGAATTTTTAGGTTTCACTCTGTTTTCTCCTATATTGATAGATGTATTTGGAACTCTAAATCCAACACGGTTTGTGCTAGCTTCTTGAAACTTGACACAATAAAGTAGTTTCACGTTCTATCTCTATGTTTTGTTTCCTGTTGCTGTAGCCCTAAGCAGTGACTGGCGAGAAACACTTTCATGGAAAGGGGTTGCCAAGCTTCCAAAATTACGAATCTCCAGAAATCTCAGCAAATACTTTTTCACCCAAAATGGATGATACTTTCAGGTAATGATCAGTACACTAAGGCGACTTGGTTCCCCGCATGTCGTTCTTCTACGTTGAAGCGTTCGTTTCCAGTAACAGTTTGAATTTTTGGTTTCACTCTGTTTTCTCTTATATTGATAGATGTATTTGGAACTCTAAATCCAACACGGTTTGTGCTAGCTTCTTGAAACTTGACACAATAAAGTAGTTTCACGTTCTATCTCTATGTTTTGTTTCCTCTTGATGTAGCCCTAAGCAGTGACTGGCGAGAAACACTTTCATGGAAAGGGGTTGCCAAGCTTCCAAAAATTACGAATCTCCAGAAATCTCAGCAAATACTTTTTCACCCAAAATGGATGATACTTTCAGGTAATGATCAGTACACTAAGGCGACTTGGTTTCCCAAATTTCGTTCTTCTATGTTGAAGCGTTCGTTTCCAGTAACAGTTTGAACCTTTAGGTTTCACTCTGTTTACTCCTATATTGATAGATGTATTTGGAACTCTAAATCCAACACGGTTTGTGCTAGCTTCTTGAAACTTGACACAGTACAGTAGTTTCACGTTGTATCTCTATGTTTTGTTTCCTCTTGATGTAGCCCTAAGCAGTGACTGGCGAGAAACACTTTCATGGAAAGGGGTTGCCAAGCTTCCAAAAATTACGAATCTCCAGAAATCTCAGCAAATACTTTTTCACCCAAAATGGATGATACTTTCAGGTAATGATCAGTACACTAAGGCGACCTGGTTCCCAAAATTTCATTCTTCTATGTTGAAGCATTCGTTTCCAGTAACAGTTTGAATTTTTAGGTTTCACTCTGTTTTCTCCTATATTGATAGATGTATTTGGAACTCTAAATCCAACAGGGTTTCTGCTAGCTTCTTGAAACTTGACACAATAAAGTAGTTTCACGTTCTATCTCTATGTTTGTTTCCTCTTGCTGTAGCCCTAAGCAGTGACTGGCGAGAAACACTTTCATGGAAAGGGGTTGCCAAGCTTCCAAAAATTACGAATCTCCAGAAATCTCAGCAAATACTTTTTCACCCAAACTGGATGATACTTTCAGGTAATGATCAGTACACTAAGGCGACTTGGTTCCCAAAATTTCGTTCTTCTACGTTGAAGCGTTCGTTTCCAGTACCAGTTTGAATTTTTAGGTTTCACTCTGTTTTCTCCTATATTGATAGATGTATTTGGAACTCTAAATCCAACACGGTTTGTGCTAGCTTCTTGAAACTTGACACAATAAAGTAGTTTCACGTTCTATCTCTATGTTTTGTTTCCTGTTGCTGTAGCCCTAAGCAGTGACTGGCGAGAAACACTTTCATGGAAAGGGGTTGCCAAACTTCCAAAAATTACGAATCTCCAGAAATCTCAGCAAATACTTTTTCACCCAAACTGGATGATACTTTCAGGTAATGATCAGTACACTAAGGCGACTTGGTTTCCCAAATTTCGTTCTTCTATGTTGAAGCGTTCGTTTCCAGTAACAGTTTGAACCTTTAGGTTTCACTCTGTTTACTCCTATATTGATAGATGTATTTGGAACTCTAAATCCAACACGGTTTGTGCTAGCTTCTTGAAACTTGACACAGTACAGTAGTTTCACGTTCTATCTCTATGTTTTGTTTCCTCTTGATGTAGCCCTAAGCAGTGACTGGCGAGAAACACTTTCATGGAAAGGGGTTGCCAAGCTTCCAAAAATTACGAATCTCCAGAAATCTCAGCAAATACTTTTTCACCCAAAATGGATGATACTTTCAGGTAATGATCAGGACACTAAGGCGACTTGGTTCCCAAATTTTCGTTCTTCTCTGTTGAAGCATTCGTTTCCAGTAACAGTTTGAATTTTTAGGTTTCACTCTGTTTTCTCCTATATTGATAGATGTATTTGGAACTCTAAATCCAACACGGTTTGTGCTAGCTTCTTGAAACTTGACACAATAAAGTAGTTTCACGTTCTATCTCTATGTTTTGTTTCCTCTTGATGTAGCCCTAAGCAGTGACTGGCGAGAAACACTTTCATGGAAAGGGGTTGCCAAGCTTCCAAAAATTACGAATCTCCAGAAATCTCAGCAAATACTTTTTCACCCAAAATGGATGATACTTTCAGGTAATGATCAGTACACTAAGGCGACTTGGTTCCCCACATTTCGTTCTTCTACGTTGAAGCGTTCGTTTCAAGTAACAGTTTGAATTTTTGGTTTCACTCTGTTTTCTCTTATATTGATAGATGTATTTGGAACTCTAAATCCAACACGGTTTGTGCTAGCTTCTTGAAACTTGACACAATAAAGTAGTTTCACGTTTTATCTCTATGTTTTCTTTCTTCTTGATGTAGCCCTAAGCAGTGACTGGCGAGAAACACTTTCATGGAAAGGGGTTGCCAAACTTCCAAAAATTACGAATCTCCAGATATCTCAGCAAATACTTTTTCACCCAAACTGGATGATACTTTCAGGTAATGATCAGTACACTAAGGCGACTTGGTTTCCCAAATTTCGTTCTTCTATGTTGAAGCGTTCGTTTCCAGTAACAGTTTTAACCTTTAGGTTTCACTCTGTTTACTCCAATATTGATAGATGTATTTGGAACTCTAAATCCAACACGGTTTGTGCTAGCTTCTTGAAACTTGACACAGTACAGTAGTTTCACGTTCTATCTCTATGTTTTGTTTCCTCTTGCTGTAGCCCTAAGCAGTGACTGGCGAGAAACACTTTCATGGAAAGGGGTTGCCAAGCTTCCAAAAATTACGAATCTCCAGAAATCTCAGCAAATACTTTTTCACCCAAAATGGATGATACTTTCAGGTAATGATCAGTACACTAAGGCGACTTGGTTCCCAAAATTTCGTTCTTCTATGTTGAAGCATTCGTTTCCAGTAACAGTTTGAATTTTTAGGTTTCACTCTGTTTTCTCCTATATTGATAGATGTATTTGGAACTCTAAATCCAACACGGTTTGTGCTAGCTTCTTGAAACTTGACACAATAAAGTAGTTTCACGTTCTATCTCTATGTTTTGTTTCCTCTTGCTGTAGCCCTAAGCAGTGACTGGCGAGAAACACTTTAATGGAAAGGGGTTGCCAAGCTTCCAAAAATTACGAATCTCCAGAAATCTCAGCAAATACTTTTTCACCCAAACTGGATGATACTTTCAGGTAATGATCAGTACACTAAGGCGACTTGGTTCCCCACATTTCGTTCTTCTACGTTGAAGCGTTCGTTTCCAGTAACATTTTGAAATTTTAGGTTTCACTCTGTTTTCTCCTATATTGATAGATGTATTTGGAACTCTAAATCCAACACGGTTTGTGCTAGCTTCTTGAAACTTGACACAATAAAGTAGTTTCACGTTCTATCTCTATGTTTTGTTTCCTCTTGATGTAGCCCTAAGCAGTGACTGGCGAGAAACACTTTCATGGAAAGGGGTTGCCAAGCTTCCAAAAATTACGAATCTCCAGAAATCTCAGCAAATACTTTTTCACCCAAACTGGATGATACTTTCAGGTAATGATCAGGACACTAAGGCGACTTGGTTCCCAAATTTTCGTTCTTCTATGTTGAAGCATTCGTTTCCAGTAACAGTTTGAATTTTTAGGTTTCACTCTGTTTTCTCCTATATTGATAGATGTATTTGGAACTCTAAATCCAACACGGTTTGTGCTAGCTTCTTGAAACTTGACACAATAAAGTAGTTTCACGTTCTATCTCTATGTTTTGTTTCCTCTTGCTGTAGCCCTAAGCAGTGACTGGCGAGAAACACTTTCATGGAAAGGGGTTGCCAAGCTTCCAAAAATTACGAATCTCCAGAAATCTCAGCAAATACTTTTTCACCCAAACTGGATGATACTTTCAGGTAATGATCAGTACACTAAGGCGACTTGGTTTCCCAAATTTCGTTTTTCTATGTTGAAGCGTTCGTTTCCAGTAACAGTTTAAATTTTTAGGTTTCACTCTGTTTACTCCTATATTGATAGATGTATTTGGAACTCTAAATCCAACACGGTTTGTGCTAGCTTCTTGAAACTTGACACAGTACAGTAGTTTCACGTTCTATCTCTGTTTTGTTTCATCTTGCTGTAGCCCTAAGCAGTGACTGGCGAGAAACACTTTCATGGAAAGGGGTTGCCAAGCTTCCAAAAATTACGAATCTCCAGAAATCTCAGCAAATACTTTTTCACCCAAACTGGATGATACTTTCAGGTAATGATCAGTACACTAAGGCGACTTGGTTCCCCACATTTCGTTCTTCTACGTTGAAGCGTTCGTTTCCAGTAACAGTTTGAATTTTTGGTTTCACTCTGTTTTCTCTTATATTGATAGATGTATTTGGAACTCTAAATCCAACACGGTTTGTGCTAGCTTCTTGAAACTTGACACAATAAAGTAGTTTCACGTTCTATCTCTATGTTTTGTTTCCTCTTGATGTAGCCCTAAGCAGTGACTGGCGAGAAACACTTTCATGGAAAGGGGTTGCCAAGCTTCCAAAAATTACGAATCTCCAGAAATCTCAGCAAATACTTTTTCACCCAAACTGGATGATACTTTCAGGTAATGATCAGTACACTAAGGCGACTTGGTTCCCAAAATTTCGTTCTTCTATGTTGAAGCATTCGTTTCCAGTAACAGTTTGAATTTTTAGGTTTCACTCTGTTTTCTCCTATATTGATAGATGTATTTGGAACTCTAAATCCAACGCGGTTTGTGCTAGCTTCTTGAAACTTGACACAATAAAGTAGTTTCACGTTCTATCTCTATGTTTTGTTTCCTCTTGATGTAGCCCTAAGCAGTGACTGGCGAGAAACACTTTCATGGAAAGGGGTTGCCAAGCTTCCAAAAATTACGAATCTCCAGAAATCTCAGCAAATACTTTTTCACCCAAACTGGATGATACTTTCAGGTAATGATCAGTACACTAAGGCGACTTGTTTCCCAAACTTTTGTTCTTCTATGTTGAAGCATTCGTTTCCAGTAACAGTTTGAATTTTTAGGTTTCACTCTGTTTTCTCCTATATTGATAGATGTATTTGGAACTCTAAATCCAACACGGTTTGTGCTAGCTTCTTGAAACTTAACACAATAAAGTAGTTTCACGTTCTATCTCTATGTTTTGTTTCCTCTTGCTGTAGCCCTAAGCAGTGACTGGCGAGAAACACTTTCATGGAAAGGGGTTGCCAAGCTTCCAAAAATTACGAATCTCCAGAAATCTCAGCAAATACTTTTTCACCCAAACTGGATGATACTTTCAGGTAATGATCAGTACACTAAGGCGACTTGGTGTCCCAAATTTCGTTCTTCTATGTTGAAGCGTTCGTTTCCAGTAACAGTTTGAATTTTTAGGTTTCACTCTGTTTACTCCTATATTGATAGATGTATTTGGAACTCTAAATCCAACACGGTTTGTGCTAGCTTCTTGAAACTTGACACAGTACAGTAGTTTCACGTTCTATCTCTATGTTTTGTTTCCTCTTGATGTAGCCCTAAGCAGTGACTGGCAAGAAACACTTTCATGGAAAGGTGGTTGCCAAGCTTCCAAAAATTACGAATCTCCAGAAATCTCAGCAAATACTTTTTCACCCAAACTGGATGATACTTTCAGGTAATGATCAGTACACTAAGGTGACTTGGTGTCCCAAATTTCGTTCTTCTATGTTGAAGCGTTCGTTTCCAGTAACAGTTTGAATTTTTAGGTTTCACTCTTTTTACTCCTATATTGATAGATGTATTTGGAACTCTAAATCCAACACGGTTTATGCTAGCTTCTTGAAACTTGACACAGTACAGTAGTTTCACGTTCTGTCTCTATGTATTGTTTCCTCTTGATGTAGCCCTAAGCAGTGACTGGCGAGAAACACTTTCATGGAAAGGGGTTGCCAAGCTTCCAAAATTACGAATCTCCAGAAATCTCAGCAAATACTTTTTCACCCAAACTGGATGACACTTGCAGGTAATGATCAGTACACTAAGGCGACTTGGTTCCCAAAGTTTCGTTCTTCTATGTTGAAGCATTCGTTTCCAGTAACAGTTTGAATTTTTAGGTTTCACTCTGTTTACTCCTATATTGATAGATGTATTTGGAACTCTAAATCCAACACGGTTTGTGCTAGCTTCTTGAAACTTGACACAGTACAGTAGTTTCACGTTCTGTCTCTATCTATTGTTTCCTCTTGATGTAGCCCTAAGCAGTGACTGGCGAGAAACACTTTCATGGAAAGGGGTTGCCAAGCTTCCAAAAATTACGAATCTCCAGAAATCTCAGCAAATACTTTTTCACCCAAACTGGATGATACTTTCAGGTAATGATCAGTACACTAAGGCGACTTGGTTCCCAAAATTTCGTTCTTCTATGTTTAAGCATTCGTTTCCAATAACAGTGTGAATTTTTAGGTTTCACTCTGTTTTCTCCTATATTGATAGATGTATTTGGAACTCTAAATCCAACACGGTTTGTGCTGGCTTCTTGAAACTTGACACAATAAAGTAGTTTCACGTTCTATCTCTATGTTTTGTTTCTTCTTGATGTAGCCCTAAGCAGTGACTGGCGAGAAACACTTTCATGGAAAGGGGTTGCCAAGCTTCCAAAAATTACGAATCTCCAGAAATCTCAGCAAATACTTTTTCACCCAAACTGGATGATACTTTCAGGTAATGATCAGTACACTAAGGCGACTTGGTTTCCCAAATTTCGTTCTTCTATGTTGAAGCGTTCGTTTCCAGTAACAGTTTGAATTTTTAGGTTTCACTCTGTTTACTCCTATATTGATAGATGTATTTGGAACTCTAAATCCAACACGGTTTATGCTAGCTTCTTGAAACTTGACACAGTACAGTAGTTTCACGTTCTATCTCTATGTATTGTTTCCTCTTGATGTAGCCCTAAGCAGTGACTGGCGAGAAACACTTTCATGGAAAGGGGTTGCCAAGCTTCCAAAAATTACGAATCTCCAGAAATCTCAGCAAATACTTTTTCACCCAAACTGGATGATACTTTCAGGTAATGATCAGTACACTAAGGCGACTTGGTTTCCCAAATTTCGTTCTTCTATGTTGAAGCGTTCGTTTCCAGTAACAGTTTGAATTTTTAGGTTTCACGCTGTTTACTCCTATATTGATAGATGTATTTGGAACTCTAAATCCAACACGGTTTGTGCTAGCTTCTTGAAACTTGACACAGTACAGTAGTTTCACGTTCTATCTCTATGTATTGTTTCCTCTTGCTGTAGCCCTAAGCAGTGACTGGCGAGAAACACTTTCATGGAAAGGGGTTGCCAAGCTTCCAAAAATTACGAATCTCCAGAAATCTCAGCAAATACTTTTTCACCCTAACTGGATGATACTTTCAGGTAATGATCAGTACACTAAGGCGACTTGGTTCCCCACATTTCGTTCTTCTACGTTGAAGCATTCGTTTCCAGTAACAGTTTGAATTTTTAGGTTTCACTCTGTTTTCTCCAATATTGATAGATGTATTTGGAACTCTAAATCCAACACGGTTTGTGCTAGCTTCTTGAAACTTGACACAATAAATTAGTTTCACGTTCTATCTCTATGTTTTGTTTCTTCTTGATGTAGCCCTAAGCAGTGACTGGCGAGAAACACTTTCATGGAAAGGGGTTGCCAAGCTTCCAAAAATTACGAATCTCCAGAAATCTCAGCAAATACTTTTTCACCCAAACTGGATGATACTTTCAGGTAATGATCAGTACACTAAGGCGACTTGGTTTCCCAAATTTCGTTCTTCTATGTTGAAGCGTTCGTTTCCAGTAACAGTTTGAATTTTTAGGTTTCACTCTGTTTTCTCCTATATTGATAGATGTATTTGGAACTCTAAATCCAACACGGTTTGTGCTAGCTTCTTGAAACTTGACACAATAAAGTAGTTTCACGTTCTATCTCTATGTTTTGTTTCCTCTTGATGTAGCCCTAAGCAGTGACTGGCGAGAAACACTTTCATGGAAAGGGGTTGCCAAGCTTCCAAAAATTACGAATCTCCAGAAATCTCAGCAAATACTTTTTCACCCAAACTGGATGATACTTTCAGGTAATGATCAGTACACTAAGGCAACTTGGTTTCCCAAATTTTGTTCTTCTATGTTGAAGCGTTCGTTTCCAGTAACAGTTTGAATTTTTAGGTTTCACTCTGTTTTCTCCTATATTGATAGATGTATTTGGAACTCTAAATCCAACACGGTTTGTGCTAGCTTCTTGAAACTTGAGACAATAAAGTAGTTTCACGTTCTATCTCTATGTTTTGTTTCCTCTTGATGTAGCCCTAAGCAGTGACTGGCGAGAAACACTTTCATGGAAAGGGGTTGCCAAGCTTCCAAAAATTACGAATCTCCAGAAATCTCAGCAAATAATTTTTCACCCAAACTGGATGATACTTTCAGGTAATGATCAGTACACTAAGGCGACTTGGTTTCCCAAATTTCGTTCTTCTATGTTGAAGCGTTCGTTTCCAGTTACAGTTTGAATTTTTAGGTTTCACTCTGTTTTCTCCTATATTGATAGATGTATTTGGAACTCTAAATCCAACACGGTTTGTGCTAGCTTCTTGAAACTTGACACAGTACAGTAGTTTCACGTTCTATCTCTATGTATTGTTTCCTCTTGCTGTAGCCCTAAGCAGTGACTGGCGAGAAACACTTTCATGGAAAGGGGTTGCCAAGCTTCCAAAAATTACGAATCTCCAGAAATCTCAGCAAATACTTTTTCACCCTAACTGGATGATACTTTCAGGTAATGATCAGTACACTAAGGCGACTTGGTTCCCAAAATTTCGTTCTTCTACGTTGAAGCGTTCGTTTCCAGTAACAGTTTGAATTTTTAGGTTTCACTCTGTTTTCTCCTATATTGATAGATGTATTTGGAACTCTAAATCCAACACGGTTTGTGCTAGCTTCTTGAAAATTGACACAATAAAGTAGTTTCACGTTCTATCTCTATGTTTTGTTTCCTCTTGATGTAGCCCTAAGCAGTGACTGGCGAGAAACACTTTCATGGAAAGGGGTTGCCAAGCTTCCAAAAATTACGAATCTCCAGAAATCTCAGCAAATACTTTTTCACCCAAAATGGATGATACTTTCAGGTAATGATCAGTACACTAAGGCGAATTGGTTCCCAAAATTTCGTTCTTCTATGTTGAAGCGTTCGTTTCCAGTAACAGTTTGAATTTTTAGGTTTCACTCTGTTTTCTCCTATATTGATAGATGTATTTGGAATTCTAAATCCAACACGGTTTGTGCTAGCTTCTTGAAACTTGACACAATAAAGTAGTTTCATGTTCTATCTCTATGTTTTGTTTCCTCTTGCTGTAGCCCTAAGCAGTGACTGGCAAGAAACACTTTCATGGAAAGGGGTTGCGAAGCTTCCAAAAATTACGAATCTCCAGAAATCTCAGCAAATATTTTTTCACCCAAACTGGATGATACTTTCAGGTAATGATCAGTACACTAAGGCGACTTGGTTTCCCACATTTCGTTCTTCTACGTTGAAGCGTTCGTTTCCAGTAACAGTTTGAATTTTTAGGTTTCACTCTGTTTTCTCCTATATTGATAGATGTATTTGGAACTCTAAATCCAACACGGTTTGTGCTAGCTTTTTGAAACTTGACACAATAAAGTAGTTTCACGTTCTATCTCTATGTTTTGTTTCTTCTTGATGTAGCCCTAAGCAGTGACTGGCGAGAAACACTTTCATGGAAAGGGGTTGCCAAGCTTCCAAAAATTACGAATCTCCAGAAATCTCAGCAAATACTTTTTCACCCAAACTGGATGATACTTTCAGGTAATGATCAGTACACTAAGGCGACTTGGTTTCCCAAATTTCGTTCTTCTATGTTGAAGCGTTCGTTTCCAGTAACAGTTTGAATTTTTAGGTTTCACTCTGTTTTCTCCTATATTGATAGATGTATTTGGAACTCTAAATCCAACACGGTTTGTGCTAGCTTCTTGAAACTTGACACAATAAAGTAGTTTCACGTTCTATCTCTATGTTTTGTTTCCTCTTGATGTAGCCCTAAGCAGTGACTGGCGAGAAACACTTTCATGGAAAGGGGTTGCCAAGCTTCCAAAAATTACGAATCTCCAGAAATCTCAGCAAATACTTTTTCACCCAAACTGGATGATACTTTCAGGTAATGATCAGTACACTAAGGCGACTTGGTTTCCCAAATTTCGTTCTTCTATGTTGAAGCGTTCGTTTCCAGTTACAGTTTGAATTTTTAGGTTTCACGCTGTTTACTCCTATATTGATAGATGTATTTGGAACTCTAAATCCAACACGGTTTGTGCTAGCTTCTTGAAACTTGACACAGTACAGTAGTTTCACGTTCTATCTCTATGTATTGTTTCCTCTTGCTGTAGCCCTAAGCAGTGACTGGCGAGAAACACTTTCATGGAAAGGGGTTGCCAAGCTTCCAAAAATTACGAATCTCCAGAAATCTCAGCAAATACTTTTTCACCCTAACTGGATGATACTTTCAGGTAATGATCAGTACACTAAGGCGACTTGGTTCCCCACATTTCGTTCTTCTACGTTGAAGCGTTCGTTTCCAGTAACAGTTTGAATTTTTAGGTTTCACTCTGTTTTCTCCTATATTGATAGATGTATTTGGAACTCTAAATCCAACACGGTTTGTGCTAGCTTCTTGAAACTTGACACAATAAAGTAGTTTCACGTTCTATCTCTATGTTTTGTTTCCTCTTGATGTAGCCCTAAGCAGTGACTGGCGAGAAACACTTTCATGGAAAGGGGTTGCCAAGCTTCCAAAAATTACGAATCTCCAGAAATCTCAGCAAATACTTTTTCACCCAAAATGGATGATACTTTCAGGTAATGATCAGTACACTAAGGCGACTTGGTTCCCAAAATTTCGTTCTTCTATGTTGAAGCATTCGTTTCCAGTAACAGTTTGAATTTTTAGGTTTCACTCTGTTTTCTCCTATATTGATAGATGTATTTGGAACTCTAAATCCAACGCGGTTTGTGCTAGCTTCTTGAAACTTGACACAATAAAGTAGTTTCACGTTCTATCTCTATGTTTTGTTTCCTCTTGATGTAGCCCTAAGCAGTGACTGGCGAGAAACACTTTCATGGAAAGGGGTTGCCAAGCTTCCAAAAATTACGAATCTCCAGAAATCTCAGCAAATACTTTTTCACCCAAACTGGATGATACTTTCAGGTAATGATCAGTACACTAAGGCGACTTGTTTCCCAAACTTTTGTTCTTCTATGTTGAAGCATTCGTTTCCAGTAACAGTTTGAATTTTTAGGTTTCACTCTGTTTTCTCCTATATTGATAGATGTATTTGGAACTCTAAATCCAACACGGTTTGTGCTAGCTTCTTGAAACTTAACACAATAAAGTAGTTTCACGTTCTATCTCTATGTTTTGTTTCCTCTTGCTGTAGCCCTAAGCAGTGACTGGCGAGAAACACTTTCATGGAAAGGGGTTGCCAAGCTTCCAAAAATTACGAATCTCCAGAAATCTCAGCAAATACTTTTTCACCCAAACTGGATGATACTTTCAGGTAATGATCAGTACACTAAGGCGACTTGGTGTCCCAAATTTCGTTCTTCTATGTTGAAGCGTTCGTTTCCAGTAACAGTTTGAATTTTTAGGTTTCACTCTGTTTACTCCTATATTGATAGATGTATTTGGAACTCTAAATCCAACACGGTTTGTGCTAGCTTCTTGAAACTTGACACAGTACAGTAGTTTCACGTTCTATCTCTATGTTTTGTTTCCTCTTGATGTAGCCCTAAGCAGTGACTGGCGAGAAACACTTTCATGGAAAGGTGGTTGCCAAGCTTCCAAAAATTACGAATCTCCAGAAATCTCAGCAAATACTTTTTCACCCAAACTGGATGATACTTTCAGGTAATGATCAGTACACTAAGGTGACTTGGTGTCCCAAATTTCGTTCTTCTATGTTGAAGCGTTCGTTTCCAGTAACAGTTTGAATTTTTAGGTTTCACTCTTTTTACTCCTATATTGATAGATGTATTTGGAACTCTAAATCCAACACGGTTTATGCTAGCTTCTTGAAACTTGACACAGTACAGTAGTTTCACGTTCTGTCTCTATGTATTGTTTCCTCTTGATGTAGCCCTAAGCAGTGACTGGCGAGAAACACTTTCATGGAAAGGGGTTGCCAAGCTTCCAAAATTACGAATCTCCAGAAATCTCAGCAAATACTTTTTCACCCAAACTGGATGACACTTGCAGGTAATGATCAGTACACTAAGGCGACTTGGTTCCCAAAGTTTCGTTCTTCTATGTTGAAGCATTCGTTTCCAGTAACAGTTTGAATTTTTAGGTTTCACTCTGTTTACTCCTATATTGATAGATGTATTTGGAACTCTAAATCCAACACGGTTTGTGCTAGCTTCTTGAAACTTGACACAGTACAGTAGTTTCACGTTCTGTCTCTATCTATTGTTTCCTCTTGATGTAGCCCTAAGCAGTGACTGGCGAGAAACACTTTCATGGAAAGGGGTTGCCAAGCTTCCAAAAATTACGAATCTCCAGAAATCTCAGCAAATACTTTTTCACCCAAACTGGATGATACTTTCAGGTAATGATCAGTACACTAAGGCAACTTGGTTCCCAAAATTTCGTTCTTCTATGTTTAAGCATTCGTTTCCAATAACAGTTTGAATTTTTAGGTTTCACTCTGTTTTCTCCTATATTGATAGATGTATTTGGAACTCTAAATCCAACACGGTTTGTGCTGGCTTCTTGAAACTTGACACAATAAAGTAGTTTCACGTTCTATCTCTATGTTTTGTTTCTTCTTGATGTAGCCCTAAGCAGTGACTGGCGAGAAACACTTTCATGGAAAGGGGTTGCCAAGCTTCCAAAAATTACGAATCTCCAGAAATCTCAGCAAATACTTTTTCACCCAAACTGGATGATACTTTCAGGTAATGATCAGTACACTAAGGCGACTTGGTTTCCCAAATTTCGTTCTTCTATGTTGAAGCGTTCGTTTCCAGTAACAGTTTGAATTTTTAGGTTTCACTCTGTTTTCTCCTATATTGATAGATGTATTTGGAACTCTAAATCCAACACGGTTTGTGCTAGCTTCTTGAAACTTGACACAATAAAGTAGTTTCACGTTCTATCTCTATGTTTTGTTTCCTCTTGATGTAGCCCTAAGCAGTGACTGGCGAGAAACACTTTCATGGAAAGGGGTTGCCAAGCTTCCAAAAATTACGAATCTCCAGAAATCTCAGCAAATACTTTTTCACCCAAACTGGATGATACTTTCAGGTAATGATCAGTACACTAAGGCGACTTGGTTTCCCAAATTTCGTTCTTCTATGTTGAAGCGTTCGTTTCCAGTAACAGTTTGAATTTTTAGGTTTCACTCTGTTTACTCCTATATTGATAGATGTTTTTGGAACTCTAAATCCAACACGGTTTATGCTAGCTTCTTGAAACTTGACACAGTACAGTAGTTTCACGTTCTATCTCTATGTATTGTTTCCTCTTGATGTAGCCCTAAGCAGTGACTGGCGAGAAACACTTTCATGGAAAGGGGTTGCCAAGATTCCAAAAATTACGAATCTCCAGAAATCTCAGCAAATACTTTTTCACCCAAACTGGATGATACTTTCAGGTAATGATCAGTACACTAAGGCGACTTGGTTTCCCAAATTTCGTTCTTCTATGTTGAAGCGTTCGTTTCCAGTTACAGTTTGAATTTTTAGGTTTCACGCTGTTTACTCCTATATTGATAGATGTATTTGGAACTCTAAATCCAACACGGTTTGTGCTAGCTTCTTGAAACTTGACACAGTACAGTAGTTTCACGTTCTATCTCTATGTATTGTTTCCTCTTGCTGTAGCCCTAAGCAGTGACTGGCGAGAAACACTTTCATGGAAAGGGGTTGCCAAGCTTCCAAAAATTACGAATCTCCAGAAATCTCAGCAAATACTTTTTCACCCTAACTGGATGATACTTTCAGGTAATGATCAGTACACTAAGGCGACTTGGTTCCCCACATTTCGTTCTTCTACGTTGAAGCGTTCGTTTCCAGTAACAGTTTGAATTTTTAGGTTTCACTCTGTTTTCTCCTATATTGATAGATGTATTTGGAACTCTAAATCCAACACGGTTTGTGCTAGCTTCTTGAAACTTGACACAATAAAGTAGTTTCACGTTCTATCTCTATGTTTTGTTTCCTCTTGATGTAGCCCTAAGCAGTGACTGGCGAGAAACACTTTCATGGAAAGGGGTTGCCAAGCTTCCAAAAATTACGAATCTCCAGAAATCTCAGCAAATACTTTTTCACCCAAAATGGATGATACTTTCAGGTAATGATCAGTACACTAAGGCGACTTGGTTCCCAAAATTTCGTTCTTCTATGTTGAAGCATTCGTTTCCAGTAACAGTTTGAATTTTTAGGTTTCACTCTGTTTTCTCCTATATTGATAGATGTATTTGGAACTCTAAATCCAACGCGGTTTGTGCTAGCTTCTTGAAACTTGACACAATAAAGTAGTTTCACGTTCTATCTCTATGTTTTGTTTCCTCTTGATGTAGCCCTAAGCAGTGACTGGCGAGAAACACTTTCATGGAAAGGGGTTGCCAAGCTTCCAAAAATTACGAATCTCCAGAAATCTCAGCAAATACTTTTTCACCCAAACTGGATGATACTTTCAGGTAATGATCAGTACACTAAGGCGACTTGTTTCCCAAACTTTTGTTCTTCTATGTTGAAGCATTCGTTTCCAGTAACAGTTTGAATTTTTAGGTTTCACTCTGTTTTCTCCTATATTGATAGATGTATTTGGAACTCTAAATCCAACACGGTTTGTGCTAGCTTCTTGAAACTTAACACAATAAAGTAGTTTCACGTTCTATCTCTATGTTTTGTTTCCTCTTGCTGTAGCCCTAAGCAGTGACTGGCGAGAAACACTTTCATGGAAAGGGGTTGCCAAGCTTCCAAAAATTACGAATCTCCAGAAATCTCAGCAAATACTTTTTCACCCAAACTGGATGATACTTTCAGGTAATGATCAGTACACTAAGGCGACTTGGTGTCCCAAATTTCGTTCTTCTATGTTGAAGCGTTCGTTTCCAGTAACAGTTTGAATTTTTAGGTTTCACTCTGTTTACTCCTATATTGATAGATGTATTTGGAACTCTAAATCCAACACGGTTTGTGCTAGCTTCTTGAAACTTGACACAGTACAGTAGTTTCACGTTCTATCTCTATGTTTTGTTTCCTCTTGATGTAGCCCTAAGCAGTGACTGGCGAGAAACACTTTCATGGAAAGGTGGTTGCCAAGCTTCCAAAAATTACGAATCTCCAGAAATCTCAGCAAATACTTTTTCACCCAAACTGGATGATACTTTCAGGTAATGATCAGTACACTAAGGTGACTTGGTGTCCCAAATTTCGTTCTTCTATGTTGAAGCGTTCGTTTCCAGTAACAGTTTGAATTTTTAGGTTTCACTCTTTTTACTCCTATATTGATAGATGTATTTGGAACTCTAAATCCAACACGGTTTATGCTAGCTTCTTGAAACTTGACACAGTACAGTAGTTTCACGTTCTGTCTCTATGTATTGTTTCCTCTTGATGTAGCCCTAAGCAGTGACTGGCGAGAAACACTTTCATGGAAAGGGGTTGCCAAGCTTCCAAAATTACGAATCTCCAGAAATCTCAGCAAATACTTTTTCACCCAAACTGGATGACACTTGCAGGTAATGATCAGTACACTAAGGCGACTTGGTTCCCAAAGTTTCGTTCTTCTATGTTGAAGCATTCGTTTCCAGTAACAGTTTGAATTTTTAGGTTTCACTCTGTTTACTCCTATATTGATAGATGTATTTGGAACTCTAAATCCAACACGGTTTGTGCTAGCTTCTTGAAACTTGACACAGTACAGTAGTTTCACGTTCTGTCTCTATCTATTGTTTCCTCTTGATGTAGCCCTAAGCAGTGACTGGCGAGAAACACTTTCATGGAAAGGGGTTGCCAAGCTTCCAAAAATTACGAATCTCCAGAAATCTCAGCAAATACTTTTTCACCCAAAATGGATGATACTTTCAGGTAATGATCAGTACACTAAGGCGACTTGGTTCCCAAAATTTCGTTCTTCTATGTTGAAGCATTCGTTTCCAATAACAGTTTGAATTTTTAGGTTTCACTCTGTTTTCTCCTATATTGATAGATGTATTTGGAACTCTAAATCCAACACGGTTTGTGCTGGCTTCTTGAAACTTGACACAATAAAGTAGTTTCACGTTCTATCTCTATGTTTTGTTTCTTCTTGATGTAGCCCTAAGCAGTGACTGGCGAGAAACACTTTCATGGAAAGGGGTTGCCAAGCTTCCAAAAATTACGAATCTCCAGAAATCTCAGCAAATACTTTTTCACCCAAACTGGATGATACTTTCAGGTAATGATCAGTACACTAAGGCGACTTGGTTTCCCAAATTTCGTTCTTCTATGTTGAAGCGTTCGTTTCCAGTAACAGTTTGAATTTTTAGGTTTCACTCTGTTTTCTCCTATATTGATAGATGTATTTGGAACTCTAAATCCAACACGGTTTGTGCTAGCTTCTTGAAACTTGACACAATAAAGTAGTTTCACGTTCTATCTCTATGTTTTGTTTCCTCTTGATGTAGCCCTAAGCAGTGACTGGCGAGAAACACTTTCATGGAAAGGGGTTGCCAAGCTTCCAAAAATTACGAATCTCCAGAAATCTCAGCAAATACTTTTTCACCCAAACTGGATGATACTTTCAGGTAATGATCAGTACACTAAGGCGACTTGGTTTCCCAAATTTCGTTCTTCTATGTTGAAGCGTTCGTTTCCAGTAACAGTTTGAATTTTTAGGTTTCACTCTGTTTACTCCTATATTGATAGATGTATTTGGAACTCTAAATCCAACACGGTTTATGCTAGCTTCTTGAAACTTGACACAGTACAGTAGTTTCACGTTCTATCTCTATGTATTGTTTCCTCTTGATGTAGCCCTAAGCAGTGACTGGCGAGAAACACTTTCATGGAAAGGGGTTGCCAAGATTCCAAAAATTACGAATCTCCAGAAATCTCAGCAAATACTTTTTCACCCAAACTGGATGATACTTTCAGGTAATGATCAGTACACTAAGGCGACTTGGTTTCCCAAATTTCGTTCTTCTATGTTGAAGCGTTCGTTTCCAGTAACAGTTTGAATTTTTAGGTTTCACGCTGTTTACTCCTATATTGATAGATGTATTTGGAACTCTAAATCCAACACGGTTTGTGCTAGCTTCTTGAAACTTGACACAGTACAGTAGTTTCACGTTCTATCTCTATGTATTTTTTCCTCTTGCTGTAGCCCTAAGCAGTGACTGGCGAGAAACACTTTCATGGAAAGGGGTTGCCAAGCTTCCAAAAATTACGAATCTCCAGAAATCTCAGCAAATACTTTTTCACCCTAACTGGATGATACTTTCAGGTAATGATCAGTACACTAAGGCGACTTGGTTCCCCACATTTCGTTCTTCTACGTTGAAGCATTCGTTTCCAGTAACAGTTTGAATTTTTAGGTTTCACTCTGTTTTCTCCAATATTGATAGATGTATTTGGAACTCTAAATCCAACACGGTTTGTGCTAGCTTCTTGAAACTTGACACAATAAATTAGTTTCACGTTCTATCTCTATGTTTTGTTTCTTCTTGATGTAGCCCTAAGCAGTGACTGGCGAGAAACACTTTCATGGAAAGGGGTTGCCAAGCTTCCAAAAATTACGAATTTCCAGAAATCTCAGCAAATACTTTTTCACCCAAACTGGATGATACTTTCAGGTAATGATCAGTACACTAAGGCGACTTGGTTTCCCAAATTTCGTTCTTCTATGTTGAAGCGTTCGTTTCCAGTAACAGTTTGAATTTTTAGGTTTCACTCTGTTTTCTCCTATATTGATAGATGTATTTGGAACTCTAAATCCAACACGGTTTGTGCTAGCTTCTTGAAACTTGACACAATAAAGTAGTTTCACGTTCTATCTCTATGTTTTGTTTCCTCTTGATGTAGCCCTAAGCAGTGACTGGCGAGAAACACTTTCATGGAAAGGGGTTGCCAAGCTTCCAAAAATTACGAATCTCCAGAAATCTCAGCAAATACTTTTTCACCCAAACTGGATGATACTTTCAGGTAATGATCAGTACACTAAGGCGACTTGGTTTCCCAAATTTCGTTCTTCTATGTTGAAGCGTTCGTTTCCAGTAACAGTTTGAATTTTTAGGTTTCACTCTGTTTTCTCCTATATTGATAGATGTATTTGGAACTCTAAATCCAACACGGTTTGTGCTAGCTTCTTGAAACTTGAGACAATAAAGTAGTTTCACGTTCTATCTCTATGTTTTGTTTCCTCTTGATGTAGCCCTAAGCAGTGACTGGCGAGAAACACTTTCATGGAAAGGGGTTGCCAAGCTTCCAAAAATTACGAATCTCCAGAAATCTCAGCAAATACTTTTTCACCCAAACTGGATGATACTTTCAGGTAATGATCAGTACACTAAGGCGACTTGGTTTCCCAAATTTCGTTCTTCTATGTTGAAGCGTTCGTTTCCAGTTACAGTTTGAATTTTTAGGTTTCACGCTGTTTACTCCTATATTGATAGATGTATTTGGAACTCTAAATCCAACACGGTTTGTGCTAGCTTCTTGAAACTTGACACAGTACAGTAGTTTCACGTTCTATCTCTATGTATTGTTTCCTCTTGCTGTAGCCCTAAGCAGTGACTGGCGAGAAACACTTTCATGGAAAGGGGTTGCCAAGCTTCCAAAAATTACGAATCTCCAGAAATCTCAGCAAATACTTTTTCACCCTAACTGGATGATACTTTCAGGTAATGATCAGTACACTAAGGCGACTTGGTTCCCCACATTTCGTTCTTCTACGTTGAAGCGTTCGTTTCCAGTAACAGTTTGAATTTTTAGGTTTCACTCTGTTTTCTCCTATATTGATAGATGTATTTGGAACTCTAAATCCAACACGGTTTGTGCTAGCTTCTTGAAACTTGACACAATAAAGTAGTTTCACGTTCTATCTCTATGTTTTGTTTCCTCTTGATGTAGCCCTAAGCAGTGACTGGCGAGAAACACTTTCATGGAAAGGGGTTGCCAAGCTTCCAAAAATTACGAATCTCCAGAAATCTCAGCAAATACTTTTTCACCCAAAATGGATGATACTTTCAGGTAATGATCAGTACACTAAGGCGAATTGGTTCCCAAAATTTCGTTCTTCTATGTTGAAGCGTTCGTTTCCAGTAACAGTTTGAATTTTTAGGTTTCACTCTGTTTTCTCCTATATTGATAGATGTATTTGGAATTCTAAATCCAACACGGTTTGTGCTAGCTTCTTGAAACTTGACACAATAAAGTAGTTTCATGTTCTATCTCTATGTTTTGTTTCCTCTTGCTGTAGCCCTAAGCAGTGACTGGCAAGAAACACTTTCATGGAAAGGGGTTGCGAAGCTTCCAAAAATTACGAATCTCCAGAAATCTCAGCAAATATTTTTTCACCCAAACTGGATGATACTTTCAGGTAATGATCAGTACACTAAGGCGACTTGGTTTCCCACATTTCGTTCTTCTACGTTGAAGCGTTCGTTTCCAGTAACAGTTTGAATTTTTAGGTTTCACTCTGTTTTCTCCTATATTGATAGATGTATTTGGAACTCTAAATCCAACACGGTTTGTGCTAGCTTTTTGAAACTTGACACAATAAAGTAGTTTCACGTTCTATCTCTATGTTTTGTTTCTTCTTGATGTAGCCCTAAGCAGTGACTGGCGAGAAACACTTTCATGGAAAGGGGTTGCCAAGCTTCCAAAAATTACGAATCTCCAGAAATCTCAGCAAATACTTTTTCACCCAAACTGGATGATACTTTCAGGTAATGATCAGTACACTAAGGCAACTTGGTTTCCCAAATTTCGTTCTTCAATGTTGAAGCGTTCGTTTCCAGTAACAGTTTGAATTTTTAGGTTTCACTCTGTTTTCTCCTATATTGATAGATGTATTTGGAACTCTAAATCCAACACGGTTTGTGCTAGCTTTTTGAAACTTGACACAATAAAGTAGTTTCACGTTCTATCTCTATGTTTTGTTTCCTCTTGATGTAGCCCTAAGCAGTGACTGGCGAGAAACACTTTCATGGAAAGGGGTTGCCAAGCTTCCAAAAATTACGAATCTCCAGAAATCTCAGCAAATACTTTTTCACCCAAAATGGATGATACTTTCAGGTAATGATCAGTACACTAAGGCGAATTGGTTCCCAAAATTTCGTTCTTCTATGTTGAAGCGTTCGTTTCCAGTAACAGTTTGAATTTTTAGGTTTCACTCTGTTTTCTCCTATATTGATAGATGTATTTGGAATTCTAAATCCAACACGGTTTGTGCTAGCTTCTTGAAACTTGACACAATAAAGTAGTTTCATGTTCTATCTCTATGTTTTGTTTCCTCTTGCTGTAGCCCTAAGCAGTGACTGGCAAGAAACACTTTCATGGAAAGGGGTTGCGAAGCTTCCAAAAATTACGAATCTCCAGAAATCTCAGCAAATATTTTTTCACCCAAACTGGATGATACTTTCAGGTAATGATCAGTACACTAAGGCGACTTGGTTTCCCACATTTCGTTCTTCTACGTTGAAGCGTTCGTTTCCAGTAACAGTTTGAATTTTTAGGTTTCACTCTGTTTTCTCCTATATTGATAGATGTATTTGGAACTCTAAATCCAACACGGTTTGTGCTAGCTTTTTGAAACTTGACACAATAAAGTAGTTTCACGTTCTATCTCTATGTTTTGTTTCTTCTTGATGTAGCCCTAAGCAGTGACTGGCGAGAAACACTTTCATGGAAAGGGGTTGCCAAGCTTCCAAAAATTACGAATCTCCAGAAATCTCAGCAAATACTTTTTCACCCAAACTGGATGATACTTTCAGGTAATGATCAGTACACTAAGGCAACTTGGTTTCCCAAATTTCGTTCTTCAATGTTGAAGCGTTCGTTTCCAGTAACAGTTTGAATTTTTAGGTTTCACTCTGTTTTCTCCTATATTGATAGATGTATTTGGAACTCTAAATCCAACACGGTTTGTGCTAGCTTTTTGAAACTTGACACAATAAAGTAGTTTCACGTTCTATCTCTATGTTTTGTTTCCTCTTGATGTAGCCCTAAGCAGTGACTGGCGAGAAACACTTTCATGGAAAGGGGTTGCCAAGCTTCCAAAAATTACGAATCTCCAGAAATCTCAGCAAATACTTTTTCACCCAAACTGGATGATACTTTCAGGTAATGATCAGTACACTAAGGCGACTTGGTTTCCCAAATTTCGTTCTTCTATGTTGAAGCGTTCGTTTCCAGTAACAGTTTGAATTTTTAGGTTTCACTCTGTTTTCTCCTATATTGATAGATGTATTTGGAACTCTAAATCCAACACGGTTTGTGCTAGCTTCTTGAAACTTGACACAATAAAGTAGTTTCACGTTCTATCTCTATGTTTTGTTTCCTCTTGATGTAGCCCTAAGCAGTGACTGGCGAGAAACACTTTCATGGAAAGGGGTTGCCAAGCTTCCAAAAATTACGAATCTCCAGAAATCTCAGCAAATACTTTTTCACCCAAAATGGATGATACTTTCAGATAATGATCAGTACACTAAGGCGACTTGGTTCCCAAAATTTCGTTCTTCTATGTTGAAGCGTTCGTTTCCAGAAACAGTTTGAATTTTTAGGTTTCACTCTGTTTTCTCCTATATTGATAGATGTATTTGGAATTCTAAATCCAACACGGTTTGTGCTAGCTTCTTGAAACTTGACACAATAAAGTAGTTTCACGTTCTATCTCTATGTTTTGTTTCCTCTTGCTGTAGCCCTAAGCAGTGACTGGCAAGAAACACTTTCATGGAAAGGGGTTGCGAAGCTTCCAAAAATTACGAATCTCCAGAAATCTCAGCAAATATTTTTTCACCCAAACTGGATGATACTTTCAGGTAATGATCAGTACACTAAGGCGACTTGGTTTCCCACATTTCGTTCTTCTACGTTGAAGCGTTCGTTTCCAGTAACAGTTTGAATTTTTAGGTTTCACTCTGTTTTCTCCTATATTGATAGATGTATTTGGAACTCTAAATCCAACACGGTTTGTGCTAGCTTTTTGAAACTTGACACAATAAAGTAGTTTCACGTTCTATCTCTATGTTTTGTTTCTTCTTGATGTAGCCCTAAGCAGTGACTGGCGAGAAACACTTTCATGGAAAGGGGTTGCCAAGCTTCCAAAAATTACGAATCTCCAGAAATCTCAGCAAATACTTTTTCACCCAAACTGGATGATACTTTCAGGTAATGATCAGTACACTAAGGCAACTTGGTTTCCCAAATTTCGTTCTTCTATGTTGAAGCGTTCGTTTCCAGTAACAGTTTGAATTTTTAGGTTTCACTCTGTTTTCTCCTATATTGATAGATGTATTTGGAACTCTAAATCCAACACGGTTTGTGCTAGCTTTTTGAAACTTGACACAATAAAGTAGTTTCACGTTCTATCTCTATGTTTTGTTTCCTCTTGCTGTAGCCCTAAGCAGTGACTGGCGAGAAACACTTTCATGGAAAGGGGTTGCCAAGCTTCCCAAAATTACGAATCACCAGAAATCTCAGCAAATACTTTTTCACCCAAACTGGATGATACTTTCAGGTAATGATCAGTACACTAAGGCGACTTGGTTCCCAAAATTTCGTTCTTCTATGTTGAAGCATTCGTTTCCAGTAACAGTTTGAATTTTTAGGTTTCACTCTGTTTTCTCCTATATTGATAGATGTATTTGGAACTCTAAATCCAACACGGTTTATGCTAGCTTCTTGAAACTTGACACAGTACAGTAGTTTCACGTTCTGTCTCTATCTATTGTTTCCTCTTGATGTAGCCCTAAGCAGTGACTGGCGAGAAACACTTTCATGGAAAGGGGTTGCCAAGCTTCCAAAAATTACAAATCTCCAGAAATCTCAGCAAATACTTTTTCACCCAAACTGGATGATACTTTCAGGTAATGATCAGTACACTAAGGCGACTTGGTTTCCCAAATTTCGTTCTTCTATGTTGAAGCGTTCGTTTCCAGTAACAGTTTGAACCTTTAGGTTTCACTCTGTTTACTCCTATATTGATAGATGTATTTGGAACTCTAAATCCAACACGGTTTGTGCTAGCTTCTTGAAACTTGACACAATAAAGTAGTTTCACGTTCTATCTCTATGTTTTGTTTCCTCTTGATGTAGCCCTAAGCAGTGACTGGCGAGAAACACTTTCATGGAAAGGGGTTGCCAAGCTTCCAAAAATTACGAATCTCCAGAAATCTCAGCAAATACTTTTTCACCCAAACTGGATGATAGTTTCAGGTAATGATCAGTACACTAAGGCGACTTGGTGTCCCAAATTTCGTTCTTCTATGTTGAAGCGTTCGTTTCCAGTAACAGTTTGAATTTTTAGGTTTCACTCTGTTTACTCCTATATTGATAGATGTATTTGGAACTCTAAATCCAACACGGTTTGTGCTAGCTTCTTGAAACTTGACACAATGAATTAGTTTCACGTTCTATCTCTATGTTTTGTTTCCTCTTGATGTAGCCCTAAGCAGTGACTGGCGAGAAACACTTTCATGGAAAGGGGTTGCCAAGCTTCCAAAAATTACGAATCTCCAGAAATCTCAGCAAATATTTTTTCACCCAAACTGGATGATACTTTCAGGTAATGATCAGTACACTAAGGCGACTTGGTTCCCCAAATTTAGTTCTTCTATGTTGAAGCATTCGTTTCCAGTAAAAGTTTGAATTTTTAGGTTTCACGCTGTTTACTCCTATATTGATAGATGTATTTGGAACTCTAAATCCAACACGGTTTGTGCTAGCTTCTTGAAACTTGACACAATAAATTAGTTTCATGTTCTATCTCTATGTTTTGTTTCCTCTTGATGTAGCCCTAAGCAGTGACTGGCGAGAAACACTTTCATGGAAAGGGGTTGCCAAGCTTCCAAAAATTACGAATCTCCAGAAATCTCAGCAAATACTTTTTCACCCAAACTGGATGATACTTTCAGGTAATGATCAGTACACTAAGGCGACTTGGTTTCCCAAATTTCGTTCTTCTATGTTGAAGCGTTCGTTTCCAGTAACAGTTTGAATTTTTAGGTTTCACGCTGTTTACTCCTATATTGATAGATGTATTTGGAACTCTAAATCCAACACGGTTTATGCTAGCTTCTTGAAACTTGACACAGTACAGTAGTTTCACGTTCTATCTCTATGTATTCTTTCCTTTTGATGTAGCCCTAAGCAGTGACTGGCGAGAAACACTTTCATGGAAAGGGGTTGCCAAGCTTCCAAAAATTACGAATCTCCAGAAATCTCAGCAAATACTTTTTCACCCAAACTGGATGATACTTTCAGGTAATGATCAGTACACTAAGGCGACTTGGTTTCCCAAATTTCGTTCTTTTATGTTGAAGCGTTCCTTTCCAGTAACAGTTTGAATTTTTAGGTTTCACTCTGTTTTCTCCTATATTGATAGATGTATTTGGAACTCTAAATCTAACACGGTTTGTGGTAGCTTCTTGAAACTTGACACAATAAAGTAGTTTCACGTTCTATTTCTATGTTTTGTTTCCTCTTGATGTAGCCCTAAGCAGTGACTGGCGAGAAACACTTTCATGGAAAGGGGTTGGCAAGCTTCCAAAAATTACGAATCTCCAGAAATCTCAGCAAATACTTTTTCACCCAAACTGGATGATACTTTCAGGTAATGATCAGTACACTAAGGCGACTTGGTGTCCCAAATTTCGTTCTTCTATGTTGAAGCGTTCGTTTCCAGTAACAGTTTGAATTTTTAGGTTTCACTCTGTTTACTCCTATATTGATAGATGTATTTGGAACTCTAAATCCAACACGGTTTGTGCTAGCTTCTTGAAACTTGACACAATAAAGTAGTTTCACGTTCTATCTCTATGTTTTGTTTCCTCTTGATGTAGCCCTAAGCAGTGACTGGCGAGAAACACTTTCATGGAAAGGGGTTGCCAAGCTTCCAAAAATTACGAATCTCCAGAAATCTCAGCAAATACTTTTTCACCCAAACTGGATGATACTTTCAGGTAATGATCAGTACACTAAGGCGACTTCGTTTCCCAAATTTCGTTCTTCTATGTTGAAGCGTTCGTTTCCAGTAACAGTTTGAATTTTTCGGTTTCACTCTGTTTACTCCTATATTGATAGATGTATTTGGAACTCTAAATCCAACACGGTTTGTGCTAACTTCTTGAAACTTGACACAGTACAGTAGTTTCACGTTCTATCTCTATGTATTGTTTCCTCTTGATGTAGCCCTAAGCAGTAACTGGCGAGAAACACTTTCATGGAAAGGGGTTGCCAAGCTTCCAAAAATTACGAATCTCCAGAAATCTCAGCAAATACTTTTTCACCCAAACTGGATGATACTTTCAGGTAATGATCAGTACACTAAGCCCACTTGCTTCTCCAAATTTTGTTCTTCTATGTTGAAGCGTTCGTTTCCAGTAACAGCTTGAATTTTTAGGTTTCACTCTGTTTACTCCTATATTGATAGATGTATTTGGAACTCTAAATCCAACACGGTTTGTGCTGGCTTCTTGAAACTTGACACAATAAAGTAGTTTCACGTTCTATCTCTATGTTTTGTTTCCTCTTGCTGTAGCCCTAAGCAGTGACTGGCGAGAAACACTTTCAAGGAAAGGGGTTGCCAAGCTTCCAAAAATTACGAATCTCCAGAAATCTCAGCCAATATTTTGTCACCCAAACTGGATGATACTTTCAGGTAATGATCAGTACACTAAGGCGACTTGGTTCCCCACATTTCGTTCTTCTACTTTGAAGCGTTCGTTTCCAGTAACAGTTTGAATTTTTAGGTTTCACTCTGTTTTCTCCTATATTGATAGATGTATTTGGAACTCTAAATCCAACACGGTTTGTGCTAGCTTCTTGAAACTTGACACAATAAAGTAGTTTCACGTTCTATCTCTATGTTTTGTTTCCTCTTGATGTAGCCCTAAGCAGTGACTGGCGAGAAACACTTTCATGGAAAGGGGTTGCCAAGCTTCCAAAAATTACGAATCTCCAGAAATCACAGCAAATACTTTTTCACCCAAACTGGATGATACTTTCAGGTAATGATCAGTACACTAAGGCGACTTGGTGTCCCAAATTTCGTTCTTCTATGTTGAAGCGTTCGTTTCCAGTAACAGTTTGAATTTTTAGGTTTCACTCTTTTTACTCCTATATTGATAGATGTATTTGGAACTCTAAATCCAACACGGTTTATGCTAGCTTCTTGAAACTTGACACAGTACAGTAGTTTCACGTTCTGTCTCTATGTATTGTTTCCTCTTGATGTAGCCCTAAGCAGTGACTGGCGAGAAACACTTTCATGGAAAGGGGTTGCCAAGCTTCCAAAATTACGAATCTCCAGAAATCTCAGCAAATACTTTTTCACCCAGACTGGATGACACTTTCAGGTAATGATCAGTACACTAAGGCGACTTGGTTCCCAAAATTTCGTTCTTCTATGCTGAAGCATTCGTTTCCAGTAACAGTTTGAATTTTTAGGTTTCACTCTGTTTTCTCCTATATTGATAGATGTATTTGGAACTCTAAATCCAACACGGTTTATGCTAGCTTCTTGAAACTTGACACAGTACAGTAGTTTCACGTTCTATCTCTATGTATTGTTTCCTCTTGATGTAGCCCTAAGCAGTGACTGGCGAGAAACACTTTCATGGAAAGGGGTTGCCAAGCTTCCAAAAATTACGAATCTCCAGAAATCTCAGCAAATACTTTTTCACCCAAACTGGATGATACTTTCAGGTAATGATCAGTACACTAAGCCCACTTGCTTCACCAAATTTTGTTCTTCTACGTTGAAGCGTTCGTTTCCAGTAACAGCTTGAATTTTTAGGTTTCACTCTTTTTACTCCTATATTGATAGATGTATTTGGAACTCTAAATCCAACACGGTTTATGCTAGCTTCTTGAAACTTGACACAGTTCAGTAGTTTCACGTTCTATCTCTATGTATTCTTTCCTTTTGATGTAGCCCTAAGCAGTGACTGGCGAGAAAGACTTTCATGGAAAGGGGTTGCCAAGCTTCCAAAAATTACGAATCTCCAGAAATCTCAGCAAATACTTTTTCACCCAAACTGGATGACACTTTCAGGTAATGATCAGTACACTAAGGCGACTTGGTTTCCCAAATTTCGTTCTTCTATGTTGAAGCGTTCCTTTCCAGTAACAGTTTGAATTTTTAGGTTTCACTCTGTTTTCTCCTATATTGATAGATGTATTTGGAACTCTAAATCCAACACGGTTTGTGCTAGCTTCTTGAAACTTGACACAATAAAGTAGTTTCACGTTCTGTTTCTATGTTTTGTTTCCTCTTGATGTAGCCCTAAGCAGTGACTGGCGAGAAACACTTTCATGGAAAGGGGTTTCCAGGCTTCCAAAAATTACGAATCTCCAGAAATCTCAGCAAATACTTTTTCACCCAAACTGGATGATACTTTCAGGTAATGATCAGTACACTAAGCCCACTTGCTTCACCAAATTTTGTTCTTCTACGTTGAAGCGTTCGTTTCCAGTAACAGCTTGAATTTTTAGGTTTCACTCTTTTTACTCCTATATTGATAGATGTATTTGGAACTCTAAATCCAACACGGTTTATGCTAGCTTCTTGAAACTTGACACAGTACAGTAGTTTCACGTTCTGTCTCTATGTATTGTTTCCTCTTGATGTAGCCCTAAGCAGTGACTGGCGAGAAACACTTTCATGGAAAGGGGTTGCCAAGCTTCTCAAAATTACGAATCTCCAGAAATCTCAGCAAATACTTTTTCACCCAAACTGGATGATACTTTCAGGTAATGATCAGTACACTAAGGCGACTTGGTTCCCAAAATTTCGTTCTTCTATGTTGAAGCATTCGTTTCCAGTAACAGTTTGAATTTTTAGGTTTCACCCTGTTTTCTCCTATATTGATAGATGTATTTGGAACTCTAAATCCAACACGGTTTATGCTAGCTTCTTTAAACTTGACACAGTACAGTAGTTTCACGTTCTATCTCTATGTATTGTTTCCTCTTGCTGTAGCCCTAAGCAGTGACTGGCGAGAAACACTTTCATGGAAAGGGGTTGCCAAGCTTCCCAAAATTACGAATCTCCAGAAATCTCAGCAAATACTTTTTCACCCAAACTGGATGATACTTTCAGGTAATGATCAGTACACTAAGGCGACTTGGTTCCCAAAATTTCGTTCTTCTATGTTGAAGCATTCGTTTCCAGTAACAGTTTGAATTTTTAGGTTTCACTCTGTTTTCTCCTATATTGATAGATGTATTTGGAACTCTAAATCCAACACGGTTTGTGCTAGCTTCTTGAAACTTGACACAATAAAGTAGTTTCACGTTCTATTTCTATGTTTTGTTTCCTCTTGATGTAGCCCTAAGCAGTGACTGGCGAGAAACACTTTCATGGAAAGGGGTTGCCAAGCTTCCAAAAATTACGAATCTCCAGAAATCTCAGCAAATACTTTTTCACCCAAACTGGATGATACTTTCAGGTAATGATCAATACACTAAGGCGACTTGGTGTCCCAAATTTCGTTCTTCTATGTTGAAGCGTTCGTTTCCAGTAACAGTTTGAATTTTTAGGTTTCACTCTGTTTACTCCTATATTGATAGATGTATTTGGAACTCTAAATCCAACACGGTTTGTGCTAGCTTCTTGAAACTTGACACAATGAATTAGTTTCACGTTCTATCTCTATGTTTTGTTTCCTCTTGATGTAGCCCTAAGCAGTGACTGGCGAGAAACAGTTTCATGGAAAGGGGTTGCCAAGCTTCCAAAAATTACGAATCTCCAGAAATCTCAGCAAATATTTTTTCACCCAAACTGGATGATACATTCAGGTAATGATCAGTACACTAAGGCGACTTGGTTCCCAAAATTTCGTTCTTCTATGTTGAAGCATTCGTTTCCAGTAACAGTTTGAATTTTTAGGTTTCACTCTGTTTTCTCCTATATTGATAGATGTATTTGGAACTCTAAATCCAACACGGTTTGTGCTAGCTTCTTGAAACTTGACACAATAAAGTAGTTTCACGTTCAATTTCTATGTTTTGTTTCCTCTTGATGTAGCCCTAAGCAGTGACTGGCGAGAAACACTTTCATGGAAAGGGGTTGCCAAGCTTCCAAAAATTACGAATCTCCAGAAATCTCAGCAAATACTTTTTCACCCAAACTGGATGATACTTTCAGGTAATGATCAATACACTAAGGCGACTTGGTGTCCCAAATTTCGTTCTTCTATGTTGAAGCGTTCGTTTCCAGTAACAGTTTGAATTTTTAGGTTTCACTCTGTTTACTCCTATATTGATAGATGTATTTGGAACTCTAAATCCAACACGGTTTGTGCTAGCTTCTTGAAACTTGACACAATGAATTAGTTTCACGTTCTATCTCTATGTTTTGTTTCCTCTTGATGTAGCCCTAAGCAGTGACTGGCGAGAAACAGTTTCATGGAAAGGGGTTGCCAAGCTTCCAAAAATTACGAATCTCCAGAAATCTCAGCAAATATTTTTTCACCCAAACTGGATGATACTTTCAGGTAATGATCAGTACACTAAGGCGACTTGGTTCCCCAAATTTAGTTCTTCTATGTTGAAGCATTCGTTTCCAGTAACAGTTTGAATTTTTAGGTTTCACGCTGTTTACTCCTATATTGATAGATGTATTTGGAACTCTAAATCCAACACGGTTTGTGCTAGCTTCTTGAAACTTGACACAATAAAGTAGTTTCACGTTCTATCTCTATGTTTTGTTTCCTCTTGATGTAGCCCTAAGCAGTGACTGGCGAGAAACACTTTCATGGAAAGGGGTTGCCAAGCTTCCAAAAATTACGAATCTCCAGAAATCTCAGCAAATACTTTTTCACCCAAACTGGATGATACTTTCAGGTAATGATCAGTACACTAAGGCGACTTCGTTTCCCAAATTTCGTTCTTCTATGTTGAAGCGTTCGTTTCCAGTAACAGTTTGAATTTTTAGGTTTCACTCTTTTTACTCCTATATTGATAGATGTATTTGGAACTCTAAATCCAACACGGTTTATGCTAGCTTCTTGAAACTTGACACAGTACAGTAGTTTCACGTTCTGTCTCTATCTATTGTTTCCTCTTGATGTAGCCCTAAGCAGTGACTGGCGAGAAACACTTTCATGGAAAGGGGTTGCCAAGCTTCCAAAAATTACAAATCTCCAGAAATCTCAGCAAATACTTTTTCACCCAAACTGGATGATACTTTCAGGTAATGATCAGTACACTAAGGCGACTTGGTTTCCCAAATTTCGTTCTTCTATGTTGAAGCGTTCGTTTCCAGTAACAGTTTGAACCTTTAGGTTTCACTCTGTTTACTCCTATATTGATAGATGTATTTGGAACTCTAAATCCAACACGGTTTGTGCTAGCTTCTTGAAACTTGACACAGTACAGTAGTTTCACGTTCTATCTCTATGTTTTGTTTCCTCTTGATGTAGCCCTAAGCAGTGACTGGCGAGAAACACTTTCATGGAAAGGGGTTGCCAAGCTTCCAAAAATTACGAATCTCCAGAAATCTCAGCAAATACTTTTTCACCCAAACTGGATGATACTTTCAGGTAATGATCAGTACACTAAGGCGACTTGGTTCCCAAAATTTCGTTCTTCTATGTTGAAGCATTCGTTTCCAGTAACAGTTTGAATTTTTAGGTTTCACTCTGTTTTCTCCTATATTGATAGATGTATTTGGAACTCTAAATCCAACACGGTTTGTGCTAGCTTCTTGAAACTTGACACAATAAAGTAGTTTCACGTTCTATCTCTATGTATTGTTTCCTCTTGATGTAGCCCTAAGCAGTGACTGGCGAGAAACACTTTCATGGAAAGGGGTTGCCAAGCTTCCAAAAATTACGAATCTCCAGAAATCTCAGCAAATACTTTTTCACCCAAACTGGATGATACTTTCAGGTAATGATCAGTACACTAAGGCGACTTGGTTTCCCAAATTTCGTTCTTCTATGTTGAAGCGTTCCTTTCCAGTAACAGTTTGAATTTTTAGGTTTCACGCTGTTTACTCCTATATTGATAGATGTATTTGGAACTCTAAATCCAACACGGTTTATGCTAGCTTCTTGAAACTTGACACAGTACAGTAGTTTCACGTTCTATCTCTATGTATTGTTTCCTCTTGATGTATCCCTAAGCAGTGACTGGCGAGAAACACTTTCATGGAAAGGGGTTGCCAAGCTTCCAAAAATTACGAATCTCCAGAAATCTCAGCAAATACTTTTTCACCCAAACTGGATGATACTTTCAGGTAATGATCAGTACACTAAGGCGACTTGGTTTCCCAAATTTCGTTCTTCTATGTTGAAGCGTTCGTTTCCAGTTACAGTTTGAATTTTTAGGTTTCACGCTGTTTACTCCTATATTGATAGATGTATTTGGAACTTTAAATCCAACACGGTTTATGCTAGCTTCTTGAAACTTGACACAGTACAGTAGTTTCACGTTCTATCTCTATGTATTCTTTCCTTTTGATGTAGCCCTAAGCAGTGACTGGCGAGAAACACTTTCATGGAAAGGGGTTGCCAAGCTTCCAAAAATTACGAATCTCCAGAAATCTCAGCAAATACTTTTTCACCCAAACTGGATGATACTTTCAGGTAATGATCAGTACACTAAGGCGACTTGGTTCCCAAAATTTCGTTCTTCTATGTTGAAGCATTCGTTTCCAGTAACAGTTTGAATTTTTAGGTTTCACTCTGTTTTCTCCTATATTGATAGATGTATTTGGAACTCTAAATCCAACACGGTTTGTGCTAGCTTCTTGAAACTTGACACAATAAAGTAGTTTCACGTTCAATTTCTATGTTTTGTTTCCTCTTGATGTAGCCCTAAGCAGTGACTGGCGAGAAACACTTTCATGGAAAGGGGTTGCCAAGCTTCCAAAAATTACGAATCTCCAGAAATCTCAGCAAATACTTTTTCACCCAAACTGGATGATACTTTCAGGTAATGATCAATACACTAAGGCGACTTGGTGTCCCAAATTTCGTTCTTCTATGTTGAAGCGTTCGTTTCCAGTAACAGTTTGAATTTTTAGGTTTCACTCTGTTTACTCCTATATTGATAGATGTATTTGGAACTCTAAATCCAACACGGTTTGTGCTAGCTTCTTGAAACTTGACACAATGAATTAGTTTCACGTTCTAACTCTATGTTTTGTTTCCTCTTGATGTAGCCCTAAGCAGTGACTGGCGAGAAACAGTTTCATGGAAAGGGGTTGCCAAGCTTCCAAAAATTACGAATCTCCAGAAATCTCAGCAAATATTTTTTCACCCAAACTGGATGATACTTTCAGGTAATGATCAGTACACTAAGGCGACTTGGTTCCCCAAATTTAGTTCTTCTATGTTGAAGCATTCGTTTCCAGTAACAGTTTGAATTTTTAGGTTTCACGCTGTTTACTCCTATATTGATAGATGTATTTGGAACTCTAAATCCAACACGGTTTGTGCTAGCTTCTTGAAACTTGACACAATAAAGTAGTTTCACGTTCTATCTCTATGTTTTGTTTCCTCTTGATGTAGCCCTAAGCAGTGACTGGCGAGAAACACTTTCATGGAAAGGGGTTGCCAAGCTTCCAAAAATTACGAATCTCCAGAAATCTCAGCAAATACTTTTTCACCCAAACTGGATGATACTTTCAGGTAATGATCAGTACACTAAGGCGACTTCGTTTCCCAAATTTCGTTCTTCTATGTTGAAGCGTTCGTTTCCAGTAACAGTTTGAATTTTTAGGTTTCACTCTTTTTACTCCTATATTGATAGATGTATTTGGAACTCTAAATCCAACACGGTTTATGCTAGCTTCTTGAAACTTGACACAGTACAGTAGTTTCACGTTCTGTCTCTATCTATTGTTTCCTCTTGATGTAGCCCTAAGCAGTGACTGGCGAGAAACACTTTCATGGAAAGGGGTTGCCAAGCTTCCAAAAATTACAAATCTCCAGAAATCTCAGCAAATACTTTTTCACCCAAACTGGATGATACTTTCAGGTAATGATCAGTACACTAAGGCGACTTGGTTTCCCAAATTTCGTTCTTCTATGTTGAAGCGTTCGTTTCCAGTAACAGTTTGAACCTTTAGGTTTCACTCTGTTTACTCCTATATTGATAGATGTATTTGGAACTCTAAATCCAACACGGTTTGTGCTAGCTTCTTGAAACTTGACACAGTACAGTAGTTTCACGTTCTATCTCTATGTTTTGTTTCCTCTTGATGTAGCCCTAAGCAGTGACTGGCGAGAAACACTTTCATGGAAAGGGGTTGCCAAGCTTCCAAAAATTACGAATCTCCAGAAATCTCAGCAAATACTTTTTCACCCAAACTGGATGATACTTTCAGGTAATGATCAGTACACTAAGGCGACTTGGTTCCCAAAATTTCGTTCTTCTATGTTGAAGCATTCGTTTCCAGTAACAGTTTGAATTTTTAGGTTTCACTCTGTTTTCTCCTATATTGATAGATGTATTTGGAACTCTAAATCCAACACGGTTTGTGCTAGCTTCTTGAAACTTGACACAATAAAGTAGTTTCACGTTCTATCTCTATGTATTGTTTCCTCTTGATGTAGCCCTAAGCAGTGACTGGCGAGAAACACTTTCATGGAAAGGGGTTGCCAAGCTTCCAAAAATTACGAATCTCCAGAAATCTCAGCAAATACTTTTTCACCCAAACTGGATGATACTTTCAGGTAATGATCAGTACACTAAGGCGACTTGGTTTCCCAAATTTCGTTCTTCTATGTTGAAGCGTTCCTTTCCAGTAACAGTTTGAATTTTTAGGTTTCACGCTGTTTACTCCTATATTGATAGATGTATTTGGAACTCTAAATCCAACACGGTTTATGCTAGCTTCTTGAAACTTGACACAGTACAGTAGTTTCACGTTCTATCTCTATGTATTGTTTCCTCTTGATGTATCCCTAAGCAGTGACTGGCGAGAAACACTTTCATGGAAAGGGGTTGCCAAGCTTCCAAAAATTACGAATCTCCAGAAATCTCAGCAAATACTTTTTCACCCAAACTGGATGATACTTTCAGGTAATGATCAGTACACTAAGGCGACTTGGTTTCCCAAATTTCGTTCTTCTATGTTGAAGCGTTCGTTTCCAGTAACAGTTTGAATTTTTAGGTTTCACGCTGTTTACTCCTATATTGATAGATGTATTTGGAACTTTAAATCCAACACGGTTTATGCTAGCTTCTTGAAACTTGACACAGTACAGTAGTTTCACGTTCTATCTCTATGTATTCTTTCCTTTTGATGTAGCCCTAAGCAGTGACTGGCGAGAAACACTTTCATGGAAAGGGGTTGCCAAGCTTCCAAAAATTACGAATCTCCAGAAATCTCAGCAAATACTTTTTCACCCAAACTGGATGATACTTTCAGGTAATGATCAGTACACTAAGGCGACTTGGTTTCCCAAATTTCGTTCTTCTATGTTGAAGCGTTCCTTTCCAGTAACAGTTTGAATTTTTAGGTTTCACTCTGTTTTCTCCTATATTGATAGATGTATTTGGAACTCTAAATCTAACACGGTTTGTGCTAGCTTCTTGAAACTTGACACAATAAAGTAGTTTCACGTTCTATTTCTATGTTTTGTTTCCTCTTGATGTAGCCCTAAGCAGTGACTGGCGAGAAACACTTTCATGGAAAGGGGTTGCCAAGCTTCCAAAAATTACGAATCTCCAGAAATCTCAGCAAATACTTTTTCACCCAAACTGGATGATACTTTCAGGTAATGATCAGTACACTAAGGCGACTTGGTGTCCCAAATTTCGTTCTTCTATGTTGAAGCGTTCGTTTCCAGTAACAGTTTGAATTTTTAGGTTTCACTCTGTTTACTCCTATATTGATAGATGTATTTGGAACTCTAAATCCAACACGGTTTGTGCTAGCTTCTTGAAACTTGACACAATGAATTAGTTTCACGTTCTATCTCTATGTTTTGTTTCCTCTTGATGTAGCCCTAAGCAGTGACTGGCGAGAAACACTTTCATGGAAAGGGGTTGCCAAGCTTCCAAAAATTACGAATCTCCAGAAATCTCAGCAAATATTTTTTCACCCAAACTGGATGATACTTTCAGGTAATGATCAGTACACTAAGGCGACTTGGTTCCCCAAACTTAGTTCTTCTATGTTGAAGCATTCGTTTCCAGTAACAGTTTGAATTTTTAGGTTTCACGCTGTTTACTCCTATATTGATAGATGTATTTGGAACTCTAAATCCAACACGGTTTGTGCTAGCTTCTTGAAACTTGACACAATAAAGTAGTTTCACGTTCTATCTCTATGTTTTGTTTCCTCTTGATGTAGCCCTAAGCAGTGACTGGCGAGAAACACTTTCATGGAAAGGGGTTGCCAAGCTTCCAAAAATTACGAATCTCCAGAAATCTCATCAAATACTTTTTCACCCAAACTGGATGATACTTTCAGGTAATGATCAGTACACTAAGGCGACTTCGTTTCCCAAATTTCTTTCTTCTATGTTGAAGCGTTCGTTTCCAGTAACAGTTTGAATTTTTCGGTTTCACTCTGTTTACTCCTATATTGATAGATGTATTTGGAACTCTAAATCCAACACGGTTTGTGCTAACTTCTTGAAACTTGACACAGTACAGTAGTTTCACGTTCTATCTCTATGTATTGTTTCCTCTTGATGTAGCCCTAAGCAGTAACTGGCGAGAAACACTTTCATGGAAAGGGGTTGCCAAGCTTCCAAAAATTACGAATCTCCAGAAATCTCAGCAAATACTTTTTCACCCAAACTGGATGATACTTTCAGGTAATGATCAGTACACTAAGCCCACTTGCTTCTCCAAATTTTGTTCTTCTATGTTGAAGCGTTCGTTTCCAGTAACAGCTTGAATTTTTAGGTTTCACTCTGTTTACTCCTATATTGATAGATGTATTTGGAACTCTAAATCCAACACGGTTTGTGCTGGCTTCTTGAAACTTGACACAATAAAGTAGTTTCACGTTCTATCTCTATGTTTTGTTTCCTCTTGCTGTAGCCCTAAGCAGTGACTGGCGAGAAACACTTTCAAGGAAAGGGGTTGCCAAGCTTCCAAAAATTACGAATCTCCAGAAATCTCAGCCAATATTTTTTCACCCAAACTGGATGATACTTTCAGGTAATGATCAGTACACTAAGGCGACTTGGTTCCCCACATTTCGTTCTTCTACTTTGAAGCGTTCGTTTCCAGTAACAGTTTGAATTTTTAGGTTTCACTCTGTTTTCTCCTATATTGATAGATGTATTTGGAACTCTAAATCCAACACGGTTTGTGCTAGCTTCTTGAAACTTGACACAATAAAGTAGTTTCACGTTCTATCTCTATGTTTTGTTTCCTCTTGATGTAGCCCTAAGCAGTGACTGGCGAGAAACACTTTCATGGAAAGGGGTTGCCAAGCTTCCAAAAATTACGAATCTCCAGAAATCACAGCAAATACTTTTTCACCCAAACTGGATGATACTTTCAGGTAATGATCAGTACACTAAGGCGACTTGGTGTCCCAAATTTCGTTCTTCTATGTTGAAGCGTTCGTTTCCAGTAACAGTTTGAATTTTTAGGTTTCACTCTTTTTACTCCTATATTGATAGATGTATTTGGAACTCTAAATCCAACACGGTTTATGCTAGCTTCTTGAAACTTGACACAGTACAGTAGTTTCACGTTCTGTCTCTATGTATTGTTTCGTCTTGATGTAGCCCTAAGCAGTGACTGGCGAGAAACACTTTCATGGAAAGGGGTTGCCAAGCTTCCAAAATTACGAATCTCCAGAAATCTCAGCAAATACTTTTTCACCCAAACTGGATGACACTTTCAGGTAATGATCAGTACACTAAGGCGACTTGGTTCCCAAAATTTCGTTCTTCTATGCTGAAGCATTCGTTTCCAGTAACAGTTTGAATTTTTAGGTTTCACTCTGTTTTCTCCTATATTGATAGATGTATTTGGAACTCTAAATCCAACACGGTTTATGCTAGCTTCTTGAAACTTGACACAGTACAGTAGTTTCACGTTCTATCTCTATGTATTGTTTCCTCTTGATGTAGCCCTAAGCAGTGACTGGCGAGAAACACTTTCATGGAAAGGGGTTGCCAAGCTTCCAAAAATTACGAATCTCCAGAAATCTCAGCAAATACTTTTTCACCCAAACTGGATGATACTTTCAGGTAATGATCAGTACACTAAGCCCACTTGCTTCACCAAATTTTGTTCTTCTACGTTGAAGCGTTCGTTTCCAGTAACAGCTTGAATTTTTAGGTTTCACTCTTTTTACTCCTATATTGATAGATGTATTTGGAACTCTAAATCCAACACGGTTTATGCTAGCTTCTTGAAACTTGACACAGTACAGTAGTTTCACGTTCTATCTCTATGTATTCTTTCCTTTTGATGTAGCCCTAAGCAGTGACTGGCGAGAAAGACTTTCATGGAAAGGGGTTGCCAAGCTTCCAAAAATTACGAATTTCCAGAAATCTCAGCAAATACTTTTTCACCCAAACTGGATGATACTTTCAGGTAATGATCAGTACACTAAGGTGACTTGGTTTCCCAAATTTCGTTCTTCTATGTTGAAGCGTTTTTTTCCAGTAACAGTTTGAATTTTTAGGTTTCACTCTGTTTTCTCCTATATTGATAGATGTATTTGGAACTCTAAATCCAACACGGTTTGTGCTAGCTTCTTGAAACTTGACACAATAAAGTAGATTCACGTTCTATTTCTATGTTTTGTTTCCTCTTGATGTAGCCCTAAGCAGTGACTGGCGAGAAACAATTTCATGGAAAGGGGTTGCCAGGCTTCCAAAAATTACGAATCTCCAGAAATCTCAGCAAATACTTTTTCACCCAAACTGGATGATACTTTCAGGTAATGATCAGTACACTAAGCCCACTTGCTTCACCAAATTTTGTTCTTCTACGTTGAAGCGTTCGTTTCCAGTAACAGCTTGAATTTTTAGGTTTCACTCTTTTTACTCCTATATTGATAGATGTATTTGGAACTCTAAATCCAACACGGTTTATGCTAGCTTCTTGAAACTTGACACAGTACAGTAGTTTCACGTTCTGTCTCTATGTATTGTTTCCTCTTGATGTAGCCCTAAGCAGTGACTGGCGAGAAACACTTTCATGGAAAGGGGTTGCCAAGCTTCCCAAAATTACGAATCTCCAGAAATCTCAGCAAATACTTTTTCACCCAAACTGGATGATACTTTCAGGTAATGATCAGTACACTAAGGCGACTTGGTTCCCAAAATTTCGTTCTTCTATGTTGAAGCATTCGTTTCCAGTAACAGTTTGAATTTTTAGGTTTCACTCTGTTTTCTCCTATATTGATAGATGTATTTGGAACTCTAAATCCAACACGGTTTATGCTAGCTTCTTGAAACTTGACACAGTACAGTAGTTTCACGTTCTATCTCTATGTATTGTTTCCTCTTGCTGTAGCCCTAAGCAGTGACTGGCGAGAAACACTTTCATGGAAAGGGGTTGCCAAGCTTCCCAAAATTACGAATCTCCAGAAATCTCAGCAAATACTTTTTCACCCAAACTGGATGATACTTTCAGGTAATGATCAGTACACTAAGGCGACTTGGTTCCCAAAATTTCGTTCTTCTATGTTGAAGCATTCGTTTCCAGTAACAGTTTGAATTTTTAGGTTTCACTCTGTTTTCTCCTATATTGATAGATGTATTTGGAACTCTAAATCCAACACGGTTTGTGCTAGCTTCTTGAAACTTGACACAATAAAGTAGTTTCACGTTCTATTTCTATGTTTTGTTTCCTCTTGATGTAGCCCTAAGCAGTGACTGGCGAGAAACACTTTCATGGAAAGGGGTTGCCAAGCTTCCAAAAATTACGAATCTCCAGAAATCTCAGCAAATACTTTTTCACCCAAACTGGATGATACTTTCAGGTAATGATCAGTACACTAAGGCGACTTGGTGTCCCAAATTTCGTTCTTCTATGTTGAAGCGTTCGTTTCCAGTAACAGTTTGAATTTTTAGGTTTCACTCTGTTTACTCCTATATTGATAGATGTATTTGGAACTCTAAATCCAACACGGTTTGTGCTAGCTTCTTGAAACTTGACACAATGAATTAGTTTCACGTTCTATCTCTATGTTTTGTTTCCTCTTGATGTAGCCCTAAGCAG
Organism: Spermophilus citellus; assembly: GCF_964194105.1. Taxonomy (NCBI): domain Eukaryota; kingdom Metazoa; phylum Chordata; class Mammalia; order Rodentia; family Sciuridae; genus Spermophilus; species Spermophilus citellus. The sequence goes on from NC_138189.1 coordinate 83,121,115, forward strand.
TGACTGGCGAGAAACAGTTTCATGGAAAGGGGTTGCCAAGCTTCCAAAAATTACGAATCTCCAGAAATCTCAGCAAATATTTTTTCACCCAAACTGGATGATACTTTCAGGTAATGATCAGTACACTAAGGCGACTTGGTTCCCCAAATTTAGTTCTTCTATGTTGAAGCATTCGTTTCCAGTAACAGTTTGAATTTTTAGGTTTCACGCTGTTTACTCCTATATTGATAGATGTATTTGGAACTCTAAATCCAACACGGTTTGTGCTACCTTCTTGAAACTTGACACAATAAAATAGTTTCACGTTCTATCTCTATGTTTTGTTTCCTCTTGATGTAGCCCTAAGCAATGACTGGCGAGAAACACTTTCATGGAAAGGGGTTGCCAAGCTTCCAAAAATTACGAATCTCCAGAAATCTCAGCAAATACTTTTTCACCCAAACTGGATGATACTTTCAGGTAATGATCAGTACACTAAGGCGACTTCGTTTCCCAAATTTCGTTCTTCTATGTTGAAGCGTTCGTTTCCAGTAACAGTTTGAATTTTTCGGTTTCACTCTGTTTACTCCTATATTGATAGATGTATTTGGAACTCTAAATCCAACACGGTTTGTGCTAACTTCTTGAAACTTGACACAGTACAGTAGTTTCACGTTCTATCTCTATGTATTGTTTCCTCTTGATGTAGCCCTAAGCAGTAACTGGCGAGAAACACTTTCATGGAAAGGGTTTGCCAACCTTCCAAAAATTACGAATCTCCAGAAATCTCAGCAAATACTTTTTCACCCAAACTGGATGATACTTTCAGGTAATGATCAGTACACTAAGCCCACTTGCTTCTCCAAATTTTGTTCTTCTACGTTGAAGCGTTCGTTTCCAGTAACAGCTTGAATTTTTAGGTTTCACTCTGTTTACTCCTATATTGATAGATGTATTTGGAACTCTAAAACCAACACGGTTTGTGCTGGCTTCTTGAAACTTGACACAATAAAGTAGTTTCACGTTCTATCTCTATGTTTTGTTTCCTCTTGTTGTAGCCCTAAGCAGTGACTGGCGAGAAACACTTTCAAGGAAAGGGGTTGCCAAGCTTCCAAAAATTACGAATCTCCAGAAATCTCAGCCAATATTTTTTCACCCAAACTGGATGATACTTTCAGGTAATGATCAGTACACTAAGGCGACTTGGTTCCCCACATTTCGTTCTTCTATTTTGAAGCGTTCGTTTCCAGTAACAGTTTGCATTTTTAGGTTTCACTCTGTTTTCTCCTATATTGATAGATGTATTTGGAACTCTAAATCCAACACGGTTTGTGCTAGCTTCTTGAAACTTGACACAATAAAGTAGTTTCACGTTCTATCTCTATGTTTTGTTTCCTCTTGATGTAGCCCTAAGCAGTGACTGGCGAGAAACACTTTCATGGAAAGGGGTTGCCAAGCTTCCAAAAATTACGAATCTCCAGAAATCACAGCAAATACTTTTTCACCCAAACTGGATGATACTTTCAGGTAATGATCAGTACACTAAGGCGACTTGGTGTCCCAAATTTCGTTCTTCTATGTTGAAGCGTTCGTTTCCAGTAACAGTTTGAATTTTTAGGTTTCACTCTTTTTACTCCTATATTGATAGATGTATTTGGAACTCTAAATCCAACACGGTTTATGCTAGCTTCTTGAAACTTGACACAGTACAGTAGTTTCACGTTCTGTCTCTATGTATTGTTTCCTCTTGATGTAGCCCTAAGCAGTGACTGGCGAGAAACACTTTCATGGAAAGGGGTTGCCAAGCTTCCAAAATTACAAATCTCCAGAAATCTCAGCAAATACTTTTTCACCCAAACTGGATGACACTTTCAGGTAATGATCAGTACACTAAGGCGACTTGGTTCCCAAAATTTCGTTCTTCTATGCTGAAGCATTCGTTTCCAGTAACAGTTTGAATTTTTAGGTTTCACTCTGTTTTCTCCTATATTGATAGATGTATTTGGAACTCTAAATCCAACACGGTTTATGCTAGCTTCTTGAAACTTGACACAGTACAGTAGTTTCACGTTCTATCTCTATGTATTGTTTCCTCTTGATGTAGCCCTAAGCAGTGACTGGCGAGAAACACTTTCATGGAAAGGGGTTGCCAAGCTTCCAAAAATTACGAATCTCCAGAAATCTCAGCAAATACTTTTTCACCCAAACTGGATGATACTTTCAGGTAATGATCAGTACACTAAGCCCACTTGCTTCACCAAATTTTGTTCTTCTACGTTGAAGCGTTCGTTTCCAGTAACAGCTTGAATTTTTAGGTTTCACTCTTTTTACTCCTATATTGATAGATGTATTTGGAACTCTAAATCCAACACGGTTTATGCTAGCTTCTTGAAACTTGACACAGTACAGTAGTTTCACGTTCTATCTCTATGTATTCTTTCCTTTTGATGTAGCCCTAAGCAGTGACTGGCGAGAAAGACTTTCATGGAAAGGGGTTGCCAAGCTTCCAAAAATTACGAATCTCCAGAAATCTCAGCAAATACTTTTTCACCCAAACTGGATGATACTTTCAGGTAATGATCAGTACACTAAGGCGACTTGGTTTCCCAAATTTCGTTCTTCTATGTTGAAGCGTTCCTTTCCAGTAACAGTTTGAATTTTTAGGTTTCACTCTGTTTTCTCCTATATTGATAGATGTATTTGGAACTCTAAATCCAACACGGTTTGTGCTAGCTTCTTGAAACTTGACACAATAAAGTAGTTTCACGTTCTATTTCTATGTTTTGTTTCCTCTTGATGTAGCCCTAAGCAGTGACTGGCGAGAAACACTTTCATGGAAAGGGGTTGCCAGGCTTCCAAAAATTACGAATCTCCAGAAATCTCAGCAAATACTTTTTCAGCCAAACTGGATGATACTTTCAGGTAATGATCAGTACACTAAGCCCACTTGCTTCACCAAATTTTGTTCTTCTACGTTGAAGCGTTCGTTTCCAGTAACAGCTTGAATTTTTAGGTTTCACTCTTTTTACTCCTATATTGATAGATGTATTTGGAACTCTAAATCCAACACGGTTTATGCTAGCTTCTTGAAACTTGACACAGTACAGTAGTTTCACGTTCTGTCTCTATGTATTGTTTCCTCTTGATGTAGCCCTAAGCAGTGACTGGCGAGAAACACTTTCATGGAAAGGGGTTGCCAAGCTTCCCAAAATTACGAATCTCCAGAAATCTCAGCAAATACTTTTTCACCCAAACTGGATGATACTTTCAGGTAATGATCAGTACACTAAGGCGACTTGGTTCCCAAAATTTCGTTCTTCTATGTTGAAGCATTCGTTTCCAGTAACAGTTTGAATTTTTAGGTTTCACTCTGTTTTCTCCTATATTGATAGATGTATTTGGAACTCTAAATCCAACACGGTTTATGCTAGCTTCTTGAAACTTGACACAGTACAGTAGTTTCACGTTCTATCTCTATGTATTGTTTCCTCTTGCTGTAGCCCTAAGCAGTGACTGGCGAGAAACACTTTCATGGAAAGGGGTTGCCAAGCTTCCCAAAATTACGAATCTCCAGAAATCTCAGCAAATACTTTTTCACCCAAACTGGATGATACTTTCAGGTAATGATCAGTACACTAAGGCGACTTGGTTCCCAAAATTTCGTTCTTCTATGTTGAAGCATTCGTTTCCAGTAACAGTTTGAATTTTTAGGTTTCACTCTGTTTTCTCCTATATTGATAGATGTATTTGGAACTCTAAATCCAACACGGTTTGTGCTAGCTTCTTGAAACTTGACACAATAAAGTAGTTTCACGTTCTATTTCTATGTTTTGTTTCCTCTTGATGTAGCCCTAAGCAGTGACTGGCGAGAAACACTTTCATGGAAAGGGGTTGCCAAGCTTCCAAAAATTACGAATCTCCAGAAATCTCAGCAAATACTTTTTCACCCAAACTGGATGATACTTTCAGGTAATGATCAGTACACTAAGGCGACTTGGTGTCCCAAATTTCGTTCTTCTATGTTGAAGCGTTCGTTTCCAGTAACAGTTTGAATTTTTAGGTTTCACTCTGTTTACTCCTATATTGATAGATGTATTTGGAACTCTAAATCCAACACGGTTTGTGCTAGCTTCTTGAAACTTGACACAATGAATTAGTTTCACGTTCTATCTCTATGTTTTGTTTCCTCTTGATGTAGCCCTAAGCAGTGACTGGCGAGAAACAGTTTCATGGAAAGGGGTTGCCAAGCTTCCAAAAATTACGAATCTCCAGAAATCTCAGCAAATATTTTTTCACCCAAACTGGATGATACTTTCAGGTAATGATCAGTACACTAAGGCGACTTGGTTCCCCAAATTTAGTTCTTCTATGTTGAAGCATTCGTTTCCAGTAACAGTTTGAATTTTTAGGTTTCACGCTGTTTACTCCTATATTGATAGATGTATTTGGAACTCTAAATCCAACACGGTTTGTGCTACCTTCTTGAAACTTGACACAATAAAGTAGTTTCACGTTCTATCTCTATGTTTTGTTTCCTCTTGATGTAGCCCTAAGCAATGACTGGCGAGAAACACTTTCATGGAAAGGGGTTGCCAAGCTTCCAAAAATTACGAATCTCCAGAAATCTCAGCAAATACTTTTTCACCCAAACTGGATGATACTTTCAGGTAATGATCAGTACACTAAGGCGACTTCGTTTCCCAAATTTCGTTCTTCTATGTTGAAGCGTTCGTTTCCAGTAACAGTTTGAATTTTTCGGTTTCACTCTGTTTACTCCTATATTGATAGATGTATTTGGAACTCTAAATCCAACACGGTTTGTGCTAACTTCTTGAAACTTGACACAGTACAGTAGTTTCACGTTCTATCTCTATGTATTGTTTCCTCTTGATGTAGCCCTAAGCAGTAACTGGCGAGAAACACTTTCATGGAAAGGGGTTGCCAACCTTCCAAAAATTACGAATCTCCAGAAATCTCAGCAAATACTTTTTCACCCAAACTGGATGATACTTTCAGGTAATGATCAGTACACTAAGCCCACTTGCTTCTCCAAATTTTGTTCTTCTACGTTGAAGCGTTCGTTTCCAGTAACAGCTTGAATTTTTAGGTTTCACTCTGTTTACTCCTATATTGATAGATGTATTTGGAACTCTAAATCCAACACGGTTTGTGCTGGCTTCTTGAAACTTGACACAATAAAGTAGTTTCACGTTCTATCTCTATGTTTTGTTTCCTCTTGTTGTAGCCCTAAGCAGTGACTGGCGAGAAACACTTTCAAGGAAAGGGGTTGCCAAGCTTCCAAAAATTACGAATCTCCAGAAATCTCAGCCAATATTTTTTCACCCAAACTGGATGATACTTTCAGGTAATGATCAGTACACTAAGGCGACTTGGTTCCCCACATTTCGTTCTTCTATTTTGAAGCGTTCGTTTCCAGTAACAGCTTGAATTTTTAGGTTTCACTCTTTTTACTCCTATATTGATAGATGTATTTGGAACTCTAAATCCAACACGGTTTATGCTAGCTTCTTGAAACTTGACACAGTACAGTAGTTTCACGTTCTATCTCTATGTATTCTTTCCTTTTGATGTAGCCCTAAGCAGTGACTGGCGAGAAAGACTTTCATGGAAAGGGGTTGCCAAGCTTCCAAAAATTACGAATCTCCAGAAATCTCAGCAAATACTTTTTCACCCAAACTGGATGATACTTTCAGGTAATGATCAGTACACTAAGGCGACTTGGTTTCCCAAATTTCGTTCTTCTATGTTGAAGCGTTCCTTTCCAGTAACAGTTTGAATTTTTAGGTTTCACTCTGTTTTCTCCTATATTGATAGATGTATTTGGAACTCTAAATCCAACACGGTTTGTGCTAGCTTCTTGAAACTTGACACAATAAAGTAGTTTCACGTTCTATTTCTATGTTTTGTTTCCTCTTGATGTAGCCCTAAGCAGTGACTGGCGAGAAACACTTTCATGGAAAGGGGTTTCCAGGCTTCCAAAAATTACGAATCTCCAGAAATCTCAGCAAATACTTTTTCACCCAAACTGGATGATACTTTCAGGTAATGATCAGTACACTAAGCCCACTTGCTTCACCAAATTTTGTTCTTCTACGTTGAAGCGTTCGTTTCCAGTAACAGCTTGAATTTTTAGGTTTCACTCTTTTTACTCCTATATTGATAGATGTATTTGGAACTCTAAATCCAACACGGTTTATGCTAGCTTCTTGAAACTTGACACAGTACAGTAGTTTCACGTTCTGTCTCTATGTATTGTTTCCTCTTGATGTAGCCCTAAGCAGTGACTGGCGAGAAACACTTTCATGGAAAGGGGTTGCCAAGCTTCCCAAAATTACGAATCTCCAGAAATCTCAGCAAATACTTTTTCACCCAAACTGGATGATACTTTCAGGTAATGATCAGTACACTAAGGCGACTTGGTTCCCAAAATTTCGTTCTTCTATGTTGAAGCATTCGTTTCCAGTAACAGTTTGAATTTTTAGGTTTCACTCTGTTTTCTCCTATATTGATAGATGTATTTGGAACTCTAAATCCAACACGGTTTATGCTAGCTTCTTGAAACTTGACACAGTACAGTAGTTTCACGTTCTATCTCTATGTATTGTTTCCTCTTGCTGTAGCCCTAAGCAGTGACTGGCGAGAAACACTTTCATGGAAAGGGGTTGCCAAGCTTCCCAAAATTACGAATCTCCAGAAATCTCAGCAAATACTTTTTCACCCAAACTGGATGATACTTTCAGGTAATGATCAGTACACTAAGGCGACTTGGTTCCCAAAATTTCGTTCTTCTATGTTGAAGCATTCGTTTCCAGTAACAGTTTGAATTTTTAGGTTTCACTCTGTTTACTCCTATATTGATAGATGTATTTGGAACTCTAAATCCAACACGGTTCGTGCTAGCTTCTTGAAACTTGACACAATAAAGTAGTTTCATGTTCTATCTCTATGTTTTGTTTCCTCTTGATGTAGCCCTAAGCAGTGACTGGCGAGAAACACTTTCATGGAAAAAGGTTGCCAAGCTTCCAAAAATTACGAATCTCCAGAAATCTCAGCAAATACTTTTTCACCCAAACTGGATGATACTTTCAGGTAATGATCAGTACACTAAGCCCACTTGCTTCTCCAAATTTTGTTCTTCTATGTTGAAGCGTTCGTTTCCAGTAACAGCTTGAATTTTTAGGTTTCACTCTGTTTACTCCTATATTGATAGATGTATTTGGAACTCTAAATCCAACACGGTTTGTGCTGGCTTCTTGAAACTTGACACAATAAAGTAGTTTCACGTTCTATCTCTATGTTTTGTTTCCTCTTGCTGTAGCCCTAAGCAGTGACTGGCGAGAAACACTTTCAAGGAAAGGGGTTGCCAAGCTTCCAAAAATTACGAATCTCCAGAAATCTCAGCCAATATTTTGTCATCCAAACTGGATGATACTTTCAGGTAATGATCAGTACACTAAGGCGACTTGGTTCCCCACATTTCGTTCTTCTACTTTGAAGCGTTCGTTTCCAGTAACAGTTTGAATTTTTAGGTTTCACTCTGTTTTCTCCTATATTGATAGATGTATTTGGAACTCTAAATCCAACACGGTTTGTGCTAGCTTCTTGAAACTTGACACAATAAAGTAGTTTCACGTTCTATCTCTATGTTTTGTTTCCTCTTGATGTAGCCCTAAGCAGTGACTGGCGAGAAACACTTTCATGGAAAGGGGTTGCCAAGCTTCCAAAAATTACGAATCTCCAGAAATCACAGCAAATACTTTTTCACCCAAACTGGATGATACTTTCAGGTAATGATCAGTACACTAAGGCGACTTGGTGTCCCAAATTTCGTTCTTCTATGTTGAAGCGTTCGTTTCCAGTAACAGTTTGAATTTTTAGGTTTCACTCTTTTTACTCCTATATTGATAGATGTATTTGGAACTCTAAATCCAACACGGTTTATGCTAGCTTCTTGAAACTTGACACAGTACAGTAGTTTCACGTTCTGTCTCTATGTATTGTTTCCTCTTGATGTAGCCCTAAGCAGTGACTGGCGAGAAACACTTTCATGGAAAGGGGTTGCCATGCTTCCAAAATTACGAATCTCCAGAAATCTCAGCAAATACTTTTTCACCCAGACTGGATGACACTTTCAGGTAATGATCAGTACACTAAGGCGACTTGGTTCCCAAAATTTCGTTCTTCTATGCTGAAGCATTCGTTTCCAGTAACAGTTTGAATTTTTAGGTTTCACTCTGTTTTCTCCTATATTGATAGATGTATTTGGAACTCTAAATCCAACACGGTTTATGCTAGCTTCTTGAAACTTGACACAGTACAGTAGTTTCACGTTCTATCTCTATGTATTGTTTCCTCTTGATGTAGCCCTAAGCAGTGACTGGCGAGAAACACTTTCATGGAAAGGGGTTGCCAAGCTTCCAAAAATTACGAATCTCCAGAAATCTCAGCAAATATTTTTTCACCCAACCTGGATGATACTTTCAGGTAATGATCAGTACACTAAGGCGACTTGGTTTCCCAAATTTCGTTCTTCTATGTTGAAGCGTTCCTTTCCAGTAACAGTTTGAATTTTTAGGTTTCACTCTGTTTACTCCTATATTGATAGATGTATTTGGAACTCTAAATCCAACACGGTTTGGGCTAGCTTCTTGAAACTTGACACAATAAAGTAGTTTCACGTTCTATCTCTATGTTTTGTTTCCTCTTGATGTAGCCCTAAGCAGTGACTGGCGAGAAACACTTTCATGGAAAGGGGTTGCCAAGCTTCCAAAAATTACGAATCTCCAGAAATCTCAGCAAATACTTTTTCACCCAAACTGGATGATACTTTCAGGTAATGATCAGTACACTAAGCCCACTTGCTTCACCAAATTTTGTTCTTCTACTTTGAAGCGTTCGTTTCCAGTAACAGCTTGAATTTTTAGGTTTCACTCTGTTTACTCCTATATTGATAGATGTATTTGGAACTCTAAATCCAACACGGTTTGTGCTAGCTTCTTGAAACTTGACACTATAAAGTAGTTTCACGTTCTATCTCTATGTTTTGTTTCCTCTTGATGTAGCCCTAAGCAGTGACTGGCGAGAAACACTTTCATGGAAAGGGGTTGCCAAGCTTCCAAAAATTACGAATCTCCAGAAATCTCAGCAAATACTTTTTCACCCAAACTGGATGATACTTTCAGGTAATGATCAGTACACTAAGGCGACTTGGTTTCCCAAATTTCGTTCTTCTATGTTGAAGCGTTCGTTTCCAGTAACAGTTTGAATTTTTAGGTTTCACTCTGTTTACTCCTATATTGATAGATGTATTTGGAACTCTAAATCCAACACGGTTTGTGCTAGCTTCTTGAAACTTGACACAATAAAGTAGTTTCACGTTCTATCTCTATGTTTTGTTTCCTCTTGATGTAGCCCTAAGCAGTGACTGGCGAGAAACACTTTCATGGAAAGGGGTTGCCAAGCTTCCAAAAATTACGAATCTCCAGAAATCTCAGCAAATACTTTTTCACCCAAACTGGATGATACTTTCAGGTAATGATCAGTACACTAAGCCCACTTGCTTCAACAAATTTTGTTCTTCTACTTTGAAGCGTTCGTTTCCAGTAACAGCTTGAATTTTTAGGTTTCACTCTGTTTACTCCTATATTGATAGATGTATTTGGAACTCTAAATCCAACACGGTTTGTGCTAGCTTCTTGAAACTTGACACAATAAAGTAGTTTCACGTTCTATCTCTATGTTTTGTTTCCTCTTGATGTAGCCCTAAGCAGTGACTGGCGAGAAACACTTTCATGGAAAGGGGTTGCCAAGCTTCCAAAAATTACGAATCTCCAGAAATCTCAGCAAATACTTTTTCACCCAAACTGGATGATACTTTCAGGTAATGATCAGTACACTAAGGCGACTTGGTTTCCCAAATTTCGTTCTTCTATGTTGAAGCGTTCGTTTCCAGTAACAGTTTGAATTTTTAGGTTTCACTCTGTTTACTCCTATATTGATAGATGTATTTGGAACTCTAAATCCAACACGGTTTGTGCTAGCTTCTTGAAACTTGACACAATAAAGTAGTTTCACGTTCTATCTCTATGTTTTGTTTCCTCTTGATGTAGCCCTAAGCAGTGACTGGCGAGAAACACTTTCATGGAAAGGGGTTGCCAAGCTTCCAAAAATTATGAATCTCCAGAAATCTCAGCAAATACTTTTTCACCCAAACTGGATGATACTTTCAGGTAATGATCAGTACACTAAGCCCACTTGCTTCACCAAATTTTGTTCTTCTATGTTTTAGCGTTCGTTTCCAGTAACAGCTTGAATTTTTAGGTTTCACTCTGTTTACTCCTATATTGATAGATGTATTTGGAACTCTAAATCCAACACGATTTGTGCTAGCTTCATGAAACTTGACACAATGAATTAGTTTCACGTTCTATCTCTATGTTTTGTTTCCTCTTGATGTAGCCCTAAGCAGTGACTGGCGAGAAACACTTTCATGGAAAGGGGTTGCCAAGCTTCCAAAAATTAGGAATCTCCAGAAATCTCAGCAAATACTTTTTCACCCAAACTGGATGATACTTTCAGGTAATGATCAGTACACTAAGGTGACTTGGTTTCCCAAATTTCGTTCTTCTATGTTGAAGCGTTCGTTTCCAGTAACAGTTTGAATTTTTAGGTTTCACTCTGTTTACTCCTATATTGATAGATGTATTTGGAACTCTAAATACAACACGGTTTATGCTAGCTTCTTGAAACTTGACACAGTACAGTACTTTCACGTTCTATCTCTATGTATTGTTTCCTCTTCATGTAGCCCTAAGCAGTGACTGGCGAGAAACACTTTCATGGAAAGGGGTTGCCAAGCTTCCAAAAATTACGAATCTCCAGAAATCTCAGCAAATACTTTTACACCCAAACTGGATGATACTTTCAGGTAATGATCAGTACACTAAGCCCACTTGGTTCCCAAAATTTCGTTCTTCTATGTTGAAGCATTCGTTTCCAGTAACAGTTTGAATTTTTAGGTTTCACTCTGTTTTCTCCTATATTGATAGATGTATTTGGAACTCTAAATCCAACACGGTTTATGCTAGCTTCTTGAAACTTGACACAGTACAGTAGTTTCACGTTCTATCTCTATGTATTGTTTCCTCTTGATGTAGCCCTAAGCAGTGACTGGCGAGAAACACTTTCATGGAAAGGTGTTGCCAAGCTTCCAAAAATTACGAATCTCCAGAAATCTCAGCAAATACTTTTTCACCCAAACTGGATGATACTTTCAGGTAATGATCAGTACACTAAGCCCACTTGCTTCACCAAATTTTGTTCTTCTACGTTGAAGCGTTCGTTTCCAGTAACAGCTTGAATTTTTAGGTTTCACTCTTTTTACTCCTATATTGATAGATGTATTATGAACTCTAAATCCAACACGGTTTGTGCTAGCTTCTTGAAACTTGACAAAGTACAGTAGTTTCACGTTCTGTCTCTATGTATTGTTTCCTCTTGATGTAGCCCTAAGCAGTGACTGGCGAGAAACACTTTCATGGAAAGGGGTTGCCAAGCTTCCAAAAATTACGAATCTCCAGAAATCTCAGCAAATACTTTTTCACCCAAACTGGATGATACTTTCAGGTAATGATCAGTACACTAAGGCGACTTGGTTTCCCAAATTTCGTTCTTCTATGTTGAAGCGTTCGTTTCCAGTAACAGTTTGAATTTTTAGGTTTCACTCTGTTTTCTCCTATATTGATAGATGTATTTGGAACTCTAAATCCAACACGGTTTGTGCTAGCTTCTTGAAACTTGACACAATAAAGTAGTTTCACGTTCTATCTCTATGTTTTGTTTCCTCTTGATGTAGCCCTAAGCAGTGACTGGCGAGAAACACTTTCATGGAAAGGGGTTGCCAAGCTTCCAAAAATTACGAATCTCCAGAAATCTCAGCAAATACTTTTTCACCCAAACTGGATGATACTTTCAGGTAATGATCAGTACACTAAGGCGACTTGGTTTCCCAAATTTTGTTCTACTATGTTGAAGCGTTCGTTTCCAGTAACAGTTTGAATTTTTAGGTTTCACTCTGTTTACTCCTATATTGATAGATGTATTTGGAACTCTAAATCCAACACGGTTTGTGCTAGCTTCTTGAAACTTGACACAATAAAGTAGTTTCACGTTCTATCTCTATGTTTTGTTTCCTCTTGCTGTAGCCCTAAGCAGTGACTGGCGAGAAACACTTTCATGGAAAGGGGTTGCCAAGCTTCCAAAAATTACGAATCTCCAGAAATCTCAGCAAATACTTTTTCACCCAAACTGGATGATACTTTCAGGTAATGATCAGTACACTAAGCCCACTTGCTTCACCAAATTTTGTTCTTCTACGTTGAAGCGTTCGTTTCCAGTAACAGCTTCAATTTTTAGGTTTCACTCTGTTTACTCCTATATTGATAGATGTATTTGGAACTCTAAATCCAACAAGGTTTGTGCTAGCTTCTTGAAACTTGACACAATAAAGTAGTTTCACGTTCTATCTCTATGTTTTGTTTCCTCTTGATGTAGCCCTAAGCAGTGACTGGCGAGAAACACTTTCATGGAAAGGGGTTGCCAAGCTTCCAAAAATTACGAATCTCCAGAAATCTCAGCAAATACTTTTTCACCCAAACTGGATGATACTTTCAGGTAATGATCAGTACACTAAGGCGACTTGGTTTCCCAAATTTCGTTCTTCTATGTTGAAGCGTTCGTTTCCAGTAACAGTTTGAATTTTTAGGTTTCACTCTGTTTACTCCTATATTGATAGATGTATTTGGAACTCTAAATCCAACACGGTTTGTGCTAGCTTCTTGAAACTTGACACAGTACAGTAGTTTCACGTTCTATCTCTATGTTTTGTTTCCTCTTGATGTAGCCCTAAGCAGTGACTGGCGAGAAACACTTTCATGGAAAGGGGTTGCCAAGCTTCCAAAAATTACGAATCTCCAGAAATCTCAGCAAATACTTTTTCACCCAAACTGGATGATACTTTCAGGTAATGATTAGTACACTAAGCCCACTTGCTTCAACAAATTTTGTTCTTCTACTTTGAAGCGTTCGTTTCCAGTAACAGCTTGAATTTTTAGGTTTCACTCTGTTTACTCCTATATTGATAGATGTATTTGGAACTCTAAATCCAACACGGTTTGTGCTAGCTTCTTGAAACTTGACACAATAAAGTAGTTTCACGTTCTATCTCTATGTTTTGTTTCCTCTTGATGTAGCCCTAAGCAGTGACTGGCGAGAAACACTTTCATGGAAAGGGGTTGCCAAGCTTCCAAAAATTACGAATCTCCAGAAATCTCAGCAAATACTTTTTCACCCAAACTGGATGATACTTTCAGGTAATGATCAGTACACTAAGGCGACTTGGTTTCCCAAATTTCGTTCTTCTATGTTGAAGCGTTCGTTTCCAGTAACAGTTTGAATTTTTAGGTTTCACTCTGTTTACTCCTATATTGATAGATGTATTTGGAACTCTAAATCCAACACGATTTGTGCTAGCTTCATGAAACTTGACACAATGAATTAGTTTCACGTTCTATCTCTATGTTTTGTTTCCTCTTGATGTAGCCCTAAGCAGTGACTGGCGAGAAACACTTTCATGGAAAGGGGTTGCCAAGCTTCCAAAAATTACGAATCTCCAGAAATCTCAGCAAATACTTTTTCACCCAAACTGGATGATACTTTCAGGTAATGATCAGTACACTAAGGCGACTTGGTTTCCCAAATTTTGTTCTACTATGTTGAAGCGTTCGTTTCCAGTAACAGTTTGAATTTTTAGGTTTCACTCTGTTTACTCCTATATTGATAGATGTATTTGGAACTCTAAATCCAACACGGTTTGTGCTAGCTTCTTGAAACTTGACACAATAAAGTAGTTTCACGTTCTATCTCTATGTTTTGTTTCCTCTTGCTGTAGCCCTAAGCAGTGACTGGCGAGAAACACTTTCATGGAAAGGGGTTGCCAAGCTTCCAAAAATTACGAATCTCCAGAAATCTCAGCAAATACTTTTTCACCCAAACTGGATGATACTTTCAGGTAATGATCAGTACACTAAGCCCACTTGCTTCACCAAATTTTGTTCTTCTACGTTGAAGCGTTCGTTTCCAGTAACAGCTTCAATTTTTAGGTTTCACGCTGTTTACTCCTATATTGATAGATGTATTTGGAACTCTAAATCCAACACGGTTTGTGCTAGCTTCATGAAACTTGACACAATGAATTAGTTTCACGTTCTATCTCTATGTTTTGTTTCCTCTTGATGTAGCCCTAAGCAGTGACTGGCGAGAAACACTTTCATGGAAAGGGGTTGCCAAGCTTCCAAAAATTACGAATCTCCAGAAATCTCAGCAAATATTTTTTCACCCAAACTTGATGATACTTTCAGGTAATGATCAGTACACTAAGGCGACTTGGTTCCCCAAATTTAGTTCTTCTATGTTGAAGCATTCGTTTCCAGTAACAGTTTGAATTTTTAGGTTTCACTCTGTTTACTCCTATATTGATAGATGTATTTGGAACTCTAAATCCAACCCGGTGTGTGGTAGCTTCTTGAAACATGACACAATAAATTAGTTTCACGTTCTATCTCTATGTTTTGTTTCCTCTTGATGTAGCCCTAAGCAGTGACGGGCGAGAAACACTTTCATTGAAAGGGGTTGCCAAGCTTCCAAAAATTACGAATCTCCAGAAATCTCAGCAAATACTTTTTCACCCAAACTGGATGATACTTTCAGGTAATGATCAGTACACTAAGGCGACTTGGTTTCCCAAATTTCGTTCTTCTATGTTGAAGCGTTCGTTTCCAGTAACAGTTTGAATTTTTAGGTTTCACTCTGTTTACTCCTATATTGATAGATGTATTTGGAACTCTAAATCCAACACGGTTTGTGCTAGCTTCTTGAAACTTGACACAATAAAGTAGTTTCACTTTCTATCTCTATGTTTTGTTTCCTCTTGCTGTAGCCCTAAGCAGTGACTGGCGAGAAACACTTTCATGGAAAGGGGTTGCCAAGCTTCCAAAAATTACGAATCTCCAGAAATCTCAGCAAATACTTTTTCACCCAAACTGGATGATACTTTCAGGTAATGATCAGTACACTAAGGCGACTTCTTTTCCCAAATTTCATTCTTCTATGTTGAAGCGTTCGTTTCCAGTAACAGTTTGAATTTTTAGGTTTCACTCTGTTTACTCCTATATTGATAGATGTATTTGGAACTCTAAATCCAACACGGTTTATGCTAGCTTCTTGAAACTTGACACAGTACAGTAGTTTCACGTTCTATCTCTATGTATTGTTTCCTCTTGATGTAGCCCTAAGCAGTGACTGGCGAGAAACACTTTCATGGAAAGGGGTTGCCAAGCTTCCAAAAATTACGAATCTCCAGAAATCTCAGCAAATATTTTTTCACCCAACCTGGATGATACTTTCAGGTAATGATCAGTACACTAAGGCGACTTGGTTTCCCAAATTTCGTTCTTCTATGTTGAAGCGTTCCTTTCCAGTAACAGTTTGAATTTTTAGGTTTCACTCTGTTTACTCCTATATTGATAGATGTATTTGGAACTCTAAATCCAACACGGTTTATGCTAACTTCTTGAAACTTGACACAGTACAGTAGTTTCACGTTCTATCTCTATGTATTGTTTCCTCTTGATGTAGCCCTAAGCAGTGACTGGCGAGAAACACTTTCATGGAAAGGGGTTGCCAAGCTTCCAAAAATTACGAATCTCCAGAAATCTCAGCAAATACTTTTTCACCCAAACTGGATGATACTTTCAGGTAATGATCAGTACACTAAGCCCACTTGCTTCACCAAATTTTGTTCTTCTACGTTGAAGCGTTCGTTTCCAGTAACAGCTTGAATTTTTAGGTTTCACTCTGTTTACTCCTATATTGATAGATGTATTTGGAACTCTAAATCCAACACGGTTTGTGCTAGCTTCTTGAAACTTGACACAATGAATTAGTTTCACGTTCTATCTCTATGTTTTGTTTCCTCTTGATGTAGCCCTAAGCAGTGACTGGCGAGAAACACTTTCATGGAAAGGGGTTGCCAAGCTTCCAAAAATTACGAATCTCCAGAAATCTCAGCAAATATTTTTTCACCCAAACTGGATGATACTTTCAGGTAATGATCAGTACACTAAGGCGACTTGGTTCCCCAAATTTAGTTCTTCTATGTTGAAGCATTCGTTTCCAGTAACAGTTTGAATTTTTAGGTTTCACTCTGTTTACTCCTATATTGATAGATGTATTTGGAACTCTAAATCCAACACGGTTTGTGCTAGCTTCTTGAAACTTGACACAATAAAGTAGTTTCATGTCTATCTCTATGTTTTGTTTCCTCTTGATGTAGCCCTAAGCAGTGACTGGCGAGAAACACTTTCATGGAAAGGGGTTGCCAAGCTTCCAAAAATTACGAATCTCCAGAAATCTCAGCAAATATTTTTTCACCCAAACTGGATGATACTTTCAGGTAATGATCAGAACACTAAGGCGACTTGGTTCCCCAAATTTAGTTCTTCTATGTTGAAGCATTCGTTTCCAGTAACAGTTTGAATTTTTAGGTTTCACTCTGTTTACTCCTATATTGATAGATGTATTTGGAACTCTAAATCCAACACGGTTTGTGCTAGCTTCTTGAAACTTGACACAATAAATTAGTTTCACGTTCTATCTCTATGTTTTGTTTCCTCGTGATGTAGCCCTAAGCAGTGACGGGCGAGAAACACTTTCATGGAAAGGGGTTGCCAAGCTTCCAAAAATTACGAATCTCCAGAAATCTCAGCAAATACTTTTTCACCCAAACTGGATGATACTTTCAGGTAATGATCAGTACACTAAGGCGACTTCGTTTCCCAAATTTCGTTCTTCTATGTTGAAGCGTTCGTTTCCAGTAACAGTTTGAATTTTTAGGTTTCACTCTGTTTACTCCTATATTGACAGATGTATTTGGAACTCTAAATCCAACACGGTTTGTGCTAGCTTCTTGAAACTTGACACAATAAAGTAGTTTCACGTTCTATCTCTATGTTTTGTTTCCTCTTGCTGTAGCCCTAAGCAGTGACTGGCGAGAAACACTTTCATGGAAAGGGGTTGCCAAGCTTCCAAAAATTACGAATCTCCAGAAATCTCAGCAAATATTTTTTCACCCAAACTGGATGATACTTTCAGGTAATGATCAGTACACTAAGGCGACTTGGTTCCACACATTTCGTTCTTCTACGTTGAAGCGTTCGTTTCCAGTAACAGTTTGAATTTTTAGGTTTCACTCTGTTTTCTCCTATATTGATAGATGTATTTGGAACTCTAAATCCAACACGGTTTGTGCTAGCTTCTTGAAACTTGACACAATAAAGTAGTTTCACGTTCTATCTCTATGTTTTGTTTCCTCTTGATGTAGCCCTAAGCAGTGACTGGCGAGAAACACTTTCATGGAAAGGGGTTGCCAAGCTTCCAAAAATTACGAATCTCCAGAAATCTCAGCAAATACTTTTTCACCCAAACTGGATGATACTTTCAGGTAATGATCAGTACACTAAGGCGACTTGGTTTCCCAAATTTCGTTCTTCTATGTTGAAGCGTTCGTTTCCAATAACAGTTTGAATTTTTAGGTTTCACTCTGTTTACTCCTATATTGATAGATGTATTTGGAACTCTAAATCCAACACGGTTTGTGCTAGCTTCTTGAAACTTGACACAATAAAGTAGTTTCATGTTCTATCTCTATGTTTTGTTTCCTCTTGATGTAGCCCTAAGCAGTGACTGGCGAGAAACACTTTCATGGAAAGGGGTTGCCAAGCTTCCAAAAATTACGAATCTCCAGAAATCTCAGCAAATACTTTTTCACCCAAACTGGATGATACTTTCAGGTAATGATCAGTACACTAAGGCTACTTGGTTTCCCAAATTTCATCCTTCTATGTTGAAGCGTTCCTTTCCAGTAACAGTTTGAATTTTTAGGTTTCACTCTGTTTACTACTATATTGATAGATGTATTTGGAACTCTAAATCCAACACGGTTTATGCTAGCTTCTTGAAACTTGACACAGTACAGTAGTTTCACGTTCTATCTCTATGTTTTGTTTCCTCTTGCTGTAGCCCTAAGCAGTGACTGGCGAGAAACACTTTCATGGAAAGGGGTTGCCAAGATTCCAAAAATTACGAATCTCCAGAAATCTCAGCAAATATTTTTTCACCGAAACTGGATGATACTTTCAGGTAATGATCAGAACACTAAGGCGACTTGGTTCCCCAAATTTAGTTCTTCTATGTTGAAGCATTCGTTTCCAGTAACAGTTTGAATTTTTAGGTTTCACTCTGTTTACTCCTATATTGATAGATGTATTTGGAACTCTAAATCCAACACGGTTTGTGCTAGCTTCTTGAAACTTGACACAATAAATTAGTTTAACGTTCTATCTCTATGTTTTGTTTCCTCTTGATGTAGCCCTAAGCAGTGACGGGCGAGAAACACTTTCATGGAAAGGGGTTGCCAAGCTTCCAAAAATTACGAATCTCCAGAAATCTCAGCAAATACGTTTTCACCCAAACTGGATGATACTTTCAGGTAATGATCAGTACACTAAGGAGACTTCGTTTCCCAAATTTCGTTCTTCTATGTTGAAGCGTTCGTTTCCAGTAACAGTTTGAATTTTTAGGTTTCACTCTGTTTACTCCTATATTGATAGATGTATTTGGAACTCTAAATCCAACACGGTTTGTGCTAGCTTCTTGAAACTTGACACAGTACAGTAGTTTCACGTTCTATCTCTATGTTTTGTTTCCTCTTGATGTAGCCCTAAGCAGTGACTGGCGAGAAACACTTTCATGGAAAGGGGTTGCCAAGCTTCCAAAAATTACGAATCTCCAGAAATCTCAGCAAATACTTTTTCACCCAAACTGGATGATACTTTCAGGTAATGATCAGTACACTAAGGCGACTTGGTTTCCCAAATTTCGTTCTTCTATGTTGAAGCGTTCGTTTCCAGTAACAGTTTGAATTTTTAGGTTTCACTCTGTTTACTCCTATATTGATAGATGTATTTGGAACTCTAAATCCAACACGGTTTGTGCTAGCTTCTTGAAACTTGACACAATAAAGTAGTTTCACGTTCTATCTCTATGTTTTGTTTCCTCTTGATGTAGCCCTAAGCAGTGACTGGCGAGAAACACTTTCATGGAAAGGGGTTGCCAAGCTTCCAAAAATTACGAATCTCCAGAAATCTCAGCAAATACTTTTTCACCCAAACTGGATGATACTTTCAGGTCATGATCAGTACACTAAGGCGCCTTGGTTTCCCAAATTTCGTTCTTCTATGTTGAAGCGTTCGTTTCCAGTAACAGTTTGAATTTTTAGGTTTCACGCTGTTTACTCCTATATTGATAGATGTATTTGGAACTCTAAATCCAACACGGTTTATGCTAGCTTCTTGAAACGTGACACAGTACAGTAGTTTCACGTTCTCTCTCTATGTATTGTTTCCTCTTGCTGTAGCCCTAAGCAGTGACTGGCGAGAAACACTTTCATGGAAAGGGGTTGCCAAGCTTCCAAAAATTACGAATCTCCAGAAATCTCAGCAAATACTTTTTCACCCAAACTGGAAGATACTTTCAGGTAATGATCAGTACACTAAGGCGACTTGGTTTCCCAAATTTCGTGCTTCTATGTTGAAGCGTTCGTTTCCAGTAGCAGTTTGAATTTTTAGGTTTCACGCTGTTTACTCCTATATTGATAGATGTATTTGGAACTCTAAATCCATCACGGTTTATGCTAGCTTCTTGAAACTTGACACAGTACAGTAGTTTCACGTTCTATCTCTATGTTTTGTTTCCTCTTGCAGTAGCCCTAAGCAGTGACTGGCGAGAAACACTTTCATGGAAAGGGGTTGCCAAGCTTCCGAAAATTACGAATCTCCAGAAATCTCAGCCAATATTTTTTCACCCAAACTGGATGATACTTTCAGGTAATGATCAGTACACTAAGGCGACTTGATTCCCCACATTTCGTTCTTCTTCGTTGAAGCGTTCGTTTCCAGTAACAGTTTGAATTTTTAGGTTTCACTCTGTTTTCCCCTATATTGATAGATGTATTTGGAACTCTAAATCCAACACGGTTTGTGCTAGCTTCTTGAAACTTGACACAGTACAGTAGTTTCACGTTCTATCTCTATGTTTTGTTTCCTCTTTATGTAGCCCTAAGCAGTGACTGGCGAGAAACACTTTCATGGAAAGGGGTTGCCAAGCTTCCAAAAATTACGAATCTCCAGAAATCTCAGCAAATACTTTTTCACCCAAACTGGATGATACTTTCAGGTAATGATCAGTACACTAAGCCCACTTGCTTCACCAAATTTTGTTCTTCTACGTTGAAGCGTTCGTTTCCAGTAACAGCTTGAATTTTTAGGTTTCACTCTGTTTACTCCTATATTGATAGATGTATTTGGAACTCTAAATCCAACACGGTTTGTGCTAGCTTCTTGAAACTTGACACAATGAATTAGTTTCACATTCTATCTCTATGTTTTGTTTCCTCTTGATGTAGCCCTAAGCAGTGACTGGCGAGAAACACTTTCATGGAAAGGGGTTGCCAAGCTTCCAAAAATTACGAATCTCCAGAAATCTCAGCAAATACTTTTTCACCCAAACTGGATGATACTTTCAGGTAATGATCAGAACACTAAGGCGACTTGGTTCCCCAAATTTAGTTCTTCTATGTTGAAGCATTCGTTTCCAGTAACAGTTTGAATTTTTAGGTTTCACTCTGTTTACTCCTATATTGATAGATGTATTTGGAACTCTAAATCCAACACGGTTTGTGCTAGCTTCTTGAAACTTGACACAATAAAGTAGTTTCACGTTCTATCTCTATGTTTTGTTTCCTCTTGATGTAGCCCTAAGCAGTGACTGGCGAGAAACACTTTCATGGAAAGGGGTTGCCAAGCTTCCAAAAATTACGAATCTCCAGAAATCTCAGCAAATACTTTTTCACCCAAACTGGATGATACTTTCAGGTAATGATCAGTACACTAAGGCGACTTGGTTTCCCAAATTTCGTTCTTCTATGTTGAAGCGTTCGTTTCCAGTACAGTTTGAATTTTTAGGTTTCACTCTGTTTACTCCTATATTGATAGATGTATTTGGAACTCTAAATCCAACACGGTTTGTGCTAGCTTCTTGAAACTTGACACAATAAAGTAGTTTCACGTTCTATCTCTATGTTTTGTTTCCTCTTGATGTAGCCCTAAGCAGTGACTGGCGAGAAACACTTTCATGGAAAGGGGTTGCCAAGCTTCCAAAAATTACGAATCTCCAGAAATCTCAGCAAATACTTTTTCACCCAAACTGGATGATACTTTCAGGTCATGATCAGTACACTAAGGCGCCTTTGTTTCCCAAATTTCGTTCTTCTATGTTGAAGCGTTCGTTTCCAGTAACAGTTTGAATTTTTAGGTTTCACGCTGTTTACTCCTATATTGATAGATGTATTTGGAACTCTAAATCCAACACGGTTTATGCTAGCTTCTTGAAACTTGACACAGTACAGTAGTTTCACATTCTCTCTCTATGTATTGTTTCCTCTTGCTGTAGCCCTAAGCAGTGACTGGCGAGAAACACTTTCATGGAAAGGGGTTGCCAAGCTTCCAAAAATTACGAATCTCCAGAAATCTCAGCAAATACTTTTTCACCCAAACTGGATGATACTTTCAGGTAATGATCAGTACACTAAGGCGACTTGGTTCCCAAAATTTTGTTCTTCTATGTTGAAGCATTCGTTTCCAGTAACAGTTTGAATTTTTAGGTTTCACTCTGTTTTCTCCTATATTGATAGATGTATTTGGAACTCTAAATCCAACACGGTTTATGCTAGCTTCTTGAAACTTGACACAGTACAGTAGTTTCACGTTCTATCTCTATGTATTGTTTCCTCTTGATGTAGCCCTAAGCAGTGACTGGCGAGAAACACTTTCATGGAAAGGGGTTGCCAAGCTTCCAAAAATTACGAATCTCCAGAAATCTCAGCAAATACTTTTTCACCCAAACTGGATGATACTTTCAGGTAATGATCAGTACACTAAGGCGACTTGGTTTCCCAAATTTAGTTCTTCTATGTTGAAGCGTTCGTTTCCAGTAACAGTTTGAATTTTTAGGTTTCACGCTGTTTACTCCTATATTGATAGATGTATTTGGAACTCTAAATCCAACACGGTTTATGCTAGCTTCTTGAAACTTGACACAGTACAGTAGTTTCACGTTCTCTCTCTATGTATTGTTTCCTCTTGCTGTAGCCCTAAGCAGTGACTGGCGAGAAACACTTTCATGGAAAGGGGTTGCCAAGCTTCCAAAAATTACGAATCTCCAGAAATCTCAGCAAATACTTTTTCACCCAAACTGGATGATACTTTCAGGTAATGATCAGTACACTAAGGCGACTTGGTTTCCCAAATTTCGTTCTTCTATGTTGAAGCGTTCGTTTCCAGTAACAGTTTGAATTTTTAGGTTTCACTCTGTTTACTCCTATATTGATAGATGTATTTGGAACTCTAAATCCAACACGGTTTGTGCTAGCTTCTTGAAACTTGACACAATACATTAGTTTCACGTTCTATCTCTATGTTTTGTTTCCTCTTGATGTAGCCCTAAGCAGTGACTGGCGAGAAACACTTTCATGGAAAGGGGTTGCCAAGCTTCCAAAAATTACGAATCTCCAGAAATCTCAGCAAATACTTTTTCACCCAAACTGGATGATACTTTCAGGTAATGATCAGTACACTAAGGCGACTTGGTTTCCCAAATTTTGTTCTTCTATGTTGAAGCGTTCGTTTCCAGTAACAGTTTGAATTTTTAGGTTTCACGCTGTTTACTCCTATATTGATAGATGTATTTGGAACTCTAAATCCAACACGGTTTATGCTAGCTTCTTGAAACTTGACACAGTACAGTAGTTTCACGTTCTATCTCTATGTATTCTTTCCTTTTGATGTAGCCCTAAGCAGTGACTGGCGAGAAACACTTTCATGGAAAGGGGTTGCCAAGCTTCCAAAAATTACGAATCTCCAGAAATCTCAGCAAATACTTTTTCACCCAAACTGGATGATACTTTCAGGTAATGATCAGTACACTAAGGCGACTTGGTTTCCCAAATTTCGTTCTTCTATGTTGAAGCGTTCGTTTCCAGTAACAGTTTGAATTTTTAGGTTTCACGCTGTTTACTCCTATATTGATAGATGTATTTGGAACTCTAAATCCAACACGGTTTATGCTAGCTTCTTGAAACTTGACACAGTACAGTAGTTTCACGTTCTATCTCTATGTTTTGTTTCCTCTTGCAGTAGCCCTAAGCAGTGACTGGCGAGAAACACTTTCATGGAAAGGGGTTGCCAAGCTTCCGAAAATTACGAATCTCCAGAAATCTCAGCCAATATTTTTTCACCCAAACTGGATGATACTTTCAGGTAATGATCAGTACACTAAGGCGACTTGATTCCCCACATTTCGTTCTTCTACGTTGAAGCGTTCGTTTCCAGTAACAGTTTGAATTTTTAGGTTTCACTCTGTTTTCCCCTATATTGATAGATGTATTTGGAACTCTAAATCCAACACGGTTTGTGCTAGCTTCTTGAAACTTGACACAGTACAGTACTTTCACGTTCTATCTCTATGTTTTGTTTCCTCTTTATATAGCCCTAAGCAGTGACTGGCGAGAAACACTTTCATGGAAAGGGGTTGCCAAGCTTCCAAAAATTACGAATCTCCAGAAATCTCAGCAAATACTTTTTCACCCAAACTGGATGATACTTTCAGGTAATGATCAGTACACTAAGGCGACTTGGTTTCCCAAATTTCGTTCTTCTATGTTGAAGCGTTCCGTTCCAGTAACAGTTTGAATTTTTAGGTTTCACTCTGTTTACTCCTATATTGATAGATGTATTTGGAACTCTAAATCCAACACGGTTTATGCTAGCTTCTTGAAACTTGACACAGTACAGTAGTTTCACGTTCTATCTCTATGTATTGTTTCCTCTTGATGTAGCCCTAAGCAGTGACTGGCGAGAAACACTTTCATGGAAAGGGGTTGCCAAGCTTCCAAAAATTATGAATCTCCAGAAATCTCAGCAAATACATTTTCACCCAAACTGGATGATACTTTCAGGTAATGATCAGTACACTAAGCCCACTTGCTTCACCAAATTTTGTTCTTCTACGTTGAAGCGTTCGTTTCCAGTAACAGCTTGAATTTTTAGGTTTCACTCTGTTTACTCCTATATTGATAGATGTATTTGGAACTCTAAATCCAACACGGTTTGTGCTAGCTTCTTGAAACTTGACACAATGAATTAGTTTCACATTCTATCTCTATGTTTTGTTTCCTCTTGATGTAGCCCTAAGCAGTGACTGGCGAGAAACACTTTCATGGAAAGGGGTTGCCAAGCTTCCAAAAATTACGAATCTCCAGAAATCTCAGCAAATACTTTTTCACCCAAACTGGATGATACTTTCAGGTAATGATCAGAACACTAAGGCGACTTGGTTCCCCAAATTTAGTTCTTCTATGTTGAAGCATTCGTTTCCAGTAACAGTTTGAATTTTTAGGTTTCACTCTGTTTACTCCTATATTGATAGATGTATTTGGAACTCTAAATCCAACACGGTTTGTGCTAGCTTCTTGAAACTTGACACAATAAAGTAGTTTCACGTTCTATCTCTATGTTTTGTTTCCTCTTGATGTAGCCCTAAGCAGTGAATGGCGAGAAACACTTTCATGGAAAGGGGTTGCCAAGCTTCCAAAAATTACGAATCTCCAGAAATCTCAGCAAATACTTTTTCACCCAAACTGGATGATACTTTCAGGTAATGATCAGTACACTAAGGCTACTTGGTTTCCCAAATTTCGTTCTTCTATGTTGAAGCGTTCGTTTCCAGTAACAGTTTGAATTTTTAGGTTTCACGCTGTTTACTCCTATATTGATAGATGTATTTGGAACTCTAAATCCAACACGGTTTGTGCTAGCTTCTTGAAACTTGACACAATGAATTAGTTTCACATTCTATCTCTATATTTTGTTTCCTCTTGATGTAGCCCTAAGCAGTGACTGGCGAGAAACACTTTCATGGAAAGGGGTTGCCAAGCTTCCAAAAATTACGAATCTCCAGAAATCTCAGCAAATATTTTTTCACCCAAACTGGATGATACTTTCAGGTAATGATCAGAACACTAAGGCGATTTGGTTCCCCAAATTTAGTTCTTCTATGTTGAAGCATTCGTTTCCAGTAAGAGTTTGAATTTTTAGGTTTCACTCTGTTTACTCCTATATTGATAGATGTATTTGGAACTCTAAATCCAACACGGTTTGTGCTAGCTTCTTGAAACTTGACACAATAAATTAGTTTCACGTTCTATCTCTATGTTTTGTTTCCTCTTGATGTAGCCCTAAGCAGTGACTGGCGAGAAACACTTTCATGGAAAGGGGTTGCCAAGCTTCCAAAAATTACGAATCTCCAGAAATCTCAGCAAATATTTTTTCACCCAAACTGGATGATACTTTCAGGTAATGATCAGTACACTAAGGCGACTTGATTCCCCACATTTCGTTCTTCTAACATGAAGCGTTCGTTTCCAGTAACAGTTTGAATTTTTAGGTTTCACTCTGTTTTCTCCTATATTGATAGATGTATTTGGAACTCTAAATCCAACACGGTTTGTGCTAGCTTCTTGAAACTTGACACAGTACAGTAGTTTCACGTTCTATCTCTATGTTTTGTTTCCTCTTGATGTAGCCCTAAGCAGTGACTGGCGAGAAACACTTTCATGGAAAGGGGTTGCCAAGCTTCCAAAAATTACGAATCTCCAGAAATCTCAGCAAATACTTTTTCACCCAAACTGGATGATACTTTCAGGTAATGATCAGTACACTAAGCCCACTTGCTTCACCAAATTTTGTTCTTCTACGTTGAAGCGTTCGTTTCCAGTAACAGCTTGAATTTTTAGGTTTCACTCTGTTTACTCCTATATTGATAGATGTATTTGGAACTCTAAATCCAACACGGTTTGTGCTAGCTTCTTGAAACCTGACACAATGAATTAGTTTCACATTCTATCTCTATGTTTTTTTTCCTCTTGATGTAGCCCTAAGCAGTGACTGGCGAGAAACACTTTCATGGAAAGGGGTTGCCAAGCTTCCAAAAATTACGAATCTCCAGAAATCTCAGCAAATACTTTTTCACCCAAACTGGATGATACTTTCAGGTAATGATCAGAACACTAAGGCAACTTGGTTCCCCAAATTTAGTTCTTCTATGTTGAAGCATTCGTTTCCAGTAACAGTTTGAATTTTTAGGTTTCACTCTGTTTACTCCTATATTGATAGATGTATTTGGAACTCTAAATCCAACACGGTTTGTGCTAGCTTCTTGAAACTTGACACAATAAATTAGTTTCACGTTCTATCTCTATGTTTTGTTTCCTCGTGACGTAGCCCTAAGCAGTGACGGGCGAGAAACACTTTCATGGAAAGGGGTTGCCAAGCTTCCAAAAATTACGAATCTCCAGAAATCTCAGCAAATACTTTTTCACCCAAACTGGATGATACTTTCAGGTAATGATCAGTACACTAAGCCCACTTGCTTCACCAAATTTTGTTCTTCTACGTTGAAGCGTTCGTTTCCAGTAACAGCTTGAATTTTTAGGTTTCACTCTGTTTACTCCTATATTGATAGATGTATTTGGAACTCTAAATCCAACACGGTTTGTGCTAGCTTCTTGAAACCTGACACAATGAATTAGTTTCACATTCTATCTCTATGTTTTTTTTCCTCTTGATGTAGCCCTAAGCAGTGACTGGCGAGAAACACTTTCATGGAAAGGGGTTGCCAAGCTTCCAAAAATTACGAATCTCCAGAAATCTCAGCAAATATTTTTTCACCCAAACTGGATGATACTTTCAGGTAATGATCAGAACACTAAGGCGACTTGGTTCCCCAAATTTAGTTCTTCTATGTTGAAGCATTCGTTTCCAGTAACAGTTTGAATTTTTAGGTTTCACTCTGTTTACTCCTATATTGATAGATGTATTTGGAACTCTAAATCCAACACGGTTTGTGCTAGCTTCTTGAAACTTGACACAATAAATTAGTTTCACGTTCTATCTCTATGTTTTGTTTCCTCGTGTTGTAGCCCTAAGCAGTGACGAGCGAGAAACACTTTCATGGAAAGGGGTTGCCAAGCTTCCAAAAATTACGAATCTCCAGAAATCTCAGCAAATACTTTTTCACCCAAACTGGATGATACTTTCAGGTAATGATCAGTACACTAAGGCGACTTGGTTTCCCAAATTTCGTTCTTCTATGTTGAAGCGTTCGTTTCCAGTAACAGTTTGAATTTTTAGGTTTCACTCTGTTTACTCCTATATTGATAGATGTATTTGGAACTCTAAATCCAACACGGTTTATGCTAGCTTCTTGAAACTTGACACAGTACAGTAGTTTCACGTTCTATCTCTATGTATTGTTTCCTCTTGATGTAGCCCTAAGCAGTGACTGGCGAGAAACACTTTCATGGAAAGGGGTTGCCAAGCTTCCAAAAATTACGAATCTCCAGAAATCTCAGCAAATACTTTTTCACCCAAACTGGATGATACTTTCAGGTAATGATCAGTACACTAAGCCTACTTGCTTCACCAAATTTTGTTCTTCTACGTTGAAGCGTTCGTTTCCAGTAACAGCTTGAATTTTTAGGTTTCACTCTGTTTACTCCTATATTGATAGATGTATTTGGAACTCTAAATCCAACACGGTTTGTGCTAGCTTCTTGTAACCTGACACAATGAATTAGTTTCACATTCTATCTCTATGTTTTTTTTCTTCTTGATGTAGCCCTAAGCAGTGACTGGCGAGAAACACTTTCATGGAAAGGGGTTGCCAAGCTTCCAAAAATTACGAATCTCCAGAAATCTCAGCAAATATTTTTTCACCCAAACTGGATGATACTTTCAGGTAATGATCAGAACACTAAGGCGACTTGGTTCCCCAAATTTAGTTCTTCTATGTTGAAGCATTCGTTTCCAGTAACAGTTTGAATTTTTAGGTTTCACTCTGTTTACTCCTATATTGATAGATGTATTTGGAACTCTAAATCCAACACGGTTTGTGCTAGCTTCTTGAAACTTGACACAATAAATTAGTTTCACGTTCTATCTCTATGTTTTGTTTCCTCGTGATGTAGCCCTAAGCAGTGACGGGCGAAAAACACTTTCATGGAAAGGGGTTGCCAAGCTTCCAAAAATTACGAATCTCCAGAAATCTCAGCAAATACTTTTTCACCCAAACTGGATGATACTTTCAGGTAATGATCAGTACACTAAGCCCACTTGCTTCACCAAATTTTGTTCTTCTATGTTGAAGCGTTCGTTTCCAGTAACAGTTTGAATTTTTAGGTTTCACTCTGTTTACTCCTATATTGATAGATGTATTTGGAACTCTAAATCCAACACGGTTTGTGCTAGCTTCTTGAAACTTGACACAATAAATTAGTTTCACGTTCTATCTCTATGTATTGTTTCCTCTTGATGTAGCCCTAAGCAGTGACTGGCGAGAAACACTTTCATGGAAAGGGGTTGCCAAGCTTCCAAAAATTACGAATCTCCAGAAATCTCAGCAAATATTTTTTCACCCAAACTGGATGATACTTTCAGGTAATGATCAGTACACTAAGGCGACTTGGTTCCCCAAATTTAGTTCTTCTATGTTGAAGCATTCGTTTCCAGTAACAGTTTGAATTTTTAGGTTTCACTCTGTTTACTCCTATATTGATAGATGTATTTGGAACTCTAAATCCAACACGGTTTGTGCTAGCTTCTTAAAACTTGACACAATAAATTAGTTTCACGTTCTATCTCTATGTTTTGTTTCCTCTTGATGTAGCCCTAAGCAGTGACGGGCGAGAAACACTTTCATGGAAAGGGGTTGCCAAGCTTCCAAAAATTACGAATCTCCAGAAATCTCAGCAAATACTTTTTCACCCAAACTGGATGATACTTTCAGGTAATGATCAGTACACTAAGGCGACTTCGTTTCCCAAATTTCGTTCTTCTATGTTGAATCGTTCGTTTCCAGTAACAGTTTGAATTTTTAGGTTTCACTCTGTTTACTCCTATATTGATAGATGTATTTGGAACTCTAAATCCAACACGGTTTGTGCTAGCTTCTTGAAACTTGACACAATAAAGTAGTTTCACGTTCTATCTCTATGTTTTGTTTCCTCTTGCTGTAGCCCTAAGCAGTGACTGGCGAGAAACACTTTCATGGAAAGGGGTTGCCAAGCTTCCAAAAATTACGAATCTCCAGAAATCTCAGCAAATACTTTTTCACCCAAACTGGATGATACTTTCAGGTAATGATCAGTACACTAAGGCGACTTGGTTTCCCAAATTTCGTTCTTGTATGTTGAAGCGTTCGTTTCCAGTAACAGTTTGAATTTTTAGGTTTCACTCTGTTTACTCCTATATTGATAGATGTATTTGGAACTCTAAATCCAACACGGTTTATGCTAGCTTCTTGAAACTTGACACAGTACAGTAGTTTCACGTTCTCTCTCTATGTATTGTTTCCTCTTGCTGTAGCCCTAAGCAGTGACTGGCGAGAAACACTTTCATGGAAAGGGGTTGCCAAGCTTCCAAAAATTACGAATCTCCAGAAATCTCAGCAAATACTTTTTCACCCAAACTGGATGATACTTTCAGGTAATGATCAGTACACTAAGGCGACTTGGTTTCCCAAATTTCGTTCTTCTATGTTGAAGCGTTCGTTTCCAGTAACAGTTTGAATTTTTAGGTTTCACTCTGTTTACTCCTATATTGATAGATGTATTTGGAACTCTAAATCCAACACGGTTTGTGCTAGCTTCTTGAAACTTGACACAGTACAGTAGTTTCACGTTCTATCTCTATGTTTTGTTTCCTCTTGATGTAGCCCTAAGCAGTGACTGGCGAGAAACACTTTCATGGAAAGGGGTTGCCAAGCTTCCAAAAATTACGAATCTCCAGAAATCTCAGCAAATATTTTTTCACCCAAACTGGATGATACTTTCAGGTAATGATCAGTACACTAAGGCGACTTGATTCCCCACATTTCGTTCTTCTACGTTGAAGCGTTCGTTTCCAGTAACAGTTTGAATTTTTAGGTTTCACTCTGTTTTCTCCTATATTGATAGATGTATTTGGAACTCTAAATCCAACACGGTTTGTGCTAGCTTCTTGAAACTTGACACAGTACAGTAGTTTCACGTTCTATCTCTATGTTTTGTTTCCTCTTGATGTAGCCCTAAGCAGTGACTGGCGAGAAACACTTTCATGGAAAGGGGTTGCCAAGCTTCCAAAAATTACGAATCTCCAGAAATCTCAGCAAATACTTTTTCACCCAAACTGGATGATACTTTCAGGTAATGATCAGTACACTAAGCCCACTTGCTTCACCAAATTTTGTTCTTCTACGTTGAAGCGTTCGTTTCCAGTAACAGCTTGAATTTTTAGGTTTCACTCTGTTTACTCCTATATTGATAGATGTATTTGGAACTCTAAATCCAACACGGTTTGTGCTAGCTTCTTGAAACTTGACACAGTACAGTAGTTTCACGTTCTCTCTCTATGTATGGTTTCCTCTTGCTGTAGCACTAAGCAGTGACTGGCGAGAAACACTTTCATGGAAAGGGGTTGCCAAGCTTCCAAAAATTACGAATCTCCAGAAATCTCAGCAAATACTTTTTCACGCAAACTGGATGATACTTTCAGGTAATGATCAGTACACTAAGGCGACTTGGTTTCCCAAATTTCGTTCTTCTATGTTGAAGCGTTCGTTTCCAGTAACAGTTTGAATTTTTAGGTTTCACTCTGTTTACTCCTATATTGATAGATGTATTTGGAACTCTAAAACCAACACGGTTTGTGCTAGCTTCTTGAAACTTGACACAATAAATTAGTTTCACGTTCTATCTCTATGTTTTGTTTCCTCTTGATGTAGCCCTAAGCAGTGGCTGGCGAGAAACACTTTCATGGAAAGGGGTTGCCAAGCTTCCAAAAATTACGAATCTCCAGAAATCTCAGCAAATACTTTTTCACCCAAACTGGATGATACTTTCAGGTAATGATCAGTACACTAAGGCGACTTCGTTTCCCAAATTTCGTTCTTCTATGTTGAAGCGTTCGTTTCCAGTAACAGTTTGAATTTTTAGGTTTCACTCTGTTTACTCCTATATTGATAGATGTATTTGGAACTCTAAATCCAACACGGTTTGTGCTAGCTTCTTGAAACTTGACACAATAAAGTAGTTTCACGTTCTATCTCTATGTTTTGTTTCCTCTTGCTGTAGCCCTAAGCAGTGACTGGCGAGAAACACTTTCATGGAAAGGGGTTGCCAAGCTTCCAAAAATTACGAATCTCCAGAAATCTCAGCAAATACTTTTTCACCCAAACTGGATGATACTTTCAGGTAATGATCAGTACACTAAGGCGACTTGGTTTCCCAAATTTCGTTCTTGTATGTTGAAGCGTTCGTTTCCAGTAACAGTTTGAATTTTTAGGTTTCACTCTGTTTACTCCTATATTGATAGATGTATTTGGAACTCTAAATCCAACACGGTTTATGCTAGCTTCTTGAAACTTGACACAGTACAGTAGTTTCACGTTCTCTCTCTATGTATTGTTTCCTCTTGCTGTAGCCCTAAGCAGTGACTGGCGAGAAACACTTTCATGGAAAGGGGTTGCCAAGCTTCCAAAAATTACGAATCTCCAGAAATCTCAGCAAATACTTTTTCACCCAAACTGGATGATACTTTCAGGTAATGATCAGTACACTAAGGCGACTTGGTTTCCCAAATTTCGTTCTTCTATGTTGAAGCGTTCGTTTCCAGTAACAGTTTGAATTTTTAGGTTTCACTCTGTTTACTCCTATATTGATAGATGTATTTGGAACTCTAAATCCAACACGGTTTGTGCTAGCTTCTTGAAACTTGACACAGTACAGTAGTTTCACGTTCTATCTCTATGTTTTGTTTCCTCTTGATGTAGCCCTAAGCAGTGACTGGCGAGAAACACTTTCATGGAAAGGGGTTGCCAAGCTTCCAAAAATTACGAATCTCCAGAAATCTCAGCAAATATTTTTTCACCCAAACTGGATGATACTTTCAGGTAATGATCAGTACACTAAGGCGACTTGATTCCCCACATTTCGTTCTTCTACGTTGAAGCGTTCGTTTCCAGTAACAGTTTGAATTTTTAGGTTTCACTCTGTTTTCTCCTATATTGATAGATGTATTTGGAACTCTAAATCCAACACGGTTTGTGCTAGCTTCTTGAAACTTGACACAGTACAGTAGTTTCACGTTCTATCTCTATGTTTTGTTTCCTCTTGATGTAGCCCTAAGCAGTGACTGGCGAGAAACACTTTCATGGAAAGGGGTTGCCAAGCTTCCAAAAATTACGAATCTCCAGAAATCTCAGCAAATACTTTTTCACCCAAACTGGATGATACTTTCAGGTAATGATCAGTACACTAAGCCCACTTGCTTCACCAAATTTTGTTCTTCTACGTTGAAGCGTTCGTTTCCAGTAACAGCTTGAATTTTTAGGTTTCACTCTGTTTACTCCTATATTGATAGATGTATTTGGAACTCTAAATCCAACACGGTTTGTGCTAGCTTCTTGAAACTTGACACAGTACAGTAGTTTCACGTTCTCTCTCTATGTATGGTTTCCTCTTGCTGTAGCACTAAGCAGTGACTGGCGAGAAACACTTTCATGGAAAGGGGTTGCCAAGCTTCCAAAAATTACGAATCTCCAGAAATCTCAGCAAATACTTTTTCACGCAAACTGGATGATACTTTCAGGTAATGATCAGTACACTAAGGCGACTTGGTTTCCCAAATTTCGTTCTTCTATGTTGAAGCGTTCGTTTCCAGTAACAGTTTGAATTTTTAGGTTTCACTCTGTTTACTCCTATATTGATAGATGTATTTGGAACTCTAAAACCAACACGGTTTGTGCTAGCTTCTTGAAACTTGACACAATAAATTAGTTTCACGTTCTATCTCTATGTTTTGTTTCCTCTTGATGTAGCCCTAAGCAGTGGCTGGCGAGAAACACTTTCATGGAAAGGGGTTGCCAAGCTTCCAAAAATTACGAATCTCCAGATCTCAGCAAATACTTTTTCACCCAAACTGGATGATACTTTCAGGTAATGATCAGTACACTAAGGCGACTTGATTCCCCACATTTCGTTCTTCTACGTTGAAGCGTTCGTTTCCAGTAACAGTTTGAATTTTTAGGTTTCACTCTGTTTTCTCCCAGATTGATAGATGTATTTGGAACTCTAAATCCAACACGGTTTGTGCTAGCTTCTTGAAACTTGACACAGTACAGTAGTTTCACGTTCTATCTCTATGTTTTGTTTCCTCTTGCTGTAGCCCTAAGCAGTGACTGGCGAGAAACACTTTCATGGAAAGGGGTTACCAAGCTTCCAAAAATTACGAATCTCCAGAAATCTCAGCAAATACTTTTTCACCCAAACTGGATGATACTTTCAGGTAATGATCAGTACACTAAGCCCACTTGCTTCACCAAATTTTGTTCTTCTATGTTGAAGCGTTCGTTTCCAGTAACAGCTTGAATTTTTAGGTTTCACTCTGTTTACTCCTATATTGATAGATGTATTTGGAACTCTAAATCCAACACGGTTTGTGCAAGCTTCTTGAAACTTGACACAGTACAGTAGTTTCACGTTCAATCTCTATGTTTTGTTTCCTCTTGATGTAGCCCTAAGCAGTGACGGGCGAGAAACACTTTCATGGAAAGGGGTTGCCAAGCTTCCAAAAATTACGAATCTCCAGAAATCTCAGCAAATACTTTTTCACCCAAACTGGATGATACTTTCAGGTAATGATCAGTACACTAAGGCGACTTGGTTTCCCAAATTTCGTTCTTCTATGTTGAAGCGTTCGTTTCCAGTAACAGTTTGAAATTTTAGGTTTCACTCTGTTTACTCCTATATTGATAGATGTATTTGGAACTCTAAATCCAACACGGTTTATGCTAGCTTCTTGAAACTTGACACAGTACAGTAGTTTCACGTTCTCTCTCTATGTATTGTTTCCTCTTGCTGTAGCCCTAAGCAGTGACTGGCGAGAAACACTTTCATGGAAAGGGGTTGCCAAGCTTCCAAAAATTACGAATCTCCAGAAATCTCAGCAAATACTTTTTCACCCAAACTGGATGATACTTTCAGGTAATGATCAGTACACTAAGGTGACTTGGTTTCCCAAATTTCGTTCTTCTATGTTGAAGCGTTCGTTTCCAGTAACAGTTTGAATTTTTAGGTTTCACTCTGTTTACTCCTATATTGATAGATGTATTTGGAACTCTAAATCCAACACGGTTTGTGCTAGTTCTTGAAACTTGACACAGTACAGTAGTTTCACGTTCTATCTCTATGTTTTGTTTCCTCTTGATGTAGCCCTAAGCAGTGACTGGCGAGAAACACTTTCATGGAAAGGGGTTGCCAAGCTTCCAAAAATTACGAATCTCCAGAAATCTCAGCAAATATTTTTTCA